>NW_022145599.1:31258686-31884103 GCF_000002235.5 Strongylocentrotus purpuratus | reverse complement strand
ATAAGGGAAACGATTCCAAACCGCCCGGAAACACGAATGCACTGGCATAAAAATGATAGTATAAACCGTAATCATCTCGAATGGATAACATCAGGCTACTTGGGATTGGTTTGACGGTGTGACGAAGGTTTTCTCAGTCGCATCAACGAGACCGATAACGGACCTACAACAGGTTTATCAAACATTATTTTACATATCCTTCAACAGCCAAGAACTGGTCAGTTTGGAATGGATGTAAAGTCATTTTGACGGTTTGACAGGTATATACATACAAAGTCTTTTCAAAATTATAACAGTACTGCCCAAGAAGCCATTCAAACTATTCGATAAGACGAGCATAACCGCCCGTTGCGTTGGATTTGGAATCTTTTCCGTCGTAGTACTTAGGATTTTCCACGGCGTGATCATTGAAGGGTTCGACGTCGACACCCGTGATATCGTTTTCGGGCATGGCCGTGGTGCATCCCTCCAGCTTGCTACGATCACCGTTGGTGGTGGCAGCGTTCTTGATGGTTTCTATATGAGCGATGACGTCAGACATCGTTATGGCGCCGCCGAACCCTCGTCTGCGTTGACTCCTGTGGATTACGAATTCATAAAAATAAAGGTTTTTCCACTGAATTTAAACCCGTCTTTAGGGTTTTGTTCAAAGTCGGGTACATGTATACCCCCCCCCAAAAAAAAAAAAAAAAGAAGTTATGCTAGGGTCTAATTTTTCAACTTTTCTAACTTGATTTAGATTCAGGGTCAAGTTTAACAGAATTATAAGCATCCGAAATTAATATAAGGCTTTAATCTTCTCGGGTGTTCACTTTGTATAAAGGAGGCGAAACTTATGACCGTTCTAAGATTTAAAGATGGCCCTGATTAAAAAAGAAACTATGAGATTTTACCGAATCAATCCCCAATTAACTCCAACAAAAGGAAACTTTAGATTGCAAAATTGTTACCGTTTTTCAAATGCAGTGTAATAAAGAATGAATGGTCATCTATTTCTGACGAATTATTATTATAACATGACGACGAACTTACCGTACGACAAAGAAGATCAAGATAATCATCAATCCAATGAGAATTAGACCCACCAATACAGCAACTATGCTTACAATCATTGTTTTATTGGAACGAGGATGTCCTATAGAAAAAGAAATGGTAACATTTAGATAGTGTCATGGAAACACATCTTCTTTTAAACAAATTAAAAAACATCATTAAGACTTTCTAGAAACCTGCACAGAAAAAAAGTACTGAAAGCCAGTATCAATTTCAGACTTTTATACAAAGCAATGCATGTATTAAAAAGTATATATATATTACATCGGGCAGACGGGCACTTATTCCTCCCCTCCTCCCCCCTCGCCCCCACCCGATCTCCTCTGAAAATTCACCTTTAATTCTTGTCTGACATGCAGAACATACCTTTAAGGAAGTTAAAGGTACAGGTACTACGTAAAGAAAATAAACGCTATATAAAAACTGAGTATAGTATTATTATTATTTACAATTAATAATAATAATAATAATAATAATAATAATAATAATAGCCTAATAGTCCACTCCAAATTTTATTAAATCGAAACGGAAATCCATTTTGCCCAATTGATCGTGAGCCCGGCAGCAACTGAGCAGCGCCAGATCGACGTTCCCCCCCCCCTTATTGTTGAACGCCAAACAAGGTAACAACAACTCCCATCTTTTAACGTCTTTTGCTAAGACGCGGCCGGGGTTCGAACCCACGACCTCCCGGTTGTGAGGCGGACGCTCTACTGACTGAGCCAATTACTACCTGGTAAATGACCATTCCTATATCCAGTTGCAAAAGCGCTTCAATCAATTAGTTATCATATAGCAACGAGACAGCTTTTCCTCTTCCACTCATCGGGGTTATTTTCAAGAATAAACAGAAAGCCGAAATCAGACAAATATAAACTGAACCTGAGAGTACTAAGCGCGCGAAAGATCACATTTTTGCGATTTATTCTGACATGTGCAAGACAAAAAGCTTTGGTCTAATTATGTTTTTATTCGTTCTATTCTTCGATTTTGTAGAATCTATTAACTCTTTAGTTATCGTATAGTACTGCTAAGTATTGCATTGCATTGTATTGTCATCAGGGGCCCGTTTCACAAAACTTGCCATCGGTGACAAATGACAGTCTTTCTTATAAGTTGCTGAAATCCTTGCTTCTGATTGGTTATCTGCATATTTGTCACTGATTTGTGTCATTTGTCATCGAAAAAAGGCTTTGTGAAACGGGTTCCTGATGATCAGCAGATGTAAGCAGAGATTGCTAACCTTTCCTGGGGGGACAGGTAAGGGATAGTCCTGTCCATCTCTTGTCGGTGCCGCATCGCCACTCCACCGACCCGTTGCCATAGGTACAGATGACGGCTATGACCTCATCCTCATTGTAATGTGACTTGACAAAACTCATGTATGTGTTTGGAGGGAGTGATGGAAGATCACATGCAAGATCTGCCAAGGAAACACATGGAAAGAAACTGCTTTGAAGTAGAGACCAGATTTTTAATTCTTGACATTTGAAAACCTTCGACATATTCTCAGTAATGTGATCACGTAAATTGTGTCTGTGACCTCGTAATATTTTGTAGTTTAACTTGGCATAGCTCATGTATGTCTTTGGAGGGAGCCAATTGCAAAGTCACGTGCCACATCTACATCAAGATAAAGCATTGAAAAATACTGTTGTTTACATGTGACTTTATGAAATAAGGGAATTGTTTGTTGCCAAATTATGCAAATTAACATTTAGGGCTAATTCCTAAAGTGTTCTATTCTAAATTGATGACCACAGATAAATCTTGTTTTTTCACTTTTTACCTCTGGCAACCTTAAACAAGATGCCATGAAAGGCATTTTGGCTATGACCTCGTCTTCCTTGTAATGTAACTTCACAAAGCTCATTTATGTGTTTGGAGGTAGCGACAGATCAGGGTACATCTGATCGTGTTAACCATATACCTTTTCCTGTGCAGATAACTCCAGCATCCTCCAAATGCGAGCAGTCATGGGTAGTGTCGTGTGGGCAGTCTGTGAGGCTTTGTTCATCCCCTTCACAAGCCACGTTATCCATGTGGATAGAGCCATAAGAGCGAGAGCCGAAGTAGCTAGCGGGGACGGCCCGCTTGGCGCTGCCGAAGCCGAGTTCGTTACAGACCACAGTGGCGTCGTTGATGTCCCAACCGTCATCGCATACAGTCCCCCATACGATGTTGCGGAGAATCTCCACGCGGCCCTCGTACGGACCGGAACCGTCTACAAGTCGGACTATGATTAAAGCACGAAAGAAAATGTTATAACTTCAAGTGTGGGTCGTGACTGCAGGACCTGAATTCTGCTTTGGATCCTGAATGCAGGTATGGGTCCTGAATGTAGTGAGCTTTAAAATGTAGACATTTATCCACATTTGCCGCTCCCCACCCAGGTGATGTTAATAGGTACCCTGTAGGAATTAGTTCCTGGAAATGCTAGAGCGCCTTATAAATAGCAGTGGAGCGTCAGGAGTCAAATATGTCGGACATGAGCACTACAAAAGAACCCATGATGATTATTATTATTACTATTATCACTATTATTATTATTATTATTATTATTATTATTATAATCATCATCATTATTATTATTATGTTATTATTATTATTATTAATATTGTTATCATTATCTTCATATTTATTTTTAACTGAACAAAATCACCATGGCTATATATGCGACAAGTTTCAATTGCTAAGAACTGAAAATAAATGAAAAATAAGAAGTGCTGAGACTGGCATATTACTGTCTATGCTGTAATCATCATGCATTGCAAGACTTTAAAAAGACTTTAAAATACCTAATTGTTGCTGGTTAGAGTTATTTATAGACAATCAAATGTGTTTCTTCCGACTGCAAAAGATTAGAATGAGTTGCAATCATGTAATATTGATGTACGTTTTAAATATATATTAGGTCACATCCTCGAAAATATAAGTATTGACATTCCAATCAATGTTCGTCATTTTATTGGAATACTTTGTCAAAATAATTGAACTTTGCTTCAGTTATCGCTTTGTAGTTTTGATATAAAAAATTAAAAATTCTGTACGTATTAATTTTCTTCTTGTTTCCTTCCGATTGACACACATAAATGCTATACGTTTCCTTTTCTTTCTGTTTTGCATGTATTCCCGGACTTTTAATCATTTATCTGATAATATATTGTTCTTAAAATTGTACAATTGATCTTGTGGCAGATTAGCCTCGTGTTCGTATACTTCTTATACCACACTACTGCTATTAAAGGAGAGTAAAACATAATAAGTCTTACTAGGAGCTGAGCATACGACTCCTGCGTCGTTATCATGAGTGCAATTGTGGACTTCTACCCCATTGTTGGGACAGAATGCGATTGACGACTCGTGTCCTCTACAGGCCAGGTTGTCCACGTAGATCGGTCCAGTACCCGGTCCAAAGGTGGCACCTTTCGCGGCCTCGATGCCGGGACCAAGACCTAGCTGCTTGCATACCACACGAGCATCGTTCTTGTCCCAGTTGTTGTCACAGACCGTGCCCCAGATGCCATCGAGCTCGATGTCGATCCGACCTTCGTAGGCGTTTTCGCCACCGACCAGCCGAAGAGTGATGTTGTTTTCTGAGTGTATGAACGAGAAGGTGATAATAATAAAAATAATAATAGTACAAATTATTATTGTTATTATAACAACAACAACAACAAACATAAATTTGATTTGTATAGCGCATTTTCCAGCGGGTGTAAATGGTTGTTGTTTGTTGTTTGTTGTTTGTTGTTTGATTAGGTTTTAACGCAATTCAGTCAAACTTGACTATTTATGCCTTAAGGCGCTGTTACTGAGTTAATAAACTACTGGAGAATAGTAGATTTGGAAAATAATAGGTAAATGTTTTTCGATTAAGAAAACATAAGTACTAGTTCTTAGAAATGTAGTTAGTTCAGTCAATAGTCGTGGGACAACAGATTAAAGAATTTGAAGATAGTTTTATTTCGTGGTTTTGGGAAGAGGAGGGAAGGAACTGAATTAGATCGAAGTGAATATGATTTTCTTTACTGCTGGAAAGGTGAGGGGATGTATTCAGACGTGTGGTTGACATAGCTATAAAAGACTGAAGTAGCCGCAGTTCTGAATTATGTCGGTAATCATCATAAGATATACTGAATGTAGTCATGGAGATGTTCGGTCGAGTGAAGTCCTGATTTTGTGGACATACTCTTGATTTTGTACATTGGTAACATTTAAAATCGAGATACAACTTAGTCAGCCTAATCAAACCACATGATTGAGTGACCACGCTTATGCGTTTTGAGTAGATTAATGGATTACTGAGTATTTTATGAGTTTTAGAAATAAATACAGTTGCTCCCCAAGAAGGGCAGTTTTTGTTTATTCCTGAAATTGCTACCCTAAAAGTCGCTTCTTTTAGTTGTAAAGGAGAAATCCAACCCCTTCGCCCTTGAACTCACCTACGATATGTCAACAAATTGATTTTTATATGATGGTACGTTCATAAAGTGTGGTGAATGGGCTTTATGCTGTGAAATCGGCCCGACTTTGGTGTCTGTTTCGGGGGCTCTCGATCGGGGCCAAACTTTAAGCCCGTCTGTACTAGTTTCGCCAGGAGGGATTAGACCACCCAACGTGGTCACTGACAGGTGGTTATCTCATCAACTCAGCTTTCAATTCACATAAGAAAAAGAGGATCATGGGGGACCAACGGGCACCGCTCAGGCATTGTTTTCTATATAGAGGGAGCAAGTAGCTACAAGTAGTACAGTAGGGATTTAAATTAGCTTCAGCTAGGTTATGCCAACAACGTTGTTGTTCATGCATGATGGATGATATAGGTAACTATTTTGGGATAATATCCTAGACTATATACATCCTTACCGGGGAGTGAGCAGATCACACCAGCATCTCGGGAGTGATCGCACGTCGTGTTGGGCGAGATGCCGAATTGCGGGCACTGCACCAACGACCCTTCATAACCGCTGCACCGTATGTTCTCGGCGAGGATCGGACCCGTGCCCTCTCCGAAGTACGAACCGGTCTTGGCCGTAGCTGCGAAGCCGTACTTGAGCTGACGACAAGCAACACGGGCCTCGTCCTCATCCCACTGCGTGTCGCAGATTGTGCTCCACTCTTCGTTCACGAACATCTCTACTCGACCCTGGTACGAGTTCATACCTCCCATGAGACGAACTGAGATTTGACAGGGAGCAAAAACAACAGCATTTACTTTCATGTTATGTAGAATATTATTGGAGGATATTAAAGACAAAATGTACGACGAAATAGAGGGCCTACAAAGTTGGTATTTATTTTTATGAAGACGCGACTCGTTCTGCAAAAATTCTGGCAGAAAAACCGGTTGCCTGCGACTCCTGTGGCCCTCAAAATCGATGAGAATGCATTCTGACCCGACAAGATGATTCTTGGAATCAAATTGTCTAAGTAATCTGCTCTGAATAAATATTATAGTAGTAGTTATTGTACCAAAAGGTATTAGCAAGAGATTCATATGAAAACAAATATGTTGAGAATAAATTTGAACACGATAGCGACTACTTTTGAAAAACCGACCGAAGGCAAAAAGCCTTGTGCGTCTCTTATATGGAAATGTGAAAACATGACAAAGACGTATAACGAAACCCGAAATGATATCTATGGGATATTTGCTCTTTCGTTGATTTTTGAAAAAAAGTTACCTTTATGTTTTGGTTAATCTATATAATTGAAGGCTACGACTTTTTTTAAGGAATCGCCTTTAACCATTTATTATTTATAAAGCAATTGCTATCTACAGTCGGTACCCACTTTTTGGAGCGCACACCACACCGGCATCTTCACTGTGAGAGCATCCAGTCTGGTTGTTATATTCGCAATCAAAGATGGTTGCTTCGTCTCCAGAGCACAGGACATCGTCCATGTGGATCGGTCCGAAGCCCCGGCCAAAGCTGGCGTACTTTCTGGCCTCGACGGCCCGGCCGAGCCCGAGCTGGTTGCAGACTACCGAAGCGTCTTCCATGTCCCAGTAATCATCGCACACGGTTCCCCAGGTATTGTTGATGTTAACCTCGACGCGGCCTTCGAAGATGTTGTTGCCGCCGACCAGACGAAGTCCCATTGCAGAATCTGAGAAAGAGCGGGAGAAGGAAGATGAAGGAAGGGGAGCATGTATAAATTAGTATAAATTATGAATCTGTATAAATTATATCGGCAAATCCAATCTGCGTCATTTTGTTCCAAATGTTATGGAACTAAGTAAGTAGACTTGTTTAGGACGAGATTAGGACGAGAAGGCCCGGGAAGACGAGCTGTTGCAACTCGGCAAGTCGACTTGTGTAGGACAAGAAGACAAGATACCGCGATGATGACGCACTGAAAAGTCACTCAAAGGGGACTCGAGTGATTAGGGGGTCTTAGACGTATTTTTTTCTCAAACGGGCAAAGCAGTCTAAACATTTTGGGGATAGGGGTATGGGTCACCTTGTACATGACTATACCCTTTCAGATGACAACCAAAAAACAAAACAAAAAGTCGACTCGTCATCATCTTCTCGTCCTAAATAAGTCGACTTGCTAAGTTCCAAAAAAAAATCTTCTTGTTTATTCGGCTTGTTGCTCTAAATTATTCCAAAGTAAGCTCCAAGAAAAAATGGGACCGGGAAAGACATTTCACTCACCAGAATTTGAGCAGACGATGCCGACGTCATTGTCGCTGGTGCATTGTGGGTCCCCGTCAGGTACCACTTCCGACGCGCACTGATACATCAGCTGAAAGTTGGAATTGCAGTTGACGTTCTTGACCACAGCAGTGCCGGTGGCGTTGCCGTACCGGTCATTGCCAAGCGACATGCTAAGAACTTCTCCGTACCCCATCTGATTGCAGACAATGTTCGCATCTATGTCGTCGAAACCGACGCCGCATACCGTCTGCCATTGTTCTCCCACCCTGACCTCGACGCGACCTTCGGAGTGATTGCTGCCGCCAGCTAAGCGGGCTGCGTGACAAAGGTAAACAAAATAAAAACTTGATTTGCATATATATAAACCTATCTGTTTTGACGAGAATAAAACTGATTGAAATACATTCCAATGTATTAATTATTGTTATTATTATTTTTAATCCTATATTGGGTAAAGAGTTGGTCTACTGATTTAATGCTAGGAGTCCACTGAGCCGGCGCCAGTTGGCGCCAGTTTGCGCCAATGCAATTTACTGTGGCGCCTAGTGTCGCCAATAAGGTGCCTAGTGGCGTGTAGTGGCTCAAACTGCCTCCCGACTGGCTCGTGTTGGCGCGTAACGGCACCAAATTTGAATGTGGCGGCAAGAAAATTTCAAAATGTTTGAAATTTTCGTCGCGCCACTTGCATCGAGCAATCAGCGCCAAGTGTCCGCCAAGTGGCACCATATGGCGCGAACATATCGCCCTTTGGCGCAAACAATCCGCCTATTGGAATCCACTAGAATGTAATGGCGCGCGCCAAGTTGCGCCAATGAGATTTCGCGCCGCATGGCGCCACTTGGCGCCAAGGGGCACCTTGTTTGCGCCACTACGCGAGCCAAACGGCACCCGATTGGTGACTACTTCGCGCCAAATGCCACGTGATTGCCCACCATTCGGCGCCACTTGCCGCCTATAACAGCAGGGCGGCATCGCAGGACTTTCTCACAGTGATGGCGGCAGTTCCCCAAGCTCTAGGGATGAGGTTGTGCTGGGCATCCTCCTGGTCCAACATGCGGACGTCCAGTGCCTGATAGTGTTTCCTGATGAGGTTGTGCAGCATGACGGCAGCTTCAATGAGCAGGCGGACTGTGTCTGGTTCCTGTCTCATCTGGCCAAGGAAGCACTGGAACCGCAGAGCCAGAATACCAAAGGCATTTTCAACCACACGCCTTGCCCTGGACAGCCTGTAGTTGAAGATCTTCTGTTACGACGGCCATAGGGCTTCATCACGTACGTCCTCATGGCGAAGGCATCGTCTCCCACGAAGAAGTACGGCATAGGGTGCTCTTCATCATCATGGGGAAGAGGAGCTGGATCTGGGATGCCTAAAGTGCCAGCTTCAATGCACTCCTTCAGTTCACTGTTGTTGTATACAGACTGATGGCCAACCCCACCCACATCGATCCACAGGAACTGGCACTTTGAATCTACCAGAGCCATCAGGACAACCGAGAAGAATTGCTTGTAGTTGAGGTAAAGGCTGCCAGATTTGTTGGGCTTCTGGAGACGGATGTGCTTTCCATCATAGGCTCCCAGACAGTGAGGAAGATTCCATCTGGCTTCAAAATCACCTGCAACCTCAAGCCAGCCTTCATTGGTTGTGGGGGGGGGGGAGAGATGACTTCTGCAGCATACTCATCCACTACCGCTCTGGCTACATCAGGGACAAACTTCTGGATGGTTTCCTTGCCCACTCGGAAGTTGTAAGACAGCTCGGCATAGGTGGCCCCAGTGGCGAGATGGCGCAGGAAGACGGACAACTTGAGACCAGGGGAATGGCCTTCCTGATGTGGGTGTCCTTCTTCTGCAAGTGGGGTGTAAGCCTGACCAACAGGTCATCAAACATTTCTGGGGACACCCTGGTGTAGTTCTTGAACTTCCTCCTGTCATTCTCACTCAGCTCTTCCATCAAAGTGTGGTACTGTCCACGTTCGGCCCTCAACTGTGGGTGGAGCATGGGTCTAAACCACCAGTTGTGCTTCTTTTTCTTCTTAGGAGGCTCTTCTTATTCAGGATTGGCCAGCATAAGTTAATAGGCAGTGGCCACCTCAGCATCTCTCATCATCTTCTGATGGAGCAGCATCATCACTCCAACATTATCAAAAGCCTCAGACATATCAAAATTGTAAATATTTAGTAGAGATGTTGTTCATACAGCAGCTGAGGAGGGTCTGAACCAGGTAGCCAATGGCTGGTATTTATTTAGTCGGCAAGTAGCGCCAAGCGGCGGCAAGTTCAAACCAATTTGGCGACCTTTGGCACAAACTAATCACCAAGTGGCGCAAAGTAGCCGTCTATTGGCGCGAATGGCGCCAACAGGGTGAATTTTGGAATCAAATGGCCGCGTAATGGCGCAAACTGGCGCGAACTGGCGCAACATTTTGGAGCAAGCCGGGTGGCATTTGGCGCACGCCATATGGCACCCAGTTTATTCCACTTGGCGACACATGCCGAGTGGACATTAATTCGGCGCCACAGCGAGCCACTACGCGCCAATCACATAATCTTTGGCGCGAACTGGCACCAACTGGCGCCGGCCCAGTGGACTCCTAGCATTAAACACACCAGGTCTCCACATGATCATACCAAATATCATCTGTAGCTGCAGTGATTGAACAAATTTATGTTATATTAATGAGCTTGTAACATCCTTTTCAATGCTTAATTTCAGCGCCTTTACGAAAAGACTGAGTTTGACTCTTGACATTCATAACCACCATCATGATCATCCTCATAATCTTTTTCTTCTACAGCGCTATTGCATTTTCTTCATCACTGACAGCTCGTCATCATCGCCATCATCGTCAGCATCATCATAATTTTCTTCTTCATTTTCGTTTTCTTCACAATGTTCTTCTCCGTCTCTTTCTTCGTCGTCTTTTTCTTCTTTGGGGTGTAATTGACACCACCACCAGCATCATCATCAGAAACTTCATGTTCATCTTAATCGTCATCATCTTCCATCAACAATTCATCATCATCATCATCATCCGCCATCATCATCATCATCATCATCGTCATCAATTCATTATCACCATCACCATCATCATCATCATCTTCATCTTCATCTTAATCGCCGTCATCATCACCCATCATCCTTCACCATCATCATCCGCCATCATCATCATCATCTTCATCATCATCATCATCATAGTCATCATCAATTCATCATCATCATCCATCATCGTCTTTATCTTAATCTTAATCGTCACCATCATTATCTTCTTCATCATCATTATCATAATAATCACCATCATCCATCATCGTCATCATCATCATCTTCACCATCATTTTCATTCACCATCATCATCCGCCATCATCATCATCAATTCATCCTCATCATCATCTTCAGCATCATCCATCATCGTCATCATCGTCATCATCATCATCATCATCATCCATCATCCATCATCGTCATCATCGTCATCATCATCATCACGCTTATTATTCTCTTACATTCGGGCAAGCATATCACGCCAGCGTCCTCCGTGTGCCGACAATTGTGGACGCCAATACCACGGTGTTGGCAGTCGAGGATTGACGTTTCGCTGCCGTAGCATCGAGTGTCGTCCATTTGGATTGGTCCGAGGCCCTGGCCGAAACGAGCGTTGGTGGTAGCAGCGAAAACTTCTTGGAAGCCGAGTTGACGACATACGATCTATTGGTGTATTGATAAACGACGGAGTTGTTGACGTAAGTTAATATAAATGTTTAACACTTGATTATATTGAGAGATTGTTTGAAATATAAGAAAGATGAGAGTGTTAAATGGAACTGGACAACTTTACCTTACTTTTACCTAATTTCGTATTGGACTAATTTGAATTTTGACGAAACTTTGTTTTTATCGTTTACGTATACTTCCGATCCCATTGAATTTCTTCTTCTTCGTGTATTAAATACTACATGGAAAAACTTTAAGAAATGCTAGAGTGTCTATATATGAGTATCGCCTTCTGTAGGAAGAATTAAAAGCAAAAGAAAACAAACGAGACAAGAAGTGGAAGTAGAGGTTCATAAAACGAAAACACAAGATTTGACAAATTAAAAAAAACATGGATACGATACAAAACCTTCTAAACAAAAAAGAGAAAAATCGTGAAGGGTATATCAAACAAAGCGGAGAAGAGATAAGAAGGGAAGACATAACCAGAAAAAATACCGAGTATGACCACTTTCTCCAAATTAGATTAACTCTGTCACAGCTACTTTTGAAAATATCAACCTAAAGCCTCGGTCACAAATGCCATTACGAACTGCTACGAACGCCGTACGAACGATTTTCAGACAATGAAAATTCGGGAAGACAATGGAAAAACAGGGAGATTCGTACGAAATTATCGTTCTTACGAACCTCTGTGACCGTAGCATAGGGCTTGAGCGTCATTTATTGAAACTGTCGAACATGAAAATGACGTACTACATGTGCGTAATTTGAGCAATTAAATTTTGCCCTTGAATTGATTTTTCGAAAGTCTGTACAGTTATACTAAGTATACAAACCCGAGCATCGGTAGTATCCCAGCTATCATCGCAGATCGTTCCCCAAGCATTATTGAGATAGACTTCTACCCTCCCCTGAAAGGGACTATTCCCGCCCATCAGCCGAACGGGTATGGGTACATCAGGCGGAAGCGTTGTCACCAGGTTAGGTAGCATCGTCGTCATCATCGACGCTATTGAAAATGAAAATGACGATAAAAGCGTATATGCTAGTTTGAATCATTCGGGTTTGATATTGATTTTGATTTTATTTTATTTTATTTCTGCATTTTTTTCCATATAAAATATAACTGAATAACAAAGAACATATAAATGTAAGGTATAATACAACATAAACAAACAATAATTTCTTCATGTCAAAATGTTTTTTTTTACATAATATATGTACATATAATAACGAAACTTATTATTTCCATAACATATTATCATAAATTTAAAGTATTATCCGAACTATTTTGTTGGAAAAGTGCAGGAGACCGCAATCATAAGCAAAGCTTGACAAGGACGGCGGCCTCAAAAAACATTTGCAATTGTTTCTAATGTCAGACTGAAGGTATACTTAGTTAGTATCTATGATGACCATTCGTGACGGAGTCTGGGTTAATGACATGTAAAAAAAAAAATAAAAAAAAAAAGACTTATGTGTTCATGATTTAAAAAAATATATTTTTCAGATTAGATGGTCATCAACTTTTCAAATTTTCCGACGAAGGAAAAACGGTCATCATAATACATGCGATTAACTAACAAAGCTCTTAAATCGCTAAATCCTGGACAAAGATTTTTCCTATACACCCCCCCCCCCCCCACCCTGCTCTCTCCCTCTCTCTCTCTCTCTCTCTCTCTCTCTTTCTCTTTCTCTTTCTACTTCTCCCTCCCTCCCGTGCCTCTAGTAGTTCATTCTTTGCCCACTTCCAGAAATTTGTTAATGTTTTACTGTCCGTTATAGTCGTCATACGAATCATTAAACAATCACATGTACAGCTGAAAATATAATTATACCTTAAAAATTGCGGTAGACGACAGAGAAACTGAAAATGAATGTAAGTCAATAATGAAAATGCACAGACGTATTTTTAGGAATCTTAACAAAAACTAATCGATATTCATTTTTTACTCTGTTTGCCATGCGTCTCCAAACGGACGAAGAAACAAGAAGATAGAAGGAATCTTAACAAAAACTAATCGATATTCATTTTTACTTCTGTTTGCCATGCGTCTCCAAACGGACGAAGAAACAAGAAGATAGAAGGGCAAATACTCTAAAACTTTGAAATATTTCCTTGAAACCTTCCAAGAAATTCCATTCCCAAGTAGTTTATAATAAAACTTATGGATCGACTCATACTTGAATATGAATGATTTATATCAGTTTTAATTCTTTTGATTAAAACCCTTAGCGATGGTCTTCAAATAATTGCAGTCTTACCTGGGGTTGAAGGGTAACAGACCACACCTGGGTCAGCGGAATGTTGGCAGTCCCCCTCGGAGAACTGCCCCACTGGACAATCCTCGAGATGACTCTCACTCCCCGTGCACTGGTAGTTCGTAGACATGATCCGTCCCGTGCTTGAGCCGAAGCGGGCCGTACGCGAGACCGAAGTCGCGTTGGTGAAGCCGAGGTGTTGACAGACTACCGATCCGTCGCCGATGTCCCAGTACGCGCCGCACAATGACATCCAGTCCGAGGAGTTCGATCGCATTTCAACCCGACCTTCGTTTGGCGCGCTTCCATTGACCAATCGAAGCTCGTAAGACCCTTGAGAATGTAAAAAAAAAACGAACCGAAAGCAAAATTACTTTCAAAATTGAACACCCTGATAAGGCATAGGTATATAATAAACCTTTACTTAGAAGAGAAGAGAATGAAGAAGAAGAAGAAGAAGAAGAAGAAGAAGAAGAAGAAGAAGATAAGATCATAAGATAAACGAGGAGAAAGAAAGAACCTATCATCATGGAAGCCAGCATAATGCAGTTCGAAAGAAAGCCAGACAAACAAAATCAATGTAGGCCAGCCAAAAAGTATTCAATTCAGAATATCAGATTGAGAATCACATATTATTATGCATCAGCGTAGCATTGGAGAGGTAGGGCTACTTCATTTTTAAAGGTCATTTTGGCATAAATTTGTACCCATTATTATTGACTTCCATTCAAAACGCAACCTATGTTTAAATTATAGCTGTATTTCATTTGCATGAATGATTTACACTTTCACATACCTTAATTTGTCGTAGTAACAGCTTTCCCAGTTTCAGGGGTCGATTTTTTTTTCTTCAACTGAATCTTTAGGGTGAATTTGTTTTCTTTTCATTTTTAAACATGGGGTGATTTTTTTTATCCAACGTATAATGTGGAAGGAGACATTTTTTGTTACATGTGGGGGGGGGGGGGGTTCTGAAAACTTCCTACTCACCTTGGATATCTAATGGCGCGTCTCTAAAGCAAGTTTCCTGCTTCTTTCAATAAATGGTAGCCGGAAGTTGTAGTGGCATTGGCTAAGTTGTGATTCTTCGTGTATTGCATACACAGAATTTGTTTCGCGTACGCTCGAGAAGGGGGTGGGATTACCAGTTTTAAATTAGTCAGAAGCAGAGATAAAATTAATAATATTGATAAATCTGTGCGACCATCGGCGAGGACTTTGGATGAAAAAGCAAAATGATTTCAATTATTTTTGCGGGGTTTTCGCATCTGGAATTTTCACTGTAGCGAGATTATGGTTGAGATATTATCCTGACGAAAATAGTAACCCATGTTTAAGACCAAGATCAGAAATGTGGGGGCACTTTTAGGGATTTTGCAGCACAAAATCATACCCCGTGTTAGGGAATTTTTGCAAAAAAAGTAACATATTAAAGCGGTACATCCCCGTATACCGTATTAGTGAATACACCCCCCCCCCCCGCCTCCGGGCAACTGTCTATTTTAACCTGGATGCGAACTCAAACATCGGCTTCTCATCTTTTCAAAAATAACAGTGGATACTAATATAATTTGTTTACATCTGAGTTTGATAGTTTAAGTCATTAAATATTCAATTTGAGAAAAATACGTACCTTGGCACTTCACTGTCTCTAATCCATTTAGACAAAAGAACAATAAGAGCATAGACGACCAAATAGGTAAAGTTGGTGTAATTCTGTCAGGCGCCATTTTGTATTCTGCAAAAATATGAAATACATGTGAATGAAATAGCATAGTGCGTCAAGAAATAGTCCAAGGTATTTTGATTGCTATATTTGCATGTCCATGCATTACACAGTATTATGGTATGATAAACATAAGCTCACAACTAAATTATTCATAACCTTACCAAGTTTTTTAATTTGCATGAACGTGAAAAAAATTATTTGTCCAAATTTATCTTTCTCATTTACTATTCTTTGATCATATAAATGAAAATGTTTTCTAAACAGTTTATGAAAATGTACTTAATTTGTTTTTCTTTTATTATTGCAATTCATGTTTCAGCCAAAACATCAATGTACATTGCATCCAGTTGTGTTATGAAGATATGTACACTTTTGTTTAATATGAATGATTTGTAAAAAATGCATTTGATGTAAGAGAAAACAATCTAAAAAAAAAAACTTTAAAAAAAATCCTGCTGACTCTGTATAGTTGCATTCTGTTTGCTGTTTATCTTGAACTTCGCTATACATCTTCTTACGTATTTTTTTAGTAAAAGCATTGACGTAGTAATTTGTTAGTTAGTTATATAGATATGAAATATTTATACAGCTAAATAAATGTGTATAACATTTGATTAATTGATTATGCAATTTTTTATTTTTTTTTTATATATTTGTAAAAATGCAAAAGAAAAAGAAAATCAAACAGAAATAAATAAATCAAAAATCAAATCAAATCAAATTAATGATTTATGTACGATAAACACTTCTATATATGCATAAATCAAATCAAAATCGTATAATGCATGCGACTCCAGTAGATTGATACACCAAGTCTTTGAACCCGGACTTCTTAGACAATTTGAAATCAAATACTGTTCCCTTTTGTATAGCTTCATTTTACCCGTGCCACGTCATGCCATTACGCAAACTATATAGTTGTTTCCTTTGGTTTTTTAAACTCTGAAAGTGGTCGAGAATTCTAACGGATTTTCCGGAGTGCGCATCCGACGGATATCTGCGTTTCCGAGCCAGTGTCGTTTGCTTACTGACCTAATGTGATTGAGATGATCTGCTTCAACCATGAAAGTTAAATATTTTTGTTCTAACAATACTATTTTCTTTTATAAATGTAATGATTCCTGAGAGAAAATTCAATTTTTTAAACATATTTGTGGCTTACACCCAGTAAATAAGATCGATCGATCGATCGGTTCTTGCATTCAAGGAGAGGGGGAGGGGGCTTGAAGACATTTGGAGCGGGGGCCTGACCTCCTCATAGCCCCCCCCCCCCAAGAACCGGTATTGCCTTGTGGTTATAGCGCGACATGGTAAATTGAAACGATATAATCATTTGCTTCTGAAATTGCTGAATTACAAATGGCAAGTTTCCTTTTCTATAAAGAATTACTAACCTCGAAAATTGATATTTCATGGCAACAACCAATGCCCTTTCGATGCAAATTTTAGCACCTCTGAAAAACATTATAGTCATGATTCCTACTGTGGTTTCCGAGACGTACATGTATGTATTCATATCAATGTACATGTAGGCCTATGCAACCAAAAATACTGAAAGTAATGTTTGATTATTTTATTTGTAGTATGATTTGTATTATGGTAACAAGTCACTTCGACCTACAGAATAACAACATTTTGATGAATGTAAGCACAGTATAATTCGTCGCTGTTTTCACGAAGTGACGGTAGTAAAAAAAAAAAATTGCATTCACTTTGCGTGACGATTTTCCTCACTAACGTCACTTCGTGAAAATAGGGACGAATTATGTTAAATATTGTTCACTCAACAATATACAAGTATAGACGTGAATGTTTTATCTTGAGAAAATAAATTGGTCCAATTCTGTAAGTATGATGCAAGTAATGTAATATAGCAAAGCTCCCGTAGAGTTCATTCCCCTTCTCATGTCATTATAGTAGGAAAGAGGCGTTCCTGTATGATGGATCTTTTTTTAAAAGGCAAAGTATTGTATGGATTCCGGGGGAAATTGAACCATTTAGATACAAAACGTTTTGATTTTAATCATGGATGTTTACAATGAATCAAATGGCCACGAAGAGCAAGGCACTTCCCTTATACTGCGAATCTATATGACACCTGTATAACTACTCGAGTTCTAATCAAAGGTTAAAGGTATTATGTCCCATGTGCAGGCCCAAAAATGAAAAAAGTTAAATTCCAACGGCATTTTAAAGATAATACTAATTTAGAACTTCCCTCAAAGCATAAGGGCTTGAAAATGTACTTTAATGTGAAAATAACAACCGTTAGTTGTACGACATCCGATCTCCCCTACCCCCCCCCCCTTTTTTTTCTTCTTCTAATTGCACTAACCACGCCTTTGAGTGCCTTAAATGGAAAGGAGTGCCATGTCGTACACCCGAATGTAAATAATGAGATACACTGTTTAAAACATTTTTCTAATGAACAAAGTCACTGAACTGTGTAGACTTGATACAAGCATTCCCGCATTGTTTTAAAGCTTTTTAAAACTGTAAGATTTTGTTTGGGTTTGGGTTTGGTTTGGGTTTGGTTTGGTTTGGTTTGGTTTGGTTTGGTTTGGTTACTTTCGCTTTTCTTTTCTTTTTGTTCTTCTTTTATTTCCAATTGAAACGTCACCCCGTGGTCCTTGAAAGCCATAAGGCCTCTTTCAAAGAAACATTAGTCATAGAGTGAGTGACCTTATTTTGATGACATAGATCGATGTAAATCAGTAACGTATAGGATTCATGTTTCTATAAAGTTTCTATAAACAATTCGATGAACATATTAATGGCATTCTCCATTACACGCTGATCAACTTTCCCCGGATGCGTCTAGGTGTATGCATTAACCCTCTCGGCACCAAGACAATGTAATGCCCCGGTGACACTTGCCCGCATTTTGGTTTGCGCATAGTTTGCGCATAGACACATACTCTTGCGTGCCAGTGCGGGAAGTATTCGTGGTAGCGTGTGGGAGAATGCGGGACGTGCGTGAAATGCGTGACAGAATTTTCAAAATGTTCAAAATTTTGGCACGACAATTTTGTTTGGCAACGTTAGTGAACACTTCTTGAACTATGCGCACCCTATGCGCTGCCTAGTCGTGACAGTGCGCGCCGATTCGTGTCCGATGGCCTAGTGGCACGCATGCATATTCACGACTAGTTAACGACTAATTTGCGCACAATTTGCGCTTTGGCTGCGCATACTTCCCGCGCAATTTTCGCATGCCATGATCATTGTCTACGAATGCGTGTCCTGGTGGTTACGCATTGCGTGAACTATTCGTAAATTAGACGTGACCCTTCGTGCCGCTGCGTGCCACTAATTGGCACGCATTGGCACTCCACAGAGCGGGGCAGTGCGGGACCAAAATGCGGGCAAGTGTCAACGAGGCAATATGACACTCGTTTCTCGAATGTGTTTTGGATATCAAATTGCTCTCTCTCTCTCTCTCTCTCTCTCTCTCTATTTGTATCTATCTACCTCTATCTCTATAGATCAATGTCTTCTTCTTTTTATTCTTATTTTTGCTCTTCTTCTTCTGTTTCTTCTTCTTCTCCTTTTTCCTCTTCTCCTTATTCCTTCCTCTTCTTCTTTTTCTTCTTCTTCTTCCTCTTTTTCCCCTTTTCTAGATCCTCTCCTTCTTCTTAATTATTCCCTTCTTCTTCTCTCCTCTTTCTTTTTTATTCTTCTTTCTCTTCCTCTTCTTCTATTTCTCCTTCTCTTATCTTGGTGTCTCATGATGTTGCGTATTCCGTTTTTCTATGAAATGCCCTACCACCTCCAACAAAACATAATACAACAAGAAAAGGAAACACAAACCAACTTTCATGCGTAATACTAGTATCTGGTAATGCCATCAACAAATATTTTCCAACGATATTTTAATTGATAACATCACTATTTATTAAACCGGAAACATTTATCGACATGATAATTATCATCTGTACTCTCACATGACTATACGATGTCAGTATACTTTCGATTTCTTTCTTGATTAATAGTGCCCCCCCCCCCCAGGCGCGTACGCAGGATTTTTTCAAGGGGGGGGTTTTAACATTTATAAATCGGTCCGAAAATTTCGCAAACGACTCAGCCAGCCGCTGAATAAGCGGGGGGGGGGGGGGGGGGGGGGGGGGGGGGGGGGGGGGGGGGGGGGGGGTGGGGTAAGAGGACACATTTTTTTTTTTTTTGGTCCCAAAAAAATCGCAACGACTCGGCCGACCGCTGAATAAGCGGGGGGGGGGGGGGGGGGGGGGGGGGTGGGGGGGGGGGGGTAAGAGGACACTTTTTTTTTTTTTTTTGGTCTCGAAATTTGGAAATTTGACATTTTGCTCCGTTGGGGGGGGGGTAAGGTCACCTTTTTTAGGTCGGCCCATGGGAATAATTTTTTTTTTTTTTTTTTTTTTTTAATAATTAAAAAAAAAAAAAAAAAAAAAAAATCCAAAAGGGGGGGTTTTAGGTTTTTTTTAGGGGGGTTTACACACAAAAAATTTCCAAAGGGGGGGTTTAACCCCCCAAACACCCCCCCCCCCCCCCCCCCCCCCCTGCGTACGCGCTGCCCCCCCCCCCCCCCCCCCCCACCCCCCCCCCCCCCCCCCCCCCCACCCGAAGCACGGTCACATGATACCGGGAGCGCTATGAGAAATTTGCAAGCAATCCTATCACCGATGTATTATCGAAGACGAACGATGTTTATTAAAGCGCTAGAATTTGGAGATTCCAGTATTCGTGGCCAACACCAACTCATATTTGATTTGATTTATTCCCGTTTCAGTACTTCCACAGGATAAAGTAGTTGACGTATTAAATTCACATGAAAGACGAAATAGACATTTTAAAGAACTGAAAACGAAAGCGAATCCTTGTTGACATAAATATACGTATACCTTGAAACGGAGGGCAATTGTCACCTCGTATTCAGGCAGTGCAATAAGTAAATCGCGTATTCTTCATGGTTTTGATATAAGAATAACATCTTTATTTAACCAGGCCTAATTGTTTGCTATTTAGTAAAAACTGGAAAAGGGAAAGTTGATTTCAGGGCAAGGGACGCCAAAACCGCCCTGTTGAAATCGTGCTTTTTTTTTTCTTCAATTTTTTTCTTCATATATTATTTAATTTCCAACAGAAAGATAAACAAGGGTATTACATTTTTTTCAAACATAATTCATTTTTCTGGTAACTATACAAATACACTTTGCACATAACAACATTATTACAAGAAATTCTTAATTTCTGAGAAAATGGGGGGATCCACTAAAAAGCAGAGCTTGTAGTTTATGGATCCCCCAGAAATACAATTGTTCCAAATTTTGCCTACGAAGACTTGTGAAACACAAGACAATGTTACAAAACAAGCTCATTTTAAGCTCATAGACCTATTTAATAAGTTAAAGGCCCATAGTGGTTTCTGCGGGTACCAACAAGAAAATAGTTATTATCAGTTCAGCATTATTCAATTTGACCAATGCCGAAATAAAAGCTATCCAATAAACAATATTTTGATAATTTTGTGAAGTGTGAAGTAGAAATGAGCTTTATCTCACAATAGGTAGATGCTAGTTTTTGTATTTTCATGATTAATTACTCTTTCCTCTAAACCATTAATGTGAGTAATGCGGAGAATGCGGTTAATCTCTCTCTTGACAGCAAGACTATTGACAGTCAAATAAATGGGGAGAGCATTCGCTTTAAAACAAGTTATAGAGAGTAGTCACAGCACAGTAAATTATTATAACACCTTGAAGTTGTGAGATTACTCCATACCGTTAAAGGGCAATCTAACCCATTTAATAAGTTCATTTGTATGAAAGCAGAACAATCAGATAAACAGAATGGTGAAAATCGATATAAATCGGACCAATAAAAAAAAGTTAGGAATGTTTGAAATATGAGATCACTAAGTCTACGCGAATCTCAAATTGGCAGTTTGGTCAGTGGACTGTGACAGACTCTGTCGTTTGCTGTTTACACAAATATCTGTTATTTATGTTTGTCATGTAATTGCCTTCTCCTTTTGGGGTACTACTCAAAATATTTTATGGATAGCATATTAGTATAGGTCCTATAAAGAGAATAGACGCTCATGAGCCATAACTTTTTTGCGTTTAGAACAAATGGGAAAGTAGTCCGGCACTCGTCACAGTGACTCAGCCAATTTGAAGTGCACATTATATAGTGACTATGCAACTTTCAAAACATCTTAACTTTCTTATTTTTAGTCAGATTAAATTGAAACGTTCATCATGTCTGCTCCTCTGAATTTTCTGCTTTCGTTTAGAGCAATTGTCTTTTAAAGCCACACTCCTCTACTTGTAGATACTTGCGCCCTCTATATGACAAACAATGCATAATCGGTGACCATTGGTCCCCCATGATCCTCTGTATTTTATGTTATTTGACAGCTGAGTTGATGAGATAACCACCTGTCCAGTGATCTTGCAGTGTGGTCTAATCCCTCCGTTACACTAGTACTGATGGCCTTTAGATTCCTCTTTAGCACGATTTTTGTGTGAGTTACAAATTGTTTTCGAAGACGTTATGACTTTGGAAAGTTAGTTTGTGAAAAATTGCACAAACAGCTATTTTGATGAGTTTCCTTGATTGTTATCGAATATTTTACCAAAAAAGCCCTAGGATAATTCCGGATGACCCGCTTCCGCTATTACCCCTCGCTTTGGGACATTTTTATAACAACTATATCTATCAATGCTAAGTTATGAAATCGACATGCGGCAAATTGTTACGTGCACACAGTGAAGTCATATAATTGCAATGTCATATGGTCTTCTTTTTTAGAAGACAGAGAGGTGTCAAGCAAATATCGCAGCCTAAACTTCAATTAAAAATAATGAACCTTTTTTCAATACAAGTCTGTATCCTTAAAAATCTCCGCAGAATAGCTTTGATAATACTACAGACTATGAAGCCAACTGTGATAAGGAAAACTAACATTTAATTCATGCATGCAGACCGAGCAGTTAAAACATTGGTGAGTGGCTATGACCTACCCCCACCACAGTCCCCCCCCCCCTCCCCGCAGAAAACCCACAATAAATAACACGACAAATTGGAAAAAAAAAGCAGGCCTGATGTTTCCTTTGAAAAGTTAAATAAAGTTATTAACTTTTTCTTAAGTGTTCATAGAACAGGTTGATAGAAAAAAGATAAAAGGAAAGATGACTTTCCACCAAAACAATAATTTCATCAAACGATTGCCAATACAATCTATTTCCCAGCATAAGGTTGTAGATTCACGCACAATGCAAAGAGATTCTCACTAGACAAAATAAGGGACAATAATCAATGTACAATAGTCTTAAGAATGTATATTATCAAACGGATCTCTAATAAGTCAAAGGGGCAGTAACTGTATCAGATTTCGAAACAGAGATAGCACACGACACAGAAGCATAATATCACAAGCAATTGATACAACCCTGCGATGCCTCGGGTAAGATTCGCCTTATCACAAACTGCTGTTGAAAAGATATTAAACATTCAGACATAATTTAATATCAATCATAAAATTTACAAGTGTTGAACTACTTACCGCCGCAGCTATGTATCCTTGGTAAGAGACGATTGACGTAACTAGGTTATAAACTTATTTGCGGAGACAGATAGAAGAGAACCAGAGTATAAGTGGTACTCATAGAACCTTGTTTTTGGCATGAAGTGTTCTACCTGCACATCTCTTACCCAATTGCTACTTGGCAAATAATGCTATCGAAAGCGGAAGAGGACACGGAAGTTTTTCCGGGTGTTTTGTGTAAGCGTGGACCCCGGCTCGGTATTAAATGGTTGTAGTTTAAAGCCTCGTTGGACCAGTTGAAAATGAGTAGATACGAGCATTGATTCTATCTCATGTGTCAATGGTATTAAAGCGCACCGCGATAAAAAGGCGGGGAGGATTTCATAATTCTAAATACTGTGACCGCTTTCCTCCTCATGTACAGATTTGATTTGGTAAACATCAACTATTTAAGCCCCTTATCTCACGCACTTTTTTATAATTATTATCGGGTCATTTTTACGGATTTTTGTCCCTCCTCTCCTTTCTTCTTCTTGTATTAGCTGGACGATTGTCTTGTCAGGCGCGGATCCAGGGGGGGGGGGGCCGAGCGGGCCTTGCCCCCCCCCCCCCCCCCCCCCCCCCCCCCCCGCAAAAAAAAAAAAAAAAAAAGGAGAGAGAGAGAAGGAAAGAAGGGAAAGGGAAAGAGGACAGAAAGGGAAAAAAGTAGAGGAAGAAGAAAAGAAAAGAGGGAAGAAGTAGATCGGGGGGCAAAAGGACTTGCCTCCCAGGCTGTTGCCCCCCCCCCCCCCATCAAAAAATAAAAGAGAAGGAAGGAAAGGGAAAGAAAAAAAGGAAAAGAGGAGATACAAGAAAGGAAAAAAGAGGAAGAAGAAAGAAAAAAAAAAGGGGATAACGACACAACAAATCGTCTTCTTTCTCTAATGATTTAATGAAACGTAAGCTTCCGCTTAGCGCGGGAGGGGGAAAACTCAATTCAAACGAGGATTATTTTTGGGGAACGGTAAAACAAATCGTCTTCTTTCTCTAATAATTTATTGAAATGTCAAAGCTTCCACGTTTCGCGGAGGAGGGAGAGGGAAACCCGCCCCTCCCTGCACCCACCCACCCCCAATTACGTCACTGCTGGTCACCATTACGAACCAATATTTGGCTCGCATAATTTCCAATTTTGCCCCCCCCCCCCTAAGAAATCCTGGATCCGCGCCTGATGTATATACAGCGGCAACAGTTTCAATATAAAATGTAAGTTCTTCTTACTTTTCAAGTTCAAATAAGGTTTTATTCATTACTTGTCAACATGTCCGAAGACTAAAAATGCAAGTTTACATCAATATAAAAAACATTCAAAAACATAAAGATAACATAGCAAATGAGGACAAATATATAACAATGAATACATTTTTAAGTTAAAACATTAAAGTAGTAACAAGAAAACAAAAACACAAAAAAAAGATTTTTTTTTTAAATACAAGATATGAAATATTGCTAGTAAAAATGAATAAATGTTGACATATAAACAAATAAAATGTATACAGATACGTGAATTCAATTAACTGTAACATTGGAAATATTGTAATTAACTATTGAGTATTGAGTATTGAGTATTAAAAAGTATTAAAAAGTATTAAAAAGTATTAAAAAGTATTACAATTGGAGTCTTGGCAGTGTGCTAATCACAAGCGTGATATGAGTACAGTACTTAAATCATTGGTCTGGAAACAATTATTTGCCCATTGTTGTGTATTGTATTACATTTTCACTGACAATGAATTCACATTGTAATGCAATTTTCAAGTTTCCCAGGCTTATTTAGGAGAACAGAAGATTGATATTGTTTAGTTGTACGATAACATCACTCAGTTTGATTTGATTTGATTGGAGATATATCTCATTAAAAACAGAGTAAAGGCTATACAGTTTCAAACAAACCTACACCATTAAACTTCAAGCTCACTCACACATGATTTATTGCGACACTTTCAAGGCTACTTATTATTTCAAGTTCATGTATATACAAAGGGCAACAGCTTCAATATTAAACGTAATTAAATCGATGGTCTGGAAAATGTTAATGCCCATTGTTATATATTATACAACATTTTCCATAACGATGAATATATACATTGTATAATTCAATTTTCAGGAAAACCATACTTGTCATTACTGTAATATTTGTTATATGATACTAAAGCAAATCGTTTCGCTTATCGATAAGATAAATCAATGTGAAGTACGTGTCAAATAATGAAATCATGACGTGCTATTTTTAACCGGACTAGACATTTGAAACGTATAAAAAATGTATACACTATTGACAGCAAGCAAGTTTTTTAAACAAAGAATTCAGAAATTGAACAACATTGCACATTTTAGTCTACACGGCATGCTCTTCACCCTTAGTTGGACTGTAAACAGTTGTCTTCTTAAGTCTTCCATATAAATATAAATTGAAAGGATGTCAATAAACATTATGAAAACACCACTTTCGTAAGGTTGAAAAATCAATATATATATTGTGCACACATGTAACAGTGTGATAATATTTTTTCTTGGGGGGGGGGGGCGGGAGGAGGGCAATCCAAAAAGGGACTGATATGTGAACATTAATATTGATAGGTCGCTTCACAAAAGGGGCATACATAGTCCTTTTGTGTGGATAGTTTTTTGAGCAAAACACAAAATAGGTGGAAGGACGGGGTTCACGTCTTCCTTCAATTTTCTGAGGGGGATCGTCCCCCATGGATAATTTGAAAAAGTGCACACCAACAAAATGTATAGCAAATACTGACTAAAGACTGCAACACGCTTTAAGGCTCTGGTGGGCCCAAGAGTACAGCGTTTAGACTAATAGAAATGCTAAAATCTTCTCGCTCGGTCGCTACGCTCCTTCGCATAATATCCTAAAAATATACAAGTAAATATTGAAGAAAATATGTATTCTGTTGACATGTATGTACAAATTACACTGTATGTTAACAAGATTAAAAGTTATAGAAATAGATCAGTGTTCCAAAAATGAATATTCAGCTTGCTCTTTTAAGAAGTCCCTTCCTGCTCAGTCAAACTAAAATTTACCTAGTAAATATTTACAACCCTTCGGACTGCACACTAGATATCGGCAAAGTAAAAGTGAAGCGTGAAAAAAGTATATTGCTTGTTTTTATGCTGTAGTTTTGCTAAAGAATGTAATTTTGTAACACAACAAAACTTCAAAAATCTGTGAAGGGGGTTACATATAAGACTTATCATACAGCATTATGGGGGTAGTCCCTTCCGTCACCTCCGCCTCTTTCACTGGGCGTACTGATGGGGGGCAGTAACCCCCCCCCCTCCCAATACAATTACAATACAATACAGGGTTATTTTTTAATTTGATACCAGTGATTTACAAGTATTGCTAAAATGGCAGTATTTTTCCATGAGCTCCGGGGCTCTACCCCCTGGAACCCACCAAGGGCCCTAAGGCGGGTCCTGTTTGCTCATCTGGCCGTAAATTAAATGCCTAAAGTCCTTGAGCTTTCGGGGGCTCTGCCCTCTGGACTCAAACAAGGGGCCTAAGGCGGGTCCCTAGATGCGTAATTTGGTGCCTAAAAGCCCTTCCGTTATGTATTTCTTATTTATTTTTTTGTCTTTCCTCTGCACTCTCCTTATGTATTTTTTGTTTTCCCTTTTCTATTACCTTCTCTTCCCTGGGTATACGTGCTTGCACATGAACTATATATGGCTAAACAGTTTTGTAAAAAAAAATATGCACGAACGGTCAAGGAGTAAGAAGAAGGCAAAAAGAGAACAAAGACTGCATCCATGGAAGCCCTAGACTCCCCTGGATGCTAATCTGACGGAAATGTAATGCCTAAAACCCCTGTTTTCTGGGGGCTTCGCCCGCTGGACCTCACGCCAATTAGTGTCCTGCCAGTGTCACAAATAAGGTATAAAAATATATCTGACCGTAATCAAATGCCTAAAAACCCCTGAGCTTCTCGGGTCTCCTGACAAAGGTTATCAAAAAATAGAGAGAGGAGGAAAGGAAGAGGACGGGAGAAAAAGGAGCAGACAAAAAACATCTTTGAAATTCAGACAAGAATTAAGAGTATCGAGAACGGTACAACGAATCGTCGTCTATCTCTAATAATTTAATGAATCGTCAAAGCTTACGCGCTTCGCGGAGGGGGGGGGGACTGACTTAAGACAAGGATTAAGAGTATAGAGAACGGTACAACGAATCGTCTTCTATCTCTAATAATTTAATGAAACGTCAAAGCTTCCGCGCTTCGCGGAGGGGGGGGGGGCTGAATTAAGACAAGGATTAAGAGTCGAGAACGATACAACGAATCGTTTTCTTTCTCCAATGATTTAATGAAACGTAAAAGTTTCCGAGCTTCGCGCGGTAGGGGAAAATTGCATTCAAACGAGGATAATTTTCGAGAACGCTATAACGAATCGTCTTCTTTCAATAATAGTTTAATGAAACGTCAAAGCTTCCGCGCTGCGCGGAGGGGGTGGGGCTGAATTAAGAGAAGGATTAAGAGTCGAGAACGGTACAACGAATTGTCTTCTTTCTCTAATACTTTATATATAGCTTCCGCGCTTTGCAGAGGAGGGAGGGGGAAACTCGCCCCTCCCTACATCCCCCTGCATTACGTCACTGCTGGTCACCATTACGTACCAATATTTGGCTCGCATAATTCAAATTTGGGCCCCCCCCCCCTAAGAAATCCTGGATCCGCGCCTGTGTCTTGTAGTATAAGTAAAGACGAAACATGATCTTAAGTAAATGTCCACCCCACCCCTTTCCATCACTCTCTCTCTCTCTCTACCTCTTCTCTTTTTCTCCCATTTTCATCTTTCTCTCTTTCGTCCTCTCCCTCAATCGTCACAATAAATTTAAGTAAATTTGTGAGACATTGTAGAAAAACGCTATGAACGCCCAGAAGAGGCGAGCATCGGCGGTATACAAGAAACCACCACCACCGTCATATCATCATCATCATCATCATCAGGACGACATAGTGGTAGTGAGTGGTAGATGTAATTGCATATAGATCA
This sequence comes from Strongylocentrotus purpuratus, assembly GCF_000002235.5. Lineage (NCBI taxonomy): Eukaryota > Metazoa > Echinodermata > Echinoidea > Camarodonta > Strongylocentrotidae > Strongylocentrotus > Strongylocentrotus purpuratus. Next base: position 31,856,108 of record NW_022145599.1, on the reverse strand, counting down.
TACATTTCGCTACTTTTTTTCGATTTTTGTTGTTGTTTTGTTTGTCTTCATTACCAATAATTGGCATAACCCACGGATATCTGTCGACAGATTTTTTTCTTTCTCTCTCTCGTCATCATCATCAACACCATCATGGCATCATCATCGTCATCGTCATCATCGTCACACTTGCCACTAACATCACGATAAGCATCAAAGGCAAATCACCAATGTTTTCATCACAACCAAACACAACAATCACAACCATGATCAGGATAATCAAAAATACCACGGACATTTAGTGTCATGCAAGACATTATTGATAGTTATAATAGTTACAAATATTCTAAAGTTATGAATACTGTCAACTTTTGTTAATTAAGCACTCTAAATCTGTCATCATTTTCAAATTTACATGCTCTCAAGAGTTTTGGCCAAAGTTGATTAAAAGAATCGGCGTTATACGTTAGTCCACCACCTCACACCAACGGGTGTAAAACGCTATTCGTCATTGTGTTTACATAACAGGTTTTCGGCCTAGATACTCTTCTCCCAATATAAAGCTCTGCAAAATACACAAAATAAACTATTAAAAAACAAACCACAATTTACAAACAGGAAATATAGATAGCTGCAGCGGAAAAGGCAAGACCAGCACAGGCCCTGAACTCCAGAAATTCTATATTTTCATAGTAAGTGAAATAGAAATGGATGTAAAAGTACAGTCTCATTTGCCACTTCCCTCTACCTTTATATTTTCACGACCTTTATTTTCGTTATACTTGACAAAATATTTGGTTGCCGCTTGGCAAAGCGAAAACGCATCCTCGAAATAGAGACAGTGTTATAATGCCATTCTATGATGCTTCTCGTTGATGCAGACAATATGCTACTTTTCAGTGTTCAACTCAGAACATTTTCGTAAGGCACAGGCGTACAAGAGTAATTTCTCCAGTAGAAGGGGAGAGGCTAACGTTCCCTTCCTAAAATATGATATTCCAGTTTGAAAATTATGTGAACCTTGAAAAATTGAAATATGAAATGAAATATAAAATATGAAAATGAAATATACTACAACAGAAATAGATACTGCATGTTTCGAGAGCATGCTGTCAGAATACAAGGTTTCGATTCCCTCAGAAATTGAAATTTTTAGAATGTTATGAAGCTGCTTTATTACATTTCTTATTAACAAAACACAATTATGAATGTTAATTGCTCTCCGCACTCTAAACACAGATATTGTTACAACACATCTTATTTTTAAAAGAAATTGGTTGTTATCGTTTGGCTTTGTAAAAGGTTTGATCACCCACAATTTTGTTATTAATACTGATGATGATCATAATATTGATTATAATACATGTAATAATAATCATCGTAATCATCATCAAAATGATAATAATTATGATAATGATAAGGATGAGGATAATTATGATGATATTAATCCGTTCTTAATTGTAAACCACGAATCAACGTCTCTATGTACATCGTAAGGACTTCGATAGTATGGTTAATTATAGCGCCGGCAACCATAGCGCTCAATGCATTCAAGAAATAACTCATACCAGGACCAGGGGGTGTTTCACAAAGATCCTAAGTCGAACTTAACTCAAAGTTGGACTTAAAAGTTATGGAGAGCCATTTGTAGCCTTAAAATAAAATATTTTAAAAAGCGAAAGTATTTTAGAGTTTTTATAAATTCCATATTAAGAACATGAAATCTCCTTGATAATAGAAAATATGAATGATTTGGATTACGCCTTTTAAAATAACTTTTACAAAACATTTTCATACATGTACTTTCCATTATTGTTAAGTCCAACTAAGAGAGATAAGTTCAACTTAGGATCTTTGTGAAACACCCCCAGGTATATGATGAGCTACCTAATGACTACACCTGGGTAGAGTGTATGCGTAGCAAAAGACGTTACTGCTGGTCAGGGACTCGAACCCCGTGGCTTGTGGTTCACGGCCAGAGTCCGGAGACTTACCCACTAGACCACTACACCTCTCCGTCTCAGGCTACTGAGTTTGACTTGTTCGATTTGATTTGATATGAGTCATCAACGGAAATAGCCATGTGCATGATTATTGTGTTGGTATACTGTATAGCTGTGAATGGCACATTAAGGGCTGGTGTAGGGTTGTCTAGCTGAAATATTTGTACATAAATTTGTATATAAATACGTGGTATTTTATTTCTATCATTCACAGGTGTCACAACTAAATAATTGATAAGCATTCAACAAGGATTGATAATTACATACTATAATTGAAAGCTACATATTAGAAACGACTCATTTGAAAAATGCAACGTCATTATAGTGTATTTTTATATACCATTTCAAATTGACAAATTGAATATAGATGAGAAAACAAACACCTTGAGCATCTAATAACACCCATTTAGTGGAACCTATGTCATAAAAAGACCAACACAAAAAAGAAGAAATAAGCATACATATATTAGAGAGAAAGAGAAAACACAAACAAAACAAAATAAAACAAAGAGCTTTGTGGTGCCCAATAAACATATTATAACGCTCATGACATTCTCATTTCCTTCCTCCTTCCTTATTAAAAACTTTATGAATATGGTATCAGAGCTAAAAATTGCAATATTTTTAAATGTTGACGATCTCTATTACAGAGCGATAACCATTAGCGTAAATTAAAGGAGGGGGCAACGGGGCAATTTGTCCCTCCTTCGAGTGCCAGTTGCTATCGTCGATTTGTAGAAGGTTTCGAGTCCGTCACCATGGGGTAAATTGCCCCTAGCCCCTCCCGACAGGTTTCTGACCAAGAAAAAAAAGAAGACTTTTTATATATACATATGTACAAGTAGATGGCAGGTTATGGAATCATTTTGATAATGCACATGGAATCGCACGAAATATAGAAACATTCTTTAAAGATTACACTTTCATCCTAAGAATAATTTATTTGAGGTTGATATACCCACCACCACTGTATCACAAGCCAGGGGCTTTAAAAACTGTATCGATCACATTAAGCTGAGATGTGTTGCCCCTTCTGAGTTCAAGGTATCAATACGCCACTGTTCCTAATTTAAGAATATCGATAAAATACTGGGGAGGTGGGAGAGGGGGGGGGGGGGGGAGTTTCGGCATATTTTTTTTGGAACAGTTTACCGAAAAGTTTCCATCAAGCCAGATAAAGGGGTCATTATACATTTTACAAACTTCAGACTGGTTTTTCAACAAGAAAAGCAAAATGAATCCCATACTTCTAGATATTTCAGCATGGGGAATGGAGAAATGTCCCTCAAATTAACGATAGCATTTCTGAATTTGCTGATACACACTATATAGTTGGGAAGATAGAGAGAGAGAAGGGAGGGAGGGGCCACCATCCGGCAAGGCTTCTGGATCCAAATATTCTATGACCTATATTGGGCATATTTTATTCCACCCTTTGATGCTTATTTGATTTGTTTTAGTGATTCTATTTCATCTTTTCGAACATTATGACATTGCTACAATTTTGTCAGACACAGTATATATATTTTGTTAAAAGAGGTGATAAATTAAGTGACATACTAAATCAGTAATTAGTGTGAATTAAATAAAAGCTATGATATAGAAGGGGTACAGTGAACATTATGCTTGCACCCGTCTTATGAAATAAATATAAAAGAAAGGGAGTTACTTAATTTCCAACTAAGAAAGAGAAGAAAAAGGGTCGAAAAACGCTGGTTTTATAACAATAAAATACCTCTCGATACTGTTACCTGTGATTTACTTGTAGAGTAGAGATATACCTGTGTGTAGGAGATGATTTGTGGTTTTGTTTCTCCCTTCCTCCGACAGGATATTGTATTTTGGACTTAGACTCCTGTAGTCCTATTATCACATCCGGAGAAAGAGTTTCAAATGTTTCCTCTTTGCCTTCATAGCAAGAGACCTAGTTAAAGGGAGAGTCAAGCCCTGAACTATATATCCAAGTGTTCTCTGGTTAAAGGTCATATAGACCCTTTGACTAGAACGCTTAAATATCCCCACTGCACTACGTATAGCTACTTGCGCCCTCTATATAGCAAACAATGCCTAATCGGTGCCCGTTGACGGTCCCCCATGATCCCCTTTTTCTTATGTTAATTGAGAGCTGATTTGATGAGATAACCACCTATCAGTGACCTTGCATGAAGGTCTAATCCCCCTGGCCACTGGCCAGACTAGTACAGACGGGCTTTAAAACCGAGCATGGGTATATAATCACGTAATAAAAAGGAAATACAACTCAGTCTCAGGCTAACTTCTTGAACTCCGATTTTGATGAAAAGCCTAGACCCAGCGTCGGGTTTTATTTAGTCGGATACGGGCCATTTTAAAGACATTTTTGGATCATTGCGTAAAACAGTTGCGTAGCATATATTAAGTCGAGGGGCTCTGATGCGATGAAGACGGTCATGAATGTGGGGGCACGGGGCGACAGGAAGAAAAGAGGGCAAAATTGCGTCATCTTTTTCTAAGGTTTTCTTCCCTATTTCCAGTTTCTCGTTCGAGAACGATGGAGGTTATTGTTCCACGAACACATTGGCATGATTAAACAATTTTTTCCATTTAAACTATTTTTTTCGAGACATTAAGGTTTCAGTTTTGCTTCATTTCCATCTGCCATTTTCGAATGATTTTATTATCATATTTACATCGTCTTTTCTGTTGTAATTTTCATTTCAATAATTCAAACCAAACGTTACTTGAACCATCCATGTTTTATGTAATCTATGCCTGACGTCATAATCTTAACCGCATGTGGATCAAAGTTAGACCTGCTGTTCAGCGTTACATGTAAAACCGGAGGGGGCACCCAAATGTAACTGAATATTGTACACAAGTGCCCTTTTGTTGGGTAAGGAGGTTTTTAAAACAAATTTAAGCCCCAATTGAGTAATATTATATTAAACAAATTTATAGTTGTGAACTGATAACAGTTTGTAAGATAAACATCCTACGTTTTGCACTTTTAACACTTAATGTGATCTAAAATTGGGACTACCGGCACTGAAATATTGCCCCTGGTAAATGCCCCCCCCCCCACCCAACCCTCCCTCAATCAGTATCTCAATAATTATTCATTACCCAGTAACCATTTCGTCGCTGTTTTCACGAAGTGACGGTAGTGAAAAAAAATGCATTCACTTTGCGTTACGATTTTCCTCACTACCGTCACTTCGTGAAAATTGGGATTTTAATGTAATATATAGAAGTCATTGTTTTGCCATGATTGTGCAAATGAGCAAGGAAGGGGCTCTGAATTGCACACGTGAGACTGAAGGAGGGGGTTCCAAGCAAGAAAGTCACCTGAAATTCGCTGCAGCAAGATAGGGGAGGGGGGGGCAGTTCCCCGACACACTTTTTCTTCCCCCATGTGATTTTTATTTCTCGATATCTGTATTTGTTCTATTAATTTTTCTTTGAAAAAATGTATTCCTTGATCCATAGTGGTCTCTGAATGGTTTGAATCTTTAACCCATCTCGATCCCACACTTCGATCAAGAAATTGATTTATTCCCATGTTGTTGAACTCCCATCAAAGTAACTATACATAAGAAACATAGACCTACATGTATGTACCGGTGTCACAAGTCTCATTAAACCTCGTTATTGCACTGTGGGAATAGCGTTTAACCCAGGCACAATCATAAAAATGTAGCTTAACAATACCTTAGCAGGATACAGGATGGATGTTTTCATAAACACGCAATAAAAAATCTCGCTTACAGGAAGATGTAGTCATTTTATTGGTGGCACCCCATAGCTTCTCAAATATAAAGTCACTTAAATTGGAAAACTGCCAATATATATATAGGCCACAAAGGGATGCGCATTGATCATTTAAAAACATATTTTTGTAATCATAAGATCTGAGATAGACACCTACGAATAATGCCCTTTATAAACAAAACGTTGCCCTTTGTCCAATATCAACTGTTTGGGGCATCCAGTTTGACTAATAAAACAATACTACAATAGTCAATAACTGACGTTGGTCTTAATTAGACGTTGTAAGTCATGGATTTGTGTTTTGTTTGTTTATAGGGCCGGGGTGCGCACGTGTTTGTGTGTTGTGTGTAAGAGGTAAACAGAGAGAGAGAGAGAGAGAAGAGAGAGAGAGAGAGAGAGAGAGAGAGAGAGAGAGAGAAAGAGGAGCGGGGGGAATAGCATAAGGCCAAAACAAAAAAGATGCTGTATTGCGGTACCAAAACATGGTCGGTCGGTCGTAAATCTTTTTAACTTTTAAAAATATGTTTTACTCCCTCTTTGGGCTGATATTTCTCAGTTTTGAATACTTATATACATTTTTTTTCTCTCTAAAGAAAGGATTAAAAAAAAAAATTAAAAAGCCGACAGTATATTTCAAGATTTTAGGGTTGGTCGAAAAGGGCAATACAACATTTTTTTTTTCTAGGCCTAACTAAGAGCTTTAAAAAACTAATGTATGCGAGTACACGCCTTTTCAAGAATGTTCAATAAGCTTTTAGTGTAATACTGGTCTCTCTTCCTTTATTTATTCATTGTGTATCTATCGCTCTTTCGAATCACATTCTCCACATATTGACCCATCTTTTTCTCTCCTTATTGCAATATCCCCCCGCCCCCCCCCCCCCTGCCTAAATTCCCCATTATCTCCCCTTGCATAGCCAGGGCAGCGTTTCTTGAAACCGTTCGCCAAAATCCCATTGAAACGCTTGTGTCAAATGTAACGCGTTTAAATGGGATGCCGGTGATCTTGTACTTGGGACGATTTCTTGAAACTTTTTTTCAAGGGTATGTCCAAGAAAATCGACTTCAAGAACGGTTTCGAGGAACTAGTCACTGGATCTCTTTCTCTGGTCTCCTGCAAATCTCTATATCTTGTCAAGCCTTAACTTCTCATTCAGTCTACCCCTCTATAATCGATCTTAACCCCACCCCCTCATCTCTCTCTCTCTCTTCTCTACACATCTCTCGCGATGCCTTCATTTCTCGAACAATCCATCCCCCACCCCCTCTTTCTCTCTCTCCAGTTTCGAGGAACTGGTCCCTGAATCTTATCTGCTCTCCTCGACCCTACACATCTTTAGATCTTGTCATGTCTTTACCTCTCATTCTACCCCTCTATGACCGATTTTAACTCACACCCCCTCCTCTCTTCTCTTATTCTTTCTCTCTCCCTCCGAGCCACCTTCTCTCTTCTCTACACATCTCTCGTGATGTCTTCATTTCTCAAACAATCCCTCCCCCACCTCCCCCCCCCCCTCTCTCTTTCTCTCTCTCTTCTCTCATGATAATCACCTCTTTTTTCTCCCAAGATGACCTGCGTCATAATGGCCAGAATTCACAAAGGAGGACAAACCTAGGTTCATTAGCGTCATATGACGCGTTTCGATGCGTTTCAGACAAACCTTGGTCTGAAGCGCCTAACAAACCTCCTTTGTGAATTTGGGCCAAAGTGTATAGATCAAGCTGCAATTAGAGTAATACTGACTAAAAACCACAGACACACACTGGAAAGGACGAAATGCTCTCTACTTATTTGAACCTTTTCCCAAAATTTTATTAGAAAAACATATCTGTAATATCTAAAGCATCATTCATAATTTTCGCTGTATTCTATGGACATTTGTTTTCAATGTACAAATTATTTACAAAATATACAAACTTGCATACACTGACCAGTTCAACCAACACTGTAACCAAAATCGCATCATCATACTAAGCTACACGTATGAAATTGTTTGAAATAAGTGATGTTTTCATCACCAACTTCACAGGTTCAATATAAAGAACTTTATAGAGGGGATATTAATGAACTAAAAATGGAGCCAACTATCATTCTCTATCATTTTTTGTTCCTTCTTCTTCTTCCTTCTTTCTTTCATTGTGCCTTACATGAAGCAAAACATGTCTTACTTTATATAAAATTGATTATAAAAGTGCTACTTTAAATAACCAAAGTAAATCGTTTGAGAGGGGGTAGAAAGATTACAATTAAATTTGCATGAGTGCAATTGCATACAGCTCTTTTATCAAAATAACTGAAATGTGCCGACAGAATTTTGCTCAAGAAACTATTTAACAAAGTCATAGGGCATGGTTCATTATATCATTGAATTTAGTTTAAACGCTACTAAATTCCAGCTAATGTTACAACACATAATATTAATAATAACCATCCAATAATCAAACACATCTGAATCAATTATTTCCATTTGAGAATGACAGTTGACTCCACTTTGTAAACACAAGAAAATACAGATTGTTCAAATTGCTTTCCCGTATCTGGAAGTATAAAGCTGGGAGATTTAACTTGGTTAAGGATGAGCCTAGATTTTGGTGACTGGTCTAGGTCTCCGGGCTTACCTAAAAATGTAACCACGATGAGGATAATTAAACAGTATCCATGAAAGAAAAGAAAATTACGAAATCCGTTTACACTCATTTACAGTGGCCACCTATAACCCCTGTCAGAGAAAAGGCAATGTATTAAACATCCAATAAACCTGCTCACCAAGTGCATTTTCCATCTTTCCAGGTTGGTGGCCACTGTAAATTAGCATTACTGGAAAAGAAATTACACACATTTAACAGGGGATAGGATACTATTGAACACTCTGCAATAGTACTTGCATCAGCCCACTGACAAGGGATGAGGATCAGCTCCAAGGATGTCTTCTTGGCACCTTGGATGTCTTCTAGGGACCAAGGATGTCTTCAAGCACAACTGATGTCTTCAAGTTCTAGATGTTTTCCCTCAGAACAGCCATCTATTTTCTCATGAGCTAGTAACCTGCTTACATTACTTATTACTTCATTGGAAAATTCCTAAAACAAGATTCTTTTCCAAGCACATGCTATTAAATGTTGATTATAAGTGATAAATAATAATAATAATAATAATAATAATAAGACCTACAAAGTTGCTCACTTGCACAATTGGCTATCAGACTACAACCTTACTACTGTAGTAAGAATCCATTAATCTATGAATAAGGGAACCACATATTATATGGATATTTATTATGAGGACTTGTTGAAATCGACAGCAAAAAAAAATAGGACGTTATGTTACATGTAAGAACAAAAAAAAATAACAAAAAAAGGTGCAATACATGCATCACAAAAATGTGCCCGAGCATCAAATACACTACTTAACATACCTCTCACACAAGTACATGAAGTACGTAAGCTCCAAGAAATACAAAACCTAGTAAATTTGATAATACTGCAACATGGAAAGTCATAGGGAAATCAGCCCAACAATTACAAACGCTGATAGACTGGAACCACTGTCACTTCAAGACGTGGTGAGTTTGCTGCTTCAAGTCCAAAGTCCCTTTTATTTGCAAGATGTGTGTTCAGGATGTATATTCAGGACAAAACTATTTTCACAGAATGGTTGATAGCTAACTTTCTCCAACAGGACAAGAACTTACCAGATTGTCAATATATATTGAGAGTAGTCACTTTACAAACTCATGACATGCAAGCTGGTGTTATTCCAAGTGTCAAGGTCAATCCATGGTCATCAAGGAGCTGTGGCACAAGGAGGAACTGTCAAAGGCCACGCTTCGTCAGATTTCAATGATTTAAATCTCAGATCTTTGGAAATAGGCTCGTCTTTCAGATGATTCGTTGAATATTAGATGACAGAGTTGACTCCTTGCCTTGATGAAGGGAACTTCAGGAATACTATGAAAATTGGGCAAATTTTGGATGTATTTCTCTCCTGGGCTGAAGGTGGATGATCATTACTGACAGCATGGCTAGGTCCTGGGCTGATATCAAGCAAAAGGATAGACTTTGTTCATTATGGAAGCGCTGACAGCAGATGAGGAAACCATGAAAGATGTCTACAGGGTACAAACATAGATGAAAGGATGTCTTCTAGATTCTGGAAGGTCACTCGAACAGTTTGTGTACATCAGCCAGCTATGATACGGTTCTTAACTTTGACTGTGGGCGAACCGTACCTAGAGGCTAATGTACACATGAGGTAGGATGACAACAGGTGCAGGAACTCAGATGCCTTTGGAAGATGGGGTGATAACACAATGTGGCAAAAAGGAGAAGGAGGGGCATCTATACTGGAAGGAGCCCCGAGTTGGAAGTGGCTAAGGTTCTGCAGGCTGTAAAATCCTGGATGGTACCCTGTGATAGGAAGTGGTGCAGACATCGCCAAAGCAGGAATGGAAGAAACAGACATCAGTTCAGCTCCTCCGGGACAGATCATTAGATCATTAGTGCAAATGGATAGGTGACTGTAACAGTACCTTGCCTCATAAGGTAGATCATTGCTGTGCCATTGGGTTAACAGGAAGTGTCAAGGTTGCTTTTAAATATTGATGAGAATTTGAACAAGAAGAAGGGCATGACTGGAACTGAATCACAAATGCGCATCTGGTCAGTGACATCACAAAACTACAGTCTTCAGATCAAGGCACTCAAAATAGTCGGCAGTGGATAAACTCAGTTGGACACAGATAACAGGGGACAGGTTGTTCATCAATCTTGGACACTTCTCGTAGCATAGCTTTTGAGGAAGGGAGGGCAAGCAGGAACAAACTTTTGAACAAGTTGATTTGTGTTGCAGGAGTACAGGCAGCAAACAGGCAGTTGGAGATTAACAGTTCACAGGTACAGTGTGCAGGTTTTTCTATCAAGGAATCAGGATGTAGGCAACACTCTTAATAAGAAACAAGCTTGGATGAAGACCTTGATGAAGTGCCATAGTAAGATCAACGCTAAGGTCAAGGGTCACTGCTTTCATATCAAAAGTACAAGTTTTAGAGCCAGGTGATTTAGATGTTGGCCTCCTCAAGCAGCCTTGGGGAAGACGTACAAAACAGTCTATTTCAGCATACCTCTCATCTTTCCTACAACGCATCAGCTGTTTCTCTAATGACAACATTAGCACCAGGCAAGGAGAAGGAAACTCCAGAAAACATCATGCAGGAGTAGACACTCAAAACATGCATTCCCTTTCCGGTTCATTTATCGTCGTCTTCTTTTCTAGTTACATAAATCAGGAGCCTTGTTCAACCGGTGAGGACACACAGGAATGACCTCAGCCAAGTGCAAACCACTCTGACCAATAGTCTTGAGAGAGAGCCTTCAGAGATGCTCATCCTCTACCCAGCCATACCCCACAGTAACCACACAAAAGTATTAAATAATGTCATGGACAGTACAACATACATAACTAAATACTGATGGTAATATACATTTTCAAGTGTACATACAATAAAAATCATGAACATCTATTAAAGCCCCTATTCGAATCAATGCATAGTCCAGAAGCTTCTAGTATAGCAGCCCATCATTTCAGACCTGACGGGATTGAATATAAGAAATACAGGGACCAGGGGGTGTTTCACAAAACTTGTCATCAGTGAAAAATGACAGTTTCTGTTATAAGCTAGTGAAATCCTAGCTTCTGATTGGTTATCAGCAGTTGTCACTGGTTTTTGACATTTATCGTTGAAAAAAGGCTTTGTGAAACACCCCCCCAATAGGCCTTCCATACACTCTGTAGGTAATATCAATGCATATTTGATGGACCACTGCATGAAATTTAGAAAAGTAGGTATATGAAGATCAAAATTCAGCATCTCTCTGTGCTGATATTCTAGGACTTGACAACCTTGTTGCGGGAGCAAAGGTTTACAATTGAAAATGTTGTGTTTTAAGCTGGAATGAGGAGCATTTGTGTGGCCTATGCATTGATTTTCACAATATGGATACAGTTAATCCCACCAAACAGTCATTTATCCCTTCTTGCAGTGTTCAATTGAAGGACAAAACCTCCACAGAAATAATCACTTTCACCCAAGAACACACCCAGTATTCGGTTTTTCTTTAGCAAGCATATTTGAAATGTATTACTTTCTAACATTTTACGTAGAGGTAGCATCAACTATTCACAAGGACCATAAATTCTGCAAACTCTGGTTTATAAAGACGGCATATCAACAGAAGCATTTTGTGAGAAAAAAGGAGGAATTCAAATTGTATGTCATACAGATTGTATAGGCTTGAACACACTAGTCCTTGTCATAATCATTAGCAAATATAATACATCTCCCAGGTGATGCTCACAGTGAGGGAGGGCAAGGAATACTTTGATTCTCTCATAAATTTAAATGTCATGTTTTTTTTAAACAAGTACACTGTACTTTCCACAGGAGTAGAACAATATTTGTTATCAAAAACTATTGTTTCTGGTGTGAGGGGCCAAATATACCTTATATATGACATGCAATACTTCATGACTTAGGCATATACAATTCAAATTTAAATTTTCACTCTCGTGTTCAGTTTGTTCCTATCTCTTCTTTTACAGTTCTCTATTGTGAGGTTTGTGAGTCAATGCCCTATGGAATTTGTAAATAGTTGACACTTTTTTTATCTGTGAAATCATGAAGAAAATAACCATTCTGTCATAAATGCGAGTGCATATGAATTAACAATCATTAAGAGGAGTGAATACCTAATACATGTACCTTCAAAATACTCTTTTACAAACATCGTTCAGAAGTTATGCAAGTGAATTTTGGTCAAATAATCTTTGATCTAAGTCTAAATGATGTGTTCATTTTGTTTCCCCCTTATTAGAATGTTTGTGAGTTTTTTCATTTGATAAAATAACAAAGCAGAGAAATTCCATGTCAGATAAAAAGTCAAGAAATCTATACATGAGGAAGCTAACAATTTGGACGAACGTTATATACTTACCAACTATCCATCAATAAATTTATGTCTAATTACAAAATAATTTAATGTGATTTTGAATGTACGTTTGATTTACTGTTTCAATTTTTTTTTTTACTAAGGAGTATTAATACTTACCATCCCTATTAGATTATTGTATCACTTTTATTTTGTCATTTCTTATCACTGAAATCTTGTAGCAGTATTCATGTCTATATTATAGAATAATTTGAATTGAAAATCACTATGACAGATCCATTAAAAAAATGTTAACCTAAGTTGTTGACTCATGCAATGTAATATGTAAATGAAGTGAGTAAATAAAAATTAAAAATTAAAAAAAAAAGCAACAGAGCTTTTGATCTAACATGGAATCTCTACCATGTTAAATATTTCTACAAGAAAATCAAATTAAAGTACCTGAACAGACCATTTGTTTTTTGAATTGCACATAAACCCACTGACATAAATTCTGATGATACTCCATAGTTATTGAAGTTTCAGCTTAAATTAACAATAGAAAATAACCAATAATCCAATATCTAACATCTTTTTGTAAATTATCAATACTGTAAGAGGAGGATGAAAACCTTTCCTGAATGGCATTGTTAGAATCTGGAAGTTACATTTAAAAGATATTTTGTGAACAGTTAACAAGTACCACCTTTCAAATAAATATATAACCAATATAGATACACTGAGAGAGTACAAACATTTAGACAATTGCTGTGAATATTGTAGGATAAAAGGAAGAAGAAAAGAAAGAAATGTTACAATTAATATCTTTTATTTCTACATATATGTATGTGCCAATTCATTCAATCAGAATAAAAATGTAGCATTGTCTTGTAATTATTTCAAATGTTTATATTTTAAATATAAATATTCTTTACATAAAACTGATTTGCCGAGATTATCATATGAGAAGTTTGGAGCACAAGACACACACTAAAATTGAAGGTGCAAGACAATTAAGAAAGAATTTTGATTTCCTAGTTCTTACCACACCAGGAAAATACCATGACATAGAAATTCTAGTTTCCAAATATAGATGCTCGAAAGCAAAGGTGAATCTCCTTCAATGTTGGAGCAATATCTGCTGATTACTTCCCTGTGTAAGGGTCTATAGGAAGGCCCATTTCTACTGTAAACTTGTAAAACTGTGATCAGCCAAAATAAATAATTGACATTCTTTGCTGCATTCTTCTTCATTTGAAAAGAACTATGGGCCATGCAAGTCCAACTCTCTTCTAATTTTTGTTTCCTCTCCAAAACTGTTCCAAAAACCAGTATGCCAGTGGCCAGTCAAAGCCAACTGCAGATATTCCTTGAATAGAATCTCGCTTGAATTTCTGGTTTGTTAGGTCAATGATTAAGTCTTTGCTTCTATTTAACTTTTGGGGTATGATTCTAACTAGCTCAAGCCACAGCCATGGCGGCAGCGCTCTGTTTACAGTCCACTTTAGTCCTATCCGCGTTCAACACGACATTCAGCTCCGTCAGGAATGTGATGCATTCCTCGTCGCTGTCGAATGCGAGGCTGTTTGCCATGTAGTCTACGGGGACCATGGGTCGAAATCTACACCGATGCGGACAATTTTAGCAGCCCAGCGGAAAGACAGGTTTGAATGTGGAAGGAGGAAAAGAGATAAATCACAAATTAGAAGCAATTCAATAAAAAATAAATAAACTACTGGTACAAAAATGAAAACTTCACAAATCTTACAAGAAAGAAATACTTACCTTGGCAGTGATTAAAAAGGACATATTTATCATGAGACATATCACATTGATATTATTATATATTGAAGCTTGATAAATCGTCATGAACCAAAACATACATTATTTTAAAGCAGATAATTGATCACAAGATTTAGAAATATTATACACATATTAATTCAAATCATTAGTAGGATTAAATTAATAATCATGCTATATACATACTTACCCTTAGTTCTAAACTGATATTATACACTTCGTGCTAAATATCTACATTTTATGAATCTTAAAAATATATATCTTTAAATTTATATAGTTCAGCATCAGCTCTCATAGTTTTCCTTTGTTTGTGCAAATCATACTATGAATTTAGATACTTAGTTATCTCTCTCTATTTGTAATATTACAATAGAAGTCTGAATTCATACTTACCGAGCCTATAGAATTTAACATTTCAATTGTTAGTACAAAAAAGGTAGTTTAATACTATAACACACAATTACACATGTACCTTCAATTCAAATTTACAAGAAAGGAAAATTATCCCTGAAAAAATGGGAGAGCAAAGAGTCCTCTTTCTCCCTTATTCCTGCATATTTTTCATCTAAGTATATTGTGTCTCAATATTGCATTACATTTATGTACAACTTATTTCTTCTCTTTTTTCATCACCTCTGTATTTTCTTCCTATTAAATATTTAATCTAGGGGAACCAAATTCATAACTTGTCTTGATTATTCAACATTATCTCCCTGGTTTGCATTTTGTACCAAACAAAATATTCATCAACCAAATAATATGAAACCGGAATAAAAGCAACCCCCCTCCCATATGTATAACAGTATAAAACTTTAACAGCAACCTTGAATGTAATGGGAACCCGATACAGAGTTGCTCTTTTGCTTTCTTAGAAAGGAACAGAACAAAGGCGAGGTATACGTACGATTTGGTGATGATCTTGATCGCCGCCTTCCGCTCGCGAGCTAGAAACATATCAATGACATAGGACCCCATGCGTGGGGCGGTACGATAAAGCTTGAAAAACTTATGATAGTCGGACATGGCCCAGGCGGAGCGCAGCGCCAGGGCGTGTTTTACCGAGGGGTCCTTCCGGGATTCGGGTTTGAGGGTCGCAAGGGTAGTGTTCATTTCTGGTGGAGGGGTGCAGGAGTCAAGGAAAAAACTCTTTTTTTTCCTAGAGAATATGAATGGTGCAATTTATTTATACTTATATTACAGATATGTGAGAACATGTAGATCTTTTAATTAACTACAATACTAAAAACAAAATGAATGATATTAAATAATTGACAAACAGCAAAACCACATACAAGAAATAAGAATGTATTCTTTAGACCGGTGTGAATGTAAAGGATACCCATGGTGTTCTCCATAGAGATGTTATAGAGTATATGGTACGCCTGGAACTCATGGATATTACCGGGCATCCCCTCACCGTAGAGGGCTTTCAACTGGGTCTGGCACTGGTTGAACTCTGGGACATCCCCCTGTAGAAAGAAAATATGTGATTATATTTACACGTTATTTAGGCAATTCCTGGCTGTCTACCGCCTCTGGATCACTGGAGCGAAGACAGACGACAGTGATAACGTGATTAATCCTAAATATGCAGATGGATACTTCCTCCTATAAATCGTTCACCGACTAGGGACCCCGGTTATTCAATGTCACCTATCTTCTCTCCAGTGAGGCAGCAGACAGCGAAGAAACTCCAACTTCAACATATCTGAATGTCTATGCTAGCCCCCCCCCCCAACTACCTTCCTCTCCCCCCCCCCCCTTGTCCACATGCTCCCCCCCCCTCTCTCTCTCTCTTTCTCTCTTTCTGTCTTTCTTTTTTTTCTGTCTTTCTATATTTTATAATTCAATTCAATTTTAATTTTATTGATTTAAATCCAAACTTATGGGATTATTCTCATTTTTTTTTTCTACTCCATCTCTCAATGTTTTCAAATCCAATTTAAAAACTTATTTGTTCAACTAAGAGATCTTATTTTGTAGAATTTAGTAAAAAGGAGCTCTTAACCAGCGCAGCTGAATATATTTTGTATAAAAGCTGCGCTATATAAATTTATTATTATTATTACTCAAAACCTTGACTGCGATAGAAGGGAAAAAACATAATCTTGAGGTAGTCCTAACGCCCCATCTACTTTTCTCACCTTTTCAAGAGCTATCCTTCCATGCATTTCATACACCTCAACTGAGAACTCATTCCTGATGCACTGTATCTGTATCGTAGAGGGGGAATAAAAGATAAGTTACTTTCAAATGAAACACACACCATCTGTTAAAAAAAAATTATTGGCAAACTGGCCTAAATTGGCATTATGAGGTAATATACCACTCTTACAACCATGGTCAAATTTTGTTTTGCGGGCCACCCGATTTTCTGCAAAGACAAATAAATGTAATTGCCTATTTCAATTTGGCAATTAAATTATCTGTCCAAATCACATTCTTCCTACTTTCTACAAAATATCACATTTCTAAACTTAAAACATACCCATATATCTAAAGCAAAGTAAATGAGAATTTAAACAGAATAATCATAATTTGACATTTTCCATACATTTTGCCAATTCGAGGATCTGCAGAACCGTGCAGTAATTCATTTTCTTTCTGCAATTCCAATGCTGTTCTGCTACTGCATACCTTGCCATTTTTAACATTCTGAATCTTAAAACCACACTGAACTACTTATAGCTACTTGCGCCCTCTGTTGGTCCCCCATGATTCCCTTTATTTGTTAGTTGAGAGCTGCTTTGATGAGATATCTAGCTGTCTGTGACCTTGCATGGAGGTCTAATCCCCCTGGCTGAACTAGTACAGACAGGCTTTAAGAAAAACTTCTTATGCCATAGCACGTCAGTGGTACGTTGTCTTTCTCTGCTAACTTACCGTGAGATCCTGCCTGATTGACTTGAGCTGCTCACACACGAAGCGATAGTCTTGCTTGTCCTTCCATCGTTCCTTGACCTTGACCAGAGACTTACGAAGGACAGAGATCGGTCTTACCTGAGATGGGTCTGGCGCCTAGTTTGTAGAGGGGAGGGAGGGAGGAAGAGGAAAGGGCAGAAAAGTGATGGCTATGACTATCACTCATTTTCTCTGATGTAACATTAAAGATAAACTTGAGTACTGGTAATGCGATTGCATTGTGAAAGAAAAGGTGTGGAATAGATCAGAAAAGTTGATCATATAGCATGTAAGTAATGGTGTGTAATGCAAGGTTCTAGAGTCATCAAAATCATCATAAATTTGGCAGAGTCTTGGTAAAGTAACAATCACTTACACAGATAGATGTATATGGGACAACACACATGGTGTCAGGGCTAGTACTACCCTGATTTCCTTATCTTTCTATGCTCATTACTCAGCCAGTATACATTTTCTTCCAAAATTGTTTGGCACATGACATTTATTTGTAATCTTGAACATTCAGTGTAAGTTTTGTTAGATTCTGTGAGAATTCATTTTCTTTTTACCAGAACTCAAGTTTATCTTTAATCTGTAGAACTCACTTTACTGCCAAGCAGGCCAAAGCAATCTGGGGGGTGTTTCACAAAGATCCTAAAGTTGAACTTATCTCTAAGTTGGACTTAACAATTATGGAAAGCTGTAAGCATCCTTGAAAATATTTTGTAAAAGTTATTTTAAAAGGCTTAAAATGTTGATTCAAATTATTTGATTTTCTATTATCAAACAGATTTTATGTTCCGTTTTGAAGTGATATGATAAGACCTACATGGGAAGATACCTATACCATTGTGGGTGAAAAAGAAATGACTGTCAGCTGAATGTCAAAGGACGACAATGGTGAATGACTTACGGATGTGAGCCTGAGGTACTGTTTCCATTCGTCCTGATTGGTGCCTACTATAGGTTCCATTGACCATTCAACATCATCACTTTCACCAGTCTGAAAGAATAAATCAACAAAACAAAACAAAAATTAACAAAAACACATAGTAGATACCACTTCACAGTGCATTACAAATAAAAAATAAATAAGGTATCAAAAAATATAATCTACCTACTGTGTACATCTAATGTCATGATGTAAATTTATTTCACGCTACAGCTTTACAAGCTTGCTTTCATGTAGGTCCCATCATATTTCTCTCAGTTAAATCAGTACTCTCTATTGACCACTTATCCTTATGTTATTTATGATGTTTTATTGATTGTTATGTTATCATACAAAAAATAACTTGTACTTTATTTTGAAATGTATATGTAACATCAGAAATATAAAAATAAATGAAATGAAATGAAATGTAAGAAATATTGACTCTAGTATTAAAGTACAGGATATGACAATATATTTGCCAACATTTTAATTTCCTGTTCTGGTTCCTGTTGGCCTACTCTTTGTTTGACAACGAGCCAACCATATCGCAAAGTCTCAAACAGAAATTCTGGAATACAAAGGCCAACCGTACCAGGGAGCTGATGTTTCTGAAGGATGGAAATGTTACTTCACAGACTTGGTTGAACCATCAACAAATAATCAAGACTGCCATGTGTCAACCAAAACTCCAGTAGAATGCAAGGCTAGCATCCCATCCTTGTTGGAAACAGCCCTATCACCTCCCAAGAGCTGAACGCAGCAGCTGCTAACCTCAAAAAAGGCAAAGCAGGCGGTCCTGATAACATCAGTTCCGAGGACATCCAATACCTAGATGACACTGCTAGAAGACTGATACTTCTGATATTCAATGCCTTCTTGACAGAATCATACACCCCCACAGAGTCTTGTGCTGCCTTAACGTAAAGGGAAGGCCAAAAACCCTAGAGACCCCAACAATTATAGAGGGATAACCTTGACATCAACCATATGTAAGTTACTGGAACTGGTTCTCAAACCACATATTGAGAGATCCCCCCGTCAGAGTGACATTCCAGATGAGCTCCAGTTTGGATTTCAAACACGGCACTCTTGCATACTCACATCTTGCTGCCTTGAAATTACAATAGAGCTTAATACTGCCAGCAAGAAACCCACCTATGTTGCCCTTCTTGATGCTGAGAAGGCCTTTGACAAAGTGTGGGTTCCGTAACCATTTTTTTTTACTTTGTATGTCAAATATGTTTAATGTATATATCTTTCTAACAATGTTTGTAATTTCAATTTTTTTTTTGTTGATTAAAATGGTTGAACCAATAAATGAAATGAACAAATCATAAGCTATGAATTTCTGCAGAATTGGCCTGTACAGCTAGATGGAGCAACAGAATTGTGTTCTCTTAACAAGAATTATTTGACTTCCTGAGATTTCTTTGATTTATTTTCTTGCAATGAGGAAGACTGCCAAACGATTATTCGTAATTTTACAAGAGTGTTCTCAACAGCGATCTGTAACATACTGAAACTGACAATAACTGGGACTAAAGGAAAAATCTCTAAGACCTTCTGTCATCTCTTCTGCTAATTTCTGTAGTGTGCAGCTTTGTTCTTGCCTTGTTTTGTCCTGTTATGTCCTGTTATGTATTGTTTATCTTGTTGTGTTGCGAATTGTTTTATCATGTCCTGTCTTATCTTATTATGTCAGTTTCCTGTCCTTTGTGTCCTGTTTTGTAATTCTGTTTTTGTTGTTGTATATTTTGATTATTTAGACACTATAAAAGGGTTTACAAAAATATGTTATTATTTCATTTCTATTTTACTGTGATTATTAAGACACTTTAAGATGATTTATGAAAATAATGTTCATGTTATATTTATTCTTGGGAACCTACAAAAAACAAGCTATGCAGGTTCCTGTTTCATTTCATAATTTTGAACTTACTTTCTAAACTATGTTCTTTATTGTGCAAACAATTGATATATGAAATGGAATAAAAAATTTGAATCAATCAATCAATCTTACCAAGACTTCATTGATCTGAAGGGAGAGTTTCTGAGTTCTTTGCTTCTTGCCACCGCTGCCACCGCCAGACGGACTGTCCTCCTCCCCTAACATGTCCTGGAATCTGGCTGCGCGCTTCTGCATGCGCATCGCACGCTCCTTATCATTCACATAGTTCACATCCCCGACATTCCTGAGCAGAACATAAAGGCGTGGTCAAAATAATAATACGTAATGCTTAATACATAATGTTAAATCTGAGATGCAAGGCCCTACGTGTTATCAGTGTCTGTAATATGGTGTAATATTGAAACCCTAAAAAAAAATTGTGCTTCAAGAAGTGCCTCAAAAAGTAAAAATCCTTGAGTGACCGGTTTTACCATAATCATTTTACCCAATAGACTGTACCGTTTGGTTTCGATTTCCAATCATAAATATCTTGATAATCAGACAGGCGATCGGCTTGTAAAAGTCATGGGTTTCCTGACTGACCTAAATGTTTATAATTATCATTGCAGCGTGAGCTAAATCCAAGATTTTGTTTCATAATCTGAGACAAAGTTACCGGATCCCTTTAAAGGTACTATGTCCCATTTGCAGGCCAAAAAAATGAAAAAATTAAATTCCAACTGCATTTGAAAGATAATACTAATTTAGAACTTCCCTAAAAAAGGTGGGGCTTGAAAATGTCTTCAAGTGGGAAAATAACGACTATTAGTTGTCAAATCGACTTTAGGGCTATAGAGCCCAAAAGTAATAGTCTTGATTTTCAGACAATTGTACTGAATGGTCATACGTTTTATGCTGCGCAAAGATTCAATCAGTTTAATCTTGGCCATCACAAGAAGTGGGTTATTGATGTAGACAAATGCTCATGTACCCTTTACAACTCTTTTCATGTTATTACCAAAGAAGAAAAAAGCCAGTCAGTCACTCAATAGTGTCTGACAGTGAAGTCTAGCAAGTAAACGGGTTTCCTTGCATAATTTGAATACGAGGACACTGCTAACATTAAAATTTCACAGATAGGACATACATGACATATTCATAATTCCTGCAAAATTCTACAGAATTTGAGGTTGGCTGCAAAAGGGACAAAGTACCTTTAAAGCGCTTTACAGATATATCATAACCCTGGTCATTGGATTCAAGCTTGCCCACACACGATATATATACATTCTCCACTCCCTGGGGAGCATTCCAGCCAGGCGTCATTCTACAGAAGCTCACAATGCTGAGCAAACTACATTAACTTTCGCATCCTACCGGGTACCCATTTAACACCTGGATGAAGAGTGGCAATTGTAGATTAAAATAAGACTATGAAATTCTATGAAACCACTCAAAGCATTATGAGGTTTTTTCTAGCACTTGACAATACCCACATACATTCATGGGTTCCCAAATGAAAGTATCAATTGCAATCTTCAAGGAATATCAGAGAGAAACACAGTTTGAACAAAATAGATGAAAAGGAGACTGATCTCCAAATTTAGCTATTTCCACGCAGTGGGGGACAATTCCCACCCCCAAAATATCACAGTCCTGTTACATGTACATGTAGGTGTTTGTTTGTTTGTTTGTTGTTGTGTGTGTTGTTTTTTTTGGGGGGAAGGGGTCTTAAGGAGGAAAAAAGTACACACATTGTTAAGGTTCTTAATAACAAGTAAATTTGTATCTAGCACATTATACTCATGAAGTCTCTATGCGCTTTACATAGTAGTGTAAAACGTTGACAAATTTTATTCTAGAAGATAATTTTGTTGAAACGTATCATATTACACATACTAGGGAAAATGCATATTATTCAAAAGAAATAAGAAAATGATTAGCAAATTGGCACATTACATTTAATAATAGATCTGTAAAACAAAATGAATGTAGAGAAATTAGCAGACGGATAATTATTTCTCAAACCTAAAGGCAGAGAAGACATCACTAAACATTAAGTAAACATGTGAATTTTGTAATTGATTTGATAGTTTTAAGTGATAAACGATGAAAGCTCAATATTTTTCATGTCTTTCCTCTTCTCTCTCTCTCTCTCTCTCTCTCTCTCTCTCTCTCTAATATCTAAGCAATTATGTAATATGCGCTATATAAGAATTGAACATTGCTATTACTATTGGGCAATTCCACGGTAACGGAAGGACACTCAGACAAGATTTTTGAACTTCAGGTTCATACTAAAAGAACTGTTTTATTAGTATAAGATGTGAAACAGTACAGATATAATACCTATATAAGTGCCTTCAATTCTCCCCAAAAAAATTGTCATTATAGTTAAGTAGTTTAAGAATGTGCATATTAATTATCTCGGTAACGGAAGGACATAAAAATGGACATGGTTTTTCCAGTTAATTAGTGTTTATCCAAACTTTGTGAAGTTGATGAAGCTTTCCACTTGACTGAAACACATTTTGTTCCCCATAGTTTAATACATACTAATAAAACATTTCTTTTAGTATGAACCTGAACTTCAAAAATCTTGTCTGAGTGTCCTTCCGTTACCGTGGAATTGCCCTATTATTACTCAGTTCTTACTTGTTCTTCCCCTTCGGTCCTTTCTTGCCTGGTGTTCTTTCGTTCCTTCTGTTAATCTCCGCTTCTTCGCTCTTCCTCCCCCTACCTCTTCCCCTCCCGCGGCCGCGACCTTTGCCCTTCTCCTTCCTATCAGTAGACAGCGACAGGTAGTCCCGTTCGTGGCTCCTAGATCTTCTGTCCCGATCACTGGAAGGATGATGGGTAAAATCATTTATGATTTTATTTTGTATGAATTTACAAATGTATTTGCTCTCATTCAAATGATTTGTTTAAATTTGAATTGTTTTCATATTTATTTAAATATATATATCTATATATATAAATATATGTGTCTTGTATATCTTGATTTGTTTTATTTTTTTAAACTTATATCTTGATTTCTATTTCATTTACATTCATTTGAATTGTTAATACTTTGATTCTTTGTGATGTATTCATTGACATTGAGATTTTAGTTGACAAAATGTTACAATGCTTGCTTATTATAATAGTTATAATAACGAGAGTTGCAATTGTTTGAATTGTTCAATGTTGGTGATGGTTTCAATTGAGGAGGGAGCCTGTTCCACGGTAACATTGCAAGAAATCATATTCATGAAACATTCTGCGAGTCCGGTGTGTTAACAGATCAAACATACAATACAATAAAAAGTAAAATCTTCAAAGAAATCATGCTTAAATTTTTTTTGCAAAAGTTTGAACCACCTATATTATGCTTTAACTTGAAGAAAGGCAAACCAATTAATCATAACAACTTTTCATTGCTCAAACAGCAAATAGGGGAGATTAAATTTTACAGGACTCCTATCATCATGAAGGCAATGTTTCAAGCCACACATTCTCTTTTAGCATTCACCACTACAACTTTGTGAAACCAATATTCCTAAGTATAACAGGCATACTCTGAGGGGTCAGTGACACAAAGACATAACTCCATTTTGGCCATTTTGAGAAAAAGTGGTTTATGTGTCTCTGAGCACTTGGGCCTTAAGGAGTTAAGGCTATGTTTCACTAGCCATTGACTTCAATGGGGTGTTTGGTAGAGTTATGTCTTTGTGTTTCCTGGAAAGCCCACATCTTTCTGAACATTTTGATATCAAGTACTCATTTTGGCAAAGTATGGAGTTACGTCTTTGTGTCACTGAACCCTCGACTTGTCCTTTATTACACTCACTCTCTGTCTCTGTATGATCTCGCTCTTCTCCTACGTGAACTTGAAGAGGGAGACCTGCTACAACCAGGGCTTCTAGACCTAGACGGTGAGCGGGACCTAGACCGGGACCTAGACCGGCTATTTGAACTACCACTGTCACTGCTGAAGTCCCTGGAGAAGCCAAAGATCTTGCGGCCGTGGCGCCCCTTAGCTGGCTCAGCTACACGGGTGGGGAACCTGGGCAAATGAAAGCAATAAACTTAAAAATTATTAAAGCCACACTGTCCCAGAAGCACTACCGCTCAAGCGCAATCTCAGGTCAGCTGTAGCAGTATTGTCCAGTATCTCACTGTTACACACTGTTGGCAAGTTGACCATGAGATGGCGCTGTGCAGTAAACAGTACACCAGGGCACAAATTTCATCAGTTCAGTACCTCTTTAAAACTACTTAATCTGAACTACAAGTTATCTGCAACAAAATGACAAGGAACAGAGCACAGTAAATCAACAATTTCAGGGGCTGATATGTTGAAGATTCAGAAGAACTAATTCTTGAGTTTGAAGGGCAAAGTATATGCAAAAGTGATAGCATGAACCCTCCTGACCTGTAAAAGTCATATCAATCTGTGAATACTGTTAGTCTAACACAGCCCCCATACGCTCAATGCGGTAAACCTCTTATCAACCGAGGCAAACTAAATGATATCAGCTAGTGTAATTCATATGTCTGTATCTCACAACATACGAATAAGTAAGAATGCTTAGGGGCCTTCATTGCATGCAGCTTTTATAGCCAAGTCCACTTACTATTCATTTACATGTGAAATGGTTTTATTGTGCAGCAGTATTTTTTATCTGGTACTTTACCAAGTCATGGCTTTGGGCAAGAATAGCTAAGTTCAAATAATGCTATGCTGACATTCAAAAACTGTCAAACTGTTAACCAATTCAAAACTTGTCTGAAGACACATTTATTCAAAATTGCTTTTGATGATTAACTTACTCTGTTCACATCGATGTGTATTTCATATGTATAGTAATTTGTAGGTTTGTTTACACTTTTTTTGTTTTGTTTAATATGTAATTGTTTACCAGTCTATTTTGTTTGTTATAGCGCTTAGAGAATTCGGTGGTAGGGCCTCCACGGAAAACAGTATTTAACTACTGATGGAGCCACCCTACTAAAAAAAGACTAATAAATAAATAAATAAATAAGCACTTTATAAGCAACGTTTTTATTATTATTATTATTCCCTACCTGCTCTGTTGGTTCTCCGGCATCTTATTCCACTGACCACGCCCTCTGCCACGCCCCCGGCCCCGCCCTTGCCCGATCCCCTGTCTAGATACATCCAGGTAATCATCGCTGCCGATGCGGAGCGGGTTCTCCTGGCTGCGCCTGGCGCTCCAGGGTGCTTCGGGTTGTTCATGGGAGGACTTAGGGGTGGGGTTGGGGCTGGGACGGGCGGGGCTGGGGCGGGCGGAGAGAGGGAGGGGCTCCAGACTCCAGTCCTTGGTCATGACAGTGCCCTGGCTGTGAGCCTCGGTCAGGATCTTCTTGAGGTGGGACTCCACCTTGTCCTTCTCGGATTCATTCTGGCAAGAATTGAAGACTCTCTGGACGTAATCCCTGTGGAAAGACAACGAATGGCAAGACATGCATTAAAGCTTATCTGCACTTGTCTATAGAAGGGTTTAGACCACACTGCAAGGTCATTGGACAGGTGGTTATCTCATCAACTCAGCTCTCAATTAACATAAGAAAAAAAGGATCATGGGGGACCAATGGTCATTGATTAGGCATTGTTTTCTATGTAGAGGGAGCAAGTAGGTACAAGTAGGACAGTGTGGCTTTAATAAGTTGTCATCTCGTCCCGCAAACAAACGCTAATTCCAGGTATGTTAATGATTATTGAATGATATGTATAATTCCACACGTAACGTTTATTCAAAGAAGTCCGACATACTAAACATGCATAATGAAAAGCATAGAAGAAAAAAAAAAAACACCTAAAAACTAAAAAGTTATTACCTGCATGTAAAACTTTATTTCAGATGAAAGGACAATACAATAAATTGTATTACTTAATGTAAAGATTTATTTGGGGTATTCAAATTGAAAAGATATTGATAATTATCACTGATCAAGTACTGTGCGGTTACACACATATTCTCCTGATTAAGATATAGAACTTTAAATTAATGTGAATACTTACTTCAAGGTTGGTGGCCAATCAGCAGGACTGACTCTGCAAGGCAACAAAGAAAAAACAGAAAGGTTGTTTTAAAGGAGGTTTAAAATGCCCAGACACATCTATAAGGAAACATTAGAAAGGATTATTTTTAATAATGTACTGTATAAGGATATATTAAGAGGAAGGAAATATAACATGCACATTTCCCTAGTTCGAAGCATTGTCCTAGTGCATGAACTATACAGATCTGTATTCAAAGTTCATGCATTTCAAAAAGCTAACCTGCTCAGATTCAGAAGGAATATTCCATTACAGGTAATAATGTGGATACAAGTACAGCTAACAACTGAATTATTCATATTCATTTATATTTGTATTCATATAAATTCCATTTTTTTTTCATTTCTTTTTTTTTGTCACTCAAGAATGAAAGGTGGACTAGTTGAATGAGGGTCTTTGTTGAATACTATTAAATGCAAGCTATATGTCACACTCTCAAGAAGAAAAAAAATCTAGAACAAAATTTGTTTGACATACCCCAAAATATTACCAAACTTGGAAAGGGTATGAATAGTTTAGCATGTACATCCCTTAAAGATCACTTTATGTTTCTCTTTCCCTATAAGGCTGCGTTCATGCTTAAATTTTGAAGGCAGAATGAGCGATCTGAAACGCTCATCGTAAACGCTCATCGTGATCGCAGTTCCACGATGTAGTGTTCATGCTTACTTCTCTGGCTCCCCCAGGCAATTCTCAGTGTGTGGCCTTAATTGGTCTTCCAGCTGGATTCGCAAACCTTCACTGTGCATGCTACGTAGACCCACTAGAGGTCAGTGCGTTGACCCCATTTAAACGCGTTTACAAATTGTAAACGCATCTTTTTGTGAGTTTACGATCGGCGATCGTGATCGCCGTTTTTCGGTGATTCTACAAAAGTGAGCTAAGACGCAACCGTGTTTTAAACTAAACGCGTAACAGATGCCTGATTCTGGCCGTCAAAATCAAGCATGAACGCGCCCTTAGACAGTCAGCAGTTTAAAAGAAATAGAGTACGAAAGTGTGACGTCAAACCGACCAAGTTGTCAAGGTAGCTGTATCCAAACAATGCATTCTAAAGAAACCATGCATTCTAAACAAACAATGCATTCCAAACAGCATTCCAAACAATAAACCATTCAATCAGATCTGCGAAACGATGAATGTCAGGTCTATTCCTGTAACATTACGATCCCAATCTGACTCGTTAAAGTAAATGATTCTACAAATACATTTTGTTTCACTGTCAAATTTAACAAGAAAAAATGAAAATATTTTTGCCTCCCTTGGCTCATGACCACCCAAACCCTGTCAAAATCCAATGCAACTGTAAAAATATATATCGCTATGCAGTTTAATTTAAAGGTACTATGTCCCATTTGCAGGCCAAAAAATGAAAAAGTTAAATTCCAACTGCATTTGAAAGATAATACTAATTTAGAACTTCCCTAAAAAAAGGTAGGGGTTGAAAATGTCTTCAAGTGGGAAAATAACGACTATTACTTGTCAAATCGACTTTAGGGCTATAGAGCCCAAAAGTAATAGTCTTGATTTTCAGACAATTGTACCAAATGGTCATACGTTTTATGCTGCGCAAAGATTCAGTCAGTTTAATCTTGGCCATCGCAAGAAGTGGGTTATTGATGTAGACAAATGCTCATGTACCCTTTACAACTCTGTTCATGTATGTTATTACCAAAGAAGAAAAAAAAGCCAGTCAGTCACTCAATAGTGTCTGACAGTGAAGTCTAGCAAGTAAACGGGTTTCCTTGCATAATTTGAATATGAGGACACTGCTAACGTTTAAATTTCACAGATAGGACATACATGACATATTGATAATTCCTGCAAAGTTCTACAGAATTTGAGGTTGGCTGCAAAAGGGACATAGTACCTTTAAAATCTGTGAACACAACATATCACAATAATCATTCCACATTTTCTGGTTTGGCTTTTACAACAATTTTGTTAATCAGAGCCCTAAAAAAATGCATGCGTAGAAAAGGCAAATATATCTGCACACACTGCATCCATTTTTGTTTGACGACTTCACTGTGTCTTATGCCTGGAATTTCAAAAGGAACGATTGGCAACGTGATGCGAGATCAAAAATCTTTGCTTGTCAATCAAAATCAACTATTTTTTTTCAACTTTTAGTCAAAATTCTTGCCCATTTTTATTAATTTTAAAGACATTACATGGCGAGAAAAGAAAAATGTTTTTTTGTTGCGAATTTGAAGAACAATATGTGATAAATTCAGACAGAAAAATAAATCCTGTCTTGAAAGTAGTAGTAGTAGTAGTGTTTTTTTTTACCAGACTGCTAAGAAAGCATAAATGCTTGTTAGTAAGCAAAAGAGGACAGACAGCTTTAGGTCCTCTCCGAGGGACCTGGTAACGAGGATTAATGCCTTACCAAAGGGCACTAGCGCATCAACTAGGTTTCAAACCCGGGTCGCTGGATTACGAGACCACTGCTCTACCAACTGAGCTATCATGCCTTGTAAAGCGTTACAAATAAATTCCAAATTTTGACCCAGCACGAAATCAAAATAAAACAGAGGCCTATTATGTGGCATTAAATATAATGCATGAAGGAAGGCAGGGAAAAATGCTGATGTTCTTATCAAACCTATTACCTTCTTTTACAATGATATCAATATTTAATGTCTCAAAGGCTGCATTTATAGAGACTACATGTACAAAGGTCGGGAAAAAATGATCTGTTCTCGAGTTATTGCTCGTTAACTCTTGCGAAATCGGTAGAAGGGTCTGTTATTTCATCATTATATATATCACTAGATCAATATACCAGTACAAACAATGCAACAAAGGGGAATTCCACACTCTACACACAACTAGTACAGGGTGTTACAAGAAACCTTCTTATTTATTTTTTTTTTTTTGGGGGGGGGGATCCATACTCTTTACTTGTCTCCATGTGCATGTAATATTAAAGCATTACTTCCTAAACCAGAAACTCTACTTTTAAAATACTCAACGTTAAGAAGATTCAAAGAGAATGAAAAAGAGAGAGAGAGAGAGAGAGAGAGAGAGAGTGGGATGAGAGAGAGAGAGAGACAGAGAGAAGAGTGGAGACAGATTTTCACATGGGTGTCTATCTATAAGTCTTACAAAGATTTGTCCTTGACGATCTGCTTTCCATCAAAAGAAAGTTCTTGCGTCTCATCCTTAGGCCTGGCCACATCCGTTTCAATGCTGTCTACATCTTTTGTTCCTCCTCTACTGCTTGTGTGGGTTCCAGCAAAACTTTGCTGTCCTCTTCTACTTCCTACTTTCTGTCTGCCTATCTGTCCAATTTGTCTTCCTCTCTGTATATTCATCAGTGTTCTTTGTCCACCTATCTGTCCTCTTTTTCCTCCTACCCATTTACCAATTCGTCCCCCACGTAATCGTCTGCCTATCATCCTTCCTCTCAGACTTCTAATCCGTCTTTCTTTCCTTCTTCTGTTTCTCATCCTTCTTTCCCAGGCAGAATCACCAATTCGTCCCTCTCCTATTCCACACGTTTGTCCGTCTATCCTTCCTTCTCTCAGACTTTTATTTTGTCTTTGATCTCTCCTTCTTCTGGTTTTCATATTTCTTGTCCAAGCAGCATCATCCTCTACTGTAGATGCATGTAGTTCTAAGTTTGATCCATGAACTGTTGAAGGATTCATCCGAAATTCTCTATTCTGTTGCAAGTCCTGAGCACAGGGAGGGGCACTGGTAGAAACTTGAGGCCCAAGGCGCACTCTCCATGTGTCACCCAATGAACAATCTCTTTGTTCCTCGAAGGAGTGAGGCGGATACTCAGACCAAGTCTCCATCATTTGAGTAGTTCCCAGGTCCTTTGAAAGACGATCCTGTGGTGAAAGATCCGCTGCAAAAGATGACCGATCTCTTTGTTCCTCGAAGGAGTGAGGCGGATACTCAGGCCAAGTCTCCGTCCTTTGAGTAGTTCCAGGGTCGTTTGAAGCACGATCCTGTGGTGAAAGATCCCCTGCAAAAGATGACCATTCTCTTTGTTCCTCTAAGGAGTGAGGCAGATACTCAGGCCAAGTCTCAGTCCTTTGAGTAGTTCCAGAGTCGTTTGAAGCACGATCCTGTGGTGAAAGATCACCTGCAAAAGATGTGCCACCATATCCATACGGCGTAGTACTTTGTCGATTGTCAAGGTTCTGTCCCAGTTGTTGACAATGATGTGCTTGCATTCCTGCTCTTGGGTTCAGAAAACTGCTATTCTCCATTTCCTGAGTGTACATTATGGACCTTCTTTCCAGTTCAATGAGATTCCGATGATCTTGATAATTTGCACCACCACCCTTCTTTTTTTCTTTATGCAAAGCAGGTGTATCGTGTGAAACGGGAAAGAACTCTCTTCTTGGCCCAAGACGAGATCCTAAGCCATGCCTTAGAGAATGGACAGGCTCCTTACTTGCATCAACATCCCTGGTTAGAGGATCTGGTCTTCTTTGCAAACTACTTTTTTCTGTAAGATGATGAGCATTGCTTTGATAAACTACGGATATTTCCCTTGTCTGAGGAAAAGATGCTTGAAATCTGTTGTCCAAAGGCACATCCCCTCTGGTCTCTGAAGAGCAATTAGTACTTTCTGATCGGGTTTCCATCCTTCTTCTTTTGTCAATGTCAAAGGGATCTGTAGCAAAAGGCTCTATTCTTTGACCAATGATGGTTTGATGTCCATCTGCTGCATGTTCATGAAACATCTCTTCTCTATCATTATACAAGACAGCATCATTCCTTGACAGGATTGTCTGGCTCCTTTCAGAATCCCTGATAGTACTTGTATGTCTTTGGTAATCCCCAGGAAATGTGTCTCTGCAGTCTCTTCGTGTTTCATCCAATTTGGAGGAATGTTGATAATCAAACAGAAAATTGTTGTTATCATATCTCTGTAACTCTTGTTTGGGAACTGCCAAAGACAAGTCATCCTGATGCTCATGGTAAGACCAAAGACGAGCTACCTCAGTTTCTCTTCTGGTACTGAAGCTGGCTCCTTCAATTGACCTAGTCTCACTTTTCATCGCCAAGGAAGACCTACTAGTGTCATGCAATTGATTTAATCGCTTTTCCTTACAAGTAGACTCAGAGTCAAGGGCAGGACTGTCCTGGGTTGGCACATCCTGGGGAGACTGCACTGTCTCACTTAAAAACCTGTCTCTCGACTTTCTCTCCATATCCCTTTCCCCATCACTGCAACCATCTCTAGTTGTATCTCCTCTTTGGTACAACTCAATACCTTCTTGTCCTTTTTGCTTTGAAGGATTTAAAGGTGACATTCCACAATTTTCGTTGAAGGCAGTGTCACTCCTTGAGAGAGTCTTTTCCTGACTTCTAAGACCATGAGAGACACTTCTTGTTAAGTAAGGAGCAACATTTGGATGTAGATTGCCTTTGGTTGTGTCATGATATCCATATGGTCCTTGTTGCTGGGTTGGACTGACAGGGTGAGGATCCCTATTAGAGCTCAATGGTGCAACATTGTCTCCTTCCTGATGCATACTTGCGTGGGAATAGGTAACAGGAGTCTCACTTGTAGACTGTTCTTCATCTGCACTTTCAGATCCAAACAAACTTTCGTTTTCAGATACATGTATACTGATAGCTGTATTTCTTGTTTTGTCTGTGCTTTCACTTTCATTTCCACTGCAGGAACCATCAGTACTCACATATATAATGTCATCCGCTCTTCCAGTTACATCTGCTCTGTTGATTTCATCCACTTTTCCTGTTTCATCAGCTCTTACGATTTCATCTGCTCTTCCCATTTCATCAGCTCCTAGGATTTCATCCACTCTTCCCATTTCATCTGATCTTCCCATTTTATCTGCTCTTCCTATTTTATCTGCTCTACTGATCACATCTGTTCTTCCGATTTCATCCGCTCCTTCAATTTCATCAGCTCTTTCAATTTCATCAGCTCTTTCAATTTCATCTGCTCTTATGATTTCATCCACTCTTCCGATTACATCTGCTCTTCCAGTTTCATCAGCTCTTCCAATTTCATCTGATTTTACGATTTCATCCGATCTTCCGATTTCATCTGCTTGTCCGATCACATCTGCTCTTCCCATTTCATCAGCTGTTTCCATTTCATTCGATTTTACGATTTCATCCGCTCTTCCGATTACATCCGCTCTTCCGATTACATCCGCTCTTCCAGTTTCATCGGCTCTTCCAGTTTCATCGGCTCTTACGATTTCATAGGCTCTTACGATTTCATCCGGTCTTCCGATTTCATCTGCTCTTCCAAGTTCATCTGCTCTTCCAATGTCATCTCTTTTTCCAATTTCATCCGGTCTTCCAATATCAACAGCTGTTCCCATTTCATCTGCTTTTCTAATTTCATCAGCTCTTACGATTTCATCTGCTCTTACGATTTCATCTGCTCTTCCGATTTCATTCGCTCTTACGCTTTCATCCGATCTTCCGAGTTCATCTGCGTTTCTAATTTCATCCGGTCTTCCAATTTCATCCGATCTTCCGAGTTCATCTTCTTTTCTTATTTCATCCGGTCTTCCGATTTCATCAGCTATTCCGATTACATCTGCTCTTCCAGTTTCATCAGATCTTCCAATTTCATCAGCTCTTACAATTTCATCTGCTCTTCCGATTTCATCCGCTCTTCCTGTTTCATCCACTCTTCCAATTTCATCAGCTCTTACAATTTCATCCGCTCTTCCAATTTCATCAGCTCTTCCGATTACATCCGTTCTTCCAATTTCGTCAGCTCTTCCGAGTTCGTCTGCTGTTCCCACTTCATCAGCTCTTTCAATTTCGTGTCGTCTTCCGATATCATCCGCTCTTCCGATTTCGTCTGCTCTTCTGATATCATCAACTCTTCCGATTCCATCTAATCTTCTAGCTTCATCAGCTCTTCCAACTTCATCTGCTCTTCCGATTTCATCAGCCCTTCCGATTTCATCTGCTCTTTCATTTCGGGTTTCATCTGCTCTCGCAATTCTATTCTCTGCAGATTCTTCTGCTCCCCTTATCTGTCTCTGATCCATACTACTGTTCAATGTACAGCACTGCATTACTTGCTGGGCTACATCATAAGTGATACCAAAGCTACGTTCAATCCAGCTAAAGAAACCTCTTGTTCCTTCATCATTGCCAGACGTGGGCGTCCATATTGCCTGTGCAAGAAGCAGCAATCTTCCAAACATCGAATTTGCTCTCTGCAAGTGATTACTGATCACCTCGAACAAAGAATCACCCTCCTGTAGATTTGCGATGCAGTCTTCCAGTGAGACTGTCAGGTGATGATTGATAGAGCTTGATTGTTCAGAGTGTTCCTCAGGGGTTGCTGTGATTCCTCCAAGCAGTTCATAAATCCTTTGGTTCCCACGTTGCTGTTCATAAAACGTTAAATGTTGCCAAGCTTGTACAACACCAATCCCACAATTCTGGACAATCCAGGCATTAAACTGGCCTGTGACTTCATCGTTGTCCCGCCTATCCTCAGGATCCAAAAGTCTCTTGGCTATGTTGAGCCATCCACCATACAAGAATGCGTTCTGCAAAGACTGACTCCCCAAGGTCTCCAAAAGGTGTCCACTCTGCCGTATATCCTGTTCTAGTGACAGCAAAGGTCGTTCATGATCCTCAATGCCTGAATGTTCCATACCACTACCGTCAGACCACGCACAGGCACCAGTAACAGTCAACAGGGACTAGCTTGCTAGCTTGCATGGGCAAAGTCATCAGGCCACGCACTGCATTCAACAGCACCGAAATAGTTCTTGAAATGCAGATTTCTTGCATGTTATCAATGTAAATAATTACACAGCGAGCACTTCACATAAAATGGTGGCAAAGTACAGAAGTGGGCACAGATGGTAGTTATATAGTCGTGCAGTAAATCATGAGTGAATAACTTCCTCCAAAAAGCATATTCAACAGGTAACTTATAAATTGCTGCTCTTTCTTTGAATGCGCAAGGCACAACATAACACTGTGTGCTATAGTGATGAAAAGAATAATTGCTCTGCATGCGGAAATTCCCAGGTTTTTGGACACGAGCCAACAATTTTGTAATGAATGCTGTGTGCTATTGTGATGAAATGCCCAATTGCTCTGCATGTGGGAATTCCCCAGTTCTTTTTTTTTACATGCGCCAAAAGCTTTGTTGCATAGCAAATATTAAGATTCAGTGGAACAATGAAGGAAATACTTGAACATGTAATTTCTAGACTAAATCTACAACATTAATTTGCTGTCTAGCAAATGTTGATTCAAACTTCAAGTACCGGTAAGAAAATAAGTGGGTCTGTACATGAACTGTTAGTATAGTCTTGTCACATGTACATGTACAGTTTTTTTTTTATAGCAACATGAATTGAAAAACAAAATCAATACTGTCACTTGAGCTAAGCCTATGTGGTACAGGGTGACTTTAAAAATATGACTGATTGCATAGTTTGCTGTGTTGCTAATAAATAGAATGTACATAACTGCAGCATGACTTGACAAAACAATCAATACTGTCAATTGGGCTAATTGGGGTAATAATAAATGCGCCTTGAAATAGAATTTCTTGATAAACGGCGCTATAGAAATGCCTATTACTATTATTAATTATTATACATGTACCTACATGTACATGTATGTGGGTGATTAAAAAAATCACCCTCATCCTTGGATATCTTTTAAACTCTGTCTCAGTAAATACTATGTTTATTAATTATTTTATTCATTACATACATGTACAGAGAGGGCCACTTATTTGTAACATGTATTTCACTCAATAAGAATAACCTTTACTAAGAAACGTCTCCTCATGGTCTTCCTTTGCCCTGGATAATTCAATCATGCCAACTGGTAGTGATCTATTAATGCAAATACATTGGGACAGAAGGAAAAAAAGCAAACCGATTCATTTGGAATAAGTGGAATTGCACTTAAAGCCCACACATTTATCCTCTGTATGAATCATGTAGCGATTGTTAAGTTGACAATAGTTTAGAAACTAAGAATGTGGTGAGAGGAATGAAAGAAAATATTTCTTTGAAAGGTTGACAAAACCTTTAAAAATGAAAGGGATAATTGAGTTTTTTAGCAGAGGGCGCTACACAAAATAATTTTTTGATGAGATAATGAAAAACTGAGTGTCAAATTTGAAAAAAGCATAAAATTTAAATGACAAAAGCATATTTGTTTGATTAAAATTAGTTCAGACACGGTTGAAATATCCATTTAAAAAAACGATTTATAATATCTGTGGTGCCCCCTTAATATTTGATAACTTGAACCAGCCGTTTAAAAAACTAAATAGCGCCTTATACATGTACATTGTACGTTTTATTCCAGCCAATGCCTATGTTGGCTTTTTGTGTTGGTTATAATACGCACAACCAGCAGGCCCATGTATTGTTATTATTAATTAATTAAGTAATTAACGGTCACCATATTTTTCTGAAAGTAGAGCTGAATTGGTATGATCTTATTTCACACATTTTGGAGTCTAAAATTACCTTCATAGCAATGTTAGGTCCTAAAAAGCCACGGTAAAGGGTCAACATCAGGATGCTTAGGAAGGATTTCATAAAGCCTGAAGTACTTCGCTGAAGTTCTGTCTATTTTGCAAGTTCTGTCTATTTTGCAAGCCCTCAGAAACAAAGTAAGCAAGCTTCTCTTCAGAGACAATCTTGGGAAGCAAGTTAAAGACCTGCAGGACCAGCTACAAGTAACGGAGGGGGTCACGATGAGACCCAAAGGCCATCAGTATACTCAACAGTATCACCCATACAAGAGATACAGTCAAACTTGTCTATAGCGACCGCCCAAGGGAAGCCCGAAAAGTGGTCTTTGCTGACAGGTGGTCTTTGTAGACAGGTTCCTTTAGTAACATGTTTCAATGAGAAACCATTTTCAAGAAAAAACAAATGTGTGGCCTTTGAAGAGAGGTGGTCTTTGTAGACAGGAGGGGACTAAAGCTGGTTTGACTGTACAATGAAGATGCTAGGCAGGCTGAACAACCTCACAGCCGCATGTCAACACTGCAAGAGGTGCCATTGCATTGTTTACTTTATCGGATGATTGCATGCAGCTACAGTATACAGTTGGAACGCATCCTTTGATTTGCAGATACTTGAAAGGAGTGTTCCAACTGAGGACACGCACGACAACAATCCGTATAATAATACTCTAAGGCGTCGAGGGGGGTATCTGGGGTCCATTTTACAGCGCCCAAATCTCCCCTCCCGCCCGCCCCCTGGCGCCGCCGGGCGGTCGAGCGGACAGAGGGCATTTTAATCCAGCTGCTCGACCACGTCCCAGCGCGGTGCGACGTCCCGGTCGTCGTCGACGTCGACGATGCGTCCGCACGTCCTACTTATCCGTCACGAACTTCATGCTTTAGCATGAAGTAAAAATGGCCGAGCGGTCTGAGGCGCTGGTTGCGTTCGTTTCACCGGCAGCTTTTGCACTTTTTGCACGCACGGGTTCGATCCCGCCTCCGTCACAAGTTTTTTTTTCTTCCCTGTGTTTGTTTTTATATATTTTAGATTTTGTAATCTTTACCATTTTTTAAATTTTAATTAAAAGGTAGACCTAATATTTAAAATTTAAATGAGTTAAGTCTTTATTTGATATTTATTAGCTTATTTCATGATGAAATCAATTAGATCTAGATCTAGGCCTATAAATAAAATCAGCGCAACAGATGTCTTCCCATCCACGCCCAAACTTAGAGACCTATTTCCATCATTATTGCCGGGATTTTTATATAGTTTTCGTGAGTGGAGGTATGAAATCAAAGCTTATTTTGTGATTATTCTGGCCATGTTTACTGAGTTTTGATTATCATTTATTAAAGGAAAGTTTTCACAAGAAAATCAGAGAAAAACATCGTTCAGTTTCAAGAGCTCTGCCGTACGTGTAGTGCAGTGCATTCTAGCTGCACTGGCTGCATGCTCGACTGAGTGAGTGAGTGAGCTATTCAGAGTCGAAGAGACTATGAAGGGCCAAACATGCCAATATTCGTACAACTATACGCTATATTATGTATCCATCCATGCGACTATTTATGTCTATCCATTCATTGAAGTAGGCCTACACGTGAACACAACAGCGGGCAGGCCAAAGTGCCATAAGATCGTTGGGGGCATCGTTTTTTGCATCTTACATGTTACAAAAAAATCTGCATCTTACATGTTACATGCAGACCCCACAAAACATTTTTCAAAGTGTGGGGGGGGGGGGGGGTCAAGTAGATCGAAGCGAGTTGAGTGTAGGCGTGGGGTCCACGGGTTGTGGGGGGGGGGGGCGAGGGGGATCAGGTGTATTGAAGCAAGTTGAGTGTAGGCGTGGGGTCCACGGGTTGTGGGGGGTACGGGGGGATCAGGTAGATCGAAGCGAGTTGAGTGTAGGCGTGGGGTCCACGGGTTGGGGGGACGGGGGGGGGGGGGGATCGGTAGCTCGAAGCGAGTTGAGTGTATGCGTGGGGTCCACGGGGGTAGAGTTGCGTACCAACTACGCTGAGCGTACGCAAGATGGACGCAAACAATTAAACATGTTCAAATTTTTTGTAGCAGCGCCCCATGGATCTGTGGCTGAGACAAACGCAAAATGGCTGCCACA
Source organism: Strongylocentrotus purpuratus (assembly GCF_000002235.5). Classification (NCBI taxonomy): domain Eukaryota; kingdom Metazoa; phylum Echinodermata; class Echinoidea; order Camarodonta; family Strongylocentrotidae; genus Strongylocentrotus; species Strongylocentrotus purpuratus. The sequence continues at coordinate 31,818,285 of NW_022145599.1, read as the reverse complement.
GCAAAGAGTGCCCGTTTAACGGGCGCAAGCAGCTAGTATATGATAAATTTAGACAAAAAAATAAATCCTGTCCTGAGAGGTTAAAAACAAATTTGGGGTTTTGACCCAGCACAAAATCAAAATAAAACAGATGCCTATATAGTATAAGTATAATGCATGAAGGAAGACAGGGAAACGCTGATGTTGTTATCAAACTTACAGGTGAATGCATGTGTAGGCCTATCATCTTCTTTTACAACGATATCAATATTTAATGTCTCAAAGGCTGCATTTATAGAGACTACATGTACAAAGGTCGGTGAAAAAATGTTGTAAAATGATCTGTCCCCGAGTTGTTGCTCAGTTAACTCTTGCGAAATCTGTTGAAGGGTCTGTTATTTCGACATTATATATATATCACTAGATCAATACACCAGTATAAACAATATCATGATGGGGAATTCCACACCCTACACGCACCTAGTACAGGGAGTTACAAGAATGTTTTTTTTTGGGGGGGGGGGGGAGGGGGTCCATACTCGATACTTGTTTGCATGTGCATGTAATGTTAAAGTGACTTGGTAACATTGTTGAAGGTTGATGAAAAAATTGCTTAATTTTTGTATAAAATGTTACTTTCTATATTCCTTCTACTGTACTAACCCTCTGACATGCAAAAAATCCTGAAAAAATTCTCAAACCACAAAGATATCTATGGTTTTCTTTGAAGGAGTCGATGTACGACACCCTCTAACAGTGATTAACAGTAAATTCTCCTAACCATTTTTTAATTTTCCCAACCGTTTTTCCATGAAAAAAAGACATAAAACAGGCTACAAGAAACTTTTTTTTTGGGGGGGGGGGGTCCATACTCTATACTTGTCTGCATGTGCATGTAGCGTTAAAGCATCACGCCCTTTTTATTTTTCTAACCAGAAACTCTACTTTTAAAATACTAAAAGTTAAGAAGATTCAAAGAGAATGAGAAAGAAAGGAAAGAGAGAGAGAAAGAAAGGAAAGAGAGAGAGGGAGAGAAAGAGAAAGGGAGAGAAAGAGAGAGAGGGAGAGAAAGAGAGAGAGGGAGAGAAAGAGAGAGAGGGAGAGAAAGAGAGAGAGGTAGGGAGAGAGAGGAAGTGTGTGTGAGAGAAAGAGAAAGAGAGAGAGGGAGAGAGTGGGAGGAGAAAGAGAGGGAGACAGAGAGGAGAGTGGAGACAGATTTTTACATGGGTGTCTATCTTTAAGACTTACAAAGATTTGTCCATGACGATCTGCTTCCCATCAAAGGAATGTTCTTGCGTCTCGTGCTCAGGGCTGGCCACATTTGTTTCAATGCTCTCTACTTCTTTTGTTCCTCCTCCATTACTTGTGTGGGTAACAGAAAAACTTTGCTGTCCTCTTCCATTTCCTCCTTTCTGTCTGCCTATTTGTCCACTTTGTCTTCCTCTCTGTATATTCATCAGTCTTCTTTGTCCACCTATCTGTCCTCTTTTTCCTCCTACCCATTTACCAATTCGTCCCCCACGTAATTGTCTGCCTATCATCCTTCCTCTCAGACTTCTAATCTGTCTTTCTTTCCTTCTTCTGTTTCTCATCCTTCTTTCCCAGGCAGAATCACCTCTTGGGGTAATGATTTCTGAGCCAAATATAGGGGCATGTTCAGGTTGGACCATGTCTGAACATTGCTCTGGAACATCCTCTTTTGTAGATAATTCAAAATTTGATCCATGAACTGTTGAAGGATTCATCTGAAACCCTCTATTCTGTGTTGAGTACTGAGAACAGGGAGGGGCACTGGTAGAAGCTTGAGGCCCAAGGCGCACTCTCAATGTGTTACCCAATGAACAATGTCTTTGTTCCTTGAAGGAGTGAGGCGGATACTCGGGCCAAGTCTCTGGCCTTTGAGTAGTTCCTGGGTCGTTTGAAGCACGATCCTGTGGTGAAAGATCCACTGCAAAAGATGACCGATCTCTTTGTTCCTCGAAGGAGTAAGGTGGATACTCGGGCCAAGTATCCGACCTTTGAGTAGTTCCCGGGTCGTTTAAAGCACGGTCCTGTGGTGAAAGATCCACTGCAAAAGATGTGCCACCATATCCATACGGTGTAGTACTTTGTTGATTGTCAAGGGTCTGTCCCATTTGTTGACAATGATGTGCTTGCATTCCTGCTCTCGAGTTAAGAAAACTGCTATTCTTCATTTCCTGAGTGCACGCTCTGGACCTAATTTCCGGTTCAATGAGCTCCAGATGATCTGGATAATTTGTGCCACCCTTGTTCCTTTCTTCAGGCAAAGCAGGTGTATCATGTGAAACAGGATAGGACTCTCTTCTTGGTCCAAGACGAGATCCTAAGCCATGCCTTAGAGAATGAACAGCCTCCTTACTTGCATTAACTTCCCTGGGATCTGAGCTTGTATACAAACTACTTTTTTCTGTAAGATGATGAGCATTGTTTTGATAATCTAATGATATTTCCCTTGTCTGAGGAAAAGATGCTTGGAATCTGTTGTCCAAAGGCACATTCCCTCTGGTCTCTGAAGAGCGATTGGTACTTTCTGATCGGGTTTCCATCCTTCTTCTTTCATCAATGTGAAAAGGATCTGTAGCAGAAGGCTCTATTCTTTGACCAATGATGGTTTGATTTCTATCTGCTGCATGTACATGAAACATCTCTTTTCTCTCATTATAAAAGAGCTCATTATTCCTTGACAGGACTGTCTGGCTCCTTTCAGAATCCCTGATAGTACCCATATAACTTTGGTAATCCCCAGGAAATGTGTCTCTGCAGTCTCTTTGTGTTTCATCCAATTCAGAGGAATCTTGATAATCACACAGAAGATTGTCTTTATCATATCTCTGTAACTCTTGTTTGGGAACTGCCAAAGGGAAGTCATCCTGATGCTCATTGTAAGGCCAAAGACGAGCTACCTCACTTTCTCTTCTGGTACTGAAGGCAGCTTCTTGCATTGACCCAGTGTCACTCTTCATCGCCGAGGAAGAGCAAGTACTAGTAGGCTCAGAGTTAAAGGCAGGACTATTCTGCATCAATAAATCCTGAGGAGACTGAACTCTCCCACTTGCAAACCTGTCGAATCTTGACCTTCTCTCTATATCCCTTTCCTCAACACTTGTATCTTCTCCAGTTGCATCTCTGTTTGGGTTCAACTCAATACCTTCTCGTCCTTTTTGCTTTGAAAGATATGAAGGTGACATTCTACAGTTTCCATTGAGGGCAGTGTCGCTCCTGGACAGAGTCTTTTCCTGACTTCCGAGACCATCAGAGACACTTGTTGTTGAGTAAGGAACAACATTTGGATGAAGATTGCCTTCTGTTGTGTCACAACATCCATGTGGTCCTTGTTGCAGGGTTAGACTGAAAGGGTGAGGATCCCTATTTGAGTTAAATTTTGCAACACTCTCTCCTTCCTGATGCATACTTGTGTGGGTATAGGTAACAGGAGTCTTACTTGTAGATTGTTCTTCATCTGCACTTTCAGTTGTATCTGTGCTTTGAGATCCAAACATACTTCCCCTTTCAGATACGTGTATACCAGTATCTGTATTTCTGGTTTCGTCTGTGCTTTCATTTTCATCTCCACTGCTGGAATCATCAGTACTTATATATATAATGTCATTTTCATTTTTGCTTCCACTTTTGTCGAGATTTCCAGTCGCATTTGCACTTATAATCTCACACAGAATTCTACCATCATCTTCACTTTCAGCTTTATCTACACCACTCTCTTGATCTGCTTTTCGATTTCCATCTGCTTTTTTGTTTTCATTTGCAATCTCTTCTTCTCCAGCTTGTCTTGAGTTACCTTCTCTTCCAGTTCCCACCCTTTCCTTGGGTTCATCTGCTCTTCCTGTTTCATCAGCTCTTCCGACTTTGTCTGTTTTTCTGATTTCATCAGCCCTTCCGATTTCATTTGCTCTTTCATTACTGGTTTCATCTACTCTCCCAATTATATCTTCTTCAGATTCCTCTGTTCCCCTTATCTTTCTCTGATCCATACTACTGTTCAATGTACAGCACTGCATTACTTGCTGAGCTACGTCATAAGTGATACCAAAGCTACTTTCAATCCAGGTAAAGAAATCTCTTGTTTCTTCGTCATTGCAAGACGTGGGCATCCATAATTCCTGTGCAAGAAGCAGCAATCTTCCAAACATAGAATTTGCTCTCTGCAAGTGACTACGGATCACCTCGAACAAAGAATCACCCTCCTGTAAATTCGCAATGCAGTCTTCCAGTGAGACTGTCAGGTGATGGTTTACGGAGCTTGATTGTTCAGAATGTTCCTCAGGGGTTGCTGTGAATCCTCCAAGCAGTTCATAAATCCTTGGGTTACCACGATGCTGTTCATAAAACGTTAAATGCTGCCAAGCTTGTACAACACCAATCCCACAATTCTGGACAACCCAGGCATTAAACCGTACTCCGGCTTCATCGTTGTCCTCAGGATCCAAAAGTCTCCTGGCTATGTTGAGCCATCCACCATACAAGAATGCGTTCTGCAAGGACTGGCTCCCTAAGGTCTCCAAAAGGTATCCACACTGGCTTATATCCTGTTCTAGAGACAGCAGAGGTTGGTCATGATCCTCAATGCCTGAATGTTCCATACCACTACTGTTAGACCACGCTCAGACATCAGTAACAGTCAACAGGGACTCGGTGGCTTGGAAAACAACATGGGCAAGTTATCAGGTCATGCACTGCATTCAACAGCACCGAAAAAGTCCTTAACATGCAGATTTCTTGCATGTTACCAATGTCAATAATTACACAGTGAGCGCTGCACATAAAATGGCGGCAAAGTACAGAAGTGGGCACAGATGGTATTTACATGTACAGGTACATGTAGCAGCATGAATTGAAAAACGAAATGTTGATAATTCTGTGAATTTCAGTCTTCCAACAAAAATCAATACTGTCTATTTAGCTACGCCTCTGTGGTATAGGGTGGTTTTAAAAAAATATGACTGATTGCTTAGTTTATCAACTTCATTTATTTGTGTTGCTAAAAATAGAATGTACACAGCTGCAGCATGACTTGACAAAAAAATCAATACCGTCAACGGGGCTATACCTATGTAATTGAAAAAATCACCCCCCCCCCCTTCCCTCTCCCCCTCCCTCCCTCTCTCTCTCCCCCTCCCTCCCCCTCTCTCTCTCTCTCTCTCTCTCTCCTCCTCCTCCTTCTCTTTTTTCTTTCAGTTTGGATATCTTTCAAACTCTGTCTCAGTACATACTATGTTTATAATTATTTATTCATTACATGTACATACAGAGAGGGCCACTTATTTGTAACAATGTAACATCAACTACATGTATTTCACTCAATAAGAATAACCTTTACTAAGAAGCTTCTTCTCATGGTCTTCCTTTGCTCTGGATAATTCAATCATGCCAACTTGTAGTGATTCGTTGGGACAGAAGGGAAAAAAAGCAAACCAATTCCTTTGGAATAACAGTATCAGTGGAATTGCACTTAAAGCCCACATAGAGTTGCTTCACATGTGTACATGTACAGTCTGTGATATTTATCCTCAATGTATGAATCATGTAGCGATTGTAAAGTTGACAATAGCTTTAGAAATTAAGAATGTGGTGAGAGGAGTGAAAGAAAATTTATGACTTGGAAAAATATTATAACTATACATTTTTTTACAAAGCTGTTTAATTTTTTTCCAACAATGTAAACATTGGAGAGCCTTGTTTTGACTCTACTTTCAGACTAATTTTTTTAATTTCAGAGGAATGAAAAGGCACTCAACATCAACAATCATGGCCCACAATAACTCCAAACAACAAAATAATCCCAGGTATGCATGCTTTTATTGTATTTTATTGCAGAAAACTTGTTAAATCTAAGCCTCTTTTGTGGGCACACATTTTTTTTCATCGTCATTATAATCCAAAATGGCGACTCGTATGTTCTGCTTCTACAATTAGACTAATTTTTTACATTTAACTGCATGAAAATAGCTTTAAACATGCACATTAAACAACTTCAAATGAGAGAATTATCCAAGGTATGAGTGATTTTAGGTCTTACAGATTCAAATTTGTCAGATTTCCTTCCTGATCTTCCGATCCGTTACCGATATCGGGACCAAATCGCTGATTCAATCATCTGATCCGATGTAGCTCTAAATTACAGCATTAGTTCACATAATGTGTGCTATCCCCATTGCCCAATGTTCAGTAGGAAAGAACAGGTTAACAAAAATGTACATGTCCCCATTTGATCAGGTAATCCTGGATAAAATCTTAAAACTAAACTAGAAATATCGCAATCTGTATTGCTGAGCAATGCGAATGTATCCCCCGGCATTGGCAGCGATTTTGTGTCATCCTTATGTTCGAAGGAGGGACAAAGATCCCCTCTCCCCTCCCTGAAACAAAAGGATGACGTACATGTAGAGATCACCACTAGTGGCTCAGACTATAGGATAGGAGCAGCATCACCAAACCAATATGTGTGTAGATTATATGCATCTCTGTATAAATTTGTAAGAAATCTTTTAAGAAATGTGGCAGTTAGAGCACATAAAAGAAAGCCACCAAATACGACCTTTGACCCTATAACAGACAGTACACAGGTGGCAGCATCACCAAACACTAAAGATGTGTAGATTGTACTAAGACACACCTCCATACAACATTTGAAAGAAACCCGTCAAGAAATGTGGCAGTTGGGCGCATAAAAGACATATAACCTTTGACCATATAAAAAACGGAACGATGATGGCAGCATTGCCCAAAAGTGTAGATGTGTAGATTGTACTAAGATACATCTCCTTTCAAAAATTGAAAGAAATCTGTCATGAAATATGACCTGTACGATTTTTTTATGCAGTGAAAATATATCGGGCCTAAAATCATGGACAATAACTCCAAATATTTAGCGATATTCGTCAGATTCTTAGGAGACAGGGCGCTGCCATTTTGTTTTGCTGGACCAATAGAGATCGCTAGGGGTGCTGGCGTGTCCGCCTAGTACTTGAAATTCGATGCTAGTATTACGTCGACGTAATACTAGGGACACAGACTTCAGCAGCGGGCGCTAAGTGCAGCGATATTGTACACACGCTGTTGTACATTTCGAAAAAGGGGCTGGCATGTGCACCTAAAATCGATTGATCGCGGATCGCTGACATGACAGCCAAGACTGAAAGTGAAATGTTTTCGTCGACGTCGGTACTACTGTATCGTTCCGTCAGGAATATGTTGTGTTCTGACACATTCCGCTAACTTTAGTCTGCTTGTCTAAGTTCGAATTTGAAGTTGGGAAATCTAAACATTTGATAATTTTTAGTAGGTCTAGCCTAGACCCTAGGGCCCTAGTGGTCTATATTTTCACTAGTATTTTGCATCAAGTTTATTCAGTCCCGTCCGTATGTTTTTGAGTGGTTATCAGTGGCGTGTCAAATGTGGCGTCATTAATAGAACATTTGTACCCTACAAGTTCATGTTTCAATGCAAATCTTATGTAAACAGAATTTTATTTTTTTCATGTGTATAAAGTCTATGGCAAAAACAGAATTTCCGTTTTTCAGCCCATCTGAAACGGAATTCCAGATTTTCTGAAACGGAAAAGGCCATTTTTATAAACGGAAAATCAGTGTCCCTACATAGCGCACACTGGATACCCACCAAAATATGACCTTTGACCCTATAAAACATGGGACACTCGTGGCAGCAGCACTACAAACTATAGGTGCATAGATTTTACCAACATACACTTCCATACAGTTAGACCACACGCTAGAGTGCACACAAGATATCTATCAAAATATGACCTTTGACTGTAGAAAACAGAACACTGAGGGCAGCATCACCAAAAGTTATAGGTGTACTTTGAAGATTATACCAAGATACACCTCCATACAAAATTTGAAAGAAATCCGTCAAGGAATGTGGCAGTTAGAGCGCACACAAGAATATGACATGGCAGCGGCGTAACGCTACTGAATCCAAAGTACACAATTACATAACTGTTCCTATGAAGGCCAATTGCCATAGATAGGTATTTGCCATGGATGAAAAATTATATTTAAAGACAAAGTTGAGATCTGGTCATGCGATTGCATTGTGAAAGAAACAGTGTGGAATCGATCAGAAAAAGTAGATCATGGACATGTAGTATATAAGTATTGGTGTGTACTGCAAGGTTCTGGAGTCGTCAAAATGATAAGGAATATGGAAAATAGTACGTGCCTCAAAATCTTCTCAGCTTTCTAACATGGTTGAGGGTCAACTGAAGCCGATTGGACAAAAATGATTAGGAAAATAGAATTTTATTTGAATTCTGATTAGAATCAGGAGAATATTTTGCCTGCAAATAAGGGGTAAATAATAAATCACATCCTGGCCTCCCGAACTAACCAATCTCTAGGACAATTTTGGGTTTCCGAAAAAAGGTCTCTTGATATAGCATTTAGCTGCCTATTTTTGAATGATTTGATTATTCCTAACTGCTAAATTAATTAATCCTTCAAAATTCTTCCAATCAATGAGAAAGTTATGATTACCTTTTTCATATAGGACATGGGGGTGTTTCACAAAGATCCTAAATCCTTAACTCTAAGTTGGACTTATATATCATGGAAAGCCATATGTAGCCTTAAAATCAAATATATTCAAATAAAAAATTCAAGTATTTTAGACTTTTCATAAATTAAACATCAAGAGCATGAATCTCCTTGATAATAAAAAGTACGAATGATTTGAATCAACATTTTATGCCTTTAAAAAATAACTTCTACAAAATATTTTCAAAGATGCTAACGGCTTTCCATAATTTTAAGTCCAACTTAGAGATAGGTTCAACTTGGGATCTTTGTGAAACACCCCCATGGTCTAGATAGAAGACTAATTAACATATGTATGAATGATGGACAACTTACGCAGCACTGGGTTTCTTGGGCTGTTGGCCACCGGTATTGTCCTGCTTTCCTGCTTTCTTCTTGTTGTTGTTGAACTGGTTGGTCTGTTGCCCCTGCCCCCGACCAGCTGGGCTATCCACCATCGGGGAGGGGTGCATGCCGGTGCGCTTGTTGGGAAGACTGAATCGTATGCCCTGGGTGTCTGATGGCTCTGTCATAAAATGGTGATTTGAAAGTTGGTTTCAATGGGGCATTATTAGAAGGCGAATAGACACCAGGGGAGTGTTTCACAAAGACTAAGATTGACCTTAAGTTGGACTTAACTATGGCAGGCCATTCATGCCACTATTTTCTCTCATCATTTACTGGCATTGGTTTCTCAAGGGACATAACAATCATGGTCACAAATCTACAGAGCTTACATTTTTTGATAGTTCATCAGTGAAGTAAAAAATATTATCTAGAGATCATAATTGAGAGAATAAAAGGTAAATAGCAACCGGTGGCATGAATGGCATGCCATAGTTAAGTCCAACTTAAAAGAGCCAATCTTAGTCTTTGTGAAACATCCCTCAGCTCTAGTTACAATTGCTCTGTGGTTGATTTCCTACACTATCCCACTTGCTAACTTCAATCCTGGATCAAACATCTATACCTAACCATTAAACCCTAACCATTAAACCCTATGCCTAAAACCCAATTGCAAACCTACAGTATCCTTAACCCTTTACCTTTGATGAAATAAAGCCAGGAGCAAATAATAAATAATTTAATAAAAACAGTGCTTATAAAGCGCTTTTCACCAAAGTCTCCAAGCGCTATAACAAACAAAATACAATGATAAACAATTACTGTACATATTAAGCAAAACAAAAAATAACAAATACACCTACAAATTACAATACATATGAAATAAAAATCAATGTGAACAGAGTAAGATAATCATCAAAAGCAATTTTGAATAAATGTGTCTCAAGACAAGTTTTGAATTGGGTGACAGTCTAACAGTTTTTGACATGTAAAGGTAGTTTGTTCCAAAGTTCAGGAGAAGCTTTGCAAAAAAAGCGATGACCATAAGAAAGAGTTGACACCGAAGTAGACACCAGGTTTAATTGTGAAGATGACCGTAGATTGCGTGAATGTTTGTCAAATCACCCATAGATGCTTACAGGTCAAAGGAACATTCATTGACAAGGTGATAGAGGACATGTGCCTTTAATACACAAGGGCACACGCTCACCAACTTTATCTCTATAGGGATAGCTGCATTCCCAAACTACTGCTCTATCCACTGAAGCATAGGCCTCCTCAGTAAATCAGGGTAGGCATATAAACTGGGCTTCAACATGCATAACTGTGTTTGAGGTTGTCTGCCACAGACAATTTACCAGTACCCAGAGCATTTTGCTTTCAACCTGGCGGGGAAGCATGCTTCATGTGTTGAGCAAACAAGTTCGCCCTGGGGGTGTTTCATAAAGCTGTTCATAAATTTACGCATGACTTTACGAACGACTTGTATATGAAGTGCCATTTATGATGCCCAAAGTTTTTCCTGATGTTTTAACAAACTATGACTATATTTCCAATAATCTCAATTAAAATTATGGCAAAAAATATACTTTGCATTAAAAATGTTTATGATAATAAGAATGTCAATCTACATCTGCACAGTTCAACTTAAGTTGATGCAGTTAAAAACGATTGAGCATCCTATCTGGCACTTCACATACAAGTCATTCGTAAAGTCATGCGTAACTTTACGAACAGCTTTATGAAACACCCCCCCTGGACTCATCTGGCACAGCAGCAACTTATGTATGCACCCTCCACTTTGACTTACAAAATACAGTCAAACCTGCTTTAGTGACTACCTGTCTACAAAGACCACATTTTTTGTTTCCCTTAAAAATTGTTTCTCATTGAAACATGTACTAAAGGAACCTGTCTACAAAGACCACTTTTTGTGTTTTCCTTGGGTGGTCGCTATAGACAGGTTTGAATGAACAAAGAAATTATTACCGGTAATACGAATCTTACATGGATCCTTTGAGTTCTTTGGATGTCTCACAACTCCATTTATTCATAAGAGTGATTGCTATTTTACTATATAATCTAATGAAAGCAAGAATCATTTGGTACTCACGCTGCTGGTAGCTTTTGTTCCATCGTGAGCCCGTGTGCAGCTGCTGCGATTCCTGCCTAAACTTTGTGGCCTCGGAGAAACCGCGCCCATCTCCCCCTCTTCCTCCCCCTCCTCCGCCTCCGTCACTCTCCCCACTTACCTGTGCCTGGGATTGGTGTGGCGGGTTGGCGGAGGAGGTCTTGGACGAGGGGGGCGGCAGCGGGGGCGGGGGTGAAGGGGTGGGTTTGCCCAGTAGTGAAAGGGGAGGGGCGGGAGGAGGTGGTGGGGGGCCCTGTGCCATGGGTCCTCTGGGACGTTGCGGGGGGAAGCCTGGTCCTCCGTGGTCACCGAAAGGAGGTCGAGGCCTGTACGTTGGATACATACCCTGTTGTAAAAAAAAATCAAAAAAAGAGTTTGAATCTTCAGAGGAAAACTGCATTTAACTTGTACAAGGCAAAGATCAGTGATCAGCTGCAAATGCATTAACATCAACATCTATGTCCAGTACAGTAAACAAATCATATTTTTGGGTCACTCTTCACATGTTAGACATATAAACATATATTCTGAGGACAACGAATTAGTTAACAATCAACAGATCGCTTCTTACAAATATATTCATATTTTACCAATTAATCTCTTATAATTAATCGGTGACACGACATTTGCTCCTGCGACAATTGCTCCGGGCTTTATTTCGTCTAAGATGTAGGGTTAGGGTTAGGGTTTCAATAGGGTTTTATGTTAGGTTTAGGGTTAGGTTTAGGGTAGGGTATAGTGTTGAATCCAGGGTTGAAGTTAGCCATTCGATTAGTGTATGAAATTTACAGCGGAGCAATTGTCGCCGGAGCAAATGTCATGGAATCAATTAATCTCCAACTAAGATAACATGTGGCAACTTCCATACAAGCCTGAAATAGATAAAGGTGATTTATGAACAAAAACAAAAACACAAACAACAAAAGCAAACCATGCACTTCTGATTATTTAAATATACTTACATGTACAAGTGGATGCAAAAGTTGAATGCAACATATTCAGATTTGTTTAAAGATTGTAATTACCAAAGTAGAGACTAATTTCTGTCCCTTTTTACTTACCCCTGGGGGTCGAGGGTAGCCATGCATGCCTTGGAAGCCTGGGCCTCCTCTCATGTGGGGAGGGGGTGCCGGCGGCATGCCATAACCTGGGCCTGGGCCGTATCCTGGGTAGGTTGGGTACATCCCTCCTCCTCCCCTTCCTCCATACTGCTGACCATAATAATTACCTTCAATGGGAAAAAAAGGGAAGAAAAAAGCACAATATAATTCATGTTTTATTAAAGACAGCAGTCCTTGCATTGTCAGAGCTGCCAACCTCCAGAACAGAAAATCAGTAATCACAAGGCTCAAAATCAGTAATTTTGGGTATAAATCAGTAATTTCCTATGCGGCGCTATGACTCTAATAAAAACGGCACGCCAACGTTGCACAGAAATATGATTATCTGAAATTTTTGGTGATTTTACTCACACAAAGTTGTTAAATAATGAGTTTCATATCATCACAACACAGTCTTCCAGGAAAAATGGGGGGGGGATATTAAAAAAAAAAAAAAAAAAAAAAAAAAAAAAAAAAAAAAAAAAAAAAAAAAAAAAAAAAAAAAAAAATCCGTAATTTTAAACAACATTCCGTAATGGTCGTTAATTTCCGTACCAATTACGGGAAATCCGTACTAGTTGGCAGCTCTGCATTGTGCAATACTAACTGAAATTCTATTAATCTGTATTAAAGAGTGTTGCCAAGAATGAGGCAAAAATTAAAATTCATAAGCCTACTATACCCTTTTCTAACTGCACTGATTTTCATCGGATGCATCCGGACGCATCCGATGAAACAGCCAGTTAGAAAGCAACAGAGGAGAAAAAGGCGATTAAATAGCCGATGAAAAGAAGAGAAATAGGCGATTAAATTCTCCTGCTCAAGAGCAGAAGAAATTCTCATTCTATCGGTGTGACATCGATGAAACTGCCAGTTAGAAAACGTTCGGGAGAAAAAGGCGATTAAAACAGCGATTAAAATGGTCAAAAGTCGCAGTATACACGCGCTTTATCGTAACCAGCTGTGTTTGTTGACTTATGGTTGAACATGCTGTATGCTAGCTAGATGGAGCGCTGCCTAATAATTATGCAATAATTCTTCACTTCCAGCAAGGGCTCGTCACAGCGAGCGAATTTCAGCGGCAGTTAGAAAACAACATGGGGAAAACTGCGGTTTCACCTTTGTTTACATAAGGAAAATTCAATCGGTATTTTCATGGGTGTGACTCCAGCCAGTCTAACTCTTTAGTTACAACCAACTCTAAATCAAGCTTAAAACAGCGTCAGTTAAAATTTGAAGTAGTATGTGAGCCATCTAGACTTTCAGTTGGTAATGTACATTACATGAAACCTAGCCCTAAGTCCTTGATGAAAAAAGGCCCAAAGCAAAAAGGTGGCCAGTGCCCCCGTCTTAAAAAGACTTAAAAAGTCCTCCAATCAATCGTAAGTTTGCAGTCTCTAAATCTTTTATGTACATAGTTGCGTTTGATATCAACTCTTTGTAAGATTGGGCCCAGGGCATGTTGCCAGAGAAAATTGTCCAATGACCTACCATACATATTCATCTGATTCTGATGTTGCTGGCTCATGAAGTCTGGTGCTTCCTGAGGTGTGGGTTCTTTCTGTTTTGGGCTCTTGTTTTCCCCATCCACTTTCTTCTTCTCCGGTGAGGTCTTGCTCTCCTTCCCGCTTCCTTCTGCAGAAGACCCAGCCTCCCCAGAGCTGTCGCCAAGTTTTTCCAGTGCCTTACGGGCTATGTCCCAGGCTGTTTGAGGTCCTGGGGGTGCCGGGGCTGCTCCATACTGCTGCGACCTGAAAATGATGATGAGAATTTGACATACAGAATGATAATAGGGTGTCTGAAAGAATTTTCAATTTTACTGTTTTTCACCATTATGGTTGAATAATTGAAAAAAAACATATAATCAGAATAAATTTCAAGACTCACCTATGTTTCTATAAAAAAAAATACAGCCCCCCAGAATCTAGGCAATATTCGTCCGCATTTTGTCAGAATTGACGAAAAAGACGTACACGCAGGGTTATCTTGTTTTGCTAAATTTAGCAAAACAGCGGCATTGCGCAATATGCAAGGGTATGCGTGCAAGCGAACGTGTGTTGCTTAGCTGCATGCGCTACTTGAGCATGATCGCAAGCTCCACCTCCACCTATTCGCCAATACACAAACACACACGCGGTCCAAATTGCATAAGCAAGTGCAGATTCTTTGCGCTGTCGCCATGGGTTTGGGCTGAGCAGCGCTCACGCTTCCCTATTTACCTGATCCGAAAAATGGGGGGAACAGTATTTTCAAACTGTAATAACTTTTGATCCCTTGGGGCTAGAGAAAAAACAAGCGCATGGATAGGCAAATTCATGCAAAAAAATATATTCAAAAAATTGACTTGAAAACACATCAGACAATTAGTCTGAACCGAGTCAGGAGCAAATTTGAAGAAATTATATTTTTAAATGTTGTAAAACCAAAGATATAAGAAGAAAACTGACCAAGTATCTGTACTAAAAATCGTACATGTAAAATTGGTCGTAGACATTCGACAGCTGAAAATGACGCGCACGCTTGCGTTACGTGTGTTCTCAAATCCTAAATCGTACCCCACACACACACACTCTCGCCATACCGCGAATGGTCTGTCGTGGGGAGCTAGCCGGCTGAGAGTTTGCCAGCGATACTAACGCACCTTCGGAGCTCCGCAGCGCGCCATTTTAGCGGAACTCAAAAGGTTCGAGGTGGGAAAGTGGCGGGCTAGCTTTTTGCCAAAACAACGCTAGATCGTCTGCTGGCAAAGTGAAAATAACTACAATCGAGAACATCGTCGGTTTCTTAACTTTTCAGTGAGATAATTCTGAATTCTAATTGAGACTATATAATAAATTAAATTGACAAAGAAACCTTGGTAGATCTCTTATAACTATACAAAAGCTTGTTTATTTCTTCATTTGACATTTGTTTTCGAGCCATTTTTTTGTGCCCGAGTCAATGCAAACTATGTATTACCAAACTTTCAACACGCAAGGAACGGGGAACACTCACGGACCTCGTATCAAATTCGTTGCAAAAAAAAAATTCAAGAGTGATTTTGAAGCAGTGAAGAAAATTGGCGCTGCGATGCACAGAAATATACTTGAAAGAAACTTTAAAAATCACAACTGTTTTTTCAGAAAATCATATTTGTATTACCGTACCTTGATTTGATTTGATTTGATTTGATTTGATTTGATTTATTTACCAACAGCAATACATATTCATACATTTTATACAATAATTACATTTACAGGAAGAGAAACTATTGGTTGGTAAAAAGGGGCCAGATAATAGCACATGTGCTAGTCGAGCCTAACCCCTTAAACAACTAAACAAAGTATTTTGGTACAAATCAGTTTAGAGAATGTAACAAAACAAAAAATAATTAATTTACTTTTACAATCGATGCTTTAAAAAAACAAAAAACAAGAATCAGTACTCAATAATGTCTTACAATATACAAACTAATAATGTAAAATATGAATTATGAATTGTGTACACTTGATATTTCATTCATGACTTGTTCAACAAATGACTTGTAACAGAATTCCGAAACCTATTTCTAGACCTTGTCAATCTGACATCAACAGGTAATCTATTCCAAAATTCACTGCCCACAAAAGACAATGAAAATTGACCTTGTGTCGTTCTTAATTTTGGAAGACGTAATTGTTCAACAAATGACTTGTAACAGAATTCCGAAACCTATTTCTAGACCTTGTCAATCTGACATCAACAGGTAATCTATTCCAAAATTCACTGCCCACAAAAGACAATGAAAATTGACCTTGTGTCGTTCTTAATTTTGGAAGACGTAATTGTCCATCTTCTTTTTGTCTTGTGGAAAAGCTATGTTCTATAATGTCACAGTACTCTATCAAAATATGAGGCAAATTGCCATTGAATAGATCAAACATGAAAGTAGAAATGGATAAATTATGTAAATTATACACATTTAGGATTCGCAATCTTTTACATGTAAATAATGGATCTGAAGGAGTTCTCCATTCACTAAATGTTATGGCACGAACTGCCATTTTCTGTGAATATAATATACTTCTAAGATTAGTCTTATAAGTGCTTCCCCACACCTCTATTCCGTAAGAAATGTGTGGTTGTATAAATGCTTTATATAATAATATCAGAGTACGAATAGGAACAAAATGTCACAATCTAAATAGCACTCCAACTTTCTTTCTAATACACTGATTTACAAAACGAATATGACTCTTCCAAGACAAATGTCTATCAATGTGAACCCCAACAAAAGTGGCAACATCAACCTCTTTAATTTCCTCACCAGCGATTTTTAGTTTACCATTTATACCTATTTTTTTCCTTCTACTACATATTAACATGAAATTAGTTTTCATTGAATTAATTGTAAGTTTGTTAGCAGTGCACCACTTATGTATCTTCTGTATGTTGTCATTCACTTCATTTACATCAATTTCACCCTGGTCAGCAGAAAAAGTATGAAATAGATTGGAGTAATCGGCAAACAGCCGAAAATTGAAATAATCAGTAACAGTTGGCAAATCATTTATATAGATTAAAAACAGAGTTGGCCCTAATACTGATCCTTGTGGAACACCACATCTTATCCTTTTCCTTTCTGATAACGTTTGACCACACTGGACAAACTGAAATTGGTTACTGAGATAATCCTTTACCCATTCTAGAGGTAACCCTCGAATGCCATAACTAGATAGTTTACCTAGTAATATATTATGATTAATTGTGTCAAATGCTTTTTTAAAGTCGATGAACATACCCAGAGTTACTTTTCCCTGATCTATAGATTTCAAAGTTGAATTTATCAAGTTGATCAAAGACAATTTAGTGCTATATTTCTTTCGGAATCCATATTGATGGTAATAGAATATATCATTTTTTTCTAGAAATTGTATCAATCTGATATTTATCAATTTTTCTAAAACTTTACCGATGACAGGTAAAACCGATATTGGTCTATAATTACCTGGATCTTCTCTTGGCCCTTTTTTGTGTAGGGGAGTAACCTTTGCAATCTAGTTGTGAGTTGTTTATAACTCAGATTTTATGAAGATTTGTCAGAAAAAAATGTCAATTTTTTTCCGTTTGGTAGTCATTTCTAGGCTAATATTTAAAAAGTTGCATCAGTAATGGGCCTGATGTTTCCCTTTTTGTACTCCCATGTTATTTCTACTTATTAAACATAGGATGGTTAGAGGTAAGACCGGATAACATTATAAAAAAGATATATCCTTCCACCCATATCCAAGTTTTGGGCTGATTATTGCCGACCCACCGCAGCAAGGCCATTCAGATTTTCGTACACGCACAAAGCGCCCTCTAGTGCCCCATGAATGTCCCTAGCATTGATAGATTCCTTAAGAATGGGACTACTTATCTGTCGAGTCATGCATATTCAGCAATTTCGAGCGAATGGCGCTCTAATAGTCTATCATGAATATTCATATTTGCTCCGCCGCTACCGCGCATGCGTACTTTCTCTTTGCCATGTTGAATTGAAGATACAACAAGGATGAATCGTCGGGTTAGGACGAAGAATCACCCTTTTTCCCATCAAAGACTTCTTCAAGTTCTTATTATAATTTCAAGTGGTTGGAAAGATGCCCAGAGGAGTAAAAAAAAACATTGTAAGCAGTAGAGTAAAGGAGCCCGTTTTCGGCCACTTAAGACAAAATCCTATTTTTAGGACCCTTTACTTCCTATTTATTATCATTTTTTGTTCAAATCATGAAGCAAATATCATTATTATTTAAACAAAAAAAGAATCCCAGAAAAAAATCACGAATTGCCATGACAATATTCATTTCAATTTTCACTGTTTTGGAGCCAGTTATCGGCCGAGCGTTTCAGTTTACGGCCGCATGTACAAAGTCAATAGGAAGCGCTCGCGCGCGCCGTGCGTTTCCGCGCTGATGTACAGCACAAGCGGGCGGAGCAGGTATCCCACGCCGGAGCTCCCTGGTGCTCGCCTGGCCGAAGACAGGCACAGCGGTGATCGGAAGTTGGAATCTGAATTAGACAGACATATTGTTAGGGTGTCTGATCGCGCACCCAATGTTGTGTGCTAAAACCCTTCCCATAGAGATTGTACGCTTCCCTATGTGGTCTACGTGCATTGCGCGACCATCCAAAATTGGTCAATGATTTTAAGAAAAAATTTGAAATTCAAACCTTTATAACAAATGATCCTGAAGGTGAAACTCAATAAATGAGGTGTCATATGAAAGAGCAGGTTTTTCTCCATATTCCCCATAGGGGGCCACCCCCAGAATTCTAAAAATATCTTGGTCAAAACAGCGATTGAAATGTTGTTTGCATCCTAGCTCCAAAATTTGCCACTTTCCTGAGCTGCGCCCCCGCGGCTTAAGCAGGGCTAGACGTAAGGATAATATCCAGATGCTTTTTTTTATTCGCTAGCCCCAAGGGATCATTTGTTATAACAGTTTGAAAATACCCTTCCCACATTTTTGGAATCAGCTAATTAGGGAGGCGTGAGCTCCGCTCAGTCCAAACCATGGTTACATCGTAACATGTGCGCTTATAGTGAATGAAAGTATGGGTGGCCGATTCTCGCCATAGAACCCGGAAGTGAATACACGTTGTAGTCAATGGCAATATCGCGGAGATGTCTCCGCGATATTGCCATTGACTACAACGTGTATTCACTTCCGGGTTCTATGGCGGGAACGGCCACCCATACTAGTCAATGGCACATATCGCGGAGACAGCGTGGCTCAAGCTTGCAAGTCGCGCATTGGCTGAGCAACTTGCGTACGATATGCATACGCTTGCACATCGCGCGATACAGCTGTTTGGCTAAATTTAGCAAAACAACATAACTCTGCGTGTACGTCTTTTTCGTCGATTCTGAGCAAAATGCTATGAATATTTCAGCATTTTGAAGGGGCTGTATCTTTTGATAGAAACATCGGCGAGACTTGAAATTTGAAATGTATTATTCTGATTACATTTTTAATTCAAATATCAAACAAAAATGGTGAAAAACGATCCCAAATTGAAAATTGAAAAATCGTTCAGACACCCTAATATTGTGTGTGCGTGGCAGGGTTCGGCTGCATTGATTTAATACATGCAATGAGATACTTTTGAGCTTGCGACTAACACAAAATCGGGCTCTAAATCTGAAAAATACTTGAAATAAAGCTGATTTTATGGTACCCATATTTCTTACATACACGCGTAAGATACTTGATTTTTCAGATTCGGGTAGCAGGACCGCCGATTACATCGCTAAAATGTGATATTTTAGGATATATTTTTCATTGCAAATGTGGTTCTTCAGTGACACTGGCATGGTATGGTATGAGTGGGATATGTGTTATGCTATTATGCGATGTATTTTAGAGTGATTTTACCTTGCATCCAACCAATCGGCCGAAAACTGGAGCTGGCCGATTACCGGCTCCTTTACTCTAGGGGCGGGGTGCTGGTCCGGGAATGATTGTCCTCATAAATGAGGATATCCTCATAAACGCAGACAAAATGCGTCCTAAAAAATAAGGATCGTCTGCATTCTCCAGGACGTTATCTACCGTTACGGGTCAAATTTTGGATAGGTTTCTGAACAAGCGCCAAATTTGGGATAGAATCTAGGGGGCCGTTTCTCGAAACCGTCATAACTACAAGATCAACGACATCTCGCCACTGTCACGCAACTTGTCAGCTAAGTGTTTCACAAAGCCGTCTTTGCCAAGATGAGCGACAACTTCCGCGACAAGCGAGTTGTCACTGCTCCGAACCTGTCATATCTTTTTAATTGCTGTAAAGCGCCATCACAAGTCAGTTTGTTGCTATTCCATGGGCCGCAAAATGTACGATTAGTTTCACTATCATTTTGAGAAAAATATAGACGAGTTCGGTACGTAATTCTCTGGGATGCGAAATGCAAATGTAAAAAAGTGATAATACAAATTATACAGAAATGTTAAAAAGCTGAATATAAACATTAAATCACAAATCATTTAACTATAACATATAAATAAGAGAGATAAGAATGTTACACACCGTTTTCCATCGTCGATTCATAGTCTTTTCTTAGGATACCGTCATACCTTTGGGGCCTATGTGCATTATTTTTTCCTCCCTAATTACTTCTTCCAAATTATATTTTCAATATCAAATCAATTATATAACGAGTATTTATGAGACTCTAGAATAAAAACTGGCTGAGAAAAGGTATTTTGCCCAAAATTCCTCGTCACAATAAACAAAAAGTACGTATTGATAAACTATCACATTACGGTATCCTTCAACTAACTTTTCATTCGACTGTCAAAAAAAAAACACTCACCGGTTTTTCTTCAATTTAAGAATCTTTACAGAAATATGCAAATCGTTTGGTGATCTACATTTGATAATGACACTATTTATTATTTATTTTAGGAGAATTTATAGGTATATATTTCTTTTTGAACAATTTTAGCCCCAAAACTTGTTTTGGGTTATTCTTGATAAATCAAATGGATCGTGACAAAGACTATGTTCTTGAGCTGCTAGTATCGCGATATATCGATATCATGTCTGTCATGGCTTTGTGAAACGGTTTATCCGCTTCATGACATCTCCGTAGGTCGCCGACAAAGATATGACTGTCATGGAGTTGGTTTCGAGAAACGGCCCCCTAGGTTTCTGAACAAGAGCAAATTTTGGATAGGTTTCTGAACAAGCGCTGACGATGCTTATTGTAATTACTACCTCTTTACATTGTGAAAAATATGTGACCCAACCCGCTGTTACTTTCGATCGTTTTCAAAATCTGGCTCTGGAGCTCCGACGCCTTCGGCATCGCCGTCGGAGCTGCCTGGAGCTGGAGTTACCTGCTAAGTTACGGCTACATCGAGGCGGATCAACACATCACTGCACTGCCTCATCTCTCCCGGCATTTCACACACAAACGACAAACGTGCATTGCAAAGCGATCATTTCATTCAACTCACCACTGAGCAGCCTGGGCTGCAGGAGAAATTGTCCAAGGGTTGGTCGTCATCGATTGCTTGACAAATATTTATTTCAGCCACTTGATAAATTTTGAAATTTTTCAAGGATTAGATAACCAGAGTCTGCCTGCAATAGAAAAAGAAGTAATTTGGGCTTGTGTTCCGATCTGCTGCTCAAGCTCTCAACTTCTCGTCGCGATTGTATCGCTAAACAAATCGTCCTGAAAAAATTGCCCTATAGAAAATTCGGTCATCGATTTTCGCCACGCACTTTTTGAAAATTTGCGTCAAAAGAACATGATTACTTATTCGTTCTTGTCTCACTAAAACTCAAATATTTTTATTTTCTATCCATTCTGTTATAGTCCGACAAGAAAGATTGTTCTCCCCTCTCAAAATGGCTGTTGAGCTGAGTTTAGGGCCATGATTTTTAAATTAAGCGATTTTCTAGATATTTCAGAAGATGTATTATGAATAGCCTTTTTTATGTGTCTTTTAATTCCTATAAATATGGTCGTTTAACATAAATCGAGTCCCCAGGGATTTTCCAATTAGTTCCACCAAAGGCAGGTTACCCTTGCAGTGTTGGAAAGAGAGAGAGAGAGAGAGAGAGAGAGAGAGAGAGAGAGAGAGAGAGAGAGAGAGAGAGAGAGATGTGCCCCTCCCCCTCTCTTCCCCCCCCCCCCTCTCTCTCTCTCTCTTTTCTCACTCACTCTTTCGTCTCTCTCTAAATCTATCTATCTATAAATCTCTCTATTTAAATTTATATCTAAAGCCAAGGGCTGATGTTGCTTTTTTACACTATCGACAGTAACATTTCTGTCAAGTTATTTTTGAACTAATTATAATCCATCTTTCTCTGTGAAGCTTAAAGATAAACTCCAGTACTGATAAAAAAATAAAAAATAATTCTCACAGAATCAAACGAAACTTACACTGAATGTTCAAGATTACAAATAAATGACATGTGCCAAACAATTTTGGAAGAAAATGTATACTAGCTGAGTAATGAGCCAGGCGCGGATCCAGGATTTCTTAGGGGAGGGGGCCCAACTTTCTTCATTTTGGTTTGCTCCCGAAAATTGGAAAATCGCGCCGGCCGAAAAGTCGCTCAGTGGGGGGGGGGGGGGGGGGGGGGGGGGGGGGGGGGGGGGTGAGCACATTTTTTTTTTTTTTTTGGTCCTCGAAAAATTTTCAATTTGCACCCCCCCCCCCCCCTGAGCGCCAGGGGGGAGGGGGCCCAACCCCCAAAAAAGGTAAAAATCACGTGATTTTACATGATTTTTTTCTCAAGGGGGGGGGGGCCGGGCCCCCGGCCCCCCCCCCCCCCCCCCTGGATCCGCCACTGTAATGAGCATAGAAAGACAAGGAAACCAAGGTAGTACTAGCCCCGACACCATGTGTGTTGTCCCATATATAGCTTTCTATGTGAGTGCTTGTTACTTTGCCAAGACTCGGTCAAATTTATTATGATTTTGATGACTCCAGAACCTTGCAGTGCACACCAATACTTACATGCTACATGATCAACTGTTTCTGATCCTTTCCACACCTTTTCTTTCACAATGCAATCGCATTACCAGTACTAAAGTTTATCTTTAATACGCATGCACACTGGATTTATGTTGAATCATTTTCAAAATGGTAGATTAACATTTTGAACATGCTGGATCCAACAATATAAAGGTTGAATCTAGCAGGTTAAAAGTGTCAATCCGGGTATCAATCTGACATTTTGAAAAAGTAATCACTCCTCGTATGGTGATTTAAAAATTCAGTTTTTAGCGTGTTACACTTTCAATGAAATTGATGAAAACCTTCGTTGTTAATGGAGCCAAACTATATAGGATATTAAAATGTTTTCTCTGCTTTTACTTCCTCTCATGTTGTTTTCTTCCCAGAGAGAGGTGTATATTGCTGTATTTACACGGGGTGTCTTTACACCATTTTTGTTTATGACGGGGATCGAGGGGCTCGCGCTACATACCATCATACAACTGATACATAGACTAAAATGAATCGAGTCCCAAAATTGTTAAATTACAGTGCAGCCTATAAGTAACGCGATATAAGAAAAAATGACGACTGGTGAAGATTAACTTGAAATCTTATTTTAAAAATTCAGGCAGTAAACAAAAAAAGTCCCCTTTATTTCATTGCAGGGGTGGGGGTCACGCCTTAATTGATAGTCGCCTGACCGCCTCTACCAATATCACATCTTGTTTTTTCTGAACTCTCCAGAAATTGCTACTTTTCAGGCCCGGTATTTATTATTCTGCAGAGTGCAGACTGCGGCTTATATGACTGAGCAATAAACTGATGGGTATTTCATTACAGGCTTATGGGCGTCTCCTGTTTCGACATAAATTAGTATTGTTTTTGTTTGTTTAATCTCATGTTGATCAATGAAGAAATGAATAAATAAATGCAATTAATTTATGATTAAACATACATGTCATATTTTATATAATAAAGTATAAAATTAGTTAAATCCTAGCTAAGCCGTCCTATATTTGTCTCCTTTATGTGCAGAGGCGGCGCTCCCTGGGGCAGGGGGCACTGTGCCCCCACTTTTTCAATTACCCACAAAGTGTCCCTTTTACTTTGACTATTGCCCCTAATACTTTGTAAAAGTGCCCCTTCTCCTTTTCACCTCTGATGAGTGCCCCTTTTATGTTGACACCTGCCCCTTTTCCTTCGACCAGTTCCCATTTTTATTTGCAATAAGTGTCCATATGCCATTCTCATATAGGTTCCCTTTTTAATATCTAGTAAGAGCGCCTTTTCAGGTACGAGAAGTGCCCCTTCTAACTTTTGGTAAGTGCCCCCATTCACCTCTGATAATTGCCCTATTCAAATCTGATAGGTGCCTCTTTTACTTCGACAAGTGCCCCTTTTCCTTTGTAAGAAGTGCCCCTCTCTCTTTTTAACTCGGATAAGCGCACCTTTTATGTTCACATGTGCACCTTTTCCTTTCTAAAAAATGCTTTTCCTTATGATAAGTGCCTAACCCCCATATAAAAAAGAGAGCCTCTTCCCCTTCTCGTTAGTACCCCTTTTCATCTCTGGTAAATAACCCTTTTCAGGTTCGAGAAGTAGTATTCCTTTTCACCTCAGATAAATGCCCCCTTCACCTCCGATAATTGTCCCTATTCAAATCTGAGAGATGCTCTTTTTACTTTGACCAGTGTCCCTTCCCCTCCTGATAGGTGCTCTTTTCATCTCCGATGAGTGCCCCTTCTCAACTTTAATAAATGCCCCTTTTATTTTGACACGTGCCCTGCTTATTTCAAAAGGTGCCTCTCTTTCTTTTTAATATAAGGAGCCACTTCCCCCTTCTCATAAAAGCCCCGCTTCACCTCTGATAAATATGCCTATTAAAATCTGATAGATGCCCCTTTTCTTTCAACAAATGCACATTTTCCTTTATAATAAGTGCCCCTTTTCATATCTGGTCAGTGCCCTTTTTCACCTCTGATAATTTCCCTTTTAACAATGGTACATGCCTCTTTCCTTTCTAATAAGGGACCTATCCCCATTTCATAATTGCCCTTTTTCACCCCTGAAAAATGCCTTTATCAAAAGCCGATGGGTGCCCCTTTTCCCTCGACAAATGCCCATTTGCCATTCTCATAAGTGCCCCTTTTCATCTCTGTTGAGTGCCTCTTTTCAGGTGTAAGAAATCTCCCATTTTCACCTCATAAGTGTACTTTGACACCGTTGTTCCTTTTCTTTTCTAATAAGTGTCTGTATCCCTTGCGATAAGTGTCCCCTTGTCAATTTCCACCAACTTCGCTCGCTATATATACGCTCGCTCGCATTATGATAGATGATATAATCGTGTTTAAGCACATTCTCATTATGAGAATGTGCTTATAAATAATCCCATCAGGATTGGGGTTTTTCCTCTTTCGCTCGCAAAAGAATATTCAGACCATCACACCAACTGCAAAGATATGATGCATAACAAAATCTTGTATGAGTATAGAGAAATAAAAAGTGAAATCATTCTTGATAATGTAATCACTGTTTATAGGGATATATACCAATGTATACCAACAAATGTATATTTTCACGTTGAGAATTCCCTTTGTAGGTGCCCTTTTTCCAGAAAGTGCCTTTTTTCGTTGGTGCCCCCCCCCCCTCCCCCACTTTGGAAGTCGCTCCACCGTCTCTGTTTATAGGGATTCCTAAAGTGCCCAATTGAAGTTGATGATGATTCGGAAAGATTTTTTTTCTCCCTCAATATGGGGCTCAAGGTGATTAGTCGACGACATTCGTGTTGTTTCCCATCAAGTTTGCAATAATCTTCAGTTAATTTGAAGGAGGCAGACTTAATCAGAAGAAGAAGAAGAATTCGAATTCGAATTCGAAGTTGGCCGAAAAGAATCGGACGAGTCTAAAAATGATATTAACATTTATGACGTCACAAACCTCATGCTAGCCTTTTACCAAGACTCATACAGAAAAAATATATGTGGACGTACTTTGGACGTACTCTACTTGTTCATGTCAAGGTCAACGATATCACTGAAAATTATTTTTTGGAATTAAATAAATTATATTAAATGTTCATTAGTGAAAATTGAAATCTTTAGAAGGTATGTAATAACCTGTTGGTAAAAAATATTTTGAAAAAATATTAGTTAAGTTTTGTACGATGTAGTATTTGACGTCACGAAAAAAGCTGAAGATAACAAGAGATTTGGTGTTGTGAAGGTGCTGGGCATTCATGCACTTTGAGAAATTATAGCTTACTTCAGTCTGCACAATATTGACCGAAGATTGAGTGTATGCAGTTTGTGTACAACTTATATGGCTACTCTTTAGAACTGCGTCAATCTCTCTCCCTGTGCCGAAAGACAATTTGATAAACTTGGTGAAAACTTTCGTTGTCAGGCCAAGTAAGGACACTTTGACGTCTCCTATCGAGAACCTAATACCACAGGAGGAAAAAATGGCATCGCACATGGAAGACGAGCAGAGTTTGAAAGAATGCGAGGCGTATGTTCAGAAGCACAACATCCAGCAATTGCTGAAAGATTCGATCGTGCAACTCTGCATCCATCGCCCTGAGGAACCGGTCAACTTTTTGTGGGAGTACTTTGGAAAACTGAACACGGTAAATAGCAAAATAATGCAAACAAAAACACAACAAAATATATTATATTTAGTCTAGACTAGATCTAATGCAAATGAAAAATTATGATATTGAAGTAGAATGAAGAATTGGGATGATTTATGTTGGCTGATTATTTTTGATAAACACCCTGACAAATGTCAATCATGAACATGATGAAATTGATTGATTGAATGAATGTTCAATGAGTACATTGTAGGCTAGACCGGCATCACCCAGGGCTGGGGAGTAGGGCTAGGGCTATAGATCTAGGCCTAGATCTATATTGAATTAATAATTATGATTAGTCTAGTCTAGGTCTATGAAGTATTAACGTAAGCAGTGATTGTGTGAACGATGCATGAATTGTGAGTAGGTGAGTAGGGCTTGCGGCGCTTGGTCCGAGAATGAAGATCGTCCGCATAACTCAGCGATACAGTAGGGGCGCTGGTCCGAGAATAAAAATTGCCCGCATAAACATGATATATGTGGATCATCTTAGTAAACACGGACAATGGGTCCGAAAAATAAGGATCGTCCGCATTTTCGCTGACATGACATGACATGTGCAATCCTAAAGAAATGTTTCCTTGCTATTGCATTGTCCGAAGCTCCGACGTAGACGCAATCCCCAGTACATACAGACATTAATCCTGCTGCAGAGGGGCATATACAGTGTAAGTAATTATACTTGAAGCCCAACATCAAGGTAAATCAAGGTAAATCAAGGTAATGATTCTAATTTTCGATCCGCTCGTTGGCCATGCGAAAATCTTATTCCGCAATGATTTTCTTGATGTATTTCACATTGACTTTGTACAGAGACTTTCACGTTAGATGAGCGATAAATCCTTGGGAAGACGGACAACCCATGAACGTAGACGGTCCGCGGACGATCCTTATTTTTTTAGGATGCCATTTGTCTGCGTTTACGAAGATATCCTTGTTTATGCGGATGAACTTCATTCTTGAACCAGCGCCCCTACTGATACTGCGAGTGATCCTTATTTTTTAGGACGCGATTTGTTCGCGTTTAAAGATGAAGTTGAGTTCTTGCCATACGATTGCATTGTGACAGAAACGTGGAAAACATCAGAAAAGTTGAACATCTAGCATTGGTGTGTACTGCAATATTTTGGGATCATCAAAATGATAAGATATTTGGCCCAGTCTTGGTAAAGTTACAAGCACTGTACACAGAAAGATGAAAATGGGACTACACAAAAATGTGGCATAAAAATCTGTCCTGATTTTTATGACTATAGGGCCCCGCTCACAAGCATAGCTTCCCCAGGGTTCCTAAAACCATTCATTTAATGATTTAATCAAGTTAGTATACATGTTGATTAATGTACTATCACCATATTACCAGTCTCTTTTTTATGAAAAAGATTATATCATGTTTTGTGTGGGTTTTGAATAAATGAACTTGAACTTGAACTTGTTGTTACAATACATGCCATAGTCAGAACAACGAGTAAAAGTAGACTGTGAGCTGGGAGTATCTTATGACAAGCAATCCGTTTTTCGCATTGCCAAGGCATAGAGAGGTAACCCTACACACCCAGAGCGCCGAAGTAAAAAGACGTTCGCGGAAACGTTATCTTTCTTACCTGTTTCGTGTCAATTGTCTTTTTTTGAGTATTTTTCCTAAAAAGGAAGACATTAGAGGTAACATTTTTTAACAGCTTTCATGGCAAACCACTGCACACACGTTTCATGACCATCTTACATTTGAAATCAGAAATTTAAAAAAAAGGAAAAATATGAGTTATAATCCTTAAATTGGCTTTAAAAAATCAATCATAATGTTTAACTTTTTATTACTGCTCATGTGTATGTAGGTACATGTATATCGTTTTCAGAGACATAACATTTTATTAGTACTTGTACATGTACATGTATGTACAGTGTAGCAATAAAAGAATTTTTTTATTGTTGCCAATTTGAAGGACAGTACATGAACAACATGTAGAGGTATGTCATAAATTTAGCCCTAAAAATAATCCTGTCTAGAAAGTTTGAAATGGATGTGACGTACATGAACAGTTTGTGTATACTCTAGGCCTAAATGTAGATGTGTACGCATGTAATTTTGAAATCATCTTTATAAAGATAATAAACTTTAGAAGAGGAATACAGAGCAAGTACGGTAGATTTACAGTGTACAGGAACATGTAAGACTTTTGTAGCTACATGTATACATGTACATGTACCTGTAGTGTACAGTTGCATGCATCTTTAATAAGCTGTTGGTGTCAAGACAGATAATCCTCATGTGCATAATGCTCTCGAGATAACATGCAGGACTACATCTAGACTACACATACATGAAATGAAATGTCGCTGAGGTTGTGCAAGCTCATATTACTTTAAGTACAGGGCAACAGAGATGGCATACATGTATATACACATGTAGATCAAATGTATTCTTTATTACTTTGTTCCTGTGATTTTAAATCTTTTGATTATAAATACATCAATTTTTCCAGATTTATTGGAAAATGTGTACATGTATGATCTACATGTACATGTACATGTATCTACAATGTGTGCACAAAATGCTGATATTAAAATTCACTTAATGATTGCAGTATTGCACAGTGCACATTTACATGTAGACCTACAATATAAGCACGCACACAGAAATTGCAATCCTTCCTTGCCCAATTTCATCTGCAATTCTGCATCATGATGCATTAGGAATACATGAGCTGTGATCTTCCCAATCCTGCTTGTAGTTGGCAATGGTCTTATCATGCATAGAATTATTATGATGAATTATGAATGCATGTCAAACAGTGAGTTGCAATTTAAACGAGCCTTACAGTACATGTACATGTATGTTGATTGTACAACTGGGCCCCATCTTATAAAGAAAGTCCTCCAACCAATTGCAAGATTGCAGTCTCCTATCTCTTACAGTACATGTACAATATGTACATGTACATACAGTATGTAGCTGCAATTGATATCAATCACGAATAAGTCATGATTTATATCAACTCTGTATATACGACTGGGCCCCAGGATAAGTCATATTGGTTCACTGGAAGACGGATAATGTGCCTAATGCTACATAAAGTGCTTTAAATTGTGATGTTATTATTATCCAGTCATTGGATTCATTTGAATTCAATTCATGTGACGGTGCACACGCTCCACTCCCTGGGGAATATTCTGACCAGGCACCATTTTACAAGTGCACACATGCCTATCCACCCACATTAACATTCACATCCTACCAGGTACCCATTTAACACCTGGGTAGAGAGTGGCAAATTTAGATTAATGTCTTGCCAAAGAACATTAGTGCTGCGGCAGGATTGGAACCACAAACCATGTGATCCACTGGTCCACAATACCTCTACTGGTGTATGCCTGAGAAAATGTCATCTAAAGCAGCGTGTACATGTAATTACACTCTGCAAAAAAAGGAAGTGGACACTCATTAATTTTCTTATACCTTAACTCATCGGTAACCCTGTAAGTTGGGCTTTGATCGGATTGGAAAATCAGAGCGACACCCTCGCATCTGTGATCGGTATCGGCAAAAATAATTGGTGAAAAAAATTGGCAGAATTTAAAAAAATAAATAAAAAAATTGTAATGCTGAAAATTTTCAAGTTTTGGGCTATCATATGCTTTAAAAAAATCATAGCTGGGAATATTTTTGTCATTTGGAGTTGTTGTAGGCCATGTTTGTTGATATTTGGTGCCTTTTCATGACTTTGAAATTAATAATATTGGTCTAAGAGAAGAGGCAAAACATGCGGGCCGCCATCTTGGATTATAATGTAGGCATGCATTATCGGCCCCCGATCCGATGATCGGTTACAGGCCTACTCATCAGTAGAATATAAAAAGATATAAATCAAAGAAAAAGAAAATGATTATTCTACCAACATAAATTAAGATAGAGCCAGGGTAATAATATGATTGCAGGCCCCTCAGGGAGAAGAGTATGAATACTAATGAGGCTTCCCTGGGTAAACAAGACATATTATTATTATCATAAGATAAGATCATATCAAATTTGGCCCAGTCTTGGTAAAGTAACAAGCACTGTACACAGAGAGAATAAGAGATGTACATGTGGGACTACACAAATGGTGTCGGGCCTTCTTACACCTTGATTTCCTTATCTTTCTATGCTTATCAGGGAATAATTTTCCTCAAATTTTTTGATTAGCAATTTCAGCCGATGGATAAATATTTCAAATGCAATTCTGTACATTTCTATGGAAGAAAACTGCTACACAAAAGATATTTTGTATAGCAGTCATGCAAAAATGCATAGCAAATTGCGATGCGATACCAGGAAAATTATTCCCTGCTTATTACTCAGCCAGTATACATTTTCTACCAAAATTGTTTGGCAAATGACATTTATTTGTAATCTTGAACATTCAGTGTAAGTTTCGTTTGATTCTGTGAGAATTCATTTTCTTATTTTACCAGAACTCAAGTTTGTCTTTAAAAGTTATAGAAATACCTGGTAACATCCTAGTTAAAGTTAGTGTACTTTGTAGTTCTCTTTTCACAAGAGAACTCTTTTTGTTTATCATCATTATGGGTCTTGTTTGAGACAAAACTGTAAACAGAGCAGGAAGCACATTTTGTGAAAATACTTCATGTGTTTTGTTTAAGAACAGATACAGGCATTAGACATACATCTACATGTTCATGTCTAGTTTATCTACACTGTACATGTAGAGTACCATACTCACTACAGAGCAAAGCAGGAATGCAGCATTGTGCTTTCCTTAGTCACAAGAGGGCGCCAGACAAGCAATACCCACATCAAGCTCTTTATAAAGGACCGAGCTGGAGCCTGGAGGGGGAACGGAAGCTGCAATATGGCAGGTTGTAGGCAGATCCCGATTTAATTGAAAAATTTTCAGGCATGGGCTGATTTGTCTGCGGATATCGCTTGCAGCACTGCATGCCATACACACATGTTCAGTGTGTGTGGTATTTATTAGGTGTCTCGGGTCAAGTGTATGTTCATGTACCAGCAGTAGTAAACAATGCAGAATTTTAATGACCAAATCTCTCGGTAACTTATGTCACATGTATTAGAGGTAATTATTCGCAGGGGAGAGAGAACACGAGAGTGGAGAATTGAAAGCCCAATAACACTGGAAACCAGCAAAATACATGTAGCTCTGGTTCAAAAATAGCAAATGATAGAATTTTAAATGAAAATCATTATAGGAAATTAGGAATCTCACTTGTAGTACATTTTACGTTTTATAATATCAAATCCAAAAGGAGCCCCTGCAAGGTTTTGGGTTGTTTTGTTTAGATTTTGAAATAACTTGGGGAAAGGACTATCTTTTCCTCCACTTGTATTAGCTAACTTGTATCAATATGCCTTCATGAAATCAAGATTTCTTTTACAGGTATCAAAAAAGAAAAATGAAATGTGCATGAACTTTTAACAAAAAATTCATGAAAAGTAGGGTCTAGCTAATAAATACATGTACATGTAGGTACTGTACATGTACATAACAGTAGCTGCATACATGTACACTGCAAGCAAAACAATTGATTTTTCTCACATTCTGGTGTTTTTTTGGTGGTTATAAGGAACTACCAGCAAACACGACGGCAACCAAAATTGAAAAATCCCCCTCCGGAGTGTTTTTTTTTTTCTACGCCTGCAGAAATTTCACAGATTTTTGCAGTGTAAATGCCAACTCTGGAAACTTTGGTAATGGGTCGTGTGACTCTCCTTGCTTCTGTGCAATCACATACAGAGCAGCGACGGGTAGGGCATGCACCTACTCTCCAAAAGAATCGGAATGAGCAAAGACTGATTTTTTAATGGGTTTCTCCAGTAGTGTAATTGGCAGTCCAAAAATTCACAGATTTTTCGAAATGGTATTTTGGCCGTGTAAATGGGCCTACATTTATATTCATAGCTATTAGATTGGTTACCTTTTGCATATGTACATGTATTAATGGGGGTTATACGTTACTGGGAAAAAGTGCATTTAAATCTTTAATTGTGCTTGTTATCGTTAATTATTTATTCTAGTAGCTGTAATATCATGGTTGTCAAGGTTTGTTGTTGTTGTTATTGTTATTATTATCATTGTTATCATTATTATATCAAAGTACAATTTAGTGAGAGCTAGAAAGGTGTTTTAAATGCTAAAATAGTAACAATTTACCACTTTTTTTGCTGTTGGCAGACGATATCACAAAAGAAAGCAGGTGCATTGAAGTTGCCTGTATAAATACATTTTTTTTATCCCTAAACTGAGATGGTGTCCCACTTCAAGAAAGTATATAGCAGAGCTGCCAACCATTCCATTTTTGCCGGAATTACTCCGTTTTTTCTTCCAAATTACGGTATTACGTTTTTTCTTCATAAAATATGTTTTTTAATAATTATTATTATTATTTTTTAATTTTTTTTTCATACCGCACATCAAACAACTGCCCTAAAATGGTGATTTGATCACAAATTAAATAGAAAACTAATTTTAAAACATACTTGAAGAGAAAACTACATTGTAGAGGCACAAAATCACACAGCGTTCTCTCCTAATACAAGATCTAGGTGGGAATGAATAAGAGACGATGTGCCGCTCATTAGCTATGCCGTCACAATCACCTGTCATAATGAAGCATTGATTGTGCCGCAGCCAATAGAAGCACATCGAGATATGAGCCTACTTTAGATGGATCGTTAAATCATAATAGATGAGAGAGAGAGGGAGAGAGAGAGAGAGAAAGAGAGAGAGAGAGAGAGAGAAGGGGGGGGGGGGGAGTAGGGCAGGAGAGTAGAACTAGAAGAGAGAGGGATACAGAAAAAGAGGGATGGAGAAATGTGTAATGTAGATGAGAGCAAGAGAAATTGAAGGCAGGAGAACAGAGAAGAAAAGAGAAAAAGAGTTGGAAGAATGCAGTTGGAAAAGTGAGAGAGAGAGAGAATTATTTCAGAAATATAGCAAGAAACGGTTCAAAGACAAATATAACTGAGAAAGGATGTGAGAAATGAGAGTGTGTAATTTATCAATTTACTCCAGTTCATCAGCATATTTGCATTATATATTTATTTGAGCTTTCCAGATGGATGTTATTAAACGGTGTCCCTCCCTGTGCCAACACCACATGCAGGCATGCTGGCATCATAACACACAAACAAGAATACACAGGACACACACTCTCCATCACGTATACACAGACAACACACTCATGTACATACACAACCAACTGCAAACATGCACTGGGCATTTATCATTTGCACGATCCATCCCATATGCACGGGCTCTATCATGCAGCCGTGGCGTCTTCCTCAGTGTTATCTGCTGGCTGCGAAAGACGGAATAAGAAAACCTGCAGCGTCCCTCGCCGGAGAGCAGGCCTCGCATGCATAATGCCAACATCGCCCCACTGTACCCTGCCACTTTGCTCTAAACTCCTCAGCTGTAGCCTTGCGTAGCGAGCAACGAACACCTCTCATCGTCGCCTGCTACCCCACTCTACACTGTCCGACTCAGAACTCAAATCGTGTGCAACCACCATGCAGACCCTAATCTGAGTGTCTTTGATCTCGTCGCATAAGATCTCTTTCTTCTAATCTTCCGCATTCCATTTTTTCCTTCCAGCTGTACCTCGTTTTCTTCGCTGCTTTACCGTTATTTTTCATTCCAACCTGTTTCACAGCAATGATGGTGCTCGTCAGACCCCTCTGGGATTTTAATATGTGGATAATCCGTGAATCATGAACCTTTACTTAGAGGAGAAATATGCTTTCAAATCAGTGTTGATTGCTGGGATTTGAGCGCGGCCAATCTGTGAGTCTACTGTGCTCCAAGTGAGCGCTCTAACACTGGGCAGAGCCCCTAATTTAAGCCAGAGTGCTATTATTAAAGTGCTTTCCTGAGCACTCTACCAAACACAAACTAAATCCATTCCAAGGACCAACTTTCCTGTTGTTTATTGTGTTGTTGTAATAGTACATTATTGAAGATGAGCTTCATAAAGTCAGCCATAAATCGCAGGAGAAAAACTTCCAATGGCGGCACTCCTGCCGAAGCAGTAAGTTTTGAAGTCTTTAAACCAACAGGTGGATCTGAGAAGTTTGTTGTTGGGGATGAGATACAAAATGTTTACCTTAACATTTTCTCTTTGGATATTTCAAAACTTCAAGTTCTTGAAATGTTCATTGAGAGTTCAAGAAGTTGTGCTTGCTACCTGCTTATGTTGTTCAATATGTACGGTAGAGTCAAAACTCAGAATTACTTCTAGCTGTGTTCATGAACAGTCAGCTTTACACATGTAGATGTACATATTGTGTAGTTTCATTAGGTGGTACAAATATTATTTTATTTTTGCCCATCTTATCAGCTGGGTGCTAATTACCACCTATGGATACGCCATTTTCATTTTCTTAAAGCTCTGACTTTGAAATGCATTGCCTGCTCTGTCTAAGAATATTTTGTAAATGTAGAGATCTATTGACTTTATTGATTGAAGTGTGTAGTATCAAATCTATTGTATTTGAATCTCTCTTAGAATGCACAACAAAACCTGTCTTTAAAGCCCACCAATAGAAGATAGGAAATAGGACCCCCACTATTATATAGACAAGTGGATATTCTAGATGGATTTGTTACACTTGTATTTTTTTAATTCAAAGCACATACACGTACATATAGTTTCTCCTTGAGGGAAACATGCATGTACAGTGTACATGTTGTTGACCAGTATAAAGAGGTGGCCTTTATGAAGGGGTGGCCACTATAAAAGGTTTGACTGTATCATGTGAGGTAATTGGGAATGTAAAATAAGGTTTTGAGTTTGAATCTGTACATTCCTGTCAAATGTACATACAGTGTACTACATGTTGTACATTCTACAATGTAGGTCAGATTGTCCACTAATTGGTGATCACCATAATTGTATTCAGGGTAATAGGTCTTAATTGCACCAAATGAGGAAACTAGCTTTGAATTGCCCTACATGTAGTCTAATAGGCTGTTCACACATAATGATTAGTGCGATTTTGATCGCGATGCAAAGATTGATTTTATTTTTTTGGCGAGAATTCTCACTCGACGGCAAGAATGTCCGAACTCTAAATACTAAAGTGTCAAATCAACATCAACAAGCACCAAGCAGTGATTGCATTTTTTTTTCAAATAGAAGATTTGATACTTTGCAGGATGCCACAGGTCTTTGTTGTATTGGATCCAGCAATCCAGATTCCCAAAATCAGTGAAAGATTGTGAAACTGGTGATGACTTTAAAAGGGAACGTGAAAATATGTCCTAATGAAAAGTGTTTTCTCCTGAATATGTTTTTTATTTGAAGTGTAAGCATCTTAGTATATTATTCTTCATCAATATGCTTCTTTTAATAGCGCCTTGAGCACCATCTGCGTGTATATGTTGTGCATTACAGCTGTCTGCATTATTAATGAGTAAAAATGTGAAATAGAACATTTTTCAAGCACTGCTGCTATCTCACCCTTTTTAAATGTTGAATTTAAAATGCTTTAGTTCTTAACATTTCTTCTAACCTGGAAGTCTGCTTCTTTCAAAAGAAATGTGTATTCTATTTGCAGTAGAAGTATGAAAGTTGATGCTGTTTATGTTCTAATTGTCATCTCAGGGTTCTTCAAAACGTAACCTGATACAGACTCTCTTTAATACAGAGGGAGTAATAGAATAGAATTTGACATTTTAGCTGACATGCCTGGCCCAGTATTGATGAATTACCTTTATAAAAGGATGCCGTAGATGTACTAAACTAATGCATTTTCCTGGCTATGTTGACATTTCAACTGGCCCTCGTTCTCTGCCCTTTCGCTTTCAAAGTGACCGTGCAAGGATAAGCCCTCGTCTGTCCCGGGATTGCCAATTCAAGTCGCTTATTGGCGAATCTGAGATGCAAATTTAACCCAAATTTCGCAGGTCTCGATGCTGCTCTTAATGACCATGCCGCTGTTTCTGTTCTACTCCATTAGTGGCGTAAAATAAACCTATGATATTGCGGATGTGATAGAAATGCGTCTGCCCATCTAGGGAGGGAAATGTGGGCTTGTATTAAGAGGGGGGATGATGGTGTTGCCATGCATCCCATTTACTCTAATGAAATTGAAAGGTGATCTTGGGGATGCATAATATGGGTTTCGGGTATGGCAGAGGGCATCTGGGATGTAGATTCATCTGAGTTTGACTTGAAATCTCAGCTTTCCCGGGAATCCAGGCATTCTCAGAAATGAACAGTATGCGCATCCACACATGGATTCGCTGTTTGGTTAATCATGAGATCGTTTTCATGACGGGAAATATGAGGCATTGGCTGGTCTTACGGTCAGTCTGACCATCAATAACCATAGGATTGGGACAGATTGATTATCATGGCGCCAAGAATACTGGGTGCCTCAAAAACAAACCAAAGTTTGATGTGGGTCCTGTAATAGAAGTATGGATAGTGCTTTGATGGATGCCGTATTTGAGAGAACATCTGAAAAGTGCCTGTTCCAAATACATGTACATACATGTACATGTAAAAGGGTACCTGCATATTTAGTGTAATGTAGAGGGTCGAATTTCATTAACACACCAAGTTAAAGATTGTAATAATATACTGGCATACAAGGTATTCATCACATCTCCAACAAATATGAAAACTGTTGTACAGGATACATACATGTAGCATCTATCTACTTGAGAATCAATTATTCAATTATTTTACTTATAATTTAACCTTTGCTAATTAATACAATATACTTTTAAAAAAGAAAAGAAAAAGAGACTTTTGTCAGCTCAAGAGGTGTCTTGGATACTGTCTAATGTTGAGCAGAATTAATAGTTTAATGGACAATTATTTTGTGATGAGGCCAAAATTGGCTGATTAAAACATGATAAAAATATTCTATTGATATTCATAGTATCTCAGTAACTTCCAATCTACTGTAGATAGCAGCGTATGACTATGAGGTAACTTGTAGTCTGGGACCTGTTTCACAAAGCATTTTTTCACTGACAAATCTGCTGATAACCAATCAGAAATAAAATAAATATATTCCAAAGCGCAAAAATCAAGTATTTTAGACTTTTTATAAATTCCACATCAAGAACATGATATCTCCTTGATAATAGAAAATATGAATAATTTGAATCAACATTTTATGCCTTTTGAAATAACTTTTACAAAATATTTTCAAAGATGCTAACAGCCTTCCATAATTGTTAAGTCAACCTTAGAGACAAGTTCAACTTGGGATCTTTGTGAAACACCCCCCTGGTCTTCTGGCCTCCTGTCCGTGAATCCGGTGCATGCCCTGCATGTCTGGGTCAAGTTGGATGAATGAATGGCGTCATTGTTCATACGGGTGAGGACTTGAATATACACCGGACATTTATATTGCTTTGCAGGTGCATGTTCATCATTACATCTAATTGGGGTGCCTTGTATCACCATGGTTTTTTCTTCTACAACGGAAATCACTTGGGGCATTTTGTATGTAATACATTGTATAATATATTTATCTTTATTTGTATAGTTTATGTACACTGTAGTCCTGTACATTGTTCTTTAAAACAAGTAACTTGGGCTTAAATGCATTTCCCTTGTTTTGGCACAATAGAGGTAATTTAAAATAAAGTTGTTCCTTTCTGCAGGCCATTTTTCAATTGGCTCTTTTTTCATTATTTAAAATTCTATGCTAGCTTATCAGACCGACAGACCTCCAAAATGCTCTACAGCTTGTTAGAGATTTGCCCAGTCTAGCAACAACTGAAATGTGCAATACACACTAAAGTATGTGTGTAATGTGATGGATGTTTTAGTTGGTAGAGCCCTACATTTGTGTTCATGTACAAGCATGTTCATTTACGCACTTAGGGGTAGAAAAATCAATAGATTTGAGTGCAATCATTCCAATTCAATGCTTACAGTGTTAATTGCCTGTTGAGCGCCAGAAGGATGTTTTATAAACTCAATATTATGGAGAGTAACATTAGCTTCCCTTTTAGACCTCAACAGATGGTATACAGTGTACATCCATGGGTAGAATATGTGACTTTACTCCACCAAACTATCTTCCATGCATGTTTTAGTTGACACAATAGAACAGGTAATTAAAGATAAACTTGAGTTCTGATAAATATAAAAATTGAATTCTCACAGAATCCAATGAAAACTACACTGAATGTTCAAGATTACAAATAAATGACATGTGCCAAACAATTTTGGTAGAACATGTACAGTGGCTATTAAAGTAATGAGCATAGAAAGATAAGGAAATCCAGGTACAAATAAGTAGGCCTGACACCATGGACTAAACACAGGTCTGTACATTTTCATGCAAATGGGAGTTGTATTTTTTTTTTTTTATCGCAGATGATGCCCAGTAAGTTTTTGTGCGTTTGTTTTTATTTCACTGCCTCAAACAACACATCTACTGCAAAATCAACAACCCAGAATAAATGATAGCAATTTTCTCTCAAAATACAATTTCCATACCAGAGCTCAAGATTAGCTTCAACTGGGTAATTATAGCGCATACTAGAAAATCTATTTCACCTGTTGAACAGTGAAAAATATACCCATTGTATTGTGCTGCATGCCCATCTAAGCCAGGAGGATTTTAATTGGGCCACGCAAGGGGCTAGTGGGTTTGGAGCCCCTCCAGGGTATGCTTTAATTAATTCTCGAGGAGATTGAGATTCAATCTATCAAATCCTTCCAATAAGATCTCATTAGATTGCCATGGTAACAGAGCTGTTTTGTACGGCTGTCACTTTCACCTGGGTTTGTGTATGCACATACTTCATGTATATACCACATGCTGGTTCCAGTGTGTGTACATTTAGATAGCGGAGTAGTGCTCTATTTGCATGATGGTTTCACAAAGGGTGGAATTGATCGGTGATTAGCGGCAAGTTTGCCCAGTGGCCACCGTGCCGGGGGGAAGAAGGAAATAAACGGCGAATACCGGACACCTGTCTCCCATTTGCATTCCTGACAGAGACCGCAAAACGTGATCGGCGGCGCTGGGTCGTTTGCCCCCTTGTTATGAACAGCTCATTGGGTTTGTCATGAGCCGTCCGTCCATGCCATGCCATGGCTTGTGGAAGCAGCAGCCGTCGTCTCAGCTACCCACTTGCTCACTCTAGGGTGTCAAATGTGGGTCTGAGATGCAATCGATGGCAAAGTCACCATACGGAATGTACATGCGCTGTGCAGGGGGGCTGCGTGTACTGTAGTGGGATCAAGTGTGCCAGGTTTGGCACATGAATGGATGCCATATTGATTGATCTATGCTAATGCTGTATTGCAGTGACATCGATCGTTCAAGAGGTTGAAAGGTTACCCGACCAAGTACTCGTACTCGTAATTGCATTCTCGAGATGAACTACCTAGAAGCTTTTCCAAATGATTATCAAGAAATGGAACAAAATTCTATCGATACATTTTGTAGTTATCAAAGCAATTTTTTCAAATGACTGTATTGATGTATTCCTGAAAACCACAATCAATGAAAAATGCCGAATACAGAAATATGGGTACATGGGACTACACACTGTAAATTGCATGTGGCATCACACCTGCTGCTTCAGAATTTTGCTCCAAACATTTTGTTTTTAATGCAGGTATTTTAAAGAACATTCCTTTCTGTGAAATTGACATACATCTCAATGTGAAAAACCCCAAAACTGCCTAAAAAAACCCTTCATCCGGCAGGCGGAGGGCGATGAGTTGTCCAACAAATAAAAAACAAAAGAAACAGGTTAGTGTCACACTCTTCTTCAGTGACCAGATGTGATAGATGTTTAAAAATTAAATAACAAGAAAGAGAAACCTTGATCGCAAATTATTTTCACCATTTTACCATTTAAATACGATCATTTATGTTCTGAAAGTTAGGTTTAGATTGTGTACATGGCAATCTTGGGTAGATATGAACATGTGTATAAAGAATGCACACAACATACAAGGTTCTGTAAATGTTTCCTCAATTCATTTTCAACATAGGGAATCCACATTCCATGCATGTTTCTTAACAGATTATATTTAGACAGGAAGATTTGCTTTTCATGGTATGCTATGCAATTGTCATTGGAATAAAGAAAGTCATGAAAACAGAAGTTACTGTACTTGTACAAGATGAAACATGTGCTATGTTTTTAAATAGTTGAGGCATTTGTGTCCGATGAATATAGAAAGAGAGAGAGAGAGAAGGAGAGAAAGAGAGTTAGAAAGAGAGAGAGAGGAAGAGGGAGGGAAGAGGGAGGGAAGGAGAGAGAAAGAGAGAGAGGAAGAGGGAGAGAGAGAGAGAGATGAGAGAAGACGGAGAGGATGGGAGGGAGATTGGGAGAAATAGAAAAAGAGGTAGAAGCTAGAGATAAATATATCATGAAAGAAAAATGTGAAGGGGTTTTAAAAGAAAGAGAGAATGTAGACAGAAGTGAGAAATATTTATACATTGGGCATGGAGAAAGAAAAACAGTGAAGCAAGTTAAGGTGGAAAAAAAGAGACGGAGAACGATAAAGAGAGTTTAAGAGCTATATTACTCTTGTAAAATGCACACTTTCTAGTTTCTACATGTCGAAATTTCACTTGTTTGTTCTGGCTTATTATAAGGAGGAATATTTTATTCCCTTCAAAGTGGGAAAAAGAATAAATCCAAATCAGATAAGGGTTCTCATAGACGTTTCTTATCTCCAGTAATAGTATTTTATTCCTCTCCAAAAAAGGGACTGTTAAAAAACGCAAGAAGCTGTTTACAGAAACAACAAGGTGGATCCCGATCAAACGGCTTCATCCTTTCATCTTTTCATTCCCTCTGCGCCTGAGGGGGAGAAAGTGTGAGTGCGTTGTAGCTTGGTGTCGTGAGCTAGCTGGATGGGCATGTACAATGCTGGTCTACTTTTGAATGATCACTATCGAAAATAGAAGTAGGCGCCTGGGGCCCTTCGCCCTGCTTCTGTCGTTGTGTGTGCATGTTTACAAGTGCAGTCGGTCAGACATTTCAGGTACCTTGGGTAGCCATTTATGTTCGTTTTCTGTTAAGTTCAATTACCTTGCAGGTTGCTGCAATGTTGTCTTTTTCTTCTCGCTCTCTCTCTCTCTCTCTCTCTCTCTCTCCCTCTCTCTCTCTCCCTCTCTCCTCTTGCCTCATAGGGCACATGTTTAGATCATGAATTGTTCTGCCCAGACTGAAGGAAATGAAAAAAATGTAAAATGAGAAACATGGTAGTCTTGAATACATTGCTTGCCATGAGTTTGTTACTTGTGTCGTTTTAAGTAGACATGGTCAAAGATGTTTAACATCACTTTTGCTCTGTCCAAAATGAAATGGTGTTTACAGAGAATTGTATTGCTGAATCATCGTCGTCAAACTCTACCTAGATCTATAGTATGCACGTTAGGTTTCAAGTAGTCAAAACAACATGCTCAGACATTCGTGCATACATTTATTTTCCCAATAGGCCATTTTCATAATGTAATTAAATTCAATGTGCAAGTCTTTGTTAATTGCTGTTACAAATTATTTCATGCACCAGTTACAAATAATTGTATTTTAATTGGCAGCATGCGAATTTCATACATTTCTTATTGTTACAGGTAAGACAAGCCATGTTGTTTGTTCTACCGTGTCGCAATTAATGTATTCAATTCGCGCATTCTGACTTTTGAAATATAATTATAATTATTCATAACGGGTGAACGAAATGATTTGTATGGAGCCACTTAACAAAAATTTGTGCATTAAATTTGATTACAATGACAAAAATGGTCTATTGCAACTAAAATGTATGAAGCAACATTTACAAAAGATTTACAAAAGACTTCCCAGAAAAAAAATTATCGTAAAGAATATGTGTATGGATTCTTCTCTTTCTACGAATGTACTTATATATACAGGTACGTGGATTACAAATTCCCAAATAGCTCATGTGAACAAAAAGCACTCATAACAATGTACATTTGCAGACCTGTACATTACAATGAGACTCATTAGTATTGCATTAGGTCATTTTAAAATCAACCGCTACAATTGACGACCTGATTCAATCATACTTCCCCAGTGTAATGGAAAGGAAAGCAGTATTAAAGACCCCGACCTCCTCTCCAGCGCGAGCCATTATTCCCGATTTATCGTTGGCATGGCATGAATCCTCTTCCCTCGATGTGCTGAACGGCCTTGATTTTCAACTCATCACCGGTTGGAATGGAAGCACAATCTGAGGCTTATTACATTAGGGCAGTACTAATATTATCCAGCAGTCGCTTTATTGTGAATGCTAGGTGAGCCACTCACCGGTGGCAATGGTGCATGTAGCTGCTTTTCCATGTAGTACCTAATGTACTGCAATGAATTGCAGAAATGTGGCTTTTTAATAAATAGTTTAAAAGGGATTTTGTAGAAGCTCAGAATGTACATTTGTAATGCAATGACTTGCAGAATTTTTATTTTGTTTAAATATAAAAAGGGATTTTCTGAAAGTGTTTGCTGTTGTTAGCAGCTCGATTCTGTAGGCATACATGGAGACGAATTTTGTTCCTTTTTCTTTATTTCATAGTCAAAGTTTCCCCCTTCTCTCTGTCTCTCTCCCTCTCCCTCTCCCAACCCTTAATGTACCGGTGGCTCTTTCTCTCTTTCCCCCTCTCCTTCTCTCACTCTCTGCTTAGTTGTATTCCATTTTCTCTATGACATTGTGCATGCATTTCATCTCTTCAATCATCAGAATTGAAGTGAACATGTAATTGTTGATTTCTGATTTTGTGGAAAATCATTTAATTTATTCGTCTGGAGTGACTGTACCATGTAATCTGCTTGGAAAGGAATTCATTATTGGAGGCTCAGTTCGTGAAAATGGGGGTAATACTAAAAGCATTGATTTTACATGTACTGTACATATACTGTATGTGCTTGTAGGCAGTTGATAAAAGCTTTCTTTCAAAACAACCCTGAACCTAACCAATTAAGAAAGCATTTTTATTTTCATCTCATTAAATTTCAACACTCAACCAATAAGACTCTTTCTTCAACCAATGACCATTCTGCAGTAATTCTGCGTATACCGGTACATGCATTTTCAAGAGACTGTGCAGTGTGTGCTGTACACCTGTGTCACATTCATATACATGTACTTGTAGAATTTAATAATACATGCACATGTACATGCATGTAAATGGTATGTACAAATGTTTAGTAGTTAATATGGAGTGTACCGGTATGTAAATCTTATTTCCAGCAATTTTGTTTATCTGTACCTTCTGATGCAGAGGTCTGCATTTAAATCATCTGAAAAACTTTTAACAATCTCAAGTTTGTTATTATGATTTCCGAGGGGATTTAGTCTGTTTTC
This sequence comes from Strongylocentrotus purpuratus, assembly GCF_000002235.5. NCBI lineage: Eukaryota > Metazoa > Echinodermata > Echinoidea > Camarodonta > Strongylocentrotidae > Strongylocentrotus > Strongylocentrotus purpuratus. The sequence continues at coordinate 31,774,735 of NW_022145599.1, read as the reverse complement.
ATTTCCTGATCATGCTTATGCCATTCCGCATGGTGAGTTAAACTATTCATACTTCTGTCATCTTTCATTTTGTGATTTGGACGTTTTGAGCATGATCACATCAGACTTGTAGCATCCTCGTGAGGCAACTCTAGAACAGTTTGAATGGTGGGGGGGGGGGGGATGCATTTTATTTTTTCATACATAACAAGCTACGAAAGCTTGCAAAGAGGTCACAAACAATTAGACTTTGATTATTTATCGCTTTGCCTCACTATTTATAAAGGCAAAACAACTGAATAAAAACTGAAATTCGAACCCTCAAGTCAACTCCAAAGTTCTATCAGTAATACCCTGGTCTTTACCGGTTGAGCTAACGATGGGTTGATAAAAGGTTGATTTGTATAATAACTATCACCTGACCCTATTAACAACCCTACCGGATTCCATGTGCGCATACGCTAGTTTCCCTCGCGAGTGTGCATGCGCGGGTTTCCTTCGCGAGCTCAATCTGGGCTCGCTGTGCTACCAAAAAAATAAGACGCTGCAGGGATGGATGGTGGGAATGGGCTCTCTGCATTAATCTGTGCACTATTTTTCCAAATATTCATATTTAAAATATGCTAAAAGCATTTACTGTCCTCAAATCTCGGTAAAGCATACATGTATATAACATCCCTCCACTTCCAGAGCGCAGATGATCCCGTCAAGTTCAGAGTCTCATGTTCTACTGCAAACGACAGATCACAACTGCTCGAGAGCAGGCCTTGTAACTTTGATTTGCCCCTGCCCCGCCCCCTTGCTACCTGTGTCATAGCCCCTCTAATTAGTCTGACTCATGGCGACGAATCAAGCAGGAACCATCATGTTAGTCCCTGCCGTGTTGTTAGTGCCCATAACACTTCAGGGTCTTTCTTTTTTTTAAAGATGTTTTGGGATTATGACCCCAAAAGCTAGGAATCATATACATCATACATGAGCAGCAACAGCGAAAAAAGCACAAATAATTAGAGTCTACTTCTAACGCAGTGCATTGTGCCATCTATGAAGAAGGAGGATTTAAATGTAAATAATCACTGTGATGTCAAATTGGCAATGCGTTCTGTAAATGTATTTTTTTAGAAATTGCGATATATTTTGTTAAAAATCTAGAAATTTCATTCACGTTGGTTCATTTGATATTTGAAATGAAACTATATGCATGTATTGGAGGAAAATTGAAATAATTAGTGCCAATTTGAGGAGGAAGTACTGATTTATTTAGACCTCGAGAAAAACTCTGCTATGGGTTAAATGGACCCCCTTCCTGTTATCTCATACAGTCAACTATAGACTATAGAGCTTCTGCGGATTGTGTACAGTTAGTTCAGTGATCTGGTTTGGAACGTGTACCTGTATTGGGACTCTCGGGGAGCATCTAGTGTCAAGGCAAGATCTATGGTAAATTAAAGCACTGCATTGGATTGACTACCCACAGTACATGTACAGTACCTTCATACTTACTTAAGGGATTTGTAACTAATGTTCATACATGTAGCTGCTTAAAGGTAAAGACCAGTTATGGTCATGCGATTGCATTGTGAAAGAAACGTTGTGGAATCGATCAGAAAAGGTTGATCATCTAGCATCTAGCATCTGCAAGGTTCTGGAATCATCAAAATGATAAGAAATTTGGCCCTTTCTTTGTAAAGTTACAAGCACTATACACAGAAAGATGTATATGGGACTACCCTATATCTCTCACAGACCATGAGAGAAACAAATTTACCAAATATATGAATTAGTAGGCGGTTTCCCGGCAAATTTTTTATCATCATGTATTAGTCAAAACATATTCTTTCACATGATTGGTAATGAGAGCTTCCATTTCATTTTTTGAAATTGGGGCGTTTCCAATACTGGTCTTTACCTTTAACATACGGTTGAAATGAGATTGTTAGTAGAAGTTTGTTTGTGTGTAAAATCGCTGTTGTTGATGTAGATGTGAATATACCGGTATGTGTACCTGAATGTGTGCTTACATGTACATGTACAAGAGTCTTCATAAGAACACCATATCTTGAAGATACCTGAGAAATCTAATTATCCTTGGGGAAAAGAGAATGAGATTGAGTTTGTATAGGAGATGCAATGTGAATTGTCACTTGAGTGTTTCGTGGATAAATACTGACGTCAGATATACTGGTTGTGTTGAAAAGATAAAAATTGTTGAACTTCAAGTAGTTAAATTCAAACAGTTTAATTCAAACTTACTGAATACTCGAGTGTTTTGATTAAGGTCATTCTCAGATATTTGTATGTACCATATTTAATGAGTATTCTCAGAAGAACAATTCGACTCTTGTAAATTCAGCTGAATTTTTTAATGAAAAAAAGGCACCTTCTAATATCACTTTTCCATAAATCTGGTAAACAATTTCTTTTTTCTCTGAAGTTACAAAAATGGATTTAGCTCCTTTTGAAATTAAACTCTTCATATAGTGGCTGAAACTAGGTTGCATGATCCAACCAGAATTTTCAAATAGACATGTATTTGATTCGTGATGTTTCAGTTTAATTTATACACATGTACCTTTAATTTACACTACATGTATTTTCAAAGAACTACTTTAAACGCGATGGAAATGATTTATATTGAACCAAACTGTAATTAATTACAAGTATTTTAATCAAATACCCTTTCTTCCCTTGTTTTTTTTTACCATAGGATTCCAAACCCAAGTCCTCTCAGGGGGCCCAGTCTTCCCAGACCCAGTCCTCACTCAGCGAAGAGAGAGAGGAGGAGATCTCCCCCACCCCTCCGGTATCCCAGCCCAAGACCCGCCGTCGCCGCGGTGCCTTTAGCGCCGAACCATACACAGAGGAGGATGCAACTTCCTACGTCAAAAAGGTAATTGCGCTCTGGCCGATCGTACAAATTAGTTTCATGTTGTAGAACATTTCACATTGATCATGTTGTGGCAGCTGGCTGAGATGAAATGTTGATTAAAAAAATAAAACTATGTCAATATTAATCAATTCAATTCAACTGAAATCCTTGTTTCTGATTGGTTATCAGCAGATTTGTCACTGATTTTTGTGATTTGTCATTGAAAAAAGGCTTTGTGAAACGGGCCCCTGATCAAGTGTGAGTTGCCCTACTGCCCCTTTGTGGTAATTTTAGCGCGGAACCGTAGATAGAAGAAGATGAAACTTCCTGTACGTCAATTTTCTGGCTGAATATCATTACATACAAACTAGTTTTACTTTGAGTTAAGTATCAGAGACACTTATCATGGTGGAGACAATAAATTGCATTTGTAGGTAAAGTGATCAGGGTTACACCATGCAAGTCTTTCAAAGCAATAAGACCTTGTACCATAACCTACCAGCTCTTTTCAGGGCTTGAAAGAATTACATGGTAGAACCCTGAAACTTCACCCACAATTTAATGTTACTTTGTTAGAAATTCTACATTTACTCATGCGGTAATTAGCTGTGATGATATTTTTATGCCTCCGCCACCGAAGGTGGTGCCGGAGGCATCATATTTTCGGGTTGTCCGTCCGTACATGTACGTCCGTCCGTCCGTACGTCCCGTTTGACCGTTATCACAATATCTCAAGAACCATTTAAGATTTAAACTTAAGACTCGGGAATAGTATTTATCACCATAGGAAGACGATCTGATTAGATTTTGGAGTACGTAGGTCAAAGGTCACAGGTCACAGAGGTCAACTTATGAAATTCCTTGTATTGAGTTTGTTAGCGCGATATCTCAAGAACATTTCGAGATTTAAACTTCAAACTTAAGGATAGTATGTATCACCATAGGAAGACGATCTGATTAGATTTTGGAGCACGTATGTCAAAGGTCAAGGGTCACAGAGGTCAACTTATGAAATTCCATACATTGAGATTGTTATCATGATATCTCAAGAACCACTGGAGATTTAAACTTCAAACTTAGTGATAGTGTGTATCACTATAGGAAAACAATCTGATTACATTTTGGGTCACGAGGTCAAAGGTCAAAGGTCACAGGGCTCATTATGTATGCAAAAACAGCTTGTGATCGCGTTATCTGAACAACCGATTGATGGATTCCTGCCAAACTTTGGTCATGTATGTATCTTGCAGAGCTGATGAACTGATTAGATTTTGGGGTCACGAGGTCAAAGGTCACAGGGCTCATTATGTATGCAAAAACAGCTTGTGATCGCGTTATCTGAAGAACCGATTGATGGATTCCTGCCAAACTTTGGTCATGTATGTATCTTGCAAAGCCAATGAACTGATTAGATTTTGGGGTCACGAGGTCAAAGGTCACAGCGCACATTGTTGCAAAAACAGCTCGTGATCGCCTTATCTCAAGAACCGATTGATGGATTCCTGCCAAAATTAGGTCATGTATGTTACTTGCAGAGCTGATGAACTGATTAGATTTTGGGGTCATGAGGTAAAGGTCAAGGTCATGCGGCTCATTATGTATGCAAAAATAGCTTGTGATCGTATTATCATTAGAACAGATTGATGGATTCCTGCCAAACTTAGATCATTTATGTATCTTGCAGAGCCAATGAATGGTTCATAAGATCAAAGGTCATGGGCTCATTATGTATGCAAAAATAGCTTGTGGACGCATTCTCATTAGAACTGACAGATGGATTACTATTTAACTCAGGAAATCTTGCAGAGCCAATGAACTGAGTAGATTTTAGGGTCATGAGGTCAAAGATCAAAGGGTCATATATGTATATGAGAAATTGCTTGTAATCACGATATTCTGAGAACATGTTAATGGATTACAATTGAACTTGAATTTGAAAAATTTCTTCCGTTTCGGTTTGTAAAATTGCTCTATGACGGAGGCATCATTTTCGACTGCGCGCAGTCGAATTCCATCTAGTTTATGTTTATAATTATTTCACTTCAATTTGATTGAAGTAAATAGTACTGTATATGGGTCATTAGCTGAGAGCCAGAAGGGCATTAGCTATATTACCGGTAACACTTCACCTAAAGGCTTATGCCCTACAAGCTTTTTGTGGTAGTTTCAGCACGGAACCATACTAGGAGAAAGATGCAACATCTTATTGCAAAAAGCTAATTGCTCTCTGGCCGACATTATGATTCAAATTGATATTACACAATGATGAAACAAAAATCCTTCTGGCATTCAGCAGTCAATATTTGAAGAGCAAAATATGATTTTATTAGATTTAGAGACAATCAATTGTGGGCATGAGAATGTCTCAGTATAGGGCAATAAACTTAATTGTATTCTGAGAAAATTGAAGGCCTAGGGTAGCACTTAATTGTGCAATATATTGATGTGTACATACCGGTATTCTCAGATCTATACTCTTTGGAACTGCATACCTTCATGATCGAAATACACTGTAAAACCATGAACTTTTGTGAAATTAATTGTTAAAGACTGTCATGTTTATGGCAAGAAAAAAAATGTCAAATTTGACAAATTCAGTGTTGCATCACTTGTGGCCCTGTATTTAGGAACATTAAACTTTCACCAATCTTAAATCAACCACATAAAAATGTGCAAACATTTCATGCATGTGAAACACAAAAGAGGATATACATGTGAAATTTAAGGGCGTTGCAGGGATTTGAAAGGTGGATGTCTCAAAAAAAGTAAAAGGGCCAAAACAATGTTTAAAAAATCATAATTAAAAACTCTCCTAAATGTTTGGTGACAAAACGTGTATTATTAGCAAATTTACAGTCATTGCTCTTTTCAAACATTTTGTATTTTGCATGTGGCAGTGTTTTATTCGCCCCATTTGTTTACCAAATGAGGGCTGCCATTTTCATGCTTGGATACAGAGCCTTAATTCCTAGCGTTGTTCAGACATGCAACGGTAAATTGCTTAAAAACAAAAAAAATTGATGATGATGTAAAGTGTAGTACGCCTTGACATTTCCTATGTTATTCAATTCAATTCAATTTCAATTTATTCATGTTTCCAACGAAACATTACAAATCAATAATAAACATTAACAACAAATGTAGAAATACATGTTGGAAACATAGAGCTCAGTGATGTGTCAGACCTTCATTGCTTGCAGTTGCCATTCCTTTACAGGTAGAAACCGTCGCAGTTTACTATATCCGACTGCATAATTTTTTGCATGAAATGTTATTTATTATATTCTTTCTACTGTACTCACCCTCTAACATGCAAAAAATCCTGAAATTTTTTTCATACCACAAAGATATTTATGGTTTTCTTGGAAGGCGTCACTGTGCGACACTCTCTAACAGTAAATTCTCTCAACCATTTTACAATTATCCCAACCATTTTATAATTATCCCGAACGTTTTTCCATGAAACTAAGACATGTAAGACAAGCTTTTAAAAATCTTTCAACACTTAAGTGTCTGGAATGGTATATAGAGCCAATTTATTGCTTTGTGACGATTTACATTCACCTAAAATGTAATTAAATTGTCATAATATAGTTAGGGGAATTAAGGAATCAATCAGGTTAGTTTTACCCAATTTTTTTCATGAATAACCGTCTTTTTTCACTTTTTTAGATTATTTTAAATTGTACATCAAGCATTGAAGTCACTACCTTAGCATCATTTTCTCTCATCTGAACAATGTTACCGAATACCGAATCCCTTTAAGGAGTGTCGACGATAGAAGTAATAGGCAATCCCACTGCAGATCTATTCAACACAAAAGCCTTCCAGTCATCAATTCAATTAAACTTGCCTGCGTGTCTGAACAAAAACCCTCCTGCAGTGCTTGCCTTCAGAAAATGATAATCAAATCTATGATTATTAGCTATTTCTTCTTTTTAATATGTGTCCTTCAATCATGAGGAGTGGCTCAATTAACCACTTATTATGAACAAGTTTTCTCCAAGGCCTTTCAACAGGTTTATTGTTGTGAAGAAACTATTTTTATATTTTTCCCTCTCAAATCAAATAATGAGCCGTGTTGTTAGACTCTCTGTTTTTTGTGTAATATTGATTTTAATTTCTTATGGCCATTGGCGCATTTACAGAATTTGATCAGATAGTTCTGCAGGCAATGACGATTCTGTTTTTTTGTTATTGCATAATATTATGCAACGAGCGTTGTGCAATAATTGAAACCTTGTGTAAGAAGCATGATGATTCTTTTTAATTGTTTTTCTCAATGTGGTGAAGATTGTGATTTTATTTTGTAACGGTCACTCAGATAATTGAGCTTTGAAGAAATAGTTATATCTTGGATAAATCGTCCACAAATCGTCTGTTTTTTTTACCCAGAAGGGGTTTTTAACTCATGAAGTTCAAGTCTGAAACAAATGTTTTTTTCCTGCCCTCATATTGGGATACATATCTAGATGTCACTGAAAAATGTTTAATAAAGGCAGTTTTCAGCGGAATACCCTAATTACTTTGCATTTAGGAATTCTTCCATTCAATTTGAATTATTTATTCAATTTTATTGTATTTTATTTGAGCAAGGAGACACTTGCTTCAGCCAATGGCTGTGCATAAATAAAACACATACATGTAGATCATATACATAAGAATGTACAATAAATATAAAAGAACAAATATATATGTAAATAATGATATAATTAGATATATGAAATAAAGAGAAGTACATGTATGATGAAAACGAAGATAACACATGTAGATAAAAAATATAATACAAATTATTAACATACATATATGGAAGAGGATAAATAAAAAGATAAATCTATAAGACTATAGAGGCAGATGGAGAATTTAAACCAAGATAGAAATCGATCATCACATATGAATTGATATAAAACTGACAAGCATTAGAGGAAGATCAAGTAGGCACTAATTTCACATAGATTACAAATACGTTAGAGCAGTAGTAGAGGAGGCACTGAGGCAAAAGAGAGAAGAAAAAAAGAGGGTGAGAGAAAAAGAAGAGGGGATGGGAGAAAACAAAACAGCAAGAATTAGAGGGGAGAGATTAAAGGAAAGAAATTTTTACTTTCCGGTTTGAATTTGTTAAAGCTAGAGGCTTTTATGTCATTAGGCTATATTCCATTGTTTCCCTCCTCTGTATTGTAAACTTATTTATGTCGCACCTTTTCCGGAGGATACAAGGCACTTTCCCTTGGTCTACGGACAAGTAGAGATGTTTTTAGATGTTTTTGAAGAAATTAAGTGAAGTACTATTTCTCAGAAATTCAGGGAGTTTGTCGATAGGCCTGGAGCAACAGAGTGAAAGGATTCGAAGCCAGCCTGTTTTCGAGATTTGGAAATGAGAAAGGAAGCAGCTGATGTAGATCGAACTAAATACGACGTTCTCTGTTGCTGATTTTTTTGGCGCCAGTACCTTCAATAGATCATCAATTATAAAATAAGATGAAAATTAATCAAATTCATTTTATTAATCAAAATGTGTGTCTTACAACAGCAAGATAATTTTTAAGCTGTTTGTCAGATCTCTTTTTCTGATAATGTCATGTTTGTCCATTTCAGATTAGGCATTCACATATTTAATGTACAGATGTATTTTACTCTTTGCTTTCTTTTATTTTTATCAGGTGATTCCCAAAGATTACAAGACTATGGCCGCTCTCTCCAAAGCCATCTCTAAGAACGTTTTATTCTCCCACCTGGATGAATCAGAGAGGAGGTAGGTATCCTTTGCACATGGCATGTTTCAAGATATGTGGTATAAAGTGAGCAGGAGAAGAAGGGAGAGAGTGATAGAAAGTGGGAGGGATGGATGACAGGAGGGAAAGAGAAAGATACAGAGATATGGAGGGAGATAGAGAAAGACAGAGAGAGAGAGATAGAGAGAGAGAAAGAATGAGACAAGACAGAGAGAAAGAGAGACAGAGACAAGACAGAGATGAGAGATAGACGAGACAGAGAGAAAGACAGACAGAGAGCGAGATAGAGACAAGAGATAGAGAGTAACGTGACAGAGACAAGACAGAGAGAGAGAGAGATAGAGAGAGAGAAAGAATGAGACAAGACAGAGAGAAAGACAGACAGAGAGCGAGATAGAGACGAGAGACAGAAACCAGACAGATAGACAGACAGACAGACAGACAGACAGACAGACAGACAGAGGAGAATGAGAGGAGAATGAGAGGAGAGCAAGAGGAGGACGAAAAAAGTTTACATCAAGAGTAATGATCAAAAGCATCTCTTGGCACAGAAATGATATGATAAATACCCATTCATCATCATGGGGGAAAATCCAATTACCTATCCAAATCCCATGCAAAAAGTGGCTTGACCTGATGGTATTTTGCAAGTGATTTGTAAAATTCTTGGTGGTAATAAAAAGCAGAAGTAGCTGTTGTTTTTTTTTTTTTTTACCTTGAAAAGGCAATAGCACTCACATGTACTGATATGATATGAGAGTTGAAATGAGAGTCTCTGCTACTTTACTTATTTTGTTTGCTTTTTGTTGCTTTCTTTAAATATCTTTGCCAAATTTATTGAAGTTATGATTACTAAAGACTAGAATGGAGATTCTGCTTTATTCCCAAAAGTATCTGTATCTATAAGTATGATACAAATTAATTCAATACTTGTTATTTGAATGTCGATCATTTTGTGTGGGGGAAAGACAGTTATATATTTTACATGTATTTCTCAAAATAACATACATGTTTTATGCTTGATAATCTGATTCCTGTTCTGTTTTCTTTCTTTTTTGTTCACCCCCAGCGACATATTTGATGCCATGTATCCAGTCAAGCACGATGCTAACCAGGTCGTCATACAGCAAGGTAAAGCAACGAACATTGCACACCTTTATGGAAGGATGAGACTAGAAAGAAGGGATGGATGGATAGATAGATGGATGGATATATCGATGAATGGATTGATGGATGGATGGATAGATAGATGGATGGATATATCGATGAATGGATTGATGGATGGATGGATAGATAGATGGATGGATATATCGATGAATGGATTGATGGATGAATGAATGGATAGATGGATGGATATATCGATGAATGGATTGATGGATGGATGGATAGATAGATGGATGGATATATCGATGAATGGATTGATGGATGGATGGATAGATAGATGAATGGATATATCGATGAATGGATGGATGGATGGATGAATGGATAGATAGATGGATAATTTAGTGATAGAGAGAGAGAGAGAGAGGGGGGATTTGAAAATTTAGTCTTTCATACAGTCCAGTATAATTGAAAACTGATTGTAAGACAACAACATCATACCTAGACAGTCCAGGGAAATGTATAGTGAAAGAAAGTTTTCAAAAGAAAGGAAAGAGGCAGGGAGAAAAAAACAAACTTATAGAATGGAGTCTAGTTTAGATACATTACATCCACCATCCATTCTGCCAAGCAATAATAATTTGTCTGTTTGGAGCCAGAAGGGCCTTAACTCATATACTTTAAAGATGAAGTTGAGTTCTGGTCATGCGATTGCATTGTGAAAGAAACGGTGTGGAATCGACCAGAAAAGGTTGATCATCTAGCATATAAGAATTTGTTTGTATTGCAAGGTTCTGGGATCATCAAAATGATAAGAAATTTGGCCAAGTCTTGTCAACGTTACAAACACTGTACACAGAAATATGTATATGGGACTACACGAACACGTGGCATAAAAATCCTACCCCCGAGTTTTACGATGTTACATGTCATATTTAGAGTATGAAGGCATTTGAAGAGCCATGCTTTTCACGGAACATGTCTTATCTGATGTTCTTCCACACTTGCATAATAAGAATGATAACGCTCAGAAATTATTTTTCACCTCTTCCCAGAACTCAACCTTCTCTTTAACACAGAGGCAACGCCCTTTAGGCTCTGAACAGACTACATGAAAAGCAGTGTGAAAAGATATGGAATGGTGAACAATGTTCATAGATAAATGAGGAGCTATAGAAACTAGCAGAGAAGGAAGGAATGAGAGTGAGAGGGAGAGAGAAAGAGAAGGGGGAGAGTTAGTATACGAGCAAGAGAGAATGGGTTTTACATTGAAATCAGAACTTATCTGTGAAGCATAAAAACCAATCAGAGTTCAACAAAGCGTTATGAACGTGTACAATTTAAATGCAAATAGGAAATGAACAACAAGAAAACATCCTGAGGTCAAAATGGAGGAAAGAGAAAAAGCGTAATTGGATCCAGTTTTGATGAATACCATGAGGTATACATTATTTTGATTACTGGACATCAGTGATGTAATTTACGAAACCATCAAAGTACAAGTTCCCTGGCAACCCATTGCAATGTGTGTATTTGATTTAATACATGTGTCAGTGGGATGTCGGATAACTTGTATTTATGACAGTTCCATGAAACGATGCCCAGTTTAATAAGAGATGAGTAGTGGATAGATCAGATGAGGAAGGAAACAAGCATAAGGATAACCCTGTAAGTTGGGGCTCTGATCGGATCGGAAGATCGGAGCGACACCCTCGGACCTTTGATCGGTATCGGATCGGAAGATCGCCAAAATAAATGTGCTGATTTTTTTTTTTTTTAATGACGAAAATTTTCAAGTTTTTGGCTATCAAATGCTTAAAAAAAAATTCATGGCTGGGATTATTTTGTCATTTAGAGTTGTTGTAGACCATGTTTGTTGATATTTAGTGCCTTTTCATGACTTTGAAATTAATAATATTGGTCTAAGAGCAGAGGCAAAACATGCGATTGGATCTTGGATTATAATGTAGGTATGCATTATAATCCAAGATGGCGGCCCGCATGTTTTGCCTCTGCTCTTAGACCAATATCATTAATTTCAAAGTCATGAAAAGGCACTAAATATCAACAAACATGGTCTACAACAACTCTAAATGACAAAATAATCCCAGCCATGAATTTTTTTTGAGCATTTGATAGCCAAAAACTTGAAAATTTTTGGCATAAAAAAAAAAAAAAAAAAATTCTGCCGATTTTTGTCCGATCATTTTACTTGATCGGCGATTGGAAATTATTATCCAATCACCCCTGATCGGATCGGTATCGGCGGCCGATCAAATGATTGTTTACAGGGTTACATAAGAAATGAATAAGAATGAGAAAAAGAGTAGTATTGAACCTAGTATAAAGTCTGCCTTTTACCATCCCTACCCATCCTCTCTCTCTTTGCTACTGGACATTTGAAACAGGTGATAACTAGGAGGGAAAAGATATTTGTATATTTTTCCATAATTACTTTGCTCATTCAGTGAAAGATTGATAATAATCAAGAAGTCATATTATTTGAAGACTTTAAAGATCTAAAATCTTATATAAATATGTCACAGCTCAATTTAAACATGCTTTTCAAAGTCTGAGCTCGGTACCTTTGGTACATGTATGTATCATGTATGAATTTGTTATCAAGCCCTCAAAATCGATTTGTCAAAAGTATCCAGCCGATAAAAAGCAAGATCCTGTCAGGATCAATTTCTTTTTCCTTAAATATAATGTACATGTAAGTTTGCCAAATAGAAGTGAAAATTAACTTATCACACTGTGCCCTAGTAGAACAGATCATGATATAAACCTTTATTGATTGATCAATCAAACACAAATACATCGTACAGTGTAGGTAACTTTTTGATTTACCTTGCTACCACTCTCCTATTTCGTCTGTACTCAACATTTCATGAATTTCACCTTTTTCCAAAGGAAATGTGTGTGTACCGGTAGTTTTTGTAGCTGCAGCGTAGATCACCTTGCTTTATTATGTACACCCCCTTTATGAAATCGATCCCTTTCTTCATCAACCACCTAGAAAATAGAAGCTGTCATATCTTATGACAAATGAGAGAAGTGCTCACTGGGAAATGGTTGCCCATTTGCATAGAGATTAGAAATTAAAGATTTAAATTTGCTCATTTGTCATTGCATTTTCTCACACTTTCACTGATATTTTTCTGTTATCATAATTGAAACCAACTTGATATCAGGATTGAACCCTTAAAGACAAAGCAAGTGAATGAAAAGAACTTGCCTGAATTCCTGAAAGGAAGGAATTTGTGAATCCCTGAATGGACTAAAATGAAAATGGGGTGTTTGTAATCTCCAACATTACATGTACAATTAATCAACCAAGGTCTAACATCATTCTCCCGCGAGACATTAATTTTTAATCGCAACTATCAAGAACGATATTGACATTTTTCCCATTACTGCTAATAGATGTACATACATGTACATGTACTCAAGAATGGCATTTCTTGTCGTACCACAGAACATCTATATTACTAATACCACTAATCGCCGCGGGGGGTCCAAACGGGTACAAAACGGTTCCTCAAAAACGTCTTTCCCCGACCCCGCCCGCCTCCGCCGTGGCGCGGGGAGGGCGGCACAATTCCACGAGGTCTGTCTCCCGTAACCCGCGTGCCACGTCGACCCCTCGATCGACGTCCATGCCGTTAAACGCGGTTTCGGGGCGGCCGGGGAGGACGGGCGGACGAGAGCACGGCGGGCGTCGCGGATTGCCAGGAGGAGACGAACTCGCGAGAGCGAGTCGACAAGGCGTGCACCCGCCCTCTGTCTAATTATCAAAGAGAGACGAAGAGACACACGATGGACGAGAATCCACTCGCGCCAACGGGTGTAGCAAGTCTCATTGTAAAGATTGCGGCGTATTTCGAGTAAGGCCTCTTGCTATAGGATTCGCTTAGTAGCATGTAAGAGAAACACACATTAACAGATGACTCACCCGGGTGATGGGATGTAGCCATTATGTACGCTCAACGGGTTGAGCTGACCCGTGCTATGCGTCTTTCTATAGGATATGCTTTAGCTAGGCGCCCATAGTACGTGTACGTGTATTACACGCTCTCAGGTCACACACATGCACACACCACAGTCGATTCGAGTCGAGGCGATTGCTACAACTGGCGCAAACCATGGACCTATTTTCACGTAAAATCTTTACTCTGAAAATAATTATACAAATTCTGTGATCTATGCCAACATAATCATAGTCCAAGCTTCTGTTTTATTGGTCTTTTCATGAAAACTACATCGAAATTACAACAAGAATAGCGCAAATAGATCTGTGATAGTACGCCTTCACGTGACAGTTCAATTGGAAACTGCCTTGAGTCCGCAGTGTATTGCCACCGCAGCTGAGCGCTGCTGTCGGCGGTGCTGTCGGAGCTGAGTGTGTGAGCATGGACTAGCGGTGACCGGAGTAGCCAGGCCTGTCCGTGGTGTGAGGAGAGTCTAAACAACACTTTGAAATTGCTATTATTGCCCCGATTTCAATGTAGTTTCGTGAATAGATGTATGAAACCTGGGCTTAGATTGTGATTATTCTGGCCATGTATAGTTGTATACTGAATTTCGATAATCATTTTTCAAAGTAAAGTTTTCACAAGCAAAGTAAAGTTTTCACAAGAAAATCAGACGGTCGTCATGGTCGTTTAAAAACATGATAATACTTTTAGTATGATACAGTTCTTGCATCAAATCAATTTTTGAAGTATGGGGGTTGGGGGGGGGGGTCAGGTAACTCAAAGCGATTTGAGTGCAGGCGTGGTGTCCACGGGTACAAAGGGCTGAACCCCCGAAAGCTCAGGGGTTTTAGGCATTTAATATGGTCAGATGAGCATATTTTTAATGCCTTATTTGTGACACTGGCAGGTCGATCACTAATTGGCGTGGGGTCCATAGTAGAGTTGCGTACCAACTACGCTGAGCTGAGAGTACGCTGGCCTACGTTACTATACCCCGAGGGACGCAAAAAAGTACGCAAGATGGACGCAAACAATTTAATAGGTTTAACAAAATTCGCGTACTTTTGGCGTAGAAACTTGACGCAGAAAGTACGCCTTTTTTACGTAACACTACGCTACTAAACTAAACAAACTGCATCTTTAAATAAATTAATGAAAAATTAGCCCAAGAAAAATGAGCCCCCGAAAGATAAAAAAAAGTAGCCCCCCAAAATTTTCCCAAAATTTGATAAAGATCGAGTCCCCGAAAAAAAAAATCTTTCACTGGATTCTACGCTCACAGTCCCACACACAGTCGAGTTAATTTGTGCACAAACCGTCCAATTTTTCGCGTAAAATCTTTACTTTGAAAATAATTATACACATTTTGTGAACAATGCCAACATAATCATAATCCAAGCCTCGATCTGCATATGTAGTCTTTTCATGAAACTACATTGAAATCACAACAATAATAATGCAAATAAATAGTAATTATCGAGATCCTATCTGACATAGTTTGTTTTACGATGCGCCATTCATGGTCAAACAGCATATATTATAAAAATTCTCTATATAAAGATAATCTAAATTTTGTTTTGGATAGCACATAGGCCTCTATCTATCTATTTGGCCCCCTCCCCTAGAATCCCGTGGATTTTCCACGGGTCCTGCTAGTGCAGTACTAACTAACAGCTTTGTACAGAGCAAGGATAGGGCTTGAAAATCATCAGCTAGTCTGTAAATACAGACTTTTTAAGACGTATCTATGACTTGAAATATAAAATATTGAAATATAATATAATACTGGGTAGTTGAAATATAATATGTGTATCAATATACATGTACAGGGTATAACATGAGAATAACACAAGCAGAAAAGACATGAAAAACAAATTATTCCTTTTTTAATACAAAGGGAAAAAGGGAAATGATTCACTTTAACACACTCACTCTCCCCCATACGCACCAACACACATTTATTGTTCTGTCTGATGTAAAATTGAAGTTATAAGTTATTGCACTATTGAGTATTGTTGTAATATAGAAATACAATTAACATTTTCTTTTAAAACTATTCAGTGATGGGCTCAGTCTATAAATGTCTATTGGTATATCATTCCAAACTTTGGGACCCCTGATTTTGGGAAACTAATGTTCCAAACACTTCAAATTACATGTACATGTATGTTCATCTTGATTCTCATTGCTACGGTGTGTTGTGTACAACGAGGCCCTCTTTGATGATTGCAAAGATGGGTCTGGTACGAGGAAGACTAAGGACGACGAAACCAAAATCATGTCAAATATCTCATAATAGCTTGCTCTTTTGCACAGATGTTCTGAATTTTTAATTAAAAATTTCCATTTTGTCAATAAGTGCTCCTCCTATTTGCGATATATTTATGCAATGAATCCATACATAGCAATATGATTTGAGATTTTGAGTACCAGTACTATTTGTAACCATATGTGAATGATATGTAGTTTCAGTACTTGTTTATTTAGTACTCAAAGTATTAAAATGGAGTCTGAGTATTATTAGTAAGCCTTGCAATTTTGCATCTTAAAACCTTGCAGCTATATCAAATTACAAAATGAGATGTCAAATCAATAAGCATAATATCAGAAAGAGAAGGAAAAAGAAAAGAAGGAAAAAGAAAAGAAGGAAAGAGAAAAGAAGGAAACAGACATATTTTCTCATTTTTATTTTCTTCTATTTTTTTTTCTTCAATTTTTTGTTTATCTTTATGTACATACATGTTGTATGTATAGAGCCAGAAGGATCTCTTCTTGCTCTAGGCTGGCAGTGAATACTCATTGCTTTTAGCTTATTTTTATTCATCATATTTATAAAGAGATCAAAAGGGCCTGACTCCAAAGCCAAAGGATCACAAATATCCTTAATTTCATAAAAACAAATATGACATGCATTTGTTGTTGAATATAACATATGTTCATCTCAAATTCAGAATTCCTCTTGTGCCATTATATTTCAACCCCTGACTATGGCCTTTGTAAAATATAACAGCACTCTCGAAATTCTAAATTTGTCGTTTCATATTTTGTTACATTAAATGCCAGAGCATGCAGTATTTTCATTATGTAGCTACATTATGCATTGTACATCTAGCACCATGCATGCATTTTCTTGCACTGCCATGTACACATGTACATAATGACACACGGTTAGGTTTTGGAATGTGAACGAAGGGAAGAAATTATCTTTAAGCTGAATGTCAAAAAAGAAAGAGCTGTCCATCACATGATTCTGGTCAGGCTGTATCAAGCTAATTTCTACTGATGAATGTGGCGTCTTTCAGCAGCAGTGATGCCTTGTTAGCTTAAAGCCTGCCCCAAATGAGGATGATGTTTTATGCTAAACTTGACTAAGGCACAATCATATTGTGTTGTTTAATAAAGATTTGAGGCTGCATGACTTTGACAAATCACATTTTCAATTTTGATGGAATTCTTGCTTTTACTCAGTAGTACTGAATCATTATTTACATATTCCTGTCTACCCCAATTCAAGCAAGTCAATTTTCATAATTATTTGAGGAAGCTCGGTTGAATGAAAATTATGTTTACCATATGAATTTTGTAGCAATTTTCATCCAACTTGATATATTTCCCCTTTTATAAGGAGAAGTATTAATGTTTGTTTTTTTTTAAACACATTTGAAGTTGTCAATTATTGAATTATCTTGTTCCCAGAAATTAAAATCTTTGACACAATTTTGTGTTTTATTGAAAATTGAGTTATTTTCTATCCACATCTCCCCTATAGAATTACTGCAAGAAACACTTGCATGCATGCACCCTCAAAATCATTTGAAGTAATTGGCACATGGCTTTACTAGTCAAGTTAGAGTGTATATTATTAATTGTTGTGCAATCAGTAGCATATAATATTCCCATTTGTAAAGGTGAGCCCTTCTCTTTACACATCTACTTTAGATCCTACTACAGAGGCATTTTATTGGTGTCAATAAAGTCACCAGAAAACAGGGAAATTTGGCAGCAAATAGATGCATGTAGAAGTGATAAGGGGTCATATATATGCTCTTCAGGCATTTTTCCATTATCAGCCTGCTACATTGAGGTACATAATATTTCTACATCTACCTGAGATAAAGTGGCATGTTCCTTCAGCAATGTGAACTACTTATCGGTATTTAGAAAAGTAATAATAATAATAAAATAGCGCTTATAAAGCACTTTGCACCAGAGTCTCTAAGACCTTGGAAAGCGTCGAGACAAACATAATGGGATCAGACTGCTGCTTGCATAGGTTAAAATATTATCTGAATACAATGTGGCATTCTATTTCAACATCTGCTTTAGATTTCACAGGAGAAATGTCGGGATTCTCCCGGGCTGTCATAGGCTTATTTTGACAAATATACATTGTTTTATAGATGTATATACATTTAACAACTAACTTATTCATACCCCTGCCAAGTTTTGTAAATTTTGTCATTATGTGGAAAATGGATTTGCCCCGATTTATGTTTCTTGAGAATGCGCCTTATTAAAAGCTTACATCTAAAAGTAATCAATAAAGGCCAATAAACTCAACTATTCCACCGTTCATTCTTGATTTACAAAAAACAAAAAAAAGCATCAAATTTACAAGGGGTATGAATGATTTAGTTGTTAACTGTGTGTGTATATATATATTATCAATAAGAGTACATTATGATTGATGATGATGTAGTGCAGCTCTCCGCAATCTTTTTATGCTCAATTGTTGATGTATGATTTTATGGCCCTTTTTCAATGTGCACCTATGAACCATCCCTTCAAAGGGGAAATGAATATGAAAGTGCTGGTCGATTGTAGTGTCGATACAGGTGTGATGCTGTCTCGGGTCTGTACAAACAATACAATGTATATCCCCATTCATTTTCAACATGTATACTCTAGATGATAGTGAAGTTCTAGGGAGAAGTAGATGTGAGAGTAATGAGAAAGCGACTTGGGATACTGTAGTCCAAATCTGAATGATGGTATGTTGAGTGATGTTCATACATGCATTTGTTACTAAGTGATGTTCATACATGCATTTGTTACTACATGTAAGTGATGTTCATACGTGCATTTGTTACTAAGTGATGTATTATTATCTTGAACAGGCATGCGAACATGCCCTACTAGGGAGAAACGTGCAATGAAGGAAAGCAATGGGACTAATTGTTCAGTACTGTGTAATGTATAGATTGTAACAGTGTCCACATTTGCAATCCTGTACTGCTCATTTGTGGCTAACTTGACTTTTTGGATCTGAAGAAATGAATGGGGGATAGTGTAATGAATAGAACATCACATTGTTCACATTTGCAATCGTAAGCCACTAAAGCCACTTTGTTGCTAATTTAGCCGAATGTGTATAGCGCTTAATACTACGTTTCTTTCATCACATGCGAACAAGCTCTGTAGGATTGAAAGAAATGAATTAGGGTGGCTGCAACCCTAGGAAGGTTTATACTGTTAAATAATTTGTAATGAATATATCATCATAGTGTTCACATTGGAAATGATATGGCTAAATCATGGCTCATATGTGTATAGCGCTTAATAATACTTTCTTTTATCTCATGTGAACACAAGCCCTTTGGATTGGACGATTGCAATCCTAGATAGGTTTATATTGTTCATGTCTGTGTAAAGAATAGATTGCCACAGTGTTCACATAATTTGCGATCATATACATGTACCACCCATTCGTGGCTAACGTGACTGATTCGCCGTGAACATATTTGAACGCCCCAAGAGGAATTTATTTATGCGAGTGTCACTTTCATCCATTCTCTCTTCTTTCTGTCCCTTCTCTCTCTCTCCCTTGACATGAATAGGTGATGAAGGCGATAACTTCTATGTCATTGACTCCGGAGAAGTTGACGTAAGTACTATTCCCAAATTTATAAAAAAGTTGTTTTCATTGTGATGTCATTGGCTCATTGCCCACAAATGCTACCTCGGTGTAGTAGTAATTTCTAGCATGATATTTTGGGCGAAACTGAACTTCTACTGAATAGTGAATGCTGATTTAAATAAGTAAATTTGATAATTCATGAAATTAGTGGCGTTTTATTTCCATTTGGTGCTGCAATCTAAGCTTCAAGATGTGGAAAGAGCCTTAAAGGGATCGTTTAACAATGTTAAATCTGAGATGCACGACCCTACTTGTTATCAGTGTCTGTGGTATGGTGTAATATTGAAGCCCTAAAAAAATTGCGCTTCAAAATGATCAAGAAAAGCCTCCAAAAAGTAAAAATCTTTGAGTGACCGGTTTTACCATACTCGTTTTCCCCAATAGACTGTAATATTATGAAAACCGTCAGGCGAACAGTTTTCAAAATTTGTGATTCCAATCATAAATATCTTAGATAGATAATCAGACAGGCGATCGGCTTGTAAAAGTCACAGGGTTCCTGACTGACCTAAAGGTTTATAATTATCATTGCATCATGAGCTGAATCCAGAATTTTGTTTCAGAATCTGAGACAAAGTTACCGGATCCCTTTAAGTGGACTCTCTTGTGGAATATGAATTTCATTGTGTTCTGTACATTTTTTAAAGTCAATATATATATATATATATATATATATATATATATATATATATATATGTGATTTACATAGATATTTGATCATAAAAGGGATATGTACCTGTATCAGTATACACCTTGATATATTCAACACATTGTGTACGGGAAGTGTGTGGCTCCTTGATTAAGCCCATGGCAATGAGAGAATTCAGTAGTTTGCAGGTTAAGGATTTAGAACATGGTTTTACTACTATTCTGCAATTGTAATAAACATGTACAATACTAATTTTGATATACTGTATATAGAAAACATGTAGCTCTTAAACCATGCAATATCTCTGAAAGCACAGTTTAAATTACTCCAGTCTTGGCTAAGGTTTACCCACACACATTTATATGTATATGATTGTCTTCCTCATAGCTTGCGCAGTTTATCACTGGATGCATATTTTATTCCCTACAATGTCTATTTAGAGCCATAAATTGACATTTTTTTTCTTCCTTTTCTACCTCCTCCTGCCTGCCCTTGCCCTATGTAGATCTATGTGGACAATGAGCGTGTCGTCACCCTGAGTGAGGGCAGCAGCTTTGGAGAGCTGGCTCTCATCTACGGCACCCCAAGAGCTGCTACAGTCAAGGTATGTGTACCATTCTGTCTGTCTGTCTGTCTATCCGTCCATCTGTCTGCCTGTCTGTATATCTGTCTGTCTGTCTGCCTATCTGTCTATCTATCTATCTATCTGTCTGTATGTCTGTCTATCTGTCTATCTATCTATCTATCTGTCTGTCTGTCTGCCTATCTGTCTATCTATCTATCTATCTATCTGTCTGTATGTCTGTCTATCTGTCTGTCTGTCTGTCTGTCTATCGATCTGTCTGTCTGTCTGTCTGTCTGTCTGTCTATCTGTCTATCTGTCTATCTGTCAGGTTGTCTGTCAAATCTTGATTTGTACAGTGCGTGAAGAGAAGGTTGCATTCCAGGAAAAGTGAAAAATAATAATTTGTGAGATTTTTCTTTCTTTTGATGTTAGTTTAGAAGAGTATCATAGAATAAAATTTACCCAGAAAAAGATGGCTCTTCACATTCCCTTATTCGGAATTAATAGCTAAAGGGGTGAGGACGACACCTACATGCCACATGTTTGTGTAGTCCACACAAATTCTGTGCACAGTCACCCACAGTGCATGTGACTTCTAGCAAGACTGGGCCAATTTGCTATCGTTTTGATGATTCACATCCTCGCAGTATGCACCTATATGAACAGTTTGGGCTCTGTGATCAACTTTTTCCATCGCTTTCACACACTTTCTTTCACAATTTAATCTCATGACCAGAATTATTAAAACATGCAATTATTGTACATTGTATTACAACATACAGATAGAGCTAGTAGGGCAAGTCCATGGTATTTCTTGTTCCGTATGTTACCAAGTATTTTTGAATTCTGACCATAAATTGACATCAAATGTGTCATTAAACTTCATATGTGGTCTGATCTAAAGATGCAGTAAGACTATTTGCTTAATGATCAGACATGCTCAAATCTGAGAGGAGGTCATTGACATTTGGGCTAAAAATGCTGACAGTATTGATTTACATTTCCTAATCATTACTTCTATCTCTTGGATAAGTTTGTATAGTATTGTACAGGTACTTGCATGCTACAAAATACCACTTAAAGGCTCGTTCAGATATGCCGCGGTAAAAGACCGCAATATTAAAAATACAATTTTAAAAATACATGTAACTAAAATGGCAACTGCTGCGTGCAGTTTTACATGTACGGATATTCACTTATCTCTGTGTTACATGTATAAGATACAGATATGTGAAGTGTAGTACATTTGTGTCGTCATATAAAAACGTCATGCTACCGTGGTATATGTATATAACAAGCCATTATTTACTGTATTTACAGGTTTCTTTTCTTTCTCCAAAGTCAAGTCCAAAACAATAATGGGGCACATTGCACCTGAAATAGCTCAAAAACTTACCCATCCCTCCCCAATGATTGTGATGCTTATTTGGGACCCTTATCTTTGTATTTGCAGGCTAAGACTGATATGAAGCTGTGGGGAATTGACAGGGACAGCTACAGACGAATTCTCATGGTAAGTATGCAGATCTTTTTTTTCTTTTTATAGTTTTAAACTTTTTATTGCTGGGGCATCATCATTTTTAGCTTTCCAATCCTATATATTGCCTCTGTACATTTAACCATTACATCCTTGTATTTGCTTAACTAAGATACACTGGCAAACTCAAAAAGAAAGTTTAGGAGCATTGACAGCTACATGTAGATCTTGGGATAGTTATCCTGATTCCTTATGTTCCAGTGGCAAGAAGCGGTGTACCGCGATCAATAGGATGACAAGTCAATACAAAGAAATTGATTTCCATGTTAACCTGCCAAATTAGACCATGCTCCCGAAGAAAGTGCGGCTTTTACGCAGCGCCGCTGTAATGAATGCTCCTGCAAGGAGTACACGTTGGTGACGTCCAGTAACGTGATAGGATGAGGGAGAAGGGTTCTAGTGTTTCATTAGAGCTCGAGGGTATCGATCGGAACCTTCAAACTCCTGAGGTGTGTGGCCGATGTTTACACAGCGTTATGACATCATCCACGTAAAGGATAGTGCCGTCGTCGAATGGGGCAAAGCGATGATGGGAGAACGCGTGCGAGAGAAACACAATCGTGGCAGTGCTAGCCATGTTTAATATTGAAGGGTAGTGTCATGGAGACGAATATAAGACTTTTGATCGTACCCTTCACATTTACGTAATTGATTCCATAAATGTGCCCCTACTGTCCCACCAAGGTGAGGAAGAAGGAAATAAATGGACTATCCAGAGACCTATTCTAAATTTTAAGCATATCTTATTTTTATTAAGTCCACAACACTTGTTTACTATTTGTTTATTCAAATAAAAAAGTTTCTTGGTCCAAACACGCTGCAAAACATAGAGTATCCTTGAAAAACAATGCAATTAAATTTATTTTGTTTCCATTTCAAAGGCTAAGGAGGTACTGTAATGGTTCATGGTAATGAAGTGAATACTACATCGTCATGTGATTTGTTTTCTATTTACAGGGAAGCCAAGTACGCAAGAGGAAGATGTACGAGGAATTCCTCACTAAGGTATCCATCCTTGGTAAGTCAAATAAGTTATTAATTGATTTAATGGATGACTTTATTAGGGAGAAGGTTAGGGAGGGAAAGTGGGGTAATGAAGCAGGCATGAAGGGATAAATGTTAAGAGAGAAGGAAAAGGAAGAAATTAATGAAAGTGAAGTGAGATGAAGGACTAAAGGGAAGAACAAAGTAACACAAAATAAATAAATATAGTTTCAGCGTATGAAGAATTTATGATTGAAAGAAATATTGAATAAAACATGAACAAAAACAAGAATGCATGGAGAAAAGAACAAAATAAAGAATGAGTTCCAGTGAGCATACTCAAAAAGATATCACTTTATTTTTAAAATAATGAAATCTTAGAATTTTATTTACAAAGAAATACAATGAAATGTACATGTGAAAACAATAATGATGCATGATTGTAGATTATGAAGATAAAAGATAAAGAATGTGTTGCCAATTTATAGAGGAAAATCAGAGACTTTTGTCATTTGTATGCATGAGGCTGTAATGAGCTTCAAGCAAGGAACGTTGATTTGATCTTAAATTGATCTTATTTCAGATAACTGATAGTTTTTGTGGAATGTTGTTATAAAATTAAAAATGAATGATATAAATAATAAACAAACATTTTCAAGTTGCAAATTTGAAGAGGGATAGTCAATCTTGATCTGTTGTTCTCTTGTAGAAAACCTCGACATATGGGAGAACTTGACAATAGCCGATGCTCTCGAGCCAGTCCAGTTCGACGATGGCCAAAAGATTGTTGTTCAAGGAGAACAAGGAGATGACTTCTTCATGATCATTGAGGTATCGAAACTAGACCCCTAACTTTCCTTTTTTGTCTGATATTTGAATGTGAAAATAAAAAGTGGGTCTTTCCGAATATTCATTTTGATAGGAGCTTTAAGTCCCCTCTGCATTACTTATAGCTACTTGTGCCCTCTATACCGTATAGCAAACAATGCCTAATCGGTATCCATTGGTTACCCATGATCCCCTTTTTTATGCCTCCGCTACAAAGTAGCCGGAGGCATTTTATGTTTTCTGGTTGTCCGTCCGTCCGTACGTACGTCCGTCCGTACGTCCGTACGTCCCGTTCTCGTGATCGCGTTATCTCAAGAACCAATTGATGGATTCTCTCTAAACTTGGATCATGTATGTATCTTGCAGAGCCAATGAACTGATTAGATTTTGGGGTCATGAGGTCGCAGGTCAAAGGTCACAGGGCTCATTATGTATTCAAAAATAGCTTGTGATCGCAATATCTCAAGAACCGATCAATGGATTCCTGCCAAACTTGGGTCATATATGTATCTAACAGAGCCAATGAACTGATTAGATTTTGGGGTCACGAGGTCGGAGGTCAAAGGTCACAGGGCTCATTATGTATACAAAAATAGCTTGTGATCGCGTTATCTCAAGAACCGATCGATGGATTCGTGCCAAACTTGGGTCATGTATGTATCTAACAGAGCCAATGGACTGATTAGATTTTGGGGTCACGAGGTCGAAGGTCACAGGGCTCATTATGTCTACAAAAATAGCTCGTGATCGCGTTATCTCAAGAACCGGTCAATGGATTCCTGCCAAACTTGGGTCATGTATGTATCTAACAGAGCCAATGAACTGATTACATTTTGGGGTCATGAGGTCAAAGGTCACAGGGCTCATTATGTATGCACAAATAGCTTGTGATCGCATTATAATGAGAACCAATAGACAGATTACTATCAAACTCAAGACATGTATATATGTATCTTGCAGAGCCAATTAACTGATTAGATTTTAGGGTCATCAGGTCAAAGGTCATGGGGCTCATTATGTATGACTATAAATAGCTTGTGAATGCATTATTATTAAAACCGACAGATGGATTACAATCAAACTTGAATTTTAAAAATTGCTTCCGTTTTGGTTTGTAAAGTTGCTCTATGGCGGAGGCATCATTTTTGACTGCGCGCAGTCAAAATTCCATCTAGTCTTATGTTAATTGAGAACTGATTTGATGAGCTAACCACCTGTGTTGACCATGCAGTGAGGTCTAATCCCTCCTGGCCACACTATTGCAGAGGGGCATTTAACCTAGGAAGATGTTTGGGAACACAACTTCATCCTTGCTTCACCATGAAGCACATGCGAGAGAAATGGGTGCTATCTCCTATACTTTTCTACAGGTTTAACACCCTGGTGACTGGCATCAGACAATATGATGTTTCAATGGCCGAGTATCCGGCTCAAGTTAGCTTGCTAGAGCATTAAATATAGATATGATCAGAATTTTTTTTACACCATTTTACCTCAAGATGGCCAAGGTCAAATGTTTAATTTACTACCTACAGTGTACCTGTAGATATGGAAGCACATCATTTATAAATAGGAATATTTGTAATTCATTAATTTTCTTGTCGATTCAGTCTATAAATTAAAAAATATATATATTTCAAGGATTGTTCCTTTGTCAAAATTCTGACTTCTTTATCTTTCATTCTTCCTTATACAGGGCCAGGCAGCAGTTCTTCAGCGTCATGGCAACGACTCGGAATTGATTGAAGTTGGCAAGCTAGGACCATCAGATTACTTTGGTAAGACTTGTGCCATTCATTTATCTGTTGCATTATCTGTTGGTTCATTGCTTTTAGGAACTTATACAGTCAAACCTGCTTTAGTGACCACCTGTCTACAACAAGCTTTGTTTCCCTTGAAAACAGTTTCTCATTGAAACATGTACTAAAGGAACCTGTCTACAAAGACCTCTTTTTGTGTATCCCTTGGGCGGTAGCTGTAGACAGGTTTGACTGTACTACCTGTGAAAGTCTGTTAGTTGGATCGCTTTATTGCATTTTTAGAAGCAGTTAGAAATCAGAGAGTCATATTAGCAGCTATGCACCTCCTACTTTGAATAGGAAGGAGGTGAGCTAGCTCAGGTGGTAAAGCATCTCCCTGTCAAACCCCAAAATCATGGGTTCAAATCCAACCAAGGCAGATGACTGTAGCCTGCGTTGTGTATTGACGGACCGCTGCCATTATCATACAGGTAGATGTGGGCTACGTTACAGTGGAAAACACTCTGTCCCTCGGATAGGACATTACATGGAGGGCCTGTGTAGAGGAGAGTCACCACCTTTGCATGCTAAGAACCCACTGCACTATTCTTATAAGTGTAGGGGAAAACCCTAGTGTAATGGTCCACCTGCACATCCTAACCAGGAGGAGAGAATGATTCAGTACGCTTTCCCCTCACAGGCACAGGTGACACAAAATAGTTAAAGCCTGTCCGTACTAGTTTGGCCAGGGGAATTAGACCTCCCTGCAAGGTCACTGACAGGTGGTTATCACATCAAATCAGCTCTCAATTAACAAAGAAAAGGGGGATCATGGGGACCAACAGGCACCGATTAGGCATTGTTTGCTATTTAGAGGGAGCAAGTAGCTATACATTAAAGTAGTGCAGTGGGGCTTCAATATTAATGATAATGTTTGTTGAATAAAAAAAATAAAACCATCGCCGAGAGATTAATGAATTTCAAATCTGAACTCTGTTTCCTAAACCAGGTGAGATTGCCTTACTGCTAGACCGCCCCCGTGCTGCCACCGTCGTAGCCCGCGGCAACTTGAAGTGCGTCAAACTGGACAGACAACGCTTCGAGCGTGTGCTTGGACCTTGCCAGGAGATCCTCAAGAGGAATATCTCCAGTTACAACAGCTTTGTGCAGCTGTCTGTATAGAGATCTCCTCTCTCAACTCATCCTATTTCTCTCCAGTCTCCTGTTCTCTCTTTCTATTGTACTTTCTATTCCTATCACCCTCTCTCCCCCATCCCTCCCCCTAACACATGCCATCATTCCCCTCCCTCATTTCCATTGTTCCCTGTCCGTCTCTTTCCACGACTCTCTCTCACCACTCATCGCCCTCTCTCTCTCATCCCCTCTCTATCTCTCTTTCTATCTTTCTTTCTCTCTCTCTCTTCGAGAGGATGGATAAAGATCTGTGTCATCTATGTGATGCTTTAGAACTTAAAAACGATTGAGAGAGTACCTTAAGAGTTTTACAATGTTTCTTCAAAGGGCCTCACAAAACCTTTTTTCACAGGTGGTATGAATTGGAAATTTTTATGGTCAGTTTGCATACAGCCCCTGTTCAAATTTCTAAATGTAGGGTAGAGAGTTTAAATTGGGGGGCCTCTGTGGACCAGGCCCCTCCGAGTGTCGGGTCTTTCGTATTGTACAAGCATTGGTACTAATGAAGGAGATGAAGGAAAGAGAGTGTGTTATAAAAATAAATTGCTACAAACTGCAGAGAGAGAAAGAGAGATCAGAGACGAGAGATAAATTGGCCAAGTAACACTTTGGTTTCTTTATCATAGTGGGAGGGGGAGAGCTATGGAGCTTTGTTCTTTATGCTTTGTGTGTCTAGTATTCCTACAACAAAATATCTCACAACTTTTCTTTGTTACAAGAAATAGAGGGTTAGCGTGTGCACTATGAAAGTGAACTAGTTGCGATGAAGTTAGGACGGGATATGTCATTCGCTGTGCAGTTCAATCAAAACGCTGCTGTTATGGGATATTGCAGACCGAAGTTGAATTTGAAAGAGAATATACTATGCTGTTTTCTTTGATAATTTCCTGAAGAGCATTTCAACATATCTGAAAGCGGTCTATTTGCAAAGCAGTGAAAAAGAGAGATGCGGGGAGCATTTGAAGTTTGTTACTTTTTTATGAAATCATCTGTTATAACAGTCAGAAAGGCATTAATTCTCTGTTCAAGTTTAGGAGTTACTGCCCTTCTGGCTCCAAACAGACAATAAACACAATTCCCTTGTAAATTGTTCAGGTATTATAAAAACCTTTATTATAGCAGTTGGAGAGGAGGTAGGATTTTAGATTACTCTAGACGACTATAACTCCTTATTTATTGTGATTTTATGCCCATTGACCAGTGCGGGAGAGAGCTTGTGGTTTGACAAGCGAGGATTTGTCATAGCATGTGTGGAAAATCCAAAAACTTGGTGTTTACGGACGGATTGGGGCAGTTGTTTGACCATGTGTATGTACATAACTGACATTGTTTGTTCATTCATTAGTCCCTGGTGCTGTGTGTCAAATGAGGGTCGGACAGGAATTCGCTAAATATAACGTATAAACTATATTTGCTCTTGTAAATTTGAAGGGGATGCATAATTGTGTATGGTTTTCATAACTCCTCATATGAATATTCATAGCCAGTTAGACTGTTTGCTTTAAATAGTGCAACATTATATTTGTAGATTATACATTTTCTGGGCGCTGGTTTAATGATTGGGTCTGGGTCTAATTTTCCTCCCTCTCGTTTTTATTTTACATCATCTCTTCTAATATTTTCATCTTACTTGGTCGTACATACGAAGTTTGTGTGTACTTTGGTATCAGAAAGTTTTATTGGATCCTTATTGGGGAGAAAGGGACATACTGCCTTGGTTCTTCAGTATTCAATTCACTTCAATTTAATTTGAAAGATGTCTCTGGAAACATGCTGTGATATACATGTAACGGTTGTAACAGTTTGGCAGAGAAAGTGAAAATCATGTTGCTGTGGTCTGTGAGAATGCTGAGAACTATGCTTTAAAGGAGCATCATTCTTGCAGAGTGCCGCCTTTTAAGGCATCTTTTCAAAAATCTTAGCGATTTAAATATGAGGAATATAAACAAACATATAATTAAGACATTGTTGGGTTTAATAGGAATATCAAGGTCGTTGAGTTTACTATTCTTGCTTTTCTCATGTATCAGATAGGTGGTGTGCTTTTATCATTGTATTGATGTCGAAATTCCAGAACAACCTTTTTGAAATGTGTTCAAGTACTTGTCTTTTTAACTACCCTAAGCTTGTAAATAGAACCTTATGTAGTTAGAATGCTCACAATCATTAGGAGATATCTCTCATTGTTTTGTCCGTATAAATAAAGCACCAAAAATCTATTTGATATGATTACATTTTTAATTGTTTAATTATTTCAAAACGTTTATTTAATCTTATATCATGCCACCATGAAGGGAATTATGACTACATAATTCTTTTGAATTAATGTATACTTTCTTTTAACCATTTTTTTTCCTTCTTGTTTTTTCCTCGCACAATAGATTGTTTATAGATATATGAAAGAGCGTTACTTATTACATATCTGTGTGTTGTCTTTTCTTGTAGAGGTATACCCTGATAAAAAACATATTGTTCTGTGAAATTATAATCTACTATCATTAAATTTAATGAAGGTGGTGTCTAAAGAAAGACTGGTCTTGTGTTACCTTTTTTTATCTGAATGTCATGTTTATTTTTTTTTTATTTGATGAGTTTTTATTGATCCAATAATATTTTTACATTCAAAATAAACATGATACAAATATCAGACATTTATAATCATGGAACAACAATAGATCCAAAAAAGAAATCAAATGGAAAATAGAAAACATCAGTGATCGTCAAAATACCCCCGCCCCCAGAAAAAACCTGCATAAACGGGATTATATTCTAAAATTTCAGAAATTAAGCGCCATTTTTCATTGTGCCCATCTAGTTTGCTGCGTCTTTCAGCAATAAACCTTTCTACCGTCTGAAAATATTTAGAATGTTGTGTTCATGATGGTGTGGTAATGGTAGTTAGTCCCATCCGGCAGATTTTCATTTACATCACATGTAGCACCTGGGTGGAGAAGGGTAATGTAGATAAAATGCCTTGCTCAAGGGCAAACTGCTGTGCTGAGGTTTGAACCTGCGACCTTAGCGATGCTAGTCAAGTGAGTGAGCCACTTGATTATGACATATCTGCAACGTTTATTAATAAAAACACATTCAACATTCAAAATTCTTCAAATTCAAAACAATATCTTTCTCTTAATGTTATATTGTTCTAATGAATTGCAATGTCTCAGAAAACATTAGGCATTATACATATGGTAGGTAAAAAATTTGTTTTGAAATTATATTATGAAAAATTTTCATATAAAAATAATGATTTTGAACCTCTCTGTGTGTTGCCAATTTAAATATTTAGAATTTTATACTCCTTAAAATTTATGGCATCATGCAACAAAAATGGACACGATATGTGCAGAAACTGTTGCCCTTTCTTTTCATGCATCTGGTATATTTTAAAGGCTCTGAATAAAAAATAACTGGGCAAAACCACAAAATGTGAAATGCTCGTCCCAAAAGGGTTTACCGGTAATTTGTCAGATGGGCCACTGAGTATGTATTTTGCATACATATACCAATGGCCCATTTAGGGGCGGTGGAAGAACAAAATATCCCTCTCCCCCAGTCTAAATGCATTATCATAAATATCATACATATTTTGCGTCTCACTGATTTAATTCAAATCATACGTGTTAGGATATGGTGACAGAGAGTTGTGAAAATATGTGGGCATGTGAAGCGAACGATCTTTTTTTCTTTTTTAAAAATAATGTTGATAGTTCAAGTCATAATCTGTGATGGTGTACTAAAAAATCCCTATCAAACATTGGCCTGTTGATTGAATGAGTATGTCATTTTTTATTTTCATACAATATATTGATCGATGGAGTATGTATGTTTGTATTTTTAGCAAACTATAGTCTTGAGGATTGATTAGTTGAGAGCTTTTGATTGCTGATATATTCAGTAATTATTCCATGAAATAGGAATGATTGAGTAATTTGCATGTTGAATAAACCAAAAGATTGTGTGATTAGTGTGGGTCTACATTTTACATAGAATTTCTCTTCTTGTCTGGTAAATATTGATTTTTTTCATTTCACTGTGATAAAAATAATTTGTTGATTGAATTCTTCTTGGAAAATTGCGGTTTCCACAGTGTTTGCCTAAACAAAGCAACAAGCAAATAAGATGAAATACCTAACTAAATCTAAAAGAAGAAAAAAAAGTCTCCATTCACCTCCGGTGGGACTCGAACCCACAATCCCCGGTTTAGGAAACCGATGCCTTATCCATTAGGCCACGGAGGCAGATGATGAAAGGATTTTGTAGTCCTAAGATTATATTCTATTAATAAAAAAAACATCTGGCGTAAGTCATCTCAGCTTGGAGTCATGGTCATGTGGTCATGTGATATTCCAAGTAAGTTATAAAAGTATTAGGCTCTATGACAATTACCCCCGGCCAATAACCCCCTCAGCCAATTACCCTCCACGGACAATACCCCCCAGGCAAATTTACCAACTTATTATCAGGGAGACTTCGATCCTAAATGATAAGCAGGGGGCCGGTTAATTATCCTAGGGGGTAATAGTCCTAGTGGGTAATTTTTAATGGTTGGGGGTAATTTTCCATGCATACGGCGTACCCTAAATAACACTGAGTGGGGGGGGGGGAACCACACACCTACATAATGAACTTTACTGGCACAATTCATTAATGCATCTTACTCTATTATATTTATTTCTCTCTCTTTCTCTCTCTCTCTCTCCCCCCTCTCTCTCTCTCTCTCTCTCTATCTCTCTCTCTCTATCTCTCTCTCTGTAATAAACACGGCCACACACCTACATAATGAACTTAATTACTCTATATTACTCTATATATTTATTTCTACATATTATGATATGTATAATGCATTTCACGCGGGAGCAAAATTAATCGTAACTTTGATATGAAATTTCAAATAAGAATATTCTAAAATTAATTTGTTATATGCGGATTTCCACAGCGTTTGCCGAGAAAAAGTAAAAAAGGAAATAGAATAAAGTAACTAACTGAAAAAAACTAAAAGTAAAACTTATTCTGCTTCACCTCCGGTGGGACTCGAACCACAATCCCCGGTTTAGGAAACCGATGCCTTATCCATTAGGCCACGGAGGCAGATAACCCAATGGATAATCACCCCTTTCCCCTCCCAATTACCAGAAAAACAATTACCACCGAGGACAATTACCCCCCCGTAAAATCGCCCCCTTGCCCCTAGGACAATTACCCCCCAGAAAATTACCCCCAAGGATGACCATTCCTCCCCCCCCTCCTCCGAGGACAATTACCCCCGGACCATCTGAGACAGGTAGACAGGGTAGACTCCACCTATAATGAACAGGGAGTGGGTGGGGGTAATTTTCGGGGGAGGGGTAATTGTCCTCGGGTGTGGTTGTCCTTGGTTGTACTTTGTGGGGGGGGGGTAATAGTTCTAGGGGGTATTTTTCAATTTTCGGGGGTAATTGTCCTAGGGGGTAATTATCCGGTGAGGGTTATTGTCCGTAGGGGGGGGGGGGGTAGTTTCCGGAGGGTCGTTTTCCGGGTGGTAATTATCCAAGGGGTAGTTGTTCTGATGGATACAAAAATAAAAAATCTGTTCATTTGATTATCCACACAAGCACCTTTTTGTAAAATCCTTCCAGTCACTCCTTTCTTCTCTTACAATTACCCTCCCCCCCCCCGAAAAAGATCCTGTTGTAATTAATACCAACATATTTTCCGGGTAGACTTCCCCTATAATGAACAGGGGATAATTTTCGAAGGGTAATTGTCCTCGGGTATTGTTGCCTTGAATGTACGTTGGGGGATTATGCTATGGAAATATTTTCAATGGTGGGGAGGGGGGGGGGGGGGTAATTGTCCTAGGGTATATTGTCTAAAGGGTAATTGTCCCGATATGGAAACAAAATCTAAAAATCTGTTCACCTCCGGTGGGACTCGAACCCACAATCCCCGGTTTAGGAAACCGATGCCTTATCCATTAGGCCACGGAGGCGGATGTTAAAAATTGTTCCTATAGTCATAAGATTTTATTTAATGAACCATCTGGCGCTGGTCATACCAGCTTGGAGTCATGGTCATGTGATATTCGATATACGTCAAGGAGGTATTACAGCTGGAGGCTACGGAGGCAGTTGTTCAAAATGACTTATCATCCTATTCTAAACTGATAATAAATGATCCATCTGGCACTGGTCATCTCAGCTTACACTCATGGTCAAGTAATATTCTTATATTTATCATTACATGGAGGTATTGTAGAGTTCCAATTACTAGTAACTAAAATGCATCTGGCAGGATTGTTTTGCAAGGATAATGCACAATATATCACGAGAATGCTTCAATGCGTTTATATCTAAATTTCAACTTTCCGTTCTTCTTTAAAAATTGCGGATTTCCACAGCGTTTGACGAAACAAAGCAAGAACAAATATTAGATAAAAATATTAACTAAATAACTTAAAGGAAGAACAAATCTCCGTTCACCTCCGGGTTAGCCTTTTGACAAGGCCTCGTGACTCTGGCTAATTTCCACCAAAAGCTTAGCTGAGATGAGTCCAGAGACCCGGTACAGTTGAACTAGCCTCTTGTGTAGCGCTGTTGGAGTCCGTAAATTTTACGGACCCCGGCCCCCCCCCCCCCCCCCCCCCCTCCGGGGTCGGAATGACCGCATGCGTGTTACCAAAATGTCCGGTAAAGGGGTACTTTTCACGCACCAAAGTCCGGCTCGTACATTCACAAAATTGACTTTACACACCGGACTTAGGGGTATTTTCAAAAGGAGGGAACACGCATATGGGTACCTAAAAAACACTGAGTGGGGGGGTGGGGGGTTACGGACTCGATCCAGCAGCGCTAAGGCCATCGATAAGAGGCTAGGGGCGAACGCGCTATCGAGTGGCGCTAGCCACGAGGCCTTTTGCAATCTAGATTTTACTGCTCTGCATGATTTATTCATAACGTTGGATTTATTTACCAATCAGAACGGCCATCTCCTAGTTGGCTTCGTTCGATCGTGATTTGTTCATCATCAAAACATGCAACAAAAGGTCAAAGACGTATATAAGTTTTGCTTATGAGTCGAGGTGAATGATAGATAAAAAATATCACATTAAAATCTATTTTACATTCAAAATTACAATAAAATATGAAGCATTTGATGACTTATGCTAACAATCATAAGGGAGCGAATGGCACTTTCCCCTGTATATAAAATGAACCAGTCCAACTCGTTTTCGTTCCATGTAGAGGTCAGAGGTCTTAGCCCGTACGCCATTCTCGACGATACATCAATACTTTGACGTTAATTGATTCCTTCAAATTTACATAAATGTGGTGACGTGTCGGTAACGAACGGCAGGCTTCGATATCTACTCATTATAAAAAATAATCAAACAATATATTCTGCGGTCATACTTATTACAATAAGTGGATAAGGGATAAGGCATCGGTTTCCTAAACCGGGGATTGTGTGTTCAAGTCCCACCGGAGGTGCTGTAATTTTTTTATTTTTAAAAAAACTTTTTTTTAAATTCAGTTAGTTTTTTTAATGTTATTTCCTTTTTGCTTTGTTTCGTCAAACTCTGTGGAATCCAACAAGAATGCAAATCAACAAATTCTTTTTAACACAGGAAGAAAACGCCAACGTTAAATATAGGCCCACACTAATAATCACACAATATTATGGTTAATCAAACATGCAATTTACTCAATCATCTATACTTCATGGATTAATTACTGAATATATCAATCAATCGATCAATCAAATTAATCAATCAATCCTCAGACTACAGTTCGCAATAATACAAACATACATACTCCATCAATCAATAGACCTATTGTTCAATTATGATAGTTCACAGCGGATTCATTCAAGCCAGTATCGATGTGGGATATCATTGCGTTCATGTTTCGATAAATTAATATCACCCGAGTTCTGCCATCTATCATCGAGGCCGGAGGCGGAGGTTGAATTGCACAAGGGAAAATGATGCTACATAATTATATCTACCTGTAAGTGTGTAGCCGTGTGTATTACAGAGGGAGAGGGGAGGATAGAGAGAGAGAGAGAGAGAGGGGGGGGGGAGATAGAGAGAGAAAGAGAGAGAGAGGGGAGAGAGAGAGAGAGAGAGAGAGCATGGACCATGGAGAGAGAGAGAGAGAGAGAGAGAGCATGGACCATGGAGATGATACGAGAGAGAGAGAGAGATAGAGATTGAAGCAAGCCGGTATAGATGATACGAGAGAGAGAGAGAGAGAGCGAAAAAAGAGAGAAACAGATGAGGCAGGGAGATCTATATAATTATGTTCAGTTAACTACAAAGATCTTCAGACAATATAGATAACCCAGGCGCGTACGCAGGGGGGGGGGGTTAACCACCCTCTCCTCAATGCTTTTGTTTGATAAGGGGGCAAAAAAAGTTAGTGCTCTTTACCCACCCCCCCCCCCCATTGTGTTAATGTGTTAAACACCCGGACAACTATCCCCAGACAACTACCCCCTACGACAACCATTCTTTAGGACAACTACCCCCGGGACAACTATCCTAGGGGGTTGTGTCCGGGGGATTGTTGTCTGGGGTAGTTGTCCTAGGGGGTAGTTGTCCTAGGGGGTAGTTTTCTGGGGGTCAGTTGTCCGGGGTAGTTTTTCCCGGGGGGGGGGGGGTAGTCGACCTAGAGGGTGGTTGCCCTAGGAGGTAGTTGACTGGGGGTGGTTATTTGGGGGTGGATGTTCAGAGGGTAGGTTTCCGGATGCGACCTGTACATGTCAAATGTTAGTTGTGTCTCGCTGTCTTGTCGCTGATGTTGATCAAATCGATTAGAAAAGGAAATAGACCAGATGATTTTTTTGTTTTTGTAATTCTTTAACATTTAAGATGTTTCTTCTGAGAACCATTCAGAATCTCTTTGAAACAACATATACAATGCATGCAATGCATATTTACCAACCTTACTAAGTCTGACTGTACGAGCGGAACAATTTGTACCGATGTAACAGACCATTAACCTGTATTCTCCCTTTTTAATATAGACAATTACGAAAGACATAGGAAAACACTTCAATCTTATACTCGGAAAATCTCGAATGAAAATATTGCAGCATCATTGGGTGAATTGTATAGAATAGATTGGACTTTTTTAAACAACCTTCAGGATATAGAACAGACTTGTACGATACATTTATATCGGTGATAATTACCATTGCATACAACAAATGTTTACCTTTGTTACCAAATAAGTCTAAACGACTGAAAATCAGAAAGCCTTGGATAAATAAAAGTTTGATACGGTGTATTCAAAAGAAAAAGAAAATTTATAAACAATTTATTCATAATAGGTCTGTTGTAAATGAAAATAAATTCAAATCTTATAGGAATAAAGTGAATAATCTATTGAGAAAGGCAAAGAAACTTTACTTTTGTTTAAAATGTGGAAAATCGAAAAATGATATGAAAGGTACATGGAAAACTATTAATACCCTTTTAAATAAATCAAAACCCAAATTACCCACATATATTATGAAGGATGGTAAAATGGTTGAAAATGATCAATCTATTGCAGATTAATTTAATTCGTATCTTATTTCCTCATATTCTGGGTTTGATGCAAATAATCGTCTTGCTCCAATTAATATTATTTCTCATACAGATTACCTACATGTCCGAACTTCTTCTTCATTATTGTTTAAGCCTATAATCACAAAATTAATTCATTGAAGTGTGTAAATCATTAAGAAATACACAATCTTGTGAATATGATAACATAGGTTGCAATGTACTCAAACAAATCATTCATGCTATTGTAAAACCGTTGGTCTACATTTTTAATATTTCACTGTCCGCTGGCACGTTTCCAAGCAAACTTAAAATTGCGAAGATTATTCCTATTTTTAAAAAAGACGATCGTCATTCATTAAAAAATTATCGACCAATATCTCTGTTACCCTGTATATCAAAATTATTAGAAAAATGTGTTTATAATCGATTGTATAGTTTTCTGTTCTTTCTAAACATAATATACTTACTGATTGCCAATTTGGATTTCGACGTAATCATTCCACAACCCATGCTTTGATTAAATTGCAGGGTAACGTGACATTAGCAATGGAAGAAAAAAAATTGGATTGGAATATTTATGGATTTATCAAAAGTTTTGATAAAGTAGATCATTCAATTCTCTTGTCCAAATTGAACTTTTATGGTGTACGTGGAACCCTCTAATTTTTTTAAAAGTTATATGCAATCGACGTCAACTATAATGTTTCTGATTTTGCAGACATAACCCACGGCGTTTACTTTTGCATACGGAAACGTTTGCTTGTATTTGTCTCATAAAAGAAGTTGATCACAAACTGACTCCCACACGGTGTTGAGTGCTCAGGGGTCACAGGCCACTGGCTTCATCGGGCAGGTAGTTCCATTATGTAAATGGGTAAATTAACTATTACAAAATGAGGGGACACATTACATTGTACAATAGGGACACACATTGTTTTTATTGTGCAGAACATACTCTTTTATTGACTTACTTATTGCAAGAAAATATAAAACCAAAATGCATTTTGTATTCTAACAATTGGAGTACAAAGAATAATAACAGGTGAATGACATGCACAAGCACCTTTTTGTCGAATTCTTCCAGTCACTCATTTCTTCTCTTCCAATTACCCCCCCCCCCCCCCGAAAAAATCCTGCTGTTATTAATACCAACATATTTCCCGGGTAGACTTTCCCTATAATGAACAGGGGGATAATTTTCGAGGGTAATTGTCCTCGGGTATTGTTGTCCTTGGTTGAACGTGGGGGTGGGGTTTGTGCCGGGGGTATTTGTAAATGGTGGTGGTGGTGGTGGGGGGGGGGGGATATTGTCCCGTTACGGTAACAAAATCTAAAAATCTGTTCACCTCCGGTGGGACTCGAACCCACAATCCCCGGTTTAGAAAACCGATGCCTTATCCATTAGGCCACGGAGGCGGATGATGAAAGTGTTTCACATGAGATTTTATTCTGTTAAAAATGAACCATCTAGCGCTGGTCATCTCAGCTTGGATTCATGGTCATGTGACATTCCGATATTACATCAAAGAGGTATTACAGCTGGAGTTCCAAAAACTAAAAATGTATGCAAACATCTGGCAGAATTGCAAGGATTGCACAATCACTGAAATGCTTTCTTTGAAAAATGGGGATTTCCAAAGCGTTTGACGAAACAAAGCAAGAAGATATTAGGATAAAAAAAAATAACTAACTAGTTTACAACAACAAAAAATCTGTTCACCTCCGGTGGGACTCGAACCCACAATCCCCGGTTTAGGAAACCGATGCCTTATCCATTAGGCCACGGAGGCCCACAAAGATAAGGAATGTCCATCATAAAATTGTAATCTGTTAATAAATGAATCGCTTAAAATAATACTTTAATATTTTATATCTAAGGCACCAAGCCGCCCACACATAGCCCCGGGCGATTTGGAGTAAGTTAGAAGTTCTTATATTATAAACACATGCGCCTTTTTGTCGAATTCTTCCAGTCACTCATTTCTTCTCTTCAAATTACCCCCCCCCCCCCCCGAAAAAATCCTGCTGTTATTAATACCAACATATTTTCCGGGTAGACTTCCCCTATAATGAACAGGGGGATAATTTTCGAGGAGTAATTGTCCTCGGGTAATGTTGTCCTTGGTTGTACGTAAGGGGGGGGGGGGGGATTGTGCTAGGGGTTATTTTCAATGGTGGGAGGGTAGAGGGGGGGGGGGTAATTGTCCCGATACGGAAACAAATCGTCTCTCATAAAATTGTAATCTGTTAACAAATGAATAACTTAAATGCTTTAATTTTGTATATCTAAGGTACCAAGCCGCCCATATAAAGGGCAATAGGGAGTAGGTTAGAATGTATTATATTATAAACACAAGCACCTTTTTGTCGAATTCTTCCAGTCACTCATTTCTTCTCTTCCAATAACCCCCCCCCCCCCCGAAAAAAAATCCTGCTGTTATTTTATACCAACATATTTCCTGGGTAGACTTTCCCTATAATGAACAGGGGATAGTTTGGAGGGGTAATTGTCCTCGGGTATTGTCGTCCTCGGTGTACCTGGGGGGGGGGGGAGGCTGCTAGGGGGAAATTTTCAATGATGTGGGGGGGGGGGGGTAATTGTCCCGATACGGAAACAAAACCAAAAATCTGTTTACCTCCGGTGGGACTCGACCCACAATCCCCGGTTTAGAAAACCGATGCCTTATCCATTAGGCCACGGAGGCGGATGATGAAAGTGTTTCTCCTAAGATTTGATTCTGTCAAAATGAACCATCTAGCGCTGATCATATCAGCTTGGATTCATGGTCATGTGACATTCCGATATTGTATCACAGAGGTATTACAGCTGGAGTTCCAATAATTATAATGAAGGCAAAACATCTGGCAGAATTGCAAGGATGCACGATCACTGAAATGCTTTGTTAGAAAATTAAGGATTACCACAGCGTTTGCCGAAACAAAGCACGAAGAAATTTAAAGATAAAAATAATAACTAACTAATTTACACAACAAAACATCTGTTCACCTCCGGTGGGACTCGAACCCACAATCTCCGGTTTAGGAAACCGATGCCTTATCCATTAGGCCACTGAGGCCTACGCAGTTCAAAGACGTCTCTCATAAAATTGTAATCTGTTAACAAATGAATAACTTAAATGCTTTAATTTTGTATATCTAAGGTACCAAGCCGCCCATATAAAGGGGCAGTAGGGAGTAAGTTAGAATTTATTATATTATAAACACAAGCACCTTTTTGTCGAATTCTTCCAGTCACTCATTTCTTCTCTTCCAATAACCCCCCCCCCCCCCGAAAAAAAATCCTGCTGTTATTTTATACCAACATATTTCCTGGGTAGACTTTCCCTATAATGAACAGGGGGATAGTTTTCGAGGGGTAATTGTCCTCGGGTATTGTCGTCCTCGGTTGTACCTGGAGGGGGGAGGCTGCTAGGGGGTAATTTTCATATGGTGGGGGGGTTGCTAGGGGTAATTTTCAATGGTGTGTGTGGGGGGGGGGGGGGTAATTGTCCCGATACGGAAACAAACCCAAAAATCTGTTTACCTCCGGTGGGACTCGAACCCACAATCCCCGGTTTAGAAAACCGATGCCTTATCCATTAGGCCACGGAGGCGGATGATGAAAGTGTTTCTCCTAAGATTTGATTCTGTCAAAAATGAACCATCTAGCGCTGATCATATCAGCTTTGATTCATGGTCATGTGACATTCAGATATTACATCAAAGAGGTATTACAGCTGGAGTTCCAATAACTAAAATGTATGCAGACATCTGGCGGAATTGCAAGGATGCACAATCACTGAAATGCTTTGTTGGA
The DNA here is from genome assembly GCF_000002235.5 of Strongylocentrotus purpuratus. Classification (NCBI taxonomy): domain Eukaryota; kingdom Metazoa; phylum Echinodermata; class Echinoidea; order Camarodonta; family Strongylocentrotidae; genus Strongylocentrotus; species Strongylocentrotus purpuratus. The sequence goes on along the minus strand of NW_022145599.1, from coordinate 31,734,312 downwards.
AAATTAAGGATTACCACAGCGTTTGCCGAAACAAAGCAAGAAGAAATTATGATAAAAATAATAACTAACTAATTTACACAACAAAACATCTGTTCACCTCCGGTTGGACTCGAACCCACAATCCCCGGTTTAGGAAACCGATGCCTTATCCATTAGGCCACGGAGGCCCACGGAGTTCAAAGATGTCCCTCATAAAATTGTAATCTATCAATGAATGAATCGCTTAAAATAATACTTTAATATGTTATAAGGTTCCAAGCCGCCCATAGATAGGGGGATTTGGAGTAAGTTAGGAGTTATTATATTATATTATCCACACAAGCACCTTTTTTTCAAATTCTTCCAGTCACTCCTTTCTTCTATTCAAATTGTCCTAGGGGATAATTGTCCCGATACGGAAACAAAATCTAAAAATCTGTTTACCTCCGGTGGGACTCGAACCCACAATCCCCGGTTTAGAAAACCGATGCCTTATCCATTAGGCCCGGAGGCGGATGATGAAAGTGTTTCTCCTCAGATTTTATTCTGTCAAAAATGAACCATCTAGCGCTGATCATATCAGCTTGGATTCATGGTCATGTGACATTCAGATATTACATCAAAGAGGTATTACAGCTGGAGTTCCAATAACTAAAATGTATGCAGACATCTGGGGGAATAGCAAGCATGCACAATCATGGCCCTGGGAAGCAGGGGTGCTGGGGGTGCTGCAGTACCCCCGGAATTTTTCCGGGGGGAGGGGGGGGGGGCACAGCACCCCCCCGCAATTTTTTTTCGTATGATATATTTAATGTATATCATTATATGCTTCGTTTACAAAATTGTCACACAGCCGTCAGCCACAAATGAAGATTAGAAAGAAAAAAATTATAACGTTTCTTTCACAAAATCCTATAAAATGTATCCCTCGAAGAGAATTTGTTTTGTTTAATAAAAAAAAAAAATTGTCCTAATTGGGGACCCCAAAATGACAGACCTCCCCCCCCCCCCAATACCGATGGACAAAATTTTCAAATTATTCGACACACACAAACAAAAATGCCCTCTTCCCCCCCCCCCCCTCCCCCCTCTGCTTATTCAGTGGCTGGCTAAGTCGTTGCGAAATTTTTGGGACCAAAAAAAAATATATGTCCTCTTACCCCCCCCCCCCCCCCCCGCGCTTATTCAGCGGCTGGATGAGTCGTTGCAAAAAATAATTTCGCAGTATATATCTCAGCGGCCCCGGTGAAAAAATCGTTCCCAGGGCCCTGTGCACAATCACTGAAATGCTTTGTTGGAAAATTAAGGATTACCACAGCGTTTGCCGAAACAAAGCAAGAAGAAATTATGATAAAAATAATAACTAACTAATTTACACAACAAAACATCTGTTCACCTCCGGTGGGACTCGAACCCACAATCCCCGGTTTAGGAAACCGATGCCTTATCCATTAGGCCACGGAGGCCCACGGAGTTCAAAGATGTCCCTCATAAAATTGTAATCTATCAATGAATGAATCGCTTAAAATAATACTTTAATATGTTATAAGGTTCCAAGCCGCCCATAGATAGGGGGATTTGGAGTAAGTTAGGAGTTATTATATTATCCACACAAGCACCTTTTTTTCGAATTCTTCCAGTCACTCCTTTCTTCTATTCAAATTATCCCCCCCCCCGAAAAAAATTCTGCTGTTATTTTATACCAACATATTTTCCTGGGTAGACTTTCCCTATAATGAACAGGGGGTAATTTTCGAGGGGTAATTGTACTCGGGTATTGTCGTCATCGGTTGTACGTGTTGGGGGGGGGGGGGGTGCTAGGGGGTAATTTTCAATGGTGGGGGGATAATTGTCCTAGGGGATAATTTTCCCGATACGGAAACAAAATCTAAAAATCTGTTTACCTCCGGTGGGACTCGAACCCACAATCCCCGGTTTAGAAAACCGATGCCTTATCCATTAGGCCACGGAGGCGGATGATGAAAGTGTTTCTCCTCAGATTTTATTCTGTCAAAAATGAACCATCTAGCGCTGATCATATCAGCTTTGATTCATGGTCATGTGACATTCAGATATTACATCAAAGAGGTATTACAGCTGGAGTTCCAATAACTAAAATGTATGCAAACATCTGGCAGAATTTCAAGGATGCACAATTACTGAAATGCTTTGTTTGAAAAATGAGGATTTCCACAGCGTTTGCCGAAACAAAGCACGAAGAAATTTAAGATAAAAATAATAACTAACTAATTTACACAACAAAACATCTGTTCACCTCCGGTGGGACTCGAACCCACAATCCCCGTTTAGGCAACCGATGCCTTATCCATTAGGCCACTGAGGCCTACGCAGTTCAAAGACGTCTCTCATAAAATTGTAATCTGTTAACAAATGAATAACTTAAATGCTTTAATTTTGTATATCTAAGGTACCAAGCCGCCCATATATAGGGGCGATTGGGAATAAGTTAGAAGTTATTTTTTTATAAACACAAGCACCTTTTTGTCGAATTCTTCCAGTCACTCATTTCTTCTCTTCCAATAACCCCCCCCCCCCCCCGAAAAAAAAATCCTGCTGTTATTTTATACCAACATATTTTCCGGGTAGACTTTCCCTATAATGAACAGGGGGATAATTTTCGAGGGGTAAATGTCCTCGGGTATTGTCGTCATCGGTTGTACCTGGGGGGGGGGGTGGGGGGGGGGTTGCTAGGGGGTCATTTTCAATGGTGGGGGATAATTGTCCTAGGGATAATTGTCCCGATACGGAAACAAAATCTAAAAATCTGTTTACCTCCGGTGGGACTCGAACCCACAATCCCCGTTTTAGAAAACGATGCCTTATCCATTAGGCCACGGAGGCCCACGGAGTTCAATAATGTCCCTCATAAATTGTAATCTGTTATGAAAAGAATCGCTTAAATGCTTTAATTTTTTTTCTTCATATCTAAGGTTCCAAGCCACCCATAGATAGCAGCGATTGGGAGTAAGTTAGAAGTTATTATATTATCCACACAACACCTTTTTGTCGAATTCTTCCAGTCACTCCTCTCTTCTCTCCAATCCCCCCCCCCCCCGAAAAAAAATCCTACTGTTATTAATACTAACATATTTTCCGGGTATTGACTTTCCCTTAAATGAACAGGGGGATAATTTTCGAGGGGGAATTGTCCTAGGGTAATGTTGTCCTTGGTTGTACGTAGGGGGATTGTGCTAGGGGGTATTTTCAATGGTGGGAGGGTAAGGGGGGGGGGGTAATTGTATAGGGGATAATTGTCCAAGGGGGTAATTGTCCCGATACGGAAACAAAATCTAAAATCTGTTTACCTCCGGTGGGACTCGAACCCACAATCCCCGATTTAGAAAACCAATGCCTTATCCATTAGGCCACGGAGGCGGATGCTGAAAGTGTTTCTCCTAAGATTTTATTCTGTTAAAAATGAATCATCTAGCGCTGGTCATCTCAGCTTGGATTCATGGTCATGTGACATTCAGATATTACATCAAAGAGGTATTACAGCTTGAGTTTGCAATAAATGAAATTTATGCAAACATCTGGCAGAATTTCAAGGATGCACAATTACTGAAATGCTTTGTTTGAAAAATGAGGATTTCCACAGCGTTTTGCCGAAACAAAGCACGAAGAAATTTAAGATGAAAATAATAACTAACTAATTTTACACAACAAAACATCTGTTCACCTTCGGTGGGACTCGAACCCACAATCCCCGGTTTAGGAAACTGATGCCTTATCCATTAGGCCACGGAGGCCTACGCAGTTCAAAGACGTCCCTCATAAAATTGTACTCTGTTAACAAATGAATAACTTAAATGCTTTAATTTTGTATATCTAAGGTACCAAGCCGTCCATATAAAGGGGCAATAGGGAGTTAGTTAGAATTTATTATATTTAAACACAAGCACCTTTTTGTCGAATTCTTCCAGTCACTCATTTCTTCTCTTCCAATAACCCCCCCCCCCCCCGAAAAAAAATCCTGCTGTTATTTTTATACCAACATATTTCCTGGGTAGACTTTCCCTATAATGAACAGGGGGATAGTTTTCGAGGGGTAATTGTCCTCGGGTATTGTCGTCCTCGGTTGTACCTGGGGGGGGGGGGGGGGTTGCTAGGGGTCATTTTCAATGGTGGGGGATAATTGTCCTAGGGGATAATTGTCCCGATACGGAAACAAAATCTAAAAATCTGTTTACCTCCGTGGGACTCGAACCCACAATCCCCGGTTTAGAAAACCGATGCCTTATCCATTAGGCCACGGAGGCCCACGGAGTTCAATAATGTCCCCTCATAAAATTGTAATCTGTTATGAAAGAATCGCTTAAATGCTTTAATTTTTTTTTTCATATCTAAGGTTCCAAGCCGCCCATAGATAGCAGCGATTGGGAGTAAGTTAGAAGTTATTATATTATCCACACAGGCACCTTTATGTCGAATTCTTCCAGTCACTCCTCTCTTCTCTCCAATCCCCCCCCCCCCCCCCTCTTGGTTCATTTAGAGGAGTGACTGGAAGAATTCGACAAAAAGGTGCTTGTGTGGATAATATAATAACTTCTAACTTACTCCCAATCGCTGCTATCTATGGGCGGCTTGGAACCTTAGATATGAAGAAAAAAAATTAAAGCATTTAAGCGATTCTTTTCATAACAGATTACAATTTTATGAGGGACATTATTGAACTCCGTGGGCCTCCGTGGCCTAATGGATAAGGCATCGGTTTTTCTAAACCGGGATTGTGGGTTCGAGTCCCACCGGAGGTAAACAGATTTTTAGATTTTGTTTCCGTATCGGGACAATTATCCCCTAGGACAATTATCCCCCCACCATTGAAAATTACCCCCTAGCAACCCCCCCCCCCCCCCAACACGTACAACCGATGACGACAATACCCGAGTACAATTACCCCTCGAAAATTACCCCCTGTTCATTATAGGAAAAGTCTACCCAGGAAAATATGTTGGTATAAAAATAACAGCAGAATTTTTTTTCGGGGGGGGGGGGATAATTTGAATAGAAGAAAGGAGTGACTGGAAGAATTTGAAAAAAGGTGCTTGTGTGGATAATATAATATAATAACTCCTAACTTACTCCAAATCCCCCTATCTATGGGCGGCTTGGAACCTTATAACATATTAAAGTATTATTTTTAAGCGATTCATTCATTGATAGATTACAATTTTATGAGGGACATCTTTGAACTCCGTGGGCCTCCGTGGCCTAATGGATAAGGCATCGGTTTCCTAAACCGGGGATTGTGGGTTCGAGTCCCACCGGAGGTGAACAGATGTTTTGTTGTGTAAATTAGTTAGTTATTATTTTTATCATAATTTCTTTATGCTTTGTTTCGGCAAACGCTGTGGTAATCCTTAATTTTCCAACAAAGCATTTCAGTGATTGTGCACAGGGCCCTGGGAACGATTTTTTCACCGGGCCGCTGAGATATATACTGCGAAATTATTTTTTGCAACGACTCATCCAGCCGCTGAATAAGCGCGGGGGGGGGGGGGGGGGGGGGGGGGGTAAGAGGACATATATTTTTTTTTTGGTCCCAAAAATTTCGCAACGACTTAGCCAGCCACTGAATAAGCAGAGGGGGAGGGGGGGGGAAGAGGGCATTTTTGTTTGTGTGTGTCGAATAATTTGAAAATTTTGTCCATCGGTATTGGGGGGGGGGAGGTCTGTCATTTTGGGGTCCCCAATTAGGACATTTTTTTTTTTTTATTAAACAAAACAAATTCTCTTCGAGGGATACATTTTATAGATTTTGTGAAAGAAACGTTATAATTTTTTTTCTTTCTAATCTTCATTTGTGGCTGACGGCTGTGTGACAATTTTGTAAACGAAGCATATAATGATATACATTAAATATATCATACGAAAAAAAATTGCAGGGGGCTGTGCCCCCCCCCCCTCCCCCCGGAAAAATTCCGGGGGTACTGCAGCACCCCCCCCCAGCCCGCCCCTGCTTCCCAGGGCCATGATTGTGCATGCTTGCTATTCCCCCAGATGTCTGCATACATTTTAGTTATTGGAACTCCAGCTGTAATACCTCTTTGATGTAATATCTGAATGTCACATGACCATGAATCCAAGCTGATATGATCAGCGCTAGATGGTTCATTTTTGACAGAATAAAATCTGAGGAGAAACACTTTCATCATCCGCCTCCGTGGCCTAATGGATAAGGCATCGGTTTTCTAAAACCGGGGATTGTGGGTTCGAGTCCCACCGGAGGTAAACAGATTTTTAGATTTTGTTTCCGTATCGGGACAATTATCCCCTAGGACAATTTGAATAGAAGAAAGGAGTGACTGGAAGAATTTGAAAAAAAGGTGCTTGTGTGGATAATATAATATAATAACTCCTAACTTACTCCAAATCCCCCTATCTATGGGCGGCTTGGAACCTTATAACATATTAAAGTATTATTTTAAGCGATTCATTCATTGATAGATTACAATTTTATGAGGGACATCTTTGAACTCCGTGGGCCTCCGTGGCCTAATGGATAAGGCATCGGTTTCCTAAACCGGGGATTGTGGGTTCGAGTCCCACCGGAGGTGAACAGATGTTTTGTTGTGTAAATTAGTTTAGTTATTATTTTTATCATAATTTCTTCTTGCTTTGTTTCGGCAAACGCTGTGGTAATCCTTAATTTTCCAACAAAGCATTTCAGTGATTGTGCATCCTTGCAATTCCGCCAGATGTCTGCAATACATTTTAGTTATTGGAACTCCAGCTGTAATACCTCTTTGATGTAATATCTGAATGTCACATGACCATGAATCAAAGCTGATATGATCAGCGCTAGATGGTTCATTTTTGACAGAATCAAATCTTAGGAGAAACACTTTCATCATCCGCCTCCGTGGCCTAATGGATAAGGCATCGGTTTTCTAAACCGGGGATTGTGGGTTCGAGTCCCACCGGAGGTAAACAGATTTTTGGTTTTGTTTCCGTATCGGGACAATTCCCCCCCCCCCACACACACCATTGAAAATTACCCCCTAGCAACCCCCACCTTATGAAAATTACCCCCAAGCAGCCTCCCCCCTCCAGGTACAACCGAGGACGACAATACCCGAGGACAATTACCCCTCGAAAACTATCCCCCTGTTCATTATAGGGAAAGTCTACCCAGGAAATATGTTGGTATAAAATAACAGCAGGATTTTTTTTCGGGGGGGGGGGTTATTGGAAGAGAAGAAATGAGTGACTGGAAAATTCGACAAAAAGGTGCTTGTGTTTATAATATAATAAATTCTAACTTACTCCCTATTGCCCCTTTATATGGGGCGGCTTGGTACCTTAGATATACAAAATTAAAGCATTTAAGTTATTCATTATTTTGTTAACAGATTACAATTTTATGAGAGACGTCTTTGAACTGCGTAGGCCTCAGTGGCCTAATGGATAAGGCATCGGTTTCCTAAACCGGGGATTGTGGGTTCGAGTCCCATCGTTAAGTTAAGTGTCCTGTGACTTTCCCTCCCATTTCTACTTCGATTCTTTCATCTTCTTTAAAAATTCATTTCCGTTTCAATGGTGGGAGGGTAAGGGGGGGGGGTAATTGTATAGGGATAATTGTCCAAGGGGGTAATTGTCCCGATACGGAAACAAAATCTAAAAATCTGTTTACCTCCGGTGGGACTCGAACCCACAATCCCCGATTTAGAAAACCGATGCCTTTTCCATTAGGCCACGGAGGCGGATGATGAAAGTGTTTCTCCTAAGATTTTATTCTGTTAAAAATGAATCATCTAGTGCTGGTCATCTCAGCTTGGATTCATGGTCATGTGACATTCAGATATTACATCAAAGAGGTATTACAGCTTGAGTTCCAATAACTAAAATATATGCAAACATCTGGCAGAATTTTAAGGATGCACAATCACTGAAATGCTTTGTTTGAAAAATGAGGTTTTCTACAGCGTTTGCCGAAACAAAGCACGAAGAAATTATGATAAAAATAATAACTAACTAATACACCCCCCAAAAAAATGTGTTCACCTCCGGTGGGACTCGAACCCACAATCCCCGGTTTAGGAAACCGATGCCTTATCCATTAGGCCACGGAGGCCCACGGAGTTCAATGATGCCCCTCATAAAATTGCAATCTGTTAATAAATGAACCGCGATTGGGAGTAAGTAAGACGTTATTATATTATCCACACAAGCACCTTTTTGTTGAATTCATCCAGTCACTCCTTCCTTCTCTTCTCTTTGTTTTTTATTTGATTTTTTTTTCTTCTCCCCACCCCCTCTCTTTCTCTCTCTCTCTGAAATAAACACGCCCACACATAATAAACTTTAATACAGGATAATAACGGCACAAAATAAATTAATGCATTTAACTATATATTTTATTTCTATATATGATTTTGTATAACGAATTTCACGGGAACCAAACAAATGGTAACTTTTAAATAAAAATGCTTATAATTTTCTTACATTAATTTGGAAACGTTATGCCAGGAGATTAAAAGAAAATATTACGAATTGTAGCATTAATTTAGTTTCACAATTATAAGAAATAATGAGGACCTAACTATGATAATTCATACAATTACGTCATCGTGTGATCATAATGAATGCTGCCCTCATATTTTTAGTAATTTTTCTTCGATTTTGTGTTTGTTTTAATGATTCGTTTGTTTATTTAGTGAAGTAAAAACTGACGGCCTTAGAATAATCATATCCAAGTAATTGCCAGATATTGATTTACACCCGGGTGAAGAGTGTCAAATGTGAATTATTGTCTTGCAAAATTAAAATGCATATTACATGTAGCAGGTTCTATGACAATTACCCTTTGGACAATCACCCAATGGTAAATTACCAACGGGATATTACCCCTAAGGACAATAACCCCCAGTCAAAATTAACCCAAAGGACAACCATCACCGATGACAATAACCCCCGGAAAACTACCCCCCCCCCTTGAAAAATCAGCCCCTTCGACAATCACACCCTTTCCCGAGGACAATCCCCCTTCCCTGAAAATGATACCCTTTGACAGGGGATATTTTCTGTTGGGGGGGGGGGGTAATTGTCCTCCGGGGGTTATTGTCCAATGGTGTGATTGTCCAAGGGGGGAATTTTCAGAATTGGGGTGGGGGTAATTGTCCTTGGGACGTAATTTTTCCCGGGGAATAATTGTCCTATAGCCTTGGTTGTCCTTCGTGTGATTTTCCGGGGGGGGGAATTTCCGGGATGATTTACCTGCATGGGGGTGATTGTCCAGGGAGGTAATTGTCCTGATACGCATGTACCATGATTACGGTACTGCTTTTATTGCATATACTACTGTCTTTTGATACTTTAATTATCGTCATATTATGTTACTGCGTTAATGTTACATTATGGACATAGTATTATATACATACAATTATTATGGTACTTCTATTATTGTCGTATTACGATAAAACTACATTTGTAAATGTCATTACGATAGGTACTAATATTATTGTTTAAATACGATTTCCTCATCAAGTTTTTACCTAATTTTGCATAATTATCTAGGCTAGATAATATGTTCAATTTCTGTGAGAAACATTCGCCAAGTATTAATGAAGAAGAAACAGTTCTCTGTAAATTATTTAGGCCTTACACTACCAGAATAACAAAGACCTCAATTAAGAGGATTATTCGTTTTAATTCCTTTGTGGGGGCGGTCTAGAACGAGGCTCGAGAAGGACTTCGAACTTAGGTGCGTACATGGTGAAGGAACCCTTCACGTTAGACACATCAACGACAGGCCCCTCCGGAAACGGACGGTGTATTTCTGGACCAGGTTGGCAATAGTCAGAAAGATGGTCCTGCGGCAACTTCCTGGCCGGGACAGGATCTTGGACCTGGATATAACAAACAAACAAATGAACATTACAAAAAAATACCAAAAACGGACAAATTAGTGCCTTAATGTTGTAGATGCATAGATGCACAAAAACTCTGCTCTCTCCTCATTACAGCTTCACCAGATTTTCCCTTTGTTATTCGCCGTAACGAGGACATCTAAACAACCTATACATCCAATGAGACCAAAAATCCTAAGGTCATTGAGACCAAGAGCCCACGTCAGTGGCAAATCCAGGGGGGGGGGGCCCGGGCCCTTGAGAAAAAAATCATGTAAAATCACGTGATTTTTACGATTTTGGGGGTTGGGCCCCCCCCCCCCCTGGCGCTCAAGGGGGGGGGGATGCAAATTGAAATTTTTTTTGAGGATCAAAAAAAAAAAATGTGCTCACTACCACTACCCCCCCCCCCCCCCCCCCCCCCCCCCCCCCCCCCCCACTGAGCGAATTTTTGGCCGGCGCGTTTTTCAAATTTTCGGGGGCAAAAAAAAAAAAAAAGTTGGCCCCCTCCCCTAAGAAATCCTGGATCCGCGCCTGGCCCACGTGACACAGAGTCTCAAGTTTACTGGCTGAGGAGACCGACAACCTACGGAGCCGACACAATTATAGATTATGATTAATCTATATTCAGTCATTTAGAGACACCTCAATTACTAGTTGTAACATTTTGATGTAGCACAACACATTCAAAGTAAAACTGTTCTTGGTCCGAATGCCTAAGCGATGTTTTAAGTCTTATTTACACTATTCAAGGATATTTATATTATAACAGCGTCGGCCAGAAAGAAAACAAATAAGATGCAAAGAAGAAAGAAGAAAAAAGAAGATGGAAACAAATTACGGGAATCCCAATTTGACGAAAAATGACTTACCGACAGAAAATGGGGTGACGATACGGGCTTTGTCCGAGTCAAAGGTCAGGTCATTGCCGTTGAGTTTCAAGAATCTCGTAGCGTCAAAGACCTGTGGATCAGATTGCCAATCGGCAGGGTCGTTGTGCATGGCCCAGTGGTTTGGAATGATGAGAGTTTCCTTGTCGATGGCATAACCACCGATCGTGCCGTCTGCGGACGCCGCATGGGGTATTCCCAAGGTAGCAACTGGGCGAAGGCGATGGACCTCGGTCAGGAAGGACATCGTCCGTGGAAGACTCGTGCGATCGTCGTACGTAACGTCGGTGCCAAAGTTCTTCATCTCCTGGCGAATCTGAGATGAGGGAAGCAAAGGTGGGTTTGTACCTCATTCACAGAGCCAAGCCGATGCCAAACCGACCGATCCTTGGCCATGCGCTAGGGATAGGCTTAATGTGATTTGGGGGTCTGTTGTCAGTAGTGATGTAGCTAGGAATTGTGTATGGCGGCCGAAGGAAACCATGAAATTAATGAAATATTGTTTCGCAAAGTAACCGAAAGTAAACATCTCTTTCAGTACTAATATTTGTGGAATTACCTTTGAATACCATTTTGTATGGATCCAGTAAACAGGGGACGCAATTTTAACAAGAGCCTGATCTAACTTAAAATCGAGAGCAATGCAATGATTTTAACCCTTTAAAATACTATTTATACACATTATCTATTAGGGGTGCCAAATTATGAGATTCTGGAGCTAAGCAACCGAGTCTTACAAAAATGTTGCATTTTAAACAGTCAAAAACTGTCTTTGTAATGCCCTAACACAAACTGTCATCCCATTCTCTTTCCCTCTTTTGCGTTTTTGTTTCTACTCCTTTAGGAATTTTATTTTTCATATATTATATATTTGAAAGGTGTTGTAACGATTCAAGCTCTATTTGCTTATGTTTCATCACCTTTGTGTGTTCATTCTTCAAACTGTATATAAGTTACAACTTGTCTTTGATAAAACAATGTTATATTCTTTTTCACGTGAAGTTAATTCAAATGTATTGTAAAATTGAAAATGATTTGTCATCTTATATTAATTTTTCATGTGATGTTAACTTCAATGAATTGTGAAATTGTGAACATGCATAAATAAATAAATAAAATAAATTGTAAGATTCATGAATACGAAGGTTCGTTATTCCGAAAATGGAATAGAACCCCATTACTGCATTTTCGGTATAAATACAAGGGAAAGCAAACATTGCGACTTTACCTTGTCTTGGAGGTCCAGGTCACTTGCCAGGTAGTAGATGTCCCATGTTATGACCTCGGGTACGGTGTTGACACCGGCCGTAAAGAAGTCATACATAAGTCGCCATCCGTCCTCTGGTTGGGCAATGGACGACTCACGCTTCAAAAAGAAATCGCTGTAACGTTGCACGAGGCTGGTTTCACGGTTCGTGTAGATGGCCTCTTCCGCTCGTTCTTTGAGGTATTTGGCCACACCTACCAGCTGCAATATAAATTACGAAACGACCGGCAGAAATCCCGGGGTGCGGATGATAATTATTATGGTTGAGGCGAGTGACGTGATCTTGTGGATACGTTGCCAAGTATCAGGTTCGAGTCCCGTTACGACATTAATTTCCTTTGGCAAGAGATTAATCTTAATTTGCCACTCTCTACCCAGGTGTTGAATGGGTACCCCCGCTCAGATGCAGTTATTAATTTGGTTGGATTGGCATGCGTGCTCTTGTAAACCAATTGAATCCAATAACCGGGGGATGGAGACAAGAAAATGCATGGAGCAAATGTTTTGACTTGTAACCCCCCCCCCCCTACACACACCACTCTAGTGGCGTAATAAGTAATGTTGTCCAATATCAACTTCGTGAGCTTAACCCCCTCCCACCTTCAGGATTGTCATAGAACCTTCAATATAAGGGTTATCTTTTAGATACAAAATTGCTTTACAGTGATGCAACTACAGTATTTCGAACTGACAATGGCGGTACTCACGTTGGTTTCGTAGTCATCTACTTTAGTGTTTGGCAGGACAGTAGATATAAACCCTGGCTGAAACAAGACACTGTTACTGAGAGCATCGACGTCCTCAAAGAATTTCTGGAACTGCCACTGGCCGCTGATTGTATTTCTATGACCGGCTGTATCGAACGCTATACGGGTCATCACGTCCAGTACGTGCTCCCTGAAGATCATTTTAGGGACGACTAAATCGCTGGGAATTGCCCCCGTCAATTCATCGTCGAAGAAGGCGATGGCTTCTTCGATTTGAGTTTCGACGGTGGTTCTCAGGTACGACGTTTCCTTGAGGGTACTGTTGACAAAGGCTCGTGCCTCCTCCGAAGCAGCGCCGTTGTCTCGTATAGTACCTTTGTTGAAAATGGATTAAATACGTACCGTTGAATTAAAAAATGATAATTAATTCAACAACAACAAAAAAAAAAAAACACCCCCGAACAAACAGAAGAGGCCAGAGATTAACTGACATTGAAAAAAGTTGTAGAATGAATCTCAGTAGAGGTGTCGAAGTGAAGTGGTTTAAGCATTTGACTTTAAAATAATGCAATGGTCGTGGGTTCGATCCCTGATACGACACTAATGTCCTTTGGCAAGGCATTAATCTACATTACGCCACTCCCTACTTAGGAGAGAAAAGTGGACCTGGTAAGATGGCGAAGGCCTTTGTGTTAGTAATTGTCATACTTATGCCCTCACGGTGACCATAATATTATGGTAGGAATACTCCTCGGGGAATGGAGACATTGCATATTTTGGTCGAATGAATCCGATGATCGAGGTAAAGCGCTTAAAGACGGTATTTCGCATTTTAAGCGCTGTATAAATTCAGATTAGACTTATTTATACTATTCCTACAACTAAGGCTCATTCAGAAATGACGCAGAAAATACGCGGCGGCTTTTTTAATAATAACGTAAAGACGTAGTACGCTTACGTTTCTTAATATCATAGCAAGATTATATCACAGAGCTCCGTGAATAAACGTGATTATATACCTCTTATCAGTGGCGGATCCAGGGGGGGGGCAGGGGGCCCGCCTCCCCCCCCCCCCCCCCCTTGAGAAAAAAATCATGTAAAATCACGTGATTTTTACTTTTTTGGGGGGGGGGGTTGCCCCCCCCCCCCGGCGCTCAAGGGGGGGGTGCAAAAAAAAAATGTGCTTACTACCCCCCCCCCCCTTTTTCTCCGACTTTTTCGTTTTCATACCTCGCCACTGCATGAGCTCTTCTGGTAGCTGCTTCTTGTTTGACTCGACCCCACGATCGGAGAAGAGGTGATACTTCTCCAAAAACGCTTCATCCCTGAATCCCCTGGAGTTGATGAAGCAGATCTTTGATAAACCGAGGTTTAACTGGTAGAGTCCGCCTTCCTTTTCGCTGATCATCTCAGCCGCCGATCTCTGTCAAAATGTCGAAAATCATGAAATATTTTGAATTCTGATAATTTATTATGAGGCAGTTGAACGCACTGATATTACGACAAATCATAACATGTATCAGATTTTGAGATAACTATTATGTTATTATATATAACAATAGAAACCCAATATTTTCAGAATAGATTGATGATTAATTTGTAATGTTTTTTTAAAAGTTTGGCATGATTGGAATCTGGAAGACGTGAATAGGAGAAAGCAAATCTGTGATCGCAAAGCCTTTTAAGAAATCAACTCCTGGGCAATGACAAAACACTACTGGATTTATGATTTTGCAATCTGTCATTGTATAATCACACTTTTAAGAAACTGCAATATGTACAGGGTTATTGAGAAAAAAAATTAAGTCGTGTTGAATGAAAATTGACGAAATTCTTGCCTTACTTATCTCCCAGTAAATAAAGCCTAACAGAGGTGTATTAGGTATTTAAGCGCCAGGGGCGAGCAATGAAGCTTGGAACTCTTCACAATTAATCTTCATGGGAGGATTTATTTTGTTGCTGAACGTGCTGAAACTCAAAAGAAACAACTCATTTGCCTGGATCATTTGTCACCATTTATCTTTCTCTCTTTCTCTCTTTCTCTCTTTCTCTCTTTCTCTCTCTCTCTCTCTCTCTCTCTCTCTCTTCCCCCTTTCTCTCTGTCTCTCTGTCTCTCTCTCTCCTGTCCGATGCCGAAGGTCTTGAAAAGCCACTGATCATGCAGGCTACACTGAATAGGCTACTTACCGATCTAAAGAAATCGCTCACTACCCTTTTCAACTGCGTAAAGCTCCCCAACAGCCCCGGACCGGGAGGTGTTTTTCCACTCAATGCGTCAGAGTTTGGTGTCATCACCATCAACATCCCGACCACCATCACCACCTTCACCACCGTGCACGTAAGATGCATCTTGGAGTTCGATTTGGTAGCTGTCCCGATGAAGCGGTTTAGGCGTTGAAATACTGAGGAAAGGGAAGTGTTGTGGTCTGTCAAATCATTATGAAATCAGGTAGAGATGGTATTTTATATATAAATTATTAATTAATAATTATACAGTATAATAGGGGTGCCGCTCTAATGGGTCGATTTTTGCCAAAGAACGGGAAGGAAGAGAAGAAAAAATAAACATGGGGTGTGATTTTGTGTTGGGAAATAGTTACAAATGAGCCCATTTTTAGATCCTGGTCATAAACATAGGCTACTCGTTCTTTCAGGATAATACCTCAGCAAAATTATTGCCAATTACAAATCCCAGATGCAAAAAAAAGGAAAAGAAATTACTACGTTTTAATCTAAAGGGTGACGTTTTGAATGGAAGTATCATTTTCTGCCATAATGACCACTTAAAATTGTTGAGGATTTGAAGGTTTCAGATTAATAACAGAAAAATGGAAAACAAAAGTAATGATAAACAATTCAAAAGTAGCCTATAGGCCTGTATTATAGCCTGTTTAGCCATTTCAAATTTTCTCGTATAAGATATAGAATCGTTCAAAATAGTTGAGGTTATAGTTTTTACGAGTAGTGAGCTAGGTACACGAGCAAAAAAGGCGCAGTGTTGTCAATTTAAAAAAAAATTAAGTAGAAGATTTTATCACTTTTCCAAATCTACCCGAAAACCTATTTTAAAATTTAAAGGGATAGTTTGTCAAGGCTACTCACCTGTACCTGCCAGTGAAAGAAAGCCCACGTACTGATATCACCGAGGATTCTCTCAAACTGGTCACTGACCGAGAAGCGGCAGCTTATATATCGTGTGTGAAGAATGGATTCTATAATTGAGATGCTGCTTAAATAGAAAAGGCAAGGTTTGTTCGATCTAGAAAAATACAAAACATCTGCCTGAGATAAATGGAAGGTGTTAGTACTCCTTGTTTGTTCTCTCGCGAGTACACTTATCATTCAATCAATTGAGCATATTTGATGTGGAAGTTGGAACACGAAGGTATCTGTCAAGTTTTTAAAGGTACTATGTCCCATTTGCAGGCCAAACAAAGATAAAAAGGTTAAATTTCAACGGCATTTGAAAGACAATACTATAGAACTTCCCTCAAAACGAAAGGGCTTGAAAATGGCTTTCGGTGGGAAAATAACGACCATTAGTTGTCGAATCGACTTAAGTGATTGCAATCACCTAAGTCATGGTCTGATTTTCAGACCCTTTTACCAAATGGCTGTACGTTTTGTGATGCACAAAGATTCAATCAGTTTGATTTTGGCCATTACAAGAAGTGGGTTATTGATGTAGACTAAATGCTCATGTACCTGTTACAGCTTATTTTATGTATGTTATTACCAAAGAAAAATAGATGTCAGTTAGTCACTCAATGGCGTCTGACAGTGAACCCTAGAAGGTAAACGGGTTTTCTTGCATAAACAAAATTATAGGACACTGCCAATGTTTAAATCTCACATTATAGGACATACATGACATAGGCATATTCCTAATTCCTGCAAAGTTCTACAGAATTTGATGTTGGCTGCAAAAGGGACACAGTATCTTTAAGTTTGGATATGAAATATCCCTTATGACAGTTGTCAATCATAACATGCTGTATAACAAAAGTAAATAAAATACGGGATAAATATATGCTTTTAAGGGATTCAATGTACTGTTTTCATCGAAACTATAGGGTGAGAAGGAGACCAATTAAGGGTCAAAACCTGGAAATAAAGATTCGAAGAAAGAAGATTAGGCAAAAATATTACAAGAAACACTGTCAGTTTTTAAAAATATGAAATCAAATAAGGAATATTGATCAATATTAAAAAAGATAATTCATAATGCTAGCAATTTTTTGACGATAGTGAATAAGGTTACCATACATAATAGTGGGCGAGTCTAGCTGCCCCAGTTCAGGTTCGTGTACTCTCTATCATGTTATTCCCATCCATATTTGCACAAGATAATTTAAAAGAAATATTACTATTTACTCTTATGCTTTGTAATATCTATATGTTGAAACTTTACAGTGTCACTGACCTCAGTTTCTGTATACCCTCCAAAAAAATTGCACGAGGTGATATATTTGTTCTTCTTTCAGTTCGTTATATTTTTAAATCTGTGCTTCATTGTCTATTGCCATATTTGCACAAGATAATTTAAAAGAAATATTATTATCAACTATTGTGCTTTGTAAAATCTTTATGCTGAAGGTTTACAGTGTCACTGACCTCAGTTTCTGTATACCCTCCACAAATTTGCACGGCAGTGGCGGATCCAGGGGGGGGCCGAAACGGCCGCGGCCCCCCTATTGGCGGCGCAAAAAAAAGGAAGAAAAAAAAAGAGGAAGAAAAGAAGAGAAAAAAAGAAAGGAGAAGAGAGAAAAAAAGGAGAAGAGAAAAGAAAGGAGAAGAGAAAGGAAAAAAGAAGAGAAAAGAAAAGAGAAGAGAAAAGATAAAGAAGAAAGCCCCCCCCCCCCCCCTCCCACTCCGAGGTCGGAGGGGCCGAATTTATGTTCCCAAAATTTCCGATAAAGAGTTACTTTTCACGAAACAAAGTCCGGCCCGTAATACACAAAAATCCGGCCCGTACTGACTTTACCCAGTTAGAGGGCTGCTTTCAAAGAGAGGCCACATACATGTGCGTACCCTAGATAACACTAAGTGGGTGGGGGGGGGGTGGGAAAAGAAAAGTCGGTGAGAAAGGGGAAAGACAAGGAAATGGCGCTAAGTGACAGTAACGATGAATAAGGGAAAACTGTAATCGGGAGATTTGGGGTCATTCCAGAAGGCTTGGCAAACGTTATTGAATAGATGGGGGACGGGCCGGCCGCATAAAATCTCGAGCCGCGGATTCAAAGTTAAACGTTAAAAACAGCCCCTGCGGTCATCACTCTTTAGTGAGAAATTTGAAAAGGGCACAATATTTTGGATGTCTTTTAAATAGAAGTTATATACTCAACAGTCACATTTTGATTATCGGTAGGGCCGCTTCACAACTCTTATTTTGCCCTTCATTTGGATTCAGCTCATACCAACTCGCTTGTGGACAGGGGCGGCAATCCTGGGCCCGATAGGGGGACACGTCCCCCAGGAAATTTAGAAATATAGCTAGAAAGAAATATGACGGAAAGAACGTACAAATTGGGCTTAGGGATTTTCTAGAATGCATAATTTCAGCATTCAACATTGCAAAATCTCGCTTGGTCGCTACGCCCCGGCCCTCGCTCGATAACACAAAACTATGACGCTCCCGGCCGTGATTTATCCATGGTTGGTGTAATACATCTTTTTTTCCTTTCATGTCTACTAAGCTAATTGTGTACTATCACAATCATGATTGTTTTTTATTTTCCCTTTAAAGCAGGCGCGTAGCCAGGGGCGGTGAGGGCAGTAAGAGGACGAAAAAGGAGCAGACAAAGAAATATTTTTTCAAATTGAGACAAGTCGAGAACGGTACAACGAATCGTCTTCTTTCTCTAATAATTTAATTAAATGTCAAAGCTTCCGCGCATCGCTCGGAAGGGGGGCAACTGAATTCAGACAAGGATTGGGAGTCGAGAATGGTAAAACGAATCATCTTCTTTCTATAATAATTTAATGAAACGTCAACGTTACCGCGCTTCGCGCGGAAGGGGGAAAACTGAATTCAAACAAGGATTAAGAGACGAGATTGGTACAACGATTCGTCTTCTTCCTCTAATAATATGATGAACCGTCAAAGCTTACGCGCTATGCGCGGGCAAGGGAAAACTGAATTCAGACAAGGATTAAGAGTCGAGAACGGTACAACGAATCGTCTTCTTTCTCTAATAATTTAATGAAACGTCAAAGCTTCCGCGCTTCGCGCGGGAGGGGGGGGGGCGGTGGCGGGAACTCAATTCAGACAAAGATTAAGAGTCGTGAACGGTACAACGAATCGTCTTCTTTCTCTAATAATTTAATGAAACGTCAAAGCTTCCGCGCTTCGCGCGGGAGGGGGGGGGGGGGGGTGGCGGGAACTCAATTCAGACAAAGATTAAGAGTCGAGAACGGTACAACGAATCGTCTTCTTTCTCTAATAATTTAATGAACCGTCAAAGCTTACGCGCTATGCGCAGGCAGGGGAAAACTGAATTCAGACAAGGATTAAGAGTCGAGAACGGTACAACGAATCGTCTTCTTTCTCTAATAATTTAATGAAACTTCAAAGCTTCCGCGCTTCACGCGGGAGGGGGGTGGCGGGAACTCAATTTAGACAAAGATTAAGAGTCGAGAACGGTACAACGAATCGTCTTCTTTCTCTAATAATTTAATGAAACTTCAGAGCTTCCGCGCTTCGCGCTGGAGGGGGGGGGGGGGTGGCGGGAACTTAATTTTAGACAAAGATTAAGAGTCGATGACGGTACAACGAATCGTCTTCTTTCTCTAATAATTTAATGAAACGTTAAGCTTCCGCGCAAAGCGCAGGAGGGGGGGAACTGAATTCAGACAAGGATTAAGAGTCGAGAATGGAACAACGAATCATCTTCTTTCTCTAATAATTTCATTAACTATGAAAGGCCAAAGCTTCCATGCTTCGCGCGGGAGGGGGGGCTGAATTCAGTCAAGTAATAAAAGTCGAGAATGGTACAACAAATCTTCTTTCTCTAATAATTAATGAAAAAGCAAAGCTTCCGCGCTTCGCGCGGGCGGGAGGAAACTGAATTCAAACAAGGATTAAGAGTCGAGAATGTTACAACGAATCGTCTTCTTTCTCTAATAATTTAATGAAACGTCAAAGCTTCCGCGCTTCGCGCGGGAGGGGGAAAACTGAATTCAGAGAAGGATTAAGATTCGAGAATGGAACAACGAATCATCTTCTTTCTCTAATAATTTCATTAAACTGTAAAAGGTCAAAGCCTCCGCGATTTGCGCGGGAGGGGGAAAACTGGATTCAGACAAGGAATACGAGTCGAGAATGGTACAACAAATCGTCTTCTTTCTCTAATAATTAATGAAAGGTTAAAGCTTCCGCGGGCTATAGCCCCCCCCCCCCGATGAAAATGTCAATGGTGCTTCTAATATGACCTTGAAAAAACGGTCTGCGCAATTTTCAAATTTCCGGCCCCCCCCCCCCCCCTATTGGAAAATCCTGGATCCGCGCCTGCACGGGGTGATATATTTCTTCTTCTTTCAGTTCGTTTTATTTTTAAAAACTGTGCTTCATTGTCGACTGCAGGAGGATATATAAAATAATGAATAAAGTTCATCCAGAAAGGTTGCAAAAAGCAAGAAAACAATGATTTCAAAAACATTATGATTTGAGGGAGTAGGTCTTGTTAAAAAGTCGAGAAATGGCTGAATTTGTACAATACCCTCTCCTAAGTGAAAGAAATATTTGTTTCAA
The DNA here is from genome assembly GCF_000002235.5 of Strongylocentrotus purpuratus. Classification (NCBI taxonomy): domain Eukaryota; kingdom Metazoa; phylum Echinodermata; class Echinoidea; order Camarodonta; family Strongylocentrotidae; genus Strongylocentrotus; species Strongylocentrotus purpuratus. The sequence goes on along the minus strand of NW_022145599.1, from coordinate 31,713,850 downwards.
CACAATAAAAGCGGCTCTTTCCTCTCATATCCCAAATAACGTCTTTTATTTAGGAATGGGTATGAAGACAAAGATATCCTCCACATGGGAGATGGGGAAGGGCACAAATCCTCATAATTGAACATTTTAAGGGTAGACTTTTAACGACATAAAATACGATTCAAGGCTACACACATGGGTGTCGATCCCGGGGGGGGGGGGGGATGGGGGGATATATCCCCCCAAATATTTCAGGTGGGGGGGGGTGGCCTGTACAATCACCCCCCAATAATTCACCCTCAAAAAAAAAAAAAGAACAATTAATGATGAGAACCCGATGAGAGTAGTTAATGGTTACTACTCGCAAGATGGCCATCAATATACACATTTTGCTATCTCATTTTCAAAATACATACATATATACGGAGTAAATGAGACAACTGTATATGAGATAAGAATAAATTGAATTCTCGCTCATACGGCTTCATCAGGAATTGATGAATTTATTCAATTTGTTCAATCAACAGCATCATAGAAATGCAGTGCGCCAAATGCAAAGACGCAACGTTAAAAAGCAACGAGCTAAATGTTAAACGCGAAGCGCAAAAGTAGCAATCTGCAATGCACATCAGACAACCCTGGACAGTATGAACTCTGTGACAAATTCGTGATGAGATCGGAGACAAGGAGAAAGATTTTCGGATTATTAGTATGACTTATAAGATAGTTTACTAGTGTTATGTTGTTTCCCTCCACCCTTTTAAAAATTCACGTCATTGTATCTTTATTTGTTTGTTTTTTCACTCATTTTGTTTCCTGATATTTCCTAAAACAAACGTTCCATATGTACATCATGTGGGGAAACTGAATTCAAACAACGATTAATATAGAGAACAGTACAACGAATCGTCTTCTTTCTCTAATAATTTAGTGAAACGGCAAAGCTTCCGCGCTTTGCGCGGGAGGGAGGCAACTGAATTTAGACTAGGATTAAGAGTTATAATTAAAGGAAACGTCAAAGTACACGATACAACGAATCGTCTTCTTTCTCTAATAATTTAATGAAACGTCAAAGCTTCCGCGCTTCGCGCGGGAGGGGGGGGGGGGGGGGGGGGGGGGGTGGCGGGAACTCAATTCAGACAAAGATTAAGAGTCGAGAACGGTACAACGAATCGTCTTCTTTCTCTAATAATTTAATGAACCGTCAAAGCTTACGCGCTATGCGCAGGCAGGGGAAAACTGAATTCAGACAAGGATTAAGAGTCGAGAATGGAACAACGAATCATCTTCTTTCTCTAATAATTTCATTAACTATGAAAGGCCAAAGCTTCCATGCTTCGCGCGGGAGGGGGGGGGCTGAATTCAGTCAAGTAATAAAAGTCGAGAATGGTACAACAAATCTTCTTTCTCTAATAATTAATGAAAAAGCAAAGCTTCCGCGCTTCGCGCGGGCGGGAGGAAACTGAATTCAAACAAGGATTAAGAGTCGAGAATGTTACAACGAATCGTCTTCTTTCTCTAATAATTTAATGAAACGTCAAAGCTTCCGCGCTTCGCGCGGGAGGGGGAAAACTGAATTCAGAGAAGGATTAAGATTCGAGAATGGAACAACGAATCATCTTCTTTCTCTAATAATTTCATTAAACTGTAAAAGGTCAAAGCCTCCGCGATTTGCGCGGGAGGGGGAAAACTGGATTCAGACAAGGAATACGAGTCGAGAATGGTACAACAAATCGTCTTCTTTCTCTAATAATTAATGAAAGGTTAAAGCTTCCGCGGGCTATAGCCCCCCCCCCCCCCGATGAAAATGTCAATGGTGCTTCTAATATGACCTTGAAAAAACGGTCTGCGCATTTTCAAATTTCCGGCCCCCCCCCCCCCCCCCCCCCCTATTGGAAAATCCTGGATCCGCGCCTGCACGGGGTGATATATTTCTTCTTCTTTCAGTTCGTTTTATTTTTAAAAACTGTGCTTCATTGTCGACTGCAGGAGGATATATAAAATAATGAATAAAGTTCATCCAGAAAGGTTGCAAAAAGCAAGAAAACAATGATTTCAAAAACATTATGATTTGAGGGAGTAGGTCTTGTTAAAAAGTCGAGAAATGGCTGAATTTGTACAATACCCTCTCCTAAGTGAAAGAAATATTTGTTTCAACACAATAAAAGCGGCTCTTTCCTCTCATATCCCCAAATAACGTCTTTTATTTAGGAATGGGTATGAAGACAAAGATATCCTCCACATGGGAGATGGGGAAGGGCACAAATCCTCATAATTGAACATTTTAAGGGTAGACTTTTAACGACATAAAATACGATTCAAGGCTACACACATGGGTGTCGATCCCGGGGGGGGGGGATGGGGGGATATATCCCCCCCAAATATTTCAGGTGGGGGGGGGGGGGTGGCCTGTACAATCACCCCCCAATAATTCACCCTCAAAAAAAAAAAAAGAGAACAATTAATGATGAGAACCCGATGAGAGTAGTTAATGGTTATTACTCGCAAGATGGCCATCAATATACACATTTTGCTATCTCATTTTCAAAATACATACATATATACGGAGTAAATGAGACAACTGTATATGAGATAAGAATAAATTGAATTCTCGCTCATACGGCTTCATCAGGAATTGATGAATTTATTCAATTTGTTCAATCAACAGCATCATAGAAATGCAGTGCGCCAAATGCAAAGACGCAACGTTAAAAAGCAACGAGCTAAATGTTAAACGCGAAGCGCAAAAGTAGCAATCTGCAATGCACATCAGACAACCCTGGACAGTATGAACTCTGTGACAAATTCGTGATGAGATCGGAGACAAGGAGAAAGATTTTCGGATTATTAGTATGACTTATAAGATAGTTTACTAGTGTTATGTTGTTTCCCTCCACCCTTTTAAAAATTCACGTCATTGTATCTTTATTTGTTTGTTTTTTCACTCATTTTGTTTCCTGATATTTCCTAAAACAAACGTTCCATATGTACATCATGTGGGGAAACTGAATTCAAACAACGATTAATATAGAGAACAGTACAACGAATCGTCTTCTTTCTCTAATAATTTAGTGAAACGGCAAAGCTTCCGCGCTTTGCGCGGGAGGGAGGCAACTGAATTAGACTAGGATTAAGAGTTATAATTAAAGGAAACGTCAAAGTACACGATACAACGAATCGTCTTCTTTTTCTAATAATTTGATAAAACGTAAAAGCTTCCGCGCTACGCGCGAAATGGGCGGAAATGATTTAAGACATGGATAAGAGTAATAATCAAATGAAACGTCAAAGCTTCCGCGCTTTGCGCGGGAGGGGAAAATCTGAATTCAGACAAGGACAAGATACAACGAAATCGTCTTCCTTCTCTTATAATTTATTGAAACGGTAACGCTTCCGCGATTTGCGCGGGAGGGCGGGGGGGAATTGCGCTCATACAAGGACACGATACAAAGAATCGTCTTCATTCCCTAATAATTTAGTGAAACGGCAAAGCTTCCGCGCTTTGCGCGGGAGGGAGGCAACTGAATTTAGACTAGGATTAAGAGTTATAATTAAAGGAAACGTCAAAGTACACGATACAACGAATCGTCTTCTTTTTCTAATAATTTAATAAAACGTAAAAGCTTCCGCGCTACGCGCGGAATGGGCGGAAATGATTTAAGACATGGATTAAGAGTAATAATCAAATGAAACGTCAAAGCTTCCGCGCTTTGCGCGGGAGGGAGGCAACTGAATTTAGACTAGGATTAAGAGTTATAATTAAAGGAAACGTCAAAGTACACGATACAACGAATCGTCTTCTTTCTCTAATAATTTAATAAAACGTAAAAGCTTCCGCGCTACGCGCGTAATGGGCGGAAATGATTTAAGACATGGATTAAGAGTAATAATCAAATGAAACGTCAAAGCTTCCGCGCTTCGCACGGGAGGGGGAAAAACTGAATTCAGACAAGGACAAGATACAACGAATCGTCTTCCTTCTCTTATAATTTATTGAAACGGTAACGCTTCCGCGATTTGCGCGGGAGGGCGGGGGAATTGCGCTCATACAAGGACACGATACAAAGAATCGTCTTCTTTCCCTAATAATTTAATGAAACGTCAAAGCTTCCGCGTTACGCGCGGAAGAAGGGAAACTTGATTCAAACATTAAGGATTAAGAGTCGAGAATGGTACATCGAATCATCTTCTTTCTTTAATAATCTGATGAATCGTCAGAGGTTCCGCGCTATGCGCGGAAGAAGGAAACTTGATTCAAACAAGGATTAAGAGTCGAGAATAGTACATCGAATCGTCTTCTTTCTTTAATAATCTAATGAAACGTCAGAGCTTCCGCGCTACGCGCGGAGGAAGGGGAACTTGATTCAAACAAGGATTAAGAGTCGAGAATGGTACATCGAATCGTCTTCTTTCTTTAATTATCTAATGAAACCTCAAAGCTTCTGCGCTTCGCGGGGGGAGGAGGGAACCCCCCCCTCCCTGCACCCAACCCCCTAAAGAGCGCGCTTCGCGTGCTCTGTAAGTGATTCGCACGTTTCGCGTGCTCACTACCGCCCCCTAAAATGAAATCCTTGTTACCGCTTGGGGAGAGGGTGCAACCTGCCACACGCTTCTACCTCTTGGTTGCTTTGATCCATTGCCGAAAATATTTTGGCACCTATCATCCCCCCCAACCACGGATACAAATCGACACCCTTGGCTACATAACATAATATTTCTTTCGTCGAGGACGTGTAGTGAGCAAATTTAACGAGGATGTTATTTCTAAGCAAATTCTGTGATCAGGCTAATGTATGATTTAGGATATATTCGTAAAATACAAGTAATAAAACATGCGGCCTACACAATTCTATTCAGGCGTGCATCAAAGTTAAACTTTCTGCATTGTTCCTATATTTCGTTTTGAAAGATGAGGCGTATATGAAATGGCAAAGACGGCGTACTTCCCACTTCAACCCCAACCCTAATTCCAAAAATAAAAAGCAAGACAAAAACGGTGGAGCGTTTCTCAAAGTGGGGGCACCAACAAAATGGGCATCTTTTATTCAAAAAGGGTGTGTGATCTTATAATGTCACTTTGTGTAATATTTATCAAATACTCTGACGCAAGTGCTTAGGCGAGCAAACAGACCCAGTCTTTTCTTTACAATGGTTTTCAGAATAATTCTGAAAACCATTGTATTGCATGAAAGCTGTTATTGCACCTATTCAACAGTTCTACAGTGAGGCGATATTGTTGGGGGAGGGGGGGGGGGGGGCAATGATCTGAATTAGATATAAATTCAGTTTATTCACATAATTATGATAGGAGGGCGTTCAAAATGAGTTAATGAGAGAAATTTCCTTTTCCTGTATTATTTTTATGACAGGCATTGGTTGGTTGGGCGGGGGGGGGGGGGGAACTGCCTTAAAATTTCTTTTACATTTTCTTCTGTTTTGTGATCACAATCATGTATATTTGTCACTGTACACTTCTTTATACACTTCTTTGAATGTTATGAATGCTGTTTATTGTTCAACAATTGAAAAAAGAATTTCTGTTGTATGACGGATAAATCAATAAATCCAATTCTATTCGATTGAAATCTGTGTCAAGTCCCCAGCTAAAAGTCATAATCCAGGCATGGTTATCAAACATGAAATGCTATTAGCTATAAGGGTATATTTTCTTTTAAATATTTATTTTCATTGGAGAATCAATGAGCATTGGGCGTGTCGGGGGCATAATAACAAGAGGCAACCTACCTTTGACATAATTTTTAGAATACCGAAGAGAGATGTGTTGATTTTAGAAGATCAGTTAACATCTGTAATTGCAAATCTACTCTGAATTTCAAGGATCTTATTTTTCTCTTGAAATGTCGATATAGGCCTACGGGGTGTCTAGGAAAATTATTTTAAAAAAGAAAAGGGCACTGAGGGCCTGAGAGGAGTAACGTAATCACCTGTTAATAATACATAGTGTAAAGACTATTACAATAATCGAACTTAGATAGAATTAAGGCACGTACAGCCATGGTGACGGCAGGGCTTACATTAATCCAAGGCCATACAAGGCCATGGCCTTAGATGCCCCTTTGATTCACGGCCTCAATGCCCCTCTCATTGGCCTTGGAGATTTTTTGTGCCCTTTCCAATTCTTCCTATTTGTGCTGTAATATAGAAATGTGCCCTACAGAAAGTGGCCTTGCCCTAAAAGGCCTGTGACGGCATGGTGACAAGTCTTAAAATCAATAAATAAACGAATCCTCTATATTCTGGAGATAATTATTACAAAATTATTTACATGAAAGGACATTGTGAACATGGTATGGATGCATACCCCAAGCTATGTAACTTTAGAGAAAGAGGGACGATGTGACCATTTACATCAAGTTGAAAATATAGAGATATTTTCAACATTATATAGCGAGCAGAGGAACGAAGAGCTATGAAATTAGTTTTAGTACAGTTCAATTTATACACATTCAAGTGCTTATTCAGCGGTGCTTTTGTGCCGTGTGTGGCTGCAATACTGTCCTTCTTATATTAAATAAAAAGTGTGGTGGTGCAAGTAAAACAAAAGTCCCCCTTGTATTGCGTACTGTTTACTCTGGCCTTTAAATAGTGTAATAAGTGTGAAGAAGAATAATTATTTTCTATTTGGCATAACGTATTTTAAAGTGATTTAATGCTACTGATGAATTCAAACATTAATTTGAAACATCAATGGATATTTGGTACCATTTCTGCCTTGTTACTAATGAACTGGTTGATTGTAAAGAGAGAGAGACATAGCGTTAAAAAAATTGGTGTTCGACGACCACGAAGGGACTCGAACCCTCAATCTTCCGATCCGAAGTCGGACGCCTTATCCATTAGGCTACGCGGCCGCATAAGAGAGAGGGCGCTTTTATCCGAAGTATAGCACAATGTAATAATCATGAATATTCATCAGATAAGTTTTGAACGCCAGCCCATGTGAATTTTATGACAGAAAGTATTTTGTAAGTTTAACATTGTTTAACCTTTATTTTTATCATGTAACCACGGAAAGTATAAACTTCAGTAAAGGTTTGAACTGAACGTTGTATGGTTTATGAAAACTCAATACTCTGCATGCAGCCTGCAGGTCTTTATTCCACAATCTGCAGACGATGTGTTGAATATCATGCTTGGTCCGACGTGCTTGTTTTTACGGCGGCCGAGAAGAGGAGGTATCGCGATAGCTCCTCCACGTTCCCCGCACGCGGGCGCCGCATTCACACGGCCACGGTTAGAAAAAGGATTGCATTCATTGTCCTGAAACACGCCTAAAATTCGACCCAATGAGCTTCAATGTTGACCTTAGACTAGTTATGCTACATCAAGAAGGTATTTTTGATCATTTACAGTAGGTCTAGGCTCTTTTTTGAGTCATATGGGGTGTTGCAAGAAAGTTGCGATTGACTGCAAGTCATGAAGTTGCAAATTTTGCAACTGATATTTGCAATCGATTGCAACTCAACTTTCTTGCTATAAAAAGTAGTCTCCTAAATTTCCTAGGATTTTGTAAGAATTAAAGTTTTATCAATTTAATTAAATTAACTACTGGTAGTTCTAGCTTTTATTCTCTCCCTCTCTCTCTCTTTCTATTCTAATGGGGCATTGCAAGAAAGTTGCGATCAATTGCAAATTTATAAGTAATCGCAAGATCGACCTAGATCTAGATCTAGTCTAGACTAGTCTAGATCTAGATCTACGCTTGATTTTGGGGATTTGCAATTGATTGCAACTTTCTTGCAACGCCCCATTAGTCTTCTAGAGCATTTTTAGGATGTTTTCTGGAAGTTTAATTTTACATTTTTATAATTTTAAAACTTTTTTAAAATACTAATCTGGCCAAGCTGGGGAGAAATTATATCGTTTGTAGATCTAGTGTAGAATTACCGAGTTAATATTTCTACTGTGCAGTCTGTGCTAAAACTCCTGACAGTGAGACTGAGAATGAGAGAGAGAGAGAGTCACAGAGTGATTACAAATAAATTTGTTCTTTTGAACAATGTTTCCCAAAGTTTTGTAGGTCAAGACCTCTAAACTTTTGTTCTGGGCGCTTGTTCAGTACTAAGGTATCCAAAATATGACCCGTAACTCCGGCGTGGAGATAGTCCCTACTAAAACATACCCAAAATGAAGTAAATATTCATTAAATGTCCAAATAAAGATCATGAGTTAAAAGTTGTTATGTTTATTACCTGTTTCGTGTCAATTTTCTGTGTTGCGGGTGTAAAGTGTAACGTGTAAAGTTAACTAGACGAGGATCTGAGACATTAGATCTAGAACTACGTTAGATTACTTCACACAGGCGCGCACGCGCGCCCGCCCGCAACCTACTATCAGTATGCACTTCCCCCACTTTTAGCATATAGCCTAATGCATTATAATGCAGCTGTTGAGCAAAAAATGATAACTCGGCGTGAACCACTTTTTTGTCCATTCTGACCAAAATGCTATGAATATTGCAGAGTTTTTGAGGGGCTGTATCTTTTGATAGAAACATCGGTGAGTCTTGAAATTTGAAATGTATTATTCTGATTACTTTTATTCAAATATCCAACAAAAATGGTGAAAAACGATCCCAAATTGGAAACCGAAAAATCGTTCAGACACCCTACATATAGACTAAAGGAGGTAAATTTTCTTGTTATTTTTGGAGTATTTTTCTGAAAAACAATGATATTAGTACACACATTTTCTCAGGTTTCATGGCAAACCGCTGCAGAATACAAGGGTATTTTCAAACTTAAATCCTACGTGATCCCTTGGGGCTATCGGGAAAAAAAGAACATCAACGTATTCCTTACGACTTGAACTAGTTATCCCTCGGGGGGGTCGATTCTCAAAATGAGTTGGAAATCTCCCGAGTTGCCATGGAAACGCATTTAAATCGCTGTTTTAACCAAGATATTTTTAGAAATTTGAAATGACCCCCTTTGGAAATATGGGAATTAATCTGCCCTTTCATATGACACCTCATTTATTGAGTATCACCTTCAGGATCACAACAGATTAAGGTTTGAATCTAAATTTATTTTTAAAAACTTGACTTATTTTGCAATGCACATAGACTCTATAGGGATGTGTGCAATGTCAATGGGAAGGGTTTTAGCACACAAAACCTGGTGCGCGATCAGACACCCTACTATATGTGTGAAGTAACTTACCAGCAGTCTACGTTAGATCTAGTCTCTTAGACGATCAGTCATTCAGTGCAATATTTCAATAAGTTAAAATTTAAACTGAACAATATATTCTGTATCTGTATCTGTATTGTTAGGTCAGCAAAATGTCTGTTGGACACATCCATGCTAACTTTCAAATTTTTTAAACAAATATTTTTGGATTTCAGGCTTTTGAATAGATCTAGATCTAGATCTAGACCTAGACCTATAAAAAATAAAACATCTGATTCTGAAAAATAAGTGAAAGCGTTTCTACTTCTAGAATGTTTTGTTTTGTTTGTTAAATAACCAATCAACATTGTAGGCCTAACTGTAAGAAATGATAAACTATGCTCTTTGTATTTCTACATGTTTTTTTTTGTCTCTCAAATTCGAAACTGCCAGAAGAAAGCACACTTTTGTACTTTTTCCTCATACAATCCTCCAGGCATCCACTTCAATATCAGCAATTCAAAGAATTTACAGCATGAGCAGGAGAGACATTTTGGGAAGAGTCGTCAATCTGTCAAGACGCCATGGTTACGTATACTCCTCGGGACACCTGAGGCCATCGATGGGGGTGAAAGGTTGCTTTGACTATGGGCCTTTGGGAGTGGAGTTAAAAAGGAATCTGCTGAATGAATGGTAAGGAACAAATAAATGAATGAGGTGTTAACTCATAAACTTTAAGGTTTTACACAGAGTTAGCACCCCTGTATTTCTGAACATAATAAACTTTAATTAGGCTGCAATTTTATTGTTTTAATTTTGCTGTTTTATTTTTGTTTTGTATAATTTGTTAAATTTTATTTTGTTTTGTTCTTGTTTTCCTTTTTTGTTTTGTTTGTTCTTCTACTTTTTATTCTTGTTATCTCCAAAGGGCTTTGCAGCCTATCCCAAAGATCTGTAGACCTACATGTATGTAGATTAACATGTGCAAATGCTGACATCCCAGAACCTGAGCCTGCATCAAGAACAGAGAGGAGTTGCATGGTTACGCATAACATGGCGACAATCATTTGTTTGTGTTTACAGGACTCAGACCCATGATAGTCATATTGAGAGTCAGACGACGACTGGTTTTGGCCCTACCATCTCCTCTTTTTTTTTTTTTTCAAATATGATTTTTTTCTTCTTCTTGTTTTGGCAGTGAAATAAAGGACTTTCCACAGTATTGTTTGTGTGCATCTTGCACAATTCCTGGAGTTCCTGGTAAAGTGGTATCATACTTGGTAAATACATGATCAGCTGGCCCAGCGCAGCTTACACTGTAGAGAGAGCAAGAACCATAAACATTAACGCAGAATGTCCTTAAAGCACATTGTCTTACTCTTAACAAGGCATTATCTTCCTTGTTTCCATGGTTATGTGTTGTAGGTGGAGTGAGATGGTCAGCTCTCAGGAACATGTCGTAGGTGTAGACAATGCAACCCTCCAGAGCAGCACAGTCGCACAGAGCTCATCCTCACCTGGGCAAAACGGTACTAGTACATCACAGCATAACCTTAGTGTCAGGTAACCAATTGCTTGACCTATTCAGGACAGGGATTTTTAAGGCCTAAATTGATCACATGTTCTCAAAATTGACAATAATATATGCTTTATATTGCTATTTTATTGTAAATTATATTGTTCTAATAGAATATCATATCTCTGAAAACTATACACATGGGTAAGAACTTTGTTGAAACTCTTAAGAAAAGAAAATAATGCCAATTTAATTTGTTTAACCTATTAACAGTTATTCTTGTTAAGCGGGGGGGGGGGGGGCGGGGGGGGGGGGGGGGGGGGGGGGGGGGGGGGGGGGGGGGGGGGGGGGGGGGTGAACCCATGATTTTTCTCAGAACAGAACAGAAAACTATTGGTCACAGTAGATACGTTTCCAATGTATGATGTGAATAATATGACTTTTTGAACAGGTTTTCATGTTATGTTATCCATCTAGATTACATGAAGGCAATGGAGAGGCATGCCTGCAAAGCTCATTGCATGATGGTAAGTATATATTTAGGATTCTTCATGGAACTATCTGTATGTAGGGATGTGCCAGTAGTAATCATTATTCACCTAACACAGTAATTAGACTTTTAAAGAGAAATTTGAGTGCTGGTAAAGGTGGAAACATCATTTTTGAGCTTCTCTTTTTTTTTTTTTTTTGTCAGTTTAGAAAATATTTAAAAATGTTAAAAAATGTCTCCTGAAAACCCTCATATTTAGAATGTGACAAAAACACCTGAAAAGTGGAGACCAAACTTTTATTTCACATGTGTGTAGTCCCAATTACCAATTTCTGTGTGTAGTCTTGTGATGTTCAGCTAGATTTAATCAAAATCTACTCATTTGATGATATCAAAAACCTCAATTCTTATGTTCTACATATCCACTTTGAATTGGTGCTGTGCAGTTACGGATGAACATGGACAGTTGAATAATTCATCAGGATTAAACTTGTCTTTCTTCAGCGACCAATTATCAAGATTATTTGAAAGAATTGAGTGATGGACTTTCTGCTACATATGATGGGAGACCATTCCATTTGCTTACCTCATACTCATAGATTAATTTTGATGCTTCATACTGTTTCTCAACTGTTTCATTTTGTTTGGGGAGCGGATTGTTTTTTAAGCTGATTCACCCCTTTTGAGCTTAAAATGTTCTTACTTTGTGCCACCTTCTGGGTACTGCACTGATTGTGATTTGATGATTGTATGAATTTTCTGAAAGACTGAAAAGATGTAATTTATCATTTGCTTTTCTTTGTGTCACCCACAGGCTTATTTAACCACTATTTCAACACATTATGCCTCTTGAACAGAAGGTTGCCTTTTGGCCTGGCCCAGGTTGGTCCCTGCTTTAACAGGTCCTCCTCATCTCAAGAACATGATACTTTCATCTTCAAGTGAGTACGCTTTGTTGAGAATTATTTGTTTTATTCTGAGAGAGGACAGACTCACAAAGACAGGACAACAGTTGGGAATGTAATTATGATGGAAAGAAAATGAGAGAGTGAAACTGAAGAAAGACAGAGAGAGAGAGAATGGGGAAGGGGGGGATGACGGGGAGGGGAGGGAATGGAGGAAAGGAAGGTGGAGGAAGAGTGTAGGAGAGGAAATTACACACAAAAATGGAGTGGGATGAAGAGATTGGAGTGAAGAAGAGAGGTAGAGTGTGGCAGGAATGTTGAAAAGAGACAGAATTAAAACTAGGAGGAGGAGAGTAAAAGCATAGAGACGGACAGTAAATCATAGTATAAGGAAGAAGACAAAATCACATAAAAAGTATTGTCACTGTTTTTTATTTCTTTGACCACCAGTGGCCTGCAAACGTCAGAGATGTCCATGCAGTTTTTCTCGACCCTAAAACAAGCAATCTGTCGTTTAACACCTGGCACAGAGACAGGTTATCTTGGTGGAGAAAGGTTAGAATAATTTTCATAATTTTCAAAAATGTCATCAATTGGGAAAAAAATGTGTACGTGGGACATTTGATAATATTTCCTACCCATCCGTCATGTTTCCTTGCTGTCTATACCCTCTTTCCCCTTTTCTCTCTCTCTGTCTCTCTCTCTCTCTCTCTCACATTCCATGTCACTCCCTCTCTTTCTCCTCTCACATCCCCTCTTGCTGCTCTCCCTCTTTGTTTGCCTCCCCTTTCTGTTCCTCTCTTTTCTCTTGTCTCCTTTCTTTCCCTCCATTTATATTGACATCTTAATCTCTCATCTCTCTTTTCCATCCAATTTCATCCCCTTAGTTTGCTGGCATACCCTCCGACTTCACTGCAACGGACATCAAAACGACAGGACACGTACAGTCGACTGAGATACAGTACAAGTTCCATGGGGAGTAGACACGATCGAGAGAATATCTAACCATGGGAGCGTACCTGTTGAACAGATGCAGGCCTCATTTAAAACTGACATGCAGGTATACAGGCCGGCAGTTATTAGTTCATGGGGGGGGGGGCAGTGGAAAATGGTCCCATATATGTACAAACCACTGTTCTATCATCATTCTGTACATCAGTAGTTGCATATTTGGTATTTATTCCCTGTAAGTGACTTGTGCTTTTCTCCAAAACAGTATGTGCAAAAAGTGATTGCAGCCTTTAAAAAACACATTTGAATCCAACTCTGTATTGTTAATGACTGTTTTTACAGAATAAATATGTTGTACCTATTAATGTATGACAGTGTGCCAACTCTATAAAATCTATATAAATTTACATTAAAATAATCAACTTATTTTAGGGGCTCACTTAATTTGTTGGAGACTGTATTTCAGTAGCTATGATCTGAAATCAGCTCTTATAATATCAGGTTTTTCTTCAAAAAACAGTCTGGAAAGGAATGATAACAATTTAAATTGTTACACCCCTTCACACAAAAATCAAAACATTTTTCTCATTTCATAGGGAAAGGATGGGAGAAAGTCTGTGATCCCCCACATGATCGAGACCACAGCGTCACTAGAGGGCGGGCTCCTTGCCTACCTGGTGGACGGGTACCAGGAGAAGCAACGCACGGACACCAGGGGTCAGTCGGTGTCCAGGGAGATCCTTCGGCTTCACCTCAGGCTGGCTCCGCTCAAGGTCATCGTGTTACCTCTCAGAGGAACCAAGGAACTTAGAGAGGTAGGAAGAGAGATGTGTTTGGTCAGAGGGATGTCCAAAAACATTGACTGCCATTAACCATAAACAATCTTAGACTGATTATGTACTGAATTTATGTTTATTTCTTGAACAAAAATGCTTTTGTTGACCTGAAATCTTGCTAGAGGATGGCGGGACAAAGCAAGACCCTAAACTAATGGCCAGAGCCATAATGCATATTTAGTTGACAGCTACATGTAGGCTTAGTAAGGCTTGATGAATATGAACCCAGATGTACTGATTTTGTGCTCATATCTTTGAAAAAAATGCTTTAGATGACCAGAAAGCTTGTTATGAATGAGTAATGTATAAATGAATATGTTATAATGCATCACATATGAATTTATTACTTGGTAAGCACTACTTCAGGGTATAGTCCATGAAATTCAAGGTAAGTGCATCAGTTATGGACAAGTTAGCACATGTAGCCCAGCGCCTCAATACCACCAAAGACTCCCCAGAAATAACTGTTTAGTTTGGTCTGATTTAAGAGGAGTTTGTTTTTGTATTCAACTGTATGTATGTTTCTTCCTGGATGTGTTGCATGCTGTTCTTTTGTTCCTTCATCCTGTAGCTCTCGGACTACTTGGGCAAGGAATTCAGGAAAGCAGGTGTCAACGTGAGGAGCATCGTAGAAGTCTCTCCGTCCCTGGAGAATTATTACACCATGTGAGTTAAAAAACATTTTATATTTTTAAAAAAAGAGTGTGACATCTTGAAAACCTCCTGGAACTGCATTGCAGACACGAACCCTTTTCAGTCCAAACACAAAACATGGTCTGCACCAAAGCCTTATTAGTTCATGACATGGTAAACTGTCAACATAAAAAAATGGGTCAGACAAAATATAAAAGCATCTCATCGTACATGCGAATGAATGATGAGTGGGTGCTCACTTATCTGTGTTATGAGATACATACACTTATATCATTTTATTTTTCCTCTGTGTTATGGATTAGGTTTTTTTAGGAGGTTTGACGAGTCAAGTATGGAGGAGGCTTAGCACCTGTATTATGGCTGCTGCTTTCTTATGTACCTGTAACTTAGTCGTTGGAAAGCTGGGTTAGGATTCATGCAAGACACTAATTTCCTTTCTTCTTTTGAAAATTTCAAATTTAAATGTGGGTGTGTAGACGTCACAAGAGCAGATAGATATTTCCTTAGGCTCTCATTTTGATGTAATGGGTAATTTATTGAAAGGATCATTTTGTTTTTTTAAGAGCTTTAGGTTATTTGTTGTCCAGGTTTGATGAGATGGGCGTACCTTTCACTATACTTCTGAATGAGAACACCTTAAAATCCGGTATATTGAGAGTGAGGCAGAGAGACACAACTCTCATGGTAAGTGCTTTTATATCTATATATATATTTAAAATTGCGAACATTAGCCAGTTCAGGGCCCCGTCTCTTAAAGAGTTGATATGAATTGCAACTTTGTACATAAGACATAGGACACTGCAAACTTGTGATTGATGGGAGGAGTTGCGATTGATTTATAAGAAGAGGCCCAGGTATCAAATGGTTTTTGTTGACAGCTGGTCACACCAGCAGCCCCTGTTAGGATAGTCCCAAATAGTCTAAGTTAGTCATCTGAAATTTGCACCAGGAACACTGTTGCTTTTCGGCTTTATTTCGTCAAAGAATTAGCATTTGGATTTGGTTTGCAATTTGGTTTGATGTTGAGTATAGGGTCAGGGGTAGGGGTAGTTTTAGTTTTTAGCTCAGGGTAGAAGTTAGGAATTTAGTTAGTGTAGGAAATCAACTGCCTTGCAAGTTTTTGCTGGAGCTTGTGTCTCACAACAAATAAGTGGTACGCTTAAGAAGTGCAAAATGGACTCCTGCCATTAAATTCTTCATGTCAGTAGATATATAACAATGGGCTGGTGATGTTTATTGGCTAACAGTTCAAAGGTCAAAGCTCAATTGCTTAATATTGACCTGATGAAGGATTTATGAATTTGAAATATGCACTCATTAGTTGTAGGTTTACCAAGTCAGAAGTCATAGGGTGTATAGCGTTAGAGTGATAAAATGATTTTTCACCTGATGAAAGGTTAATAATGTCATTGGGTAGAATGTTTTGTGTTGTTGTGTGAGGTTTAATGGCAGTAAATCTCAACCTTGTTGCCATGTCAACTCATCTTTTTACAAGACATCACTATTAAGTTTTCCCTTCAATGCTCTATTTATCCTCAACATTACAGCAACAGCTCCACATCACAGAGGTTCGAGACATGATCCTGCGTCATTTAGAGGCAGACTGATGCACAAGGATAGTCTTCGATCAGAGATGCAATCACCCCACCAGTTGCCTTGGAGCTGCTAACTACAATTGCCATCTGTCCAAGACATGATCCTCTGTCGTCCAAAGGCAGAAGGCATGACTGAGTCAACCAAAGGGAGGAAGTTGAGGAGCTATCACCTTGTAACCAGTGAGCTGTAATCATCTGTCCAAGACATGATCCTGTGTCGTCCAAAGACAGAAGGCATGACTGAGTCAACCTAAGAGAGGACCATGAAGAGCTATGACTATGTTACCAGTGAGCTGTTATCATCTGTCCAAGACATGATCCTGTGTCGTCCAAACGCAAAAGGCTCATCTGAGTCAACATAAGAGAGGACCATGAAGAGCTATCACTATGTATAAACCAGTAAGCTGTCAACTCTTTATTTCATCTGTCCAAGATATGATCCTGTGTCGTCCAAAGGCAGAAGACATGACTGAGTCAACACGAGTTGACCATGAGGAGCTATCACTATGTTACCAGTGAGCTGTTATCATCTTCTATCATCTGTCCAAGACATGATTCAGCATTGTCTAGAGACAGATTGAGGTAAATCTGAGTCAACCAAGAGGACCAGGAAGAACTTTCACTCTGCAACCAGTGAGCTGCTAAGATGCTCTTGTCACCTGTTCAAGACATGGTCCTGAGACGGCTTGAGGCTGAGAGATGCAGATCCGAATTGATCAAATACAGAGGTGCCATTATCATCTAATATGTGAGCAACTACCATGCTCTGTAGGGTTATTGTTGTAATTGTTGCTGCATGTTGTATTGTATTCTTATGGGTAAGGGGCATTAGTTAAATCTTGAAGAGATTTATTTATTTATTGAAATCAAGATAGATGGCATTTTTCTGAATTACTAGCAAGATTTATGATGTAAATTTAGTAAGTTAACAGTATTTTATATGACATGTCACTGATATATTTAGTGGTTTCTTGTTTTGTGGCGTGATGCTACTCTAGGCGCTCCATTGTTATTGCCCAGCTTGAGCACGGCGGCCATTACAGCGCTCCGGCATTTGAAAGAATTTCTGCTCGATACCCATTTACCTCACCTGGGTTTGAGTGTGTCAAAGGTAGATTATTTTAACAAAGGATATCATAATCAATGAAGAAAAACAAGTAAAAACACACCCCCCCCCCCCACAAAAAAAACACTCAAAGAAAGCGTGGAAACTAAAGTGTTATTTGAATGCACAGTTGAAAAAGAGCAGTGGATTTTCACTTGACCTTGACTCTTATTTTGATCTACTGCACATTCCATGACTGAAAAATAGAAACAAAGGGGGTCTCATTACAAAAAAAATCTAATTACATGTACATGTATAGATCTAGTTTCCAAAATTTCTTTGGAGGGGTTTAGTTTACGTACCTTCGCTGAGCAATGTCCCGCTCGTCCAAACAGTTTTTCACGGTGACTTTTTACAAAGTTGCACATTGCTATAACCTCCTAATGTGTCCAATTTGGTTTCTTTCGCTGAAAAACAAGATGTAAGAGGAAATAATAGATGATGCACGTAATGGAAAACATACCGATTCACGGATTTAGAAGGCTTTGCTGCTTTCACAGGCATGGTAGGCACCTGTGAAAGCTACGAAAAAAAAGATACCGGGGTCTGATACACAAGTAAAAAGATCTTAAACTCAATTCATGATCGGATAGGCAACCAATGCTTTTTGATGAAGACGTCAGATACGGCGTCTAGGATGTGAAAAACATGGCAGATGACTCAAGTCTGTAGCCGGGCAATCTGTGTCGCACACCTCTTATGTAATAATATAATAATGATAATAGTACAGTTCTTATAAATCACATAATACATTTGTTAACATCTCTACGTACTGTAGAAAAATTGAAAAATAAAAATAAAATACTAGTAAGGAAAAAGAAAATATACTGCATAATAATATTCTACACAGCATGGTCAAATTCTACACAGAAGGACCTGTGTGTAGGATTTATTCAACTGTAATTAAAGAGATACGTTTTTAAAGATGTCTTGAAAGTATTTGTATGTTTGATATCATAAGGGATGCTGTTTCACAATTCAGGGGCAGCATGCCCAAAACTACGTTTACCGTAGAATTTAGCTAAGTGTGAGGTACTACATACAAGTCCTTCTGTGCTGACCTCCGACTTGTCACTGGCTGGTATTTTGCAAGGAGGTCTGAGAGGTATGTTGGAGCTATTTCATGAAAAAACTGATGCACAAGTAACAAGATCTTAAACTCAATTCGTGATTGGATAGGCAACCAATGCAAGTAGGTGAGGAGCTTTAGATTCTTGTTGGGGCAGGCAAATTCGTGCAGCACCATAGACCACATCAGGGATGTCTTTGAGCACCTGTAGATAGATTGAAAACATTTACAAGAATGTACACTTTCAGTTAGGTTATCATAATGAAGACATTGTGCTTGTGCCAAATGATGACAATCTGCTGTTGAGCAGATTTAAGAAATCTCTATGCTGGTATGCCCTATATTTCCTTTGAACACAATGGTCATTTAACATGAAGAGTTAATTCAGAATGATAAACAATGTTGACTGGAGGGGGAGGGAAACATCACAGATTGTTCCTCCAAGGAATATGTCCGTCTTAGGGTAGGATGGTGGAACAGTCTTGTTTGCTGGCGTCTTGGCCATTGTACGTTGTATTCTGTAGCTTAGAGGCTTTCCATTGATGTGTAATTTGTCTATTTTTCCCCTTCTTTGGAGAGGTTCTTTAAGTATGTGTAATTAACAAGTTCCTTGGCAGAATATAGTACACCAACCTTTCATAATAGCCAGAGTTGCACTAAAATTTGAAATCTTTGCATTCAATGTAGCCTTTTCTTCTTGCATGGCGACGAACAATCTCAGCTGTATTCGTACCATGTTCAGTTGTCTATAACAAACCGAATAAGTGCAATTACTTATCACCATTATCATTCAAAGGACACAAAGTAGAAATTGTAATACTCTTAAAATGGTCAGCATCAAAAATTAGAGTTGGAAAAATGAATACCGTATTCAATTTATAGCAATTGACTAACAATGTTTTAAGTTTTTAAAATGTGAGATGTGTGGCCTCATATGCTATCTGAATATCTATGCATGCATGAATGAGTTTATACCCACAGAAGAATTATTGAGAAGAGTTCAAGAGATTATACCGGTAAACAACAAGCTCGATATGGAATACATAATAAACACATTTAAATCAAGTGAAGAATATCCTAACTAGACATACATGTACATGTACCTGTGCAGGCAGTGGTGTTTTCTTGGCCACTAGCTCATTTATGAGGCCTTCAGCTTCTGCTTTCTCACTTTCCTTGACTGATTTTTCCTTCTGCTTCTACATTAGTATAGACAGAGCACGATAATACAAATACAAATTTGCATAACATTATTGTCAATACTTGTACAACTGCCAGCTTGTAGAAAATCTCACTTAGGCAATTCCACAACCTAAACCCCTCAAAAAAAAGTTCTGCAATTCCGTTTGGATCATTAATAGCGAGCTTTCGATTTAGGCACCGTGACCGGACGTAACGGCATCAATTCACCTTGGGAGCAATTTGTGACTGTCCTGACACGCTTCCATTACATGTAACGCTTCCTATGCAGTCACCTGCGCCAGTGACTTGCTGTGATTCTTCCCTTACGATGGTTTGCCTATAGTGATGATGCTGCTTGTGTCAAAGTGTCTTGGGCTAACATTTCTTGCTGGTGTCTGTTTGCCTGTATCTACTCTATAATTCCCTGTGCTGTAACAGTCTCATTTGACTATGATAGGGTATTACATTTACATGCCTCATTAACTGTTGGCACTGGTATACTCGTTTCTACAGTCCAATTGTTCCAAATGCCTCCAGTTCACGAATGATAGAGTCTCCCTAAAAATGCACCTGCTGTTCTGATGAAGGATCCCTGATTACAACTTCTTCCCCTTCCTAATCTTCTTTCTTAAATTTCTTGTCTCGTTATCGATTGTCACTACTGCCCTTGCCCAGGCAGTCTCCTGGTCCTCTGCCTTCGTCCCCATAACGTGAAGGAAGAGCGACCTGACCTTAGCCACCCTTACTGGATCTAAAGGCGGGTGGCCGTGTGTACCCTTCATATTACATGGGAGCCTCTCCTCCCGTGTAAAGTATATCCCGACCACCTTACAGGCCAGGGCGTTTGCGGTTGGGGTGACAATGAGGTCCAGGTAAACAGGCGCCGGGACCTCGCCAATGTCAATCTCCTCTGCTGTTTGGAAGGTTGGAGCAGTGGCAAGAAGGCCCTCTAACGTATTGAAGTTCAGAGGGGCATGTGCGGGGGTAAGACCGGGTGCTGGGTTAGGGGCGTCAACAGGGGTTGGATCGACGGGCGCAGCGGTAATGTTGGGGATGGGTACAGGACCAGGAGCACTGTTTGTCTTTTGCAACGACTGCCCTTGCCCAGACATGTCCTCTGCCTTCGTCCCCATGACGTGCAGGAAGAGCGACTTCACCTTTGCTACCCTTAACAGGTCCAAAGGGTGATGCCTGTGCGCCCCTTTCATGTTACACAGGAGCCTCTCCTCCCGAGTAAAGTAGATCCCTGCAATCTTTCTTGCCAGGGCATTTGCTGTCAACGTCATTATGAGGTCAAGATAAATGGCAATGTCAATCGCCTCAGAGGTGCGGGCAAACTTCAAACCTTTTTTTATCAGTACACGTCTGCCTTTTCCGTTTCTTAAAGCAAGTTATTTTTTCTTCAATTTTTCTCATTGATACTGGTCCTAATATATATTGATTTTAGACTTTTTACATGTACTGTTTTCCGTTGATGATGTTATGTGCTCTTGCTCTTTATTTGAGCAATAGAGCGTCCCTCCAATTCCAAGCTTTCTAGTACCCTTCCTGGTGGCAATATCTTGTTGGTAATGTACTCCTTCAGCCTTCCGCTGAATGTTGCTTCTCTTCCTCGGTCCACCTTTTCCTCATTATAGACTTGAAATGGTAATGTACTCCTTCAGCCTTCCGTTGAATGTTGCTTTTAATTCCTCAGTCCACCTTTTCCTCATTATAGACTTGAAATGGTAATGTACTCCTTCAGCCTTCCGTTGAATGTTGCTTTTAATTCCTCAGTCCACCTTTTCCTCATGATAGACTTGGTGCAAACCATGAAGCTGCATAAGTGTTGTTTTTCAACTTTATCACCTCAATAATGCCCTTCGCCAGCCCAGAGATATAGCAGATGGGATTTCTCTGCAGCATCCCAATTTGCCTTTCTCTTTACATTTTTACTCTCCATTCTCCTGTCTTCTCTTTCGAAACTCTTGCCACTTCGTCTCTCCGTTGATTTTAATCATCTTCTGCACAACTTTCTTCGAAATCCCCACACTTTTCAACAACTTCATGTTCCTCTTCTTTGATATCAATGTATGGGTAATGATACGACGCCGTTCCATGTCATTCTTGCTTCTGGAGATGGTTCCTTTTGCCCCTCTTGGATTGCAAGATGCCGTAGTCCTGTATGTGGTGTCCAGGTCTGTATGGGCCTCTCCCAGGTCTGAAATCTTGAATAGCCACTCATTTTCATCCTCCACACGTTCAGTCACAATTGTCATTGTCAGAAGGAGGGGAGGGGCTTCGCTTGGGGCACACAAATCACTGACTTGGGAATCCTCAATTTCTTGAACTTTGTTGTTCTAGGCTACTACTACTGACCAACTCCTCCTCCTCCTCGGTCTCCTTGTCCGCAGTCCAGTGCAGATGCCAGTCGTCGTCTGGCTGCCCCCACTCTACTTCCTCGTCTCCCTCCCTCCTCACAACCTCGATCTCCTCGAACTCCTCAAAATTCACCTCCTCCTCCTCCTCCTCATCCTCAGTCTCCTCGTTCGCAGTCCAGTGCAGATGCCAGTCGTCGTCTGGCTGCCCCCACTCTACTTCCTCGTCTCCCTCCCTTCTCACAACCTCGATCACCTCGAACTCCTCAAAATTCACCTCCTCCTCCTCCTCCACATACTCCTGCTGCTCCTCCTCATCTTCTCCTTGTGCCTCCTCTATGGCCTCAGCCTTGGCCTCCTGCACCTCCTCTACGGCCTCAGCCTCCAGCACCTCCTCTACGTCCTCAGCCCCCAGCGTTATTTTTTCTTCAATTTTTCTCATTGATACTGGTCCTAATATATATTGATTTTACATGTACTGTTTTCCGTTGATGATGTTATGTGCTCTTGCTCTTATTTGAGCAATAGAGCGTCCCTCCAATTCCAAGCTTTCTAGTACCCTTCCTGGTGGCAATATCTTGTTGGTAATGTACTCCTTCAGCCTTCCGTTGAATGTTGCTTTCTCTTCCTCGGTCCACCTTTTCCTCATGATAGACTTGGTGCAAACCATGAAGCTGCATAAGTGTTGTTTTTCAACTTTATCACCTCAATAATGCCCTTCGCCAGCCAAGAGATATAGCAGATGGGATTTCTCTGCAGCATCCCAATTAGCCTTTCTCTTTACATTTTTACTCTCCATTTTACCAGCAAGTTCTCCACATTAGCGAGTAATGATGATAAAGGTCCTTGACTACCTTCTTATCATCACCTGATACCGCATCCTGTCTTCTCTTTCGAAACTCTTGCCACTTCGTCTCTCCGTTGATTTTAATCATCTTCTGCACAACTTTCTTTGAAATCCCCACACTTTTCAACAACTTCATGTTCCTCTTCTTTGATATCAATGTATGGGTAATGATACGACGCCGTTCCATGTCATTCTTGCTTCTGGAGATGGTTCCTTTTGCCCCTCTTGGATTGCAAGATGTCGTAGTCCTGTACGTGGTGTCCAGGGCTGTATGGGCCTCTCCCAGGTCTGAAATCTTGAATAGCCACTCATTTTCATCCTCCACACGTTCAGTCACAATTGTCATTGTCAGAAGGAGGGGAAGGGCTTCGCTTGGGGCGCACAAATCACTGACTTGGGAATCTCCATTTCTTGAACTTTGTTGTTCTGGGCTACTACTACTGACCAACTCCTCCTCCTCCTCCTCGGTCTCCTCGTCCGCAGTCCAGTGCAGATGCCAGTCGTCGTCTGGCTGCCCCCACTCTACTTCCTTGTCTCCCTCCCTCCTCGCAACTTATGAGCATTACTACCAAACTTCAAATGGTACCAGCACAAATCCGATGCGGACGGGGTTCCCCCTACATTGGGGTCGCTATTGCTGAAGCTATGACTGCTGGATTTTCCTTTACGCCTATCGACAGATGGCCGTCGATAACCCGGGGCAGGACTACGACTACGCTCACGATCACGCATATTGCCCTGCAGTGTACGCACCTGCATAGACAAACGCTTTATCTCATCCTGCAAGGAAGAAATTGCTGTCTCGATAGGACTAGGACTTGAAGTAACGCTAGCAGTTGTAGGGGGTGACGGGACATGAACGCTATGCACAGAAGATGTAAACAAAGGCACATCCATAATACGATCGGCTAAATCTGCTAATTGCTCGTTTGACAGAGCAGTACTAGCAGTCGATAGGATTAGTTGAACGTTTGTTGGTAAGCGCTGGACAAACAATTGCTTTAGGATACCTGTCTCAAGCTTAATATGCTCGCCTAACAATTGATTCATCTTTCTCAAAAGCTGCGAAGGCTTACGGTCGCCTAACTCCTCTTCAGTAAGAAGGAGTTGCAAACGTCGCTGCTCTGATTCTGACATTCGACGAATCAGTTGCTCTTTAAGAGCTTTGTAAGCATCAACCTGAGGTGGGTTAAGCAATACATCGCGCACCTCTTGTGCAACCTCTGGTTGTAACGCTGAAATGACGTGAGCAAACCTGCTCTGTTGTGAGTTAATGCGCCTGGTTTCAAATTGCGCTTCAATTTGTGCAAACCAAATTTGTGGGTCATTAGACCAGAATTGTGGCAGCTTCAAGTTCACCACGGGTCCCATTATGGGCGGCCCGTTGTCAAGCGAAGGATCCACAACCGGATCAGGCTTATTATTGTTATTATTGCTATTAGCCATCGCGCAAAGCTAAATAACAAAGTAGAAGTCTAGAGAAAAGGATGTCCAAAAATTAGACAAGACAAAATTCTCAGTCAGTTCACCAATTCTTGGATAATGCAATCAAAACATCACACACACTATAACTATAAGTTAGGTCTACCGTCTAGTAGATAATAACATTAACAATAAAAATAGGCAATATCGAGCCTAAATCATGACATGCAAAAAGCACGACGAGCAATCGGCCTGACGGGCACTCTAACGTTAGTCTTAGATTTAACTTACACTACAGAAATCAGAGATTGTAATAGTATAGATTACGTTGGGATAGAATCGCCAATAAAAATATTCCAAGATAATCTATAGACTCAAAAGTCTAATCAGAATCTCTGATTTAATACCTAACAGTTAGATTTAGAGGGTCTAGATCTAAATCCAGCTCACAATATTATTGTTCGAACTTAACATTAAGTAAACTCAATCTAAATCATGAAATTGATATGATCAAACCGAGAAATATTTGTTCTTTCACAGGGGTCACCAGTTTGGTAATAAAAGGACTTAAAGATAATTTAGATGAAATTGATTTACAAGAAAATAACTCCTGAATAAGAGACACTTTGATCAAGCAAAATCTTTAAGTTCCAACACCGATTTGTTTTTTTGTTTGATAAATAGATTCACTTTCCAAATATTGTAATGTTCATATCAAAATCACGAAATTAGAAATGAGATAATCCAGGCATGCAACTGGTTACAATCTATTAATTAATATTAATAAATAGATTTATTTATTTATAAAGCGAAAGACCGCCGCTATTTTACCTTACTGCCAAGTCAAATACAAGGGGGGAAATATAGATCCATTAAAAAGAAACTTCCTGATTTATAGATACAAACTCTTTTCAACGCATTGGCGAAAAAACCAACGAAGAGATGAAATAAAGATGATGAAGATCTAGAATGATGTTGATCAGTGCTGAATAGGTAGACGAGCCAAACTCACGAATCCAGCGTAGACTGTAGCTTGTAGAATGATCAAAATTTGGAAGAACTAGATCTACTCTTGAATATGTAGACTGACGTTGGTGATCGTTGAATAAGAGTTTGAAGCTAGTCGTTAATTTAGTTGATTAAGTGAAGAACCGCGACAGTTTGAACTAGACTAAGCAATTGATGGTATTGCCTAGATGAATGATTGAACTTGATGAGAAATCAGAATTTCAGCCTGCAATAAATTGATTGTGGAACAATAAATCCGAGTCGAGTTTCGAGATGATGCTTAAATGATGAAAGTAACTCTGGACTCAGTTCACAAGACTCTCAGTCTAAAATGTTGATGATGCTGAAAACGTTGTCGGAGTTGAAGATTGATGACTGTCTTTAATCGACTGTTCTAAGACGGGAATAATTTAGACTCGAGAGTTGCAGTTCATGAGCTGTACTGATTCACTGAATTGAAGTTGAAGTCCAAAAGTTTGTTGAAGATTGATTACTAAAAAATATGGTCGCCAAAAAGTAATCAATGAAAGGTTGACGTATTGTTGAAGTGAAAATTGCTCAGGAGAATAAAATTTCCAAATAAACGTAATAAAACATAGAGGTCTATAGGAGATCAACTGAAGCACGTAAATAAGTGAAATTAAGTAAAGGACAACTGAGCTCAAAATCAGACAAAAAATTGAACCTTTCAAGTCGAAGGTTTCAAGGCGACTGACTAGCCAAAGCCAAAAAATTAACTTAAGCCCCAAGGGATTGGCCAATATAAAGAGCCAATCAAAGAAGAGAAAAAACTGACCAATGGCAGCAAACTTTTACAATTACCAATAAAACCAAGAATGACAAAACACACACTATTTGTGCTACTGGAGTCAACTAGAATACTATCTTAATAAAACTTCCAGATTTAAAATTATTATTGAATTGAAGAATATAGAGCAATATAAAAATGTTATTATCACCCAAGCAATCATTTTGAATATTATTAAACTTTAAGTGACACAAAATGGCAAAAATACATTACTAAATAGGCAAAACACACCTATCAAATGGGATCGGCACGCATAACATAATAAATTTACAACAGCAACGCGCAAGCATACTGAAGAATTTGCATACCATTGTGACGTCAACAGTACAATAGCGCGTCTAAAAATAAATAAAGAATGCGGACGCATGCCAATGAAAAGGTGACAGAAAGGTGAAGGAACTATAACTTATTTACACAGTAGAATGTTGAACCGCTACACCTCCTCTATGGCCTCAGCCTCGGCCTCCAGCACCTCCTCTACGGCCTCAGCCTCCAGCACCTCCTCTACGTCCTCAGCCCCCAGCGCCTCCTCTACGGCCTCGGCCTCCAGCGCCTCCTCTACGGCCTCAGCCCCCAGCGCCTCCTCTACGTCCTCAGCCCCCAGCACCTCCTCTACGTCCTCAGCCCCCAGCGCCTCCTCTACGGCCTCAGCCTCCAGCACCTCCTCTACGGCCTCAGCCTCCAGCACCTCCTCTACGTCCTCAGCCCCCAGCGCCGCCAATTCAGCTTCCTCTTGCTCCAAGTTCAAGGTCATGTTATCTGAAAAAAAGTCCAGTCCGAATAAATGAAAGCACAGGATTTATGTGAATTCAGTCAAACAAGGCTCGGATCCCTTACAACTTTTTAGATATATTTGCCCGCAAACATAATCTAAAAACGATCCGGACATTGAAGACTGCGATGGAAAAGAGTGCGAAGAAACGAAATGAATTGGGATTATTAATCATTATCAGTTATTTTTTGTTCAATATTAAATCGTGTGGCTCGTCGAAATTTCGTTTTAGGAATTAAATAAGGTAGTTGAATTAATGTAAATAATATGCCTTACCAATAGCAACTTGTTTCTGCAAAGTCATGCGTTATGGTGTCATAATTATAAAAGCCAAGAATGAACTTTTATTTGATGTATTCTTTTAATTATTAATGATCATAACTCATTCTCTGTTTTATTTCATTTTATTTCTAATGTATTTGTTCGGGAACATATCAAAGCAAGTTGATATCAATTTATATCTCACACTTGTTTGAAGAAATCTAAACCTGTGTTCACACTTTTGCTTGTACATGAATATGCAATTATAGCACTCTAATTCACTCTTTGATGACATGCGCATACTAATAATGTGACACCTTACAAGAATATCTGATTTAGACGAAAATGGTATCAAAATATGCGTATAGGACTTAGGTGCGTAGTTGCGTAGAAACGGCAATTTAAAATTCCAGGGGGGGGGGGGGGGGGGGCTCCCAGGCCCCAGTACGATAAGGGTTAATACAGGTACAGCATAGATAATGGATATACACATATGATAACACATATACAGAACCCTGTTCCTTATATTTTGGCGTTGACAAAACATGGAATGAAATTTTCTCCAGCTATCTTATGTAAAAGATACGTGGAGATGTTTCCCATAATATTGAATTTAATGTCGCCAATAGCCTAACACTAATTTCATTTTAATTTTGATAAAAAAATGAACATGGTATGGAGTAAGCAGCAGGCCAAGATGGATCAAACACTATATTTCAGCGGCTTTCAAGGTGTGTTAACTTTGCACAATAGACCATGAGAAGCTGTAATGAAAAAAGGCTCCAGAATTTCCCTGCTTTAGTTAGTTGGCAAGATTTGGTTTCTTTCGCTGAAATTTGATGTGTCCTGCTGTAATGTTTCTTGATATTACCTAGGTTAGGTGATTCGTACTGGCAAAAGTTGCATTTCCATGTCATGGTCAGTTTGTGCTTCACTCTCATGTGATGCTGGAATTCCGCAACTGTAGTAAAGCCACAGTGGCATGTGGGGCACGTAAAACATCATCTTGACAGTCCTAGTGCATAAATTCTGAGAAAGAAGAGAAAGAATTTGGGGAATTATATATTATACATGATAAAAAAATCATGAAAAGGGTGAAGGTTCCGACTCCAAAAACAAGTGGCCAAACTGGCGAAGAACAACAATGAGAATGTCAAACTACCTGTTTACATGCATATTTAAACCCCTCCCAAAAGACAATCTACTCTTGCACATTCTCCGGCAGTTTCTCCAGATAAAAAGTCTCGACCATCCTCTTAAGCCGAAGACGTCCTGGTGTGCTCTCCTCATACCAGCTGGTATGTACAGTTACTCTTGTAATTACCCTCTCCATACCTGGAGGTGTTGCCGGAACTTGGAACAGGATGCTGTCCTGCTCCGCAGTGATGGGGTTTGTTAATGTTCATTCATAACCACCCGCTCCTCTGCTTCATATAAGCACACCGACACTTCAGATTTGATAGTCGTCCATGTACCCTCCGCAAATGAAAATTAAACTTCCGCCATGACAGCTTTAGGGTTGTTCGCCATGATGTCACAATCATCATCTAACATTTTTCTCAACTCGTTAAACTCTGTTGGTACGAGTCTCTTAACTTCCTTGGCCATCATGAACGGCTTGGCTGCGGCGGACCTCCCCCCGTCTTCCCCGTTTACGTCCGGAAAGAAGACCATTCGGCCTTTGCCTGCAGCGTCATTCGCCGCCACTGGTCTCTCAGTTCTCTCTCATCTCTTTTCACGCCGTACCTAGTAATATTGATACAACAAATAAAGCCGTTGTTAATATATGATGGCATCCACTAATATTATTATTTTAGCCACGTTTTTGAGGCCAGTATCCCAGTAAGTTTTCATTAAAACTTCCTGAAAGTTTTTAAGCACATGTCGGTCTCCTATAAATGGGATTACCCAGTCCATTGCCTGTCTGTACTCTTTTTTTAATTTTTTATGAAGGAGAATGCGTATTGTTGCTCCATCTCCGACTACTACAAGATTGTTTAATTTAATTAGTCTGAACTGCAAAGGTATCATACGAGAGACCCAAAGTGCGTTTAAGAGTGTCAGGGGAATCTGCTTTTTCAACTGATCTTTCAAACAGATCTGTCTTGTTTCACTGCAAATTTGGTTTTGAAACCTGGTACAAGTACATCATCTGTTGCTATGTAATAATACCTTTCCATCATGTAAAAGAAGTAAGTCTGACCGCAGTTCTTGGGTACATGTTTGTTCTATCTAGTATACTGAAATGTTCCTCTTTTATTTGAGATCTTATGAATGTCTTGAACTGTGGGGGATCAAGTTTTGAAAATTGTCCTCCATTTTGAAAATGTTTTGCAGCCCCTGGATGGGGGGCCATGGTATGTGGGATATTCAATAGCCCGCAATGTGATTATAGAATCATTTCTGGCCTGCTACCTAAATTGATTAAAAACCCCTGATTACAGCTTCTGTCCCTTCCCGATCTTCTTACGTAAATTTCTAGTTTCGTTGTCGATTGTCACAACTGCCCTTGCCCAGGCAGTCTCCTGGTCTTCTGCCTTCGTTCCCATAACGTGAAGGAAGAGGGACTTCACCTTAGCCACCCTTACTGGATCTAAAGGCGGGTGCCCGTGGGTTCCTTTCATATTACACGGGAGCCTCTCCTCACATGTAAAGTATATCCCCACCACCTTTCTTGCCAGGGCGTTTGCTGTCGGCGTTAGTATAAGGTCAAGATAAATGGCAATGTCAATCTCCTCAGAGTCGGGAGCAAACTTCAAACCTATATTCACGTCTGCCTTTTCTACTGTTCTTCTTCTTGTGTACGTATAAATGTTGGAAAGCAGAGATTTCATTTACAGGTTTAGAACAAATAATGACAAAGTGAAGAGTTATCATCAACATCAAGTTCACAATCATAGTTTTTCACGATCATCCCAAACACCACCACACAATCATCACCACCATCTCATCATAATTTTATTGTCATCATCATCATTAACAACTTCATCAAAACATCACCATCATTATCTTCACCAGAATCGTTCCGAATGCAGAGCACAAGTCTTCATTCTTTATACATTAGCAAACATGAATCCTAGATCTCCATGCGGCTTTATAAAATCAGTCATTGTTGCGTCATTGTTTCATCGCATGCACGCTCTTTATCTAAGTGGGTGCTTCCCGTTCACCGTTCAGAGAAAGAAATTTGTGCATGCGCTCTGTCTCGCTAACCGTTGGCTTACCGTTTGCTCACTGTTCGCAAATGGTTAGCCACCTGATAGCTTCCCGCGGCTTCTCGGGGAACAACAAAATCGCAGAGATAAACCTTTGTTGATGCGACTTGCAGATGAACCACAATCTTATTGCCATGGATACTGCTGATCCACATGGGCTAATTCATACATGATCATTGCATAAGGGTATACATCAACAGGTATTTATATACTTACGATTACCATTGAGTAGTTCTGGTGCCTGGTATGGGATGGTTCCGATTGCCCCTCTTTGAGTGCAAAATGTTGTTGTCCTTGACTACCTTCATATCGTCACCTGATACCGAATAGCCACTCATCTTCATCCTCCACACGTTCAGTCACAATTGTCATTGTCCTAATAGCAAGTCTGCCGATTCCCGAATTCTTGACTCTCACTAGGATGTCTTCATATTCGTCGTCGGCAGGTGTCTCAACTATACAAATATCGTCCATTAATTCTGAGGTGGGTTGAGGAGTAGAGATGTGTTTGTGAATCGGTGGTAGGAAAGAGCTAGACTTGGGCGATGAAATAGAGGCGGGTGGAGGGGTGGAGATGCGTGCTGAAATAGGTGGTAAAGAAAAGCTAGACTTGGGCGATGAAATGTCTGAGGACGAAAATGATGAGTTAAGACTGAGGTCCAATTCCAACTGGAGCAGTTGCTCCATGGTCACTTCCATCGGAACAGAAGGAGGGGATGGGCTTCGCTGGGGCACACAAATGACTGATTTGGGAATCCTCAATTTCTTCGACTTTGGTTCTGGGCTACTTCTACCGGCCAACTCCTCCCTCTCCTTCCTCGCTACCCTCTCCCCCATTCCAACCGGGACCTTTTTGTTGACTCCATAGAACTGTCCTGGTGTGCTCTCCTCATACCAGCTGGTATGTACAGTTACTCTTGTAATTACCCTCTCCATCCCTGGAGGTGTTGCCGGGAACAGGATGCTATCCTGCTCTGCAGTGATGGGGTTTGTTAATGTTCATTCATAACCACCTCTGCTTCATATAAGCACACCCGACACTTCAGAGTTAATAGTCGTCCATGTACCCTTTGCAAATGAAAATTGAACTTCCGCTTTAACAGCTTCAGGGTTGTTCGCCGTGATGTCACAATCATCATCTAACATGTTTCTCAACTCGTTAAACTCTGTTGGTACAAGTCTCTTAACTTCCTTGGCCATCATGGATGGCTAGGCTGCGGTGGACCTTTCCCCCGTCTTCCCTGTTTGTGTCCGGAAAGAAGACCATTCGGCCTTTGCCTGCAGCGTCATTCGCCACCACTGGTCTGTCAGTTCTCTCTCATCTCTTTTCTCGCCGTACCTAGTAATATTAATACCACAAATAAAGCCATCGTTAACATATGGCATCCACTAATATTATTATTTTAGCCACGTTTTTGAGGCCAGTATCCCAGTAAGTTTTCATTAAAACTTCCTGAAAGTTTTTAAGCACATGTCGGTCTCCTATAAATGGGATTACCCAGTCCATTGCCTGTCCGTACTCTAATTTTATATGAAGGAGAATGCGTATTGTTGCTCCATCTCCGACTACTACAAGATGGTTTAATTTAGTCTTAACTGCAAAGGTATCACACACGAAACCCAAAGTCCGTTTAAGAGTATCAGGTGAATCTGCTTTTTCATCCAAAATATATAGGTAAGAGAATTGTGATCTTTCATTGGATCTGTCTTGTTCCAATGCAAATTTGGTTTTGAAACTTGGTACAAGTACATCATCATCTGTTGCTACATAATAATACCTTTCCATCATGTAAAAGAAGTAAGTCTGACCGCAGTTCTTGCATACACATTTCTTCTATATCTAGTATACTGAAATGTTCCTCATTTATTTGAGATCTTATGAATGTCTTGAACTGTGGGGGAGCAAGTTTTGAAAAGCTAGACTTGGGCGATGAAATATCAAAGGTCGAAAATGATGAGTTAAGACTGAGGTCCAATCCCAACTGGAGCAGTTGCTCCATGGTCGCTTCCATAGGAACAGAACGAGGGGATGGGCTTCGCTGGGGCACACATATCACTGACTTTGGAATCCTCAATTTCTTCAACTTTGGTTGTTCTGGGCTACTTCTACTGACCAACTCCTCCCTCTCCTTTCTCGCTACCCTCTCCCCCATTCCAACCGGGACCTTTTTGTTGACTCCATAGAACTTCCTGGCTTTGGTAAGTAGACAAGATTTTGTTTCCTTTGCAGAAATCTTGTGTGTCCTGCTGTAATGTTTTTTTTTATGTTACCTACATGTAGGTTAGGTGATTCGTATTGGCAAAAGTTGCATTCCCATGTCATGGTCAGTTCATGCTTCACTCTTACATGTATATGATGCTGGAATTCTGCAAGCAATCTATTCCTCCACATTCTCCGGCAGTTTCTCCAGATAAGAAGTCTCAACCATCCTCCTCTTCAGCCGAAGATGTCCCTGTGCGCTTTCCTCATACCAGCTGGTATGAACTGTTACCCTTGTTATCACCCTCTTGATACCTAGAGGTGTTACAGGAACTGAGAACAGGATACTATCCTGCTCTGCAGTGATGGGGTTCGTTAGAGCCAGGTAAGGTCTCTTCCTTGGGACACACGCTTCGCAGCTTTCGCTGCACAAACTGTCAGAGTCTGAAAAATCTGTTTCCTCCTCGTATAAATCGATAGTTGGATGGTCACCACGCTCTTGCTTCTGTGTTTCTTTCTCCTTTTTCTCTCCTTCTCTCTCCTCCTTTTCCTTCTGTTCTGTCCTCTTTTCTTTCCCGGTCTTCTCCCCCTCTACTTTCTCCTGTGTTGTGTCTTCTGTTCCTCCTCTCTTGCTTGTTTCTGTTCTGCTTCTCTTTCCTTCTCGTTTTTTTCTCCTTTCTCGCCTCCCTTTCCTGTTTGGTTCTCTTCTCTTTCTCCTGCTTCTATTTTCTTGTCTTCTCCTCTTCTTCTTTTTCCTTCTCCTCTCTCCCCTTTCTTACCACCCTTTCCTTTTGTTCTGCCTCCCGTCTCTGTTTGGCCCTCCTCTCTTTCTCCTGCTTCTCTTTTCTTGTCTTCTCCTCTCTCTCCTTTTTGTCCTGGTATCTGGGTCCCGCCAATGTGTACCCCAGAAAATCCACTTTGATTAGCTCTTCCTTGTGAAGCTGTTGGTAATGATCGAGCATTACTATCCACTCCTGTGCCTCGTACGAGCACACCCCACACTTTAAAGTTAATAACCATAAATGTACCTTCCGCAAATGGTAATTTTACTCTGGGTAGCTTCTGAAGGTTCGTTTGCACTGGTTGCAGGGTACCACCATGGTCTGTAAATAGAGACTATAGAGGAAAAATAGAAGAGAATATTTATATACAAAGAAATCTTAAAAGGTTAATACTGTCACACTCTACTGTATACTGTCTGTAAAGTCCCCTTCTTAAATTAAAAGATCTCTGTTTCTCAAATTCCTTGTCTCCTCATCTATGGCGATGACTGCTCTTGCTCCTGGTCCCTATGACGTGAAGGAACAGGGACTTCACCTTTGCTACCCTTAACGGATCCAAAGGTGAGTGCCCATGAGCCCCCTTTATATTACATGGGAGCCTCTCCTTCCGAGTAAAGTAGATACCCACAATCTTTCGAGCCAGGGCATTTGCTGTCAACGTTATTATGAGGTCAAGATAAATGGCAAATTGGCAATGTCAATCTTTTCTGTTGTGGGGGTGAACTTTAAACCTTTTTGGTTATCTGGTTAGATCTGCCTTTTCTGCTTTTTAAAGCAAGGTATTTTTCTTCAATTTTTCTCATTGATACTGGTCCTTATATATATTGATTTTATTTATTTTACATGTAGTTTTCCATTTATGATGTATATGTGCTCTTGCTCTTATTTGAGCAATAGAGCGTCCCTCCAATTCCAAGCTTTCTAGTACCCTTCTTGGTGGCAATATCTTGTTGGTAATGTACCCCTTTAGCCTACCGATGAACGTTGCTTTCTCTTCTTCGGTCCACCTTTTCCTTATGAGCAATAGAGCGTCCCTCCAATTCCAAGCTTTGTAATACCCTTCTTGGTGGCATTTTCTTGTTGGTAATGTTCTCCTTCAGCCTTCCGTTGAATGTTGCAAATCCCTTGAATTCATCCTCACCACAAGCACACCACGTCTCATATAAAAACTTGGCAAAGTGTTGCTAGTTGAAGCTATTTGCCAATAATTTCTTCCATTGCTTTGGAACTGGTTTGCAATCTTTATCCGCTGGGACCCACTTGCAGCACATCTTCTTTCTGCTCCTTTGATGCTGACAGGCGGAAATGTGTCAGTGCCAGCCCTCCACGTGATTGTTAGTGCGGAATTCTCCCCGGAGTGTCGCATTGTGCATGTTCCACATAATGGGCGGGAACCTCGCTGCCTGACGACCATGTCCCACAGCCCTCTGAGGTTGACCTACATTAATGTCCTCAAAGTAATTGAGGACAGGCTGTAACTCTGGCCTAGCAATTCCTGACAAGGCTTCAAATGCCTCCTCAGCATCCTCTACCTGCACAAACACAATGATCCGATCATCCTCGCCTGTGTGCGGATCTCCTCATCCTGGTTGAACTCTGTAAGTCCTTCTTGCTTGATCTAAAAATGACAATTAACTGTTGAAGAGTTCTTCATGGTTTCGTGGTCGTAAAAAAATATGCCATCGTCAGTGGCATCAGCCGGGCGTCCATTGTTAGAAGGTGTGTATTCTTGCAAATTTCCATGTTCGCAGCCATTTACAAATGCACACACACACACACACACACACATTTCTTTCCATTTCACTTCTTGGTAATAATGCATGGGGCCTTAATTTGTTAATCGTTTCTTACAAAATGCATAGAAATTTTAATTATCACCTAACATTTTGTATTTTGAATCTCCATGGTAATGGCATAACAAATAGTTTGATCTGATTTGATCTTGTAAAAATACTAATGAGTTAGAAATGTCAAAAAGAATTGTGGAGGTCATAAGTAACAGAAGTATTTTATTACCTTTCCACGGCCAGGTATTCCAAACGTAGCAGAGATGCCATCACGGGAATGGGAACACTGAGACTTTAGATATGTCGTTGCAATCTCTTGCCTCTGTTTGTGTGTCAACTGTGTCACGACGATGTCTGGTGTTTTACTTTATGTGTGGTCATGTTGATGGCATGAATGAATGGATGTTTTAGTGTGGTGAATTGATGACTGGCAGTGTGTGCATTGTAAATGCAGGCTGTCAATGAGAGTGTTGATTGTTTGTGTGAAGTGAACATTAACATTACCACATAGAGTGACTTAGCATCTTCTGTTAATAAATTTTGCGCACAAGGCCGATGATAATGAGCCTGGCCATGAACTCACTGCCACTCTTCAGCACAACTTCTTTCTCTTTCATGTTGACTGTTGGCTTGTCAGAACTTTCCAGCCATTTCTTCGCCCGTCTTGTGATAAGGGCTCTTTCATGGTAGCCTCTGAGCAAGCGGCTTGTAGTTCCTTGGTTGTTGAGAAAACCCTTTACTCCTCCTCTGGTCTTTGTGTCTCATTTACTGTCTGCTCAATAGTCATATCGCATGCCACCTCTGCAAACCCATGACTGTCTTGACTGTAAGTTAAATATAAACTATTAAAAAAAAATAGGCACTGCTCTGAGGACTGAGTAATAGAGCAGTTGGCGATAGGCTTGTCCAGACACGCCATCATGTTCCATTACGTTTCCATGAGGAGGCTGCTCGTCATCGGCGTGGTCAGGGGCGTCTTCGTTGTCCGGCATGTTCATTCTTTTAGCAATATTGTGTAGAACTAAACAACTAGCAATGTTGGGTCTGGCTTTGAGTGGGCTCACTCGCAGTTCCCTATGAAGACAATGGAATCTTCTTTTTAGTTGACCAATCAATTTATTATGACTGTCTTTGTTCTCCATTTCAGTATTTAGGCACTTTCTTGTTTTCGAACACAATGATGATTGAAATATCATTATGTTTGGCGTTTGTATCTGGATGAAACTTTGTCGTTGCGTCGTACACCTGAGCTACATCGCGCATGAATGACGTAAACCTGTCCCCGCGTGGATGGCATTAAGCATCACAAATGGGCCACATGAACTACTGTCTGTTTGTTGCGCTGATGTTACGGTGTCGTCATATTACCACTCTTCTTGAAGTTCACCAGTACACCTTGCTCTGTCTGCCATGTACAGTCTAAACTTTTCAATATAGAACAAATTGTCATGGCCGGCCGGCAAGGGAATCCAAGATAGAACCTCTTCTTGCTGGGATATTGGCCACCAAAAGGATCCAGTGGCTCTGGCCAACATTTATGGCTGCCGCTCGTTACATTAATAACTCGCTAATGGTTGTAAGCGTCCGTAATGTAAATGTATAAGGAAAAAACGATGCATCTATCACAGTAATAGAAATCAACATTAAAAAATACAAGTATGGGGTAGCACTGTTTATATAGCGAAAGGCTGCCGCTCATTACATTAATGACTCGCTAATGGTTGTAAGCGTCCGTAATGTATAGGGAGAAAACAATGCATCTACATGTATCACAGTAATAGAAATCAACATTTCAAAAATACAAGTATGGGGTAGCACTGTTTATATCTTAAAGGCCTTCCCACGGCCGTACTCCTTGCGACTCTGCTCACAGATCAGTTTGTTTGTTTCATAGATGAGCTTTTTTGCCCCAACATTCTGTCTATTGTAAGTGGTGTCGTGAAGATGGGTACAAGTTGCATTCGTCATTGCATTTACCATATTGTCTACTTTGTGTGCAGCACACGTCCATTCTCTGATGGACACTTTCTCTAACTGTTCTGCTTCGACTGAGGTCGACTTACATAAACGTCCTCAAAGTAGTTGAGCACAGGCTGTAACTCTGGCCTAGCCATTCCTGCCAAGGCTTCAAATGCCCCCTCGGTGTCTTCTACCGGCACAAACGCAAGTGATCCTATCATCCTTGTCTGTGTACGGATCTCCTCATACTGGTTGAACAGCTCCTGTAGTCCTTCTTGCTTGATCTGAAAATGACAATTAACTGTTGGAGAGTTCTTCTGCATGGTTTCATGGTCGTAGAAAAGGTTTCAACAGCCATCGTCGAAGGGGATAATCACTATCCCCCAGCAGACGCCCTTCTGTATTCTCAAGAACCTCATCAAGTCCACTTTCCCTCAAAATGGGTGAATCATGGACGCTTCCTGGCCACTGTAGGTTTACATTAATAATTTCACATATTGCATTCATTTTTACATGATACCGTCCAAATGAGGATAACTTCATTAACTTAATAGCTCACCTCAAGATGTTTTCTTTTGGAGAGAAGAAAATGGATAGCTAGTATAGCAGGGATACAAACATTACGTTCAGAACATATACACAGATAAAGAATATGAAGACAAATATTTAAAGAAAAAGATACGATACGACCATGATATACTTCTTTCCATTTTTGACGATCAATCCATGTGGTAGACAACATACTCTTCAGAGTATTCACATGCTTTTGGAGTGTTGAGACTTTCAGGTTTTCGGCCGCTCTTTTTCTGTGCTTGCTGGCCTGCGGTACATTGTAGCCTTTCAGTTCCCGAAACATGGCAGGCAATCTATGCGTTCTCGCCTCCAGTGTAGCATGGTGGCCGTCGATGCTCCACAAAATGTTAGTCAAATCCGTGACAGCATGCATGTGACTGGGATTTGGCGTATCCCAACCCAGCCCCATGTCCTCAAACATATCAATCAATTGATTTTTTTAACTTGTCCAATTGATTTCTTGGGGTCTCTATCCTTTTTGGGAGGCAAAGTCCATCTGGTTTTCGCCTAGCCACTGATTGCATCATCATAACGAACGCATTTTTCACAACCTTGGGTTTGTTTTGACAGACACAGTCATCAGGGTGCTCCTGCACGCTGCACACAAACTTCACAAAGTCCCCGAATGACTTTTTGCATGCCTCAACAGGTAGTGTGGTAGTGCCTTCAATTAGAGCATCGGGAGACTTACCCATGTACACCTTTGCAAGTTTGATGTCAACCGCGGGGTCAAACTTTTCACAGGGCTGCTGCTGATGTACATCGTGGCCTGGCCCGTGTGGCCACTCAATGCATGGAGGCACGCCGAGCACATCCCCTCTTTTCACAGACTCAAAAAACCTTTCAAATGTCAAGGTTTCATCAAAACTATCTACACAAACTATCTTCCACTTGACAAGCAGTCTGCTGCCCTGAGTCACACAAAGTGAAAGAATCATTTTGACTGACAGTGCGGCCAAAAGCGATCGATAAATCGTACAGATGAATTGCTGTCCTGAACAGTTTAATACGCGTTAGCTCCCACCCGGTATGGTAGCGGGAAGCCGGAGTACGGCGTGAGGCAAAACATTCGCCCCATGTCTAGCCGCAGACTATTCCTGGCCTACGCGATAGGCAGCTAAAGTAGCGGGCGGCATATTATGCCGCCCGCTACTTTAGACCAATCAGTGATCGACTTGGCAGACATCGCCATGGACGCGTGTCACATGGGCCACGCGCGGCAGCCAATCGAAAATATTGTTGATTTTTTGAGGCGGCAATTTCATATCTGGACTTTTTGACGCGGGAATTTCGTCAGCGATGAGTGTTGAACTTTTTTGGTGTGCGAGCAAAATTTGATGCGGGCGCTGACGAGAACCATGAGATCAGTTTTCATCAGCCTAATGTAAAGAAAACAAAGAATGATCAAGAGATTGAGAAAAAAGAAGACAAAGCACTGACAAGACAATCCATGTAGTGGATCATCATTTGCAGAGGAAAAGCATGCAGGGGCAGATAAAATCCGCCGATCGAGTAATTTTGTCCCACCGATCATTAATCCTACTCGGTCGTAATGATATGCACACCAGTGTATCAGATTTGTTTACGGTTATCGTGGACCGCTCCAATCGAGTCTGCTATTTGATATGGTCCTTGTTTAGCCGTAAAAAGTCATATAAAAGATAAAAGAGAACCGTGGATGTCCACCGTCGCCGGGCTTCCATGGTTAGAAGGTGTGTATTTCTACAAAGTTCCACGTTCGCAGCCATTTACAAACGCACACACACACACACACATTTCTTTCCCTTTCACTTCTTGGTAATAATGCATGGGGCCTTAATTTGTTAATCATTTCTTACAAAATGCATAGACATTTTAATTATCACCTAACATTTTGTATTTTGAATCACCATGGTAATGGCATAAAAAATAGTTTGATCTGATTTGATCTTGTAAAAATACTAATGAGTTAGAAATGTCAAAAAGAATTGTGGAGGTCATAAGTAACAGAAGTATTTTATTACCTTTCCACGGCCAGGTATTCTAAACGTAGCAGAGATGCCATCATGGGAATGGGAACACTGAGACTTTAGATATGTTGTTGCAATCTCTTGCCTCTGTTTGTGTGTCAACTGTGTCACGACGATGTCTGGTGTTTTACTGTATGTGTGGTCATGTTGATGGCATGAATGAATGGATGTTTTAGTGTGGTGAATTGATGACTGGCAGTGTGTGCATTTTAAATGCAGGTTGTCAATGAGAGTGTTGATATATAGATGGTTTCTGTGTTTGTGTGAAGTGAACTTTAACATTACAAAGAGTGACTTAGCATCTTCCGTTGATCAATTTTGCGCACACGGCCGATGATAATGAGCCTGGCCATTAACTCGCGGACGCTCTTCAGCACAACCTCTTTCTCTTTTATGTTGATTTGGCTTGTCAGAACTTTCCAGCTATTTCTTCACACCGTCTTGTGATAGGGGCTCTTTCATGGTAGCCTCTGACCCGGCAGTTTGTAGCTACTTGGTTGTTGGAGAAACACTTTACTCCTCCTCTGGTCTTTGTGTCTCTATTCACTGTCTGCTCTACTGTTAAATTGCATGCCACTTGTGCAAACCCATGACTGTCTTGACTGTAAATTAAATATAAACCATTCAATAAAAATAGGCACTGCTTTGAGGACTGAGTAATAGAGCAGCGATGTGTTGGCGATAGGCTTGTCCAGACACACCATCATGTTCCATGACGTTTCCATGAGGAGGCTGCTTGTCATTGGCATGGTCAGGGGCATCTTCGTTGTCCGGCATGTTCATCCTCGTAGCTATATTGTGTAGAACACAACAACTAGCAACGACGGGTCTGGCTTTGAGTTGGCTCACTCGCAGTTTCTTATGAAGACAATGGAATCTTCTTTTTAGTTGACCAATCGATTTGTTTAGAAATATTTGCTAATGCCCCACTCCCCCAGCCCCCAGCATGTTCATCCTCCAGATCGAGCATGTTCATTCACTTCATTGTATGAAGAAGCTGTTATTTTGGAGAGCACATAGTTTTGCATGCTTCTGGCATGGCCTTGTCTGATGACTGCATGCAACATGTTCCAGCTCAAAGCTAAGGCATTGAGCATCACAAATGGGCCACATGAACTACCGTGTGTTTGTTGCGCTGATGTTACGGTGTCGTCATATTGCCACTCTTCCTGAAGTTCACCAGTACACCTTGCTCTGTCTGCCATGTACAGTCTAAACTTTTCAATATAGAACAAATTGTCATGGCCGGCCGGCAAAGGAATCCAAGATAGAAGCTCTTCTTGCTGGGATATTGGCCACCAAAATGCTGTCCTGTGGAAGAATGGCCTTTAGATGTCTCCAGTGACCTTCGATAGTATTTGTGTGAAACCCGTTTGAGTTCTTGAATTCAACTGAGTGGTTGACCGTTTCATGATAGTAGCCACGTTTTCTGAGGTTGCTATAGGCTTTCCAGCAATCTAATACAATAGTTTATGAGGCTCTTTCAATCTCTCCAAAAACCCATTGGCCTCGATGATACTTTCTTTTGCCTACTTTGGACTCGTCTATTTCCACATGGTCCACCAAAAATTTGGCAAAGTGTTGCTTGTTGAAGCTATTTACCAAGAATTTTTTCCATTGCTTTGGAACTGGTTTGCAATCCTTATCCGCTGAGACCCACTTGCAGCACACCTTTTTCTTTCTGCACCTTTAATCCTGACAGGCGGATTGTGTCAGTGACAAAGTGGACAACATCAGAATTGGTGCTTCTGGCTTGGTAAACTGCATCCATCAGGATTTTCTTGGCATTTTCGTGCATAAAAGCCTCAGAGTTCTCGAGCACAGGCTGTAACTCTGGCCTAGCGATTCCTGACAAGGCTTCAAATGCCTCCTCGGTATCCTCTACCGGCACAAACGAAAGTGATCCGATCATCCTTGTCTGTGTACGGATCTCCTCATCCTGGTTGTAGAGCTCCTGTATTCCTTCTTGCTTGATCTGAAAATGACAATTAACTGTTGAAGAGTTCTTCCGCATGGTTTTGTGGTCGTAAAAAAAGATGTCAACAGCCACCGTCTAAGGGATAATCACAATCCCTCAGCAGATGCCCATTTGTTTTTTCAAGAACCTTGTCAAGTCCACTTTACCTCAAAATGGGTGATTCATGGACGCTTCCTGGTCACTGTGCGGTTACATTAATAATTCCGTATTTTGCATTCACGATTATTTAGACATTGATAATGTGGTATAATAAAAATGAACTGGAAATGTAAACAAATCTCACCCTCAGCGGCCATTCTTGAACAGTCTAAATTATCACACGGTCATTATGCATTGCGCATACGTGTTTGGAGAGCACATAATTTTGCATGCTTCTGGCATGGCCTTGTCTGAGGACTGCATGCAACATGTTCCAGCTCAAAGCTAAGGCATTAAGCATCACAAATGGGCCACATGAATTACTGTTGTTTGTTGCGGTAATGTTACAGTGTCGTCATATTGCCACTCTTCTTGAAGTTCACCAGTACACCTTGCTCTGTCTGCCATGTACAGTCTAAACTTTTCAATATAGAACAAATTGTCATGGCCGGTCGGCAAGGGAATCCAACGTGGAACTCTTCTTGCTGGGATATTGGCCACCAAAAGGATCCAGTGGCTCTTGCGAACATTTATGGCTGCCGCTCATTACATTAATAACTTGCGAATGGTTGTAAGCGTCCGTAATGTACATGTATAAGGAAAAAACAATGCATCAATCACAGTAATAGAAATCAACATTTCAAAAATACAAGTATGGGGTAGCACTGTTTATATAGCGAAAGGCTGCCGCTCATTACATTAATAACTTGCGAATGGTTGTAGCGTCCGTAATGTACATGTATAAGGAAAAAACAATGCATCAATCACAGTAATAGAAATCAACATTTCAAAAATACAAGTATGGGGTAGCACTGTTTATATATCGAAAGGCTGCCGCTCATTACATTAATAACTCGCTAATGGTTCTAATAGCGTCCTTAATGTATAGGGAGAAAACAATGCATCTATCACAGTAATAGAAATCAACATTTCAAAAATACAAGTACGGGGTAGCACTGTTTATATAGCGAAAGGCTGCCGCTCATTACATTAATAACTCGCTAATGGTTGTAAGCGTCCTTAATATATAGGGAGAAAACAATGCATCTATCACCGTAATAGAAATCAACA
Source organism: Strongylocentrotus purpuratus (assembly GCF_000002235.5). Lineage (NCBI taxonomy): Eukaryota > Metazoa > Echinodermata > Echinoidea > Camarodonta > Strongylocentrotidae > Strongylocentrotus > Strongylocentrotus purpuratus. The sequence goes on along the minus strand of NW_022145599.1, from coordinate 31,671,250 downwards.
TTTCAAAAATACTTGTATGGGGTAGCACTGTTTATATAGCGAAAGGCTGCCGCTCATTACATTCATAACTCACTAATTGTTGTAAGCGTCCGTATTGTATAGGGAAAAAACAATGCATCTATCACAGTAATAGAAATCAACAATTCAAAAATACAAGTACGGGGTAGCACTGTTTATATAGCAAAAGGCTGCCGCTCATTTATGGGCATGAATGACCATGTGAATTGGCACAACGTCACCTTCTTAAACATCCATGGTTGCATATAACCCTCACAGCTCCACTGCAGAGCCACACATGATGGCAATATAAAGATGTGACCAAAGTCACATCGATTGTTTGCAGTCATTAATAGGTGCAAATAAGCATTGATGATCTTATCATTTGGCCAATTGGGATGAACAAGATTGACAAAGTCCCGGTATTCCAGCCCATCACCACTTTAGGTAATGCTACTTTGGGCATGTTGATTTCTTTGATCAGCCTTCTTGCATCAATTTTCAGTCTTGGAGAAGATGCAGTTGAGAAACGTGCTGGTCCTACTCCATCTGACTGCTGTCACCTCTCGAATCGCAATGATAACAGGGATGTTTGCCATCTGATAGAAGCTATCAGCATTGACCCTCCTTTCCTCCTCATTATGGAGACAGACATGCTCACCCAATATCTCTTTAGAAGTGCGAGCGAAACCAGTTTGATTATCCTAGCTTGAAACTGACGGTTGTGCTATCTTCAAGGTATCCCCTTCAGCCATTTGAAAAGGACCAGTCCCGTAAAAGTGAAGGGCTGCACAAACTTTATCAACGGGCTGAATGGCATGGTTTCTATTCGCCCTGGGTGCGATGTCATCATGGATCATTCCTGTAATTTCTATTATTCCTTCTCTATCGAATAATATCGTTGTAAGTATTGAGAGGGTGCACGTGCCTAGTTTTGCTAGTTATTATGAATGCGTTGAATTAATGCTGCCATGTTATCTACAGCTTTTTTTTAAAATCTAAAGAATGTTATTTATTATGACTGTCTTTATTCTCCATTTCAGTATTTAGGCACTTTCTTGTTTTCGAACACAATGAAGATTGAAATATCATTATGTTTGGCATTTGTATCTGGATGAATCTACATCGTTGCGTCGTACACCTGAGCTACATAGCGCATGAATGACGTAAACCTGTCCCCGCATGGATGCTGCTGGTATCTATACAGAAATTCAGCAAGATTCAATTCGTAGTGTGCTTTTTTCTGCTGTCCTGTGGAAGAATAGTCTTTAGATGTCTCCAGTGACCTTCGATAGTATTTGTGTGAAACCCGTTTGAGTTCTTGAATTCAACTGAGTGGTTGACCGTTTCATGATAGTAGCCATGTTTACTGAGGTTGTGAGGCTCTTTCAATCCCTACAAAAACCCATTGGCCTTCTACAACATGACCTTGATGATACTTTCTTTTGCCAACTTTGGACATGTCTATTTCAACAGTCTTTCCATGGCCACATATTTTGCGTTTCTGGTTGTTCAAATTTTTCAAACACAGAACTTCTCTCTGTAACTGTTAATGTCGTCTATGCGTACCTTGACGGCATTGTAGCTACAGAGATTCTCGTTTTCAATGTCCATGTCAACAAATACATGTAGATAGTTGAAGTTGTACAGTTGTGTTGCTTGGTGAAGCTATTTGCCAAGAATTTTTTCCATTGCTTTGGAACTGGTTTGCAATCTTTATCCGCTGAGACCCACTTGCAGCACACCTTTTTCTTTCTGCACCTTTGGTGCTGACAGGCGGATAGTGTCAGTGACAAAGTGGAAAACATCAGAATTGGCTCTTCTGGATTGGTAAACTGCATCCATCAGGATTTTCTTGGCATTTTCATGCATTTTAAAAGCCTCAGAGTTCTTGAGCACAGGCTGTAACTCTGGCCTAGCAATTCCTGACAAGGATTCAAATGCCTCCTCGGTATCCTCTACCGGCAAAAACGCAAGAGATCCAATCATCCTTGTCTGTGGGCGGATCTCCTCATCCTGGTTGAGCAGCTCTTTAAGTCCTTCTTGCTTGATCTGAAAATGACAATTAACTGTTGAAGAGTTCTTCCTTCAAATGCCTCCTCAACATCCTCTACCGGCACATACGCAAGTGATCCAATCATCCTCGTCTGTGTGCGGATCTCCTCATCCTCGTTATACAGCTCTTGAAGTCCTTCTTGCTTGATCTTGATCTGAAAATGACAATTAACTGTTGAAGAGTTCTTCCGCATGGTTTCGTGGTCATAGAAAAGATATCAACATCCATCGTCTAAGGGGATAATCACTATCCCCCAGCAGATGCCTATCTGCATTCTCAAGAACCTCGTCAAGTCCACTTTCCCTCAAAATGGGTGAATCATGGACGCTTCCTGGCCACTGTGGGTTTACATTAATAATTTCACATTTTGCATTCACGATGATTTAGAATGTCATTATGACAAAGCCCGGGGGGGGGGGGGGGGGGGGGGGGGGCAGTTTGTTGAATCCAAATGTATATTAAAAATAAAGCTTCAATTCACCTGGGATGAAAGCAGGCCTGCTTCTGTGTCACTTCCCAACACACCCACAATTGCTTGTGGGCACTGTGCCTGCAGCACTGCCTCGAACATTGGATGTACAGAGAAGGCCCCGCCACCTGTATGTAGTTAGTGAGAAAATGATGATAAATAAAACACTTGTTAGCTAATTATTTTATACTGGTTCACATGTCTAAATGAGAAATGAGTGAAACATGCTTCATTAAAAAAAATTGTATACAAAATATAATTTTTTTCTTCTTCAGTATTTGATTCATATATGTACATTTGTAAAACCTGATGCTTCATTATAGTTTTGAAAACAGAAAATTGGTATTACTCTATTGGGGGGGGGGGGGAGGGTAAATAGAAAGAGATAAAGACAGATCAATGTTTTTCCTATCTGTTATACTGTATGTAACCATTCAATGCTGGCTACAAATGAGAATAATGTAAGATAAATTTATAAGGAATAAATTGCAAAATATAATGCACATATTCAACATTGCTACTTCCTTCCTCTCTTATGTTCTGTTTATGTATTGTAAAGATTTAGGAATATTTACCTGTCTTGTTCTTCTTGGTGAGGTATTTATTTGCCCTCACCTTCAAGTCGGTCCACTTCCGATTGATGTCTTCCCACCTCTCTCCCTTCCCCCTACTGTAGCTTCTAGCAGCCGGGCGCACTCAGTCTTCTGAGTTTTTTCCAGCTGAAACCAAAAAATGATTTCAGCTGTAGGATGTCCTCGGCTGGAATACTTATTCCAGTTTGGTTCCAATATTTCCGGTAGGGCCCCATGCAGTCTGGGTTTGATCTCTCTGCTGGGCCTCCTCCTCCCCCAGAGAACCACCTTCCTCATCTTCCCCATCACTGCACTCCTCCTTCTTATAGTTGTCCTCGAGCAATCTTTGCTTGATACTGATGCCACACAAATTATTGTAGTTTTGATTGGCTAAAACAGGGATATATGAAAATGAATAATTACATATTATCTGACATGATTTTGTAATATGTGATTCAGATGATGTTTTGTATTATATGATTAAGAAGAATATAGACGAAAAAAGTAGCAAATTTTTTATGAATGCCAAGTCAACGTTTAGCCAGAGATTCACTTCAATATTATTACCGAAAGTCACTTGATTGTTTACAGCATAAGTCTAATATTTTGTCAAAAAAATATCGAGATGATCAGCAACATTTATGTTCATGTCTCTGCATAAATAATGTTGAAATTCCATTGTAATTTTCTCCACTGCACGGCGTCGTCATATTGCCACTCTTCAACGGGCTGAATGGCATGTTTTCTATTCACCCTGGGTGCAATGTCATCATGGATCATTTCTGTAATTTCTATTATTCCTTCTTTATCGAATCTGTACCTCTTTATAAGTTCAATTCCGTAAGTATTGACAGGGTGCACGCGCCTAGTCTCGATAGTTAGTGTGCATGCGATGAATTAATGCTGCCATGTTATCTACAGCTTTGAAAATGAGTTGTGAGCCTTTCGCTTGAACTTTAAGCATACCGGGTATGATGCTTAAACTTAGGGTAAAATTCTTAATTTCTTTGTGCAATTCTCTTACACAGTACTATACTGTCCTTTGGCTAGACATTAATCCACATTTGCCACTCCATACCCAGGAGAGAAATGGGGACTTGGTAAGCATGGATAAAGCCTTTGCGATAGAAATTGCCATATATGGTGACCATATGGTAAAAATACTCTCCAGGGCTTTTTTTCTTTGGACGCCCTCCAACATTTTTTTTGAATCTGAACAAACTGCACAGTTTTGGTTTCGTGTGGTGCTCAGATTGCTCTTGGCACCCATTTGTTCCTGGGTGATTTTATGCCTGTGTAACACCCCTTGCACAATCGCTTGGGATGGATGTCGGGCTCGACTGAAACAAGCCCACTTTAATTCAAATGAAATAATCACCTATGTTAAATGATGTAGGGTGTTTGGAGAGCATTTGGCCACAAAGCCTACAAAGCTTTGCCAAATGTGTTAAATGCTCATCCAACTATTACATACCGTACATTACATTGATCATCAACGTATGGGGGGATTCCTTAATAATAAGGGCATTTTCTAGAGTTTTGTTGCTCATGGACCCTATGAAGTCAGTTTTGTTCTTTCGCACCTGACTGAAGACCCTTTCATATTCAGCATTGGTATGGGGTATGGTTAGAATCCCAAGCATTACTCTTGCAAGTCTGTCATAGCACAGTTCACCAGAAGCATTCTTCTCTGTCATCATACTTGTCCACTGCTTCTCAGCGACATACCTTGGAAAATGTATAATGTTTACTCTTTCCTGATGATGTAATGAAGTCCCCTTTGGCGCTCCATCTTATTCACAACGATTTCCTGTTTGTAACCAACAACACAACACGGTGGATTCAACTCTAGCGCATGCATGTACCGAATTTCCGTTGGCGCGCACATTGGATTTTTAGCTTAGGGCCCCCCCCCCCTAAGAAATCCCCGATCGTGCCTGCCTTGAAATGCTAGAGCGCCGTATTGGCAGCCGTGCTAAAGCCAGGGTAATAATCAAGAGCGCCAGGAGTGTCAAATCTGACATGTATGAGCGCTATACAAGCACCCACTATTATTATTATTATTATTATGGGTAATTTTGTACCGAGGGTGGGAAATTTGTAACAATTACAATTTTTTTGTAACAGTTGGCAGCTATTTATTATGCTTATAAATGTCATCAAATATAACATTATGATATTATATATATTTTGTATAATGCCATAAAGTATAAAATGCTCAATCATGAAAATAAAATGCTGTAGTGAAGGCATAGTATCTGAACGAGGCTTTAGTGTTAAAACAATGAATTGTGATATAGCCCAGTATACCGGTATGTATTCTAATAACACATTTTATTTATGCTTATGATTGCTTAACTTTAAGTATTATAAATGTATGTATATTCTATGCCCACCCTATCATTTTCATGACATTGGTATTCAATATTTACTTCCAACTTTTGTAATGTTGTCAAACTTTGTACTAATTTTTTCGGAATTCTGTATTACTAAATGTATGTGTGTGATTCCATTTTATGGTGCTAATTTGGACAAGAGGAAGTACTATTTTGTTATAATGAAGAAAAAAATTATGATAATAAAAAAAGAAGATACTCAAAGTTGAATGTAAATGTTTGTGTATGTTTTGTCAAGTTAATTGGGGGGGGGGGGGGGGGAGGATAGTTGAAGGATGATAATGAAAATAACAATATGCAATTTGTATGCTAACATTATTGGGTGGTATTCTCATAAGTTAAGCCGGGACTAAGTCCAGACTAAACAAGAATTTTAGTTCACACTTCTATAGAATGCTAGGTTTTATCTTCCTCCTTCAATATTCATGACAAAGATAATCTACCAAAGACTTGGTTGAAATTCAGTTCATACTCATATTATCTTTTTCTTCCCATTTCATTGCAAACTTAATTTTTTAGAAAATTTTCATTGAAGGATTAAAACAATCTGTACAGGGTAAATGAGTTGGCAACAGGCACTCCATAAAAGTGTGGACTAACTTAGTACGCGCTACCGGAATACCACCCATTGTATCAATAAACGTTGCAAGATGACTTTCAAAAATACTTTTACAAACTGGAGATATAATTTCATGTATAAAAATGATTTATTTGCACAATAATGTCACATAATTGCAATTATCACTGGAAAGATGCTATAATTATCAGTTGCTTCAGAGAGCACACAAAATACAATGTCTTTAGTCCACAAACCTGTTCACAAACCTGTTGTCACATTATAACTTCTAAATCATATACAAAAATGAAATTTCAAATACATTTAATCTAATAACATAATTTCAAAGAAACACATTGTAGGCCTTATTTTAGGTAGAGTACAAATATGTACAGTACGTGACAAGAGTATTAACTTTTTCTGTCATGAAACAGGCCTGAATCAAACTAGTTTATAACTGCTGGGGCAAAATGATTACAGCTGCCTTTTAAAAAAACTTTTAAAAAAACTACCTTGTTGACCCGACAATGATTTTTAGAGAGAAAGACGTAGTCATTCTTGGTCCCAATACTTCACACTCTTAAAAACTCAAAAGTCCTGGACAGGACTTACAGTACCAGCATCACACAAAGATCCTAAGTCGAACTTAACTCTGAGTTGGACTTAAAAATGATGGAGAGCCATTTGTAGCTTTCAAATTCAATAGTGAAAATTCAATTTTTTTTTTTACTTTTTATAAATTCCACATCAAGACCATGAAATCTCCTTGATAATAGAAATTGTGAATGATTTAAATTAACATTTTATGCCTTTTAAAATAACTTTTACAAAACATTTTCATAGATGCTAACGCCTTTCCATAATTGTTAAGTTTAACTTAGAGATAAGTTCAACTTAGGATCTTTGTGAAACACCCCTCTGGTCTGCCATGGGGTCCAGGAAGGGCCTTTGCGTTTTACACAACAGCCTGGGGAATCTTTGATAACAATTTTGCTTTAGAAGAGTGGAGTCTAACTCATCTGTTTAATTGATTTATTTTTTTCCAATTGTAAATGAATGTATAAATTTTGTTTGTTTCCAATTTCAAATTGCAGTCGGTAATACTGTTATTGCAGTTTTATATCATACTATCAGCATACGGAAAGAAAGTTAGAAACCCAGCTACTATATTTCATGTTCCATAAACATGTTTGGGGGGTGATTTATTATTTCATTGCACTCTGCTCATACATTTAAATTAGACTCTTGCGTCACATGTTTATATGAAGCAGAGATGAATGTTCCCTAGGCTGTTGTGTAAAATGGAAACGCGCATCCAGGTAACAAAAAAAAGACATGAATTATATAATGAGATAAGAATTCGTCACTGAACACGAATGAGGTATTTTAAGGATATCATATGGAGAGATGAAGAGAGAGAGAGAGAGAGATGGCAGTAGATAGATATAGAGAAAAAGAGAGAGGGAGACAGGGCATATAGTCATGTTAAAAATACATGAGCTGGAGAGAGGGATAAAAGAGGAATCAGAATTACATATAATTAAACATTACCTCACATGAATAATAATTATCAGATAAATAGGATTCAGATTATACAAGTCTCTTCATAGTAAGAGAATAACTATACATCTGGACCCTGTCTAACAAAGAGTTACGATCAATCGCAAGTCCTCCAATCAATAGCAAGTTTGCAGTCTCCTATCTCTCAATATGTACATAGTCGCAAATAAGTTGCGATTAATATCAACTCTTTGTATTAGACAGGGCCCAGTTCATTACATGAATACTTCAATACACTTCACAATATTATCATCAGTACCCCATGGTCACAGAGTACACGGATACTTGCACAGAATATGAAATATCATAATTTAATTAAATTCTCAAGTCTCAAAATAACTTTACTAGTAAAATGCATAAATATCAATAATACTGAGGGCTAAAGTACATGTAGCTGACTTTCTTCAATACTGACTACCCACAGAGCCACAAATAATTTAATTCTCTTTTAGTTCACTGAACGCACTATTTGAAGGAAACATTGATCACACACACGACATAATGATTAATTTTACATTTGCATTTAACAGAATACATAAAATAGAACTACACGTGCATGTATCACCTTTTCGACCAGCCGCCTAAAATAGACAACTACTGTAATGCAGGTACATTAAACTATCTTTATGTATTTTCTATGCTGTATTTTGATGTTTGGGGGGGGGGGGCGTTTTTGTATGTTCTCCTCTATAGTATTATGCTCTTGGGGGAGGGGTCATTAGCAGGTTGTAGTTGTTGCAAGATTGGACAAAATTCTGAGAGGCATAATCAGAATTGATAACTATAATGAGCGCAGAAGCCCCCCCCCCCCCCCCCCCTAATTGGCAACTGCGTAACGTATCTTACGAGGTCCACTTCCATTTGCCCTGTACTAAAAAAAAAATTACATTCATATTTTCCCTTAAGAAAATTGTCAATCACATTCACCCTAAATATAATTATTGCAAAAATGTTCTTATCCGACACCTGTATGAAACAAATCTTTTCCATCATTCCATGAATTTCCATGGAAAGCCTTGGCATGGGATTGGTCTTGTTGGTGTAACCAGGGAGGTGTGTGCCAGAGTTGGGAAAAGAAAAATAGATCCTGACAAAAACTCAATATTTTAGGATAATCCGATTATTGTGCATGTTTTAATGTCCCCATCACTTAATCCATGATTTACAATCTTCGATAACTGTAAGTTTACTACTGCATGCTTTTGCATGTTTTTTTTGTTTTTGCAGTTGAACAAAAGTATGAATTACAAAAGTTTGTGTTCGCTTGTTCAACTCATTAAACATTCAACTATTGATGAGAAATCATTGAAAGGGCAGCGAACATTTGCAGAGATACCATTTTCTGATGTAGGAATTCTAAACCCTGATTATCCATGCGCTCTTTTATCTCATCACCTGTTCAACAGTTGCAGATTAGCGCATAACTTTTCGGCAGCTTAGAGCATGGGGTCAAAGGAGAGCGACTTGATTCCACTCCTTCTCTAACACCTCCCTGGTGTAACTAGGGTTCAAGGTTCAACACTCCATGCATATATATCACCCAGCTAGAGGTAGAAGAGACATTAACAGCATCACAAATAGTACAGCGAGAATCACGGTAAAAAGAACGCGCCGATCGACGATGACTTCTTCCGATGGCCGCGCTCGAGGAAGTACTGGACCATATCGGTGAGATCTCGCTCAACAGGTTCGTACCCAAGCTGCTTCTTGGCCTTCTCTATACTGAAATGATGAGTGACTGCAACCTGGAACAGCTGTTGGAAGTAAAAATGAAAAATATTGAAAAAGTTAAGTTCTGTTCATGCAGTTGCATTGTGATAGAAAGTGTCTGGAAGCAATAGGGGAAAGGCTGATGATGAAGTACATTAAGAACTGGGGGGTGTTTCACAAAGACTAAGATCGACTTTACGTTGGACTTAACTACGGCAGGCTTTTCATGCCTCTGGTTACTCTCACCATTATGATCTTCAGATTATATTTTTGCCTTCAATAATGATTTATCAAAAAATGTAAATTCTGTCTATTTGTGACCATGATCTGTACGTCCCAAGAGGGACCATTGTCAGTAAAATTGTGAGAGCAAATAGTGGCATGAACAGCGTGCCATAGTTAAGTCCAACTTAAAGTCGATCTTAGTCTTTGTGAAACAGCCCCCCCCCCCCCCCCCCCCCCCCGATGTAGATTGTGAACTTTGAAAATGATCAAAATGGAAAGATATAGACTCTCATCTTGCTGGAAATCACATGCAATGCACACAGAAACATAAACAACAGGGTAGCCATTTGGGGAGCGAGTTGGGAACGATTTATGGTTACAGTTATCATTATCAGCAAGGTATGACCTAGGCTTTACATCTGTATCCCTATACAAATACCTGGACGTCTCAAAAAAAAAAAAAAACATTTTTGGCAGTAACTATAGTCAAACCTGCTTTGGCGACCACCTGTATAGAAAGAACACCTTTGTTATTTCCCTTGAATCTGGTTTCTCATTGAAACCTGTACTAAAGGAACCTGTACATAAAGACCACCTGCCTATAAAATCCACTTTTCATGTTTCTCTAGTAAAGCAGTCTTTATATACAGATTTCACCATTTCGAGAAAAAAATTACAAATAAGTGGAAGTTTCTCTTACCTCTGTTCTCACCATCAAGGGCTGGAAATTGATGACTGGTTTTAGGATTGTGTGTAACCACTCACTAAGCAGAGCTACATGATAAAACAAAAAGGAAAAGAAAAGTAAATACCTAAATATTCATGCCACTTCCGAAAAAGAAGTTCTAACTTTTCTATCATTGTGTGTACAAATCAATGTAGTTTTTGTTTTTTATAAGGGCGACACTTGCAAATCAAAAGAAATTGATAGAACGACTGACATGCAAGACTTGGATTTCAGCTGGAGTGGGGAAAATTTGAGTCAATGTGGACATACTCTATCAGATCCTGTAGCAGTTGTATTAAAACTAGGGTACATGTATGTTTAGAAAAGGTAGACTTGTACCATAAATTACATATATTGGTAGCTTAATAGATATCTAACACTTTGGATACTGACAAATTCAACGCTCATAGAATATCTCACTGTGCATCAGTACAATACACATGGGTTCAGTGTTAGAAACAGAGTTAAAGGGAGAGTCAGGATCTGGCTTATGATTAGGGCCAAGTTAAGGTTAGGCCCTAGGGCCAGTTCTACGGTAAAAGTTAGGGTTACGATAAGGATTAGAATTAGGCCTGGGTTAGGGTCAGTGTCAGATTTATCTTAAGGGTAATAGGGTAAGGGTTAAGTTCAAGATTAGGATTACGGTTGGAATTAATGTTAAGGTTAGGGTCTTGGGTGTGGTCACTCGGGGGTCAGGTTACTTGTTGTGTGGTGGGATATTCTTCAGTTGTTTCCAAACAATCATTAACATCATAATTCACATCATCACAGGACAGTTTAATTCACTATGAACACTCATCTACTATGTACATGAACCACACAGGGACAATAAGGGATGGATAACGATAACCTAGACCGGTTATAAGCGGACGGAGGAACTCAAACTCACCTACTATGTACATGAACCACACAGGGACAATAAGAGATGGATAACGATAACCGAGACCGGTTATAAGCGGACGGAGGAACTCAAACTCACCTACAATGTACATGAACCATACAGGGACAATCAGAGATGGATAACGATAACCTAGACCGGTTATAAGCGGAACGGAGGAACTCAAACTCACCTACAATGTACATGAACCATACAGGGACAATCAGAGATGGATAACGATAACCTAGACCGGTTATAAGCGGACGGAGGAACTCAAACTCACCTACAATGTACATGAACCATACAGGGACAATCAGAGATGGATAACGATAACCTAGACCGGTTATAAGCGGACGGAGGAACTCAAACTCACCTACAATGTACATGAACCATACAGGGACAATCAGAGATGGATAACGATAACCTAGACCGGTTATAAGCGGAACGGAGGAACTCAAACTCACCTACTATGTACATGAACCATACAGGAACAATGAGGGATGGATAACGATAACCTAGACCGGTTATAAGCGGACGGAGGAACTCAAACTGGTTTACAGGAGCCTTGTCAGCTATGAAGTACACCTGACCTGCCTGAAAGGAAAGATACAAACATGATTTAAACATGATTGCCAAGAGGAATTTTCAAGTTCACATCATACATGGCATTACATGTACAAGCAATATACAGGTACATGATCAATGTATTGTACCAGAGAATGTACATGGTAAAGTCAATGCAAAGTGATTCTCTCTTTCTTACATGCTCTTTTTCTTACATGCTCTTTTTCTTACATGCTCTTTCTCTCTCTCTCTCTCTCTCCCCCCCCCCCCCCCCCCAATCCTTTTTCTTTTTTTCCCACTATTCCTCCTACTATCCCCTCCTTTTTAATTTATTTTACTTTCATGCATTATTACCTTACTCTCTCATTAAAACGTTTGACACTTACTTAACTGTATCTAGGCTCAATGAAAAGACTAGCATGCTTGCATGGTGGCATACGGTATTCTTTCAATATCATCAATTAAAGAGCATAAAGTAAATTTCTTAAGTATATATAAATATTCTCAGAACTTTCATTCTTTAGGATATAATTGGCCATTAGCCATAATACGTCATACACAATCTTTCCCTTGTTACCTTTTCTGAACAAAAGTTATATACATCTACAATGATGGCCGATGCTTGTTCTTTTTCTTTTGATAAACAAAACTTAAATGTTACACTAGTCCACCTGGCCAACTAGGATTTATAGTTGCTGGCCTCTGTGTAGCAGAAGTAGAGTTAAGTCTCATTCACATATGATGCAGAAAACTGCTGCAGTTTTTTTTAAATGATGAAAATCAGCATAATGCACTTTAATAACATTTCTGCCTCCTATAGCACTCAGATTAGTGAGCACGCAAAGGGCCTTTGTTGTGCGCAGGTTTCTATTTTTCCCATCCCCACTTGTAATTCATTCACACGTTAAAAAAGAAGAAGATGCCAATGTAAACTACTGCGGTTCCTGCACAATGGGGTCTTTAACAGCAATGTGTAGAGGTGGACCAACTTACTGCTATGTGTTCTTTGTGACTCGATAACCCTTCAGCTGCTAGTATATGACCATTCACCAGGTTGTCGACGTGAACCCATGGAACCTTGATGTGGGAACTGCCTATCTTCATACATAAAAGACCCTGCTCCATATTCTTCTGCAAAAAACAAGAACATTTATTTATATTTTAATTGTTTATTAGTCTTGTTTTAGTAGGGTGGCTCCATCAGTAGTTAAATACTGTTTTCCATGGAGGCCCTACAACATAAATACAAAATTTACAAACATATTGATGTAAACAATGCATTTCAAAGACAGAGCAGCTACTTCCATAAGAACACCCCTGTGTCGTAAAGTGCTCTGGACTTTATTGTGTGTAAGATATAGGGGTTAGGGTTAGGGTTGCAATTAAATTCAACCTGAAGAGGGCCAGCGATGACGAAATTCACCCCCCCCCCCCAATGCGATTATATTTTTGTGCCACAAGCTTTCATGACTTTGTGGCCAAGAGTCTTACGCATCTTTTAATACCAAATTTATACACTTTTATCAAAATTTGAGGGTATCATGCATTGCCGAACAAGATGAAGGACATTACTCCGTATCAACACTCAATTCTACACACTGCAAAATTGTCAATTCACTTAGTGATAACTAAAAAAGAATGTGATATATCATCATCAATAGTGATCTGTCAGTTTATGACAGGTTCAGTGACCCATTCAAAATTCTACATAAAGTGTCTCTCCAAGTACCTCGGTCTTGAGCCATCCATTTCAGCATTTCATATCCTGTTCCTCCACATTATGTGAGATATACATATACATAAGAAATTTCATCAGCTTATTCATTAGCAGATGCTTTGACTGTTCTGAAGTGTTCAAAATTTGTGATCATTGCATGGCCAAGGTCCAGGGAAGTGGGCTGACTTTAATTTATCATTATTACTATCTGTTTACAAGATGAAAAGAAAAAATTAACAAAGTGAACACCTACCACTATCCTGGGGAAATGTCTCTGTTCCCCTGCACCATAGATAGCTACAGGTCTGATAACACACACATTCAGAATGCTCCCATCTAAAAACAGAGGATGAAAATATTAATAGGTAAGTTTCTTTCCTATTATACCCTATTCCTGTGAAATTTATCACAAAATATGATTTGAAAATCTTTGAATTGTTCCTTCAGGATGGGAACAAATCATGGAAAAAAGTGTCATGTGGAATGCAAATCTTAACCTATGATTTGTTTCATTTCAGACTAGAATTTTGTAATAACTTTACTTCAAATATTTCGCAGCTCCTATTCACCTTTGATGCTGTTTAACTACTTATGAGGTATTGCATTATTTCCATAAGTTTTTTTCTCAAAATTCCTACCGTAGCTCAATAACGAGGCTTATGCAAAAATACACAAATCTGTATTAATTATGATCATTATGCATTTAAAAAAAAAAAATCATATATGGTGCTTCGATTATAGAACCAATCCTCTCTATTTATATACTGTTTTGTCTATATAAACCTTTTGGCTATTGAAGTATCTCGTTCTCATAGCCTCTAATAAAGGAACTGTTTGGTTCCCATAAGCAATAGATTATGATAATTACAGTGTAATCGCTTCAAATAAATCCATTCTCACCTTTCGTTTCCCTGCCATTTGATTTCATTGCAAGCTGCTCGGCCATTGATTTTGTTCTTGAATAATCATCTTTGTGCTGTGCCAAAAAAAAGAGTAAATATAAATAACAGTAGAAGATAGAGAGCACTTGGAAAGTGAGAGAAGTTTTGGTAATGAACATGTCACTGCTACAGGTATTAAATGAATTTCTTTTTAATCAGTAGTCGTAGTAGTAGAAGCAGTAGTAGAAGAAGTAGTCGTAGTAGTAGTAATTTTAGTAGTAGTAGTAGTAGTAGTAGTAGTAGTAGGAGGAGGAGGAGGAGTAGTAGTAGTAGTAGATGTAGTAGACGTAGTAGCATCATCATCATCATCATCATCATCATCATCATCATCATCATCATCGTCATCCTAATCATTATGGTTGTTGAGGTCTAATGGATAAATCTGTGGAAAATGGTATGGGAGGACAGGACCAAGGTAATGAGGGGGGGGGGGGGGAGGGGGTGAAAGCATTATTTACTCACAGCAGACAGTGGAAGCAGTGGTAATGTCTCATCTCCATTCTCTATATCTTGCCCAGCAAAGACCACGTTGTGTGTACTTGTGTAAACTAGTCTTGGTACATTCTGCTTGATACAGGCTGAAATGGATAATCATGAAATAGAAATAACATTGAAACGGGTAATCATGAAATGGAGATTCGACTTGAATATCACCTCCGAAAATATAAAGCGTATAAATAAAGTATATAAAGTATATGCACATATATAAAGTGTATAAATCCCTATCTATTTTCCAAGTTGTAAGCCCCAAAGCTATACATGTGTATGTGGAAGAATTACAAAATTATTTCAAATAGTAACTTAAACAAGGGAAATGCTCTTGGCGGTCTCGCCTGCATTACGCAATTCGATATGATGAAAATTGAGGTTGTAACATTATTTATAGGCAGGGTGGCCCGTTATCAGGCCCCAAAAAATGAAATACTCTGAACATAATCAGCATTTTGAAGTGAATATTGACTAAGAATCATCAGAAAAATTATTTACTATTAATTGTACCACTATCGATAACTTGAATGAAATATGAACAAATTAACTTTAAAATTGTATTTATTAATTCAATTCATGAAAACATGATCAAAGTCTACTGACCTAAAATGACTTTTGACCTGGAATTTGTGTCATATGATTTGTGATACTTGATAACACTTGGGTACAAGTTTCATAGAATTTGAACAAACAATTTTGAAAATATGCTAAAAATTCAAAATCTTGATATTGATGCCACAACAAAGTCTAAGTTTGTTGACCTAAAATGACCTTTGACCTTAACTAAGTGACCTGAAATACTACTCACATGATTGGAGATACTTGATAACCCTATAGTCCAAGTTTCATTGACTAAGAACATATTCTTTCAAAATTATACCAAAAATTCTAAAACTGAACCTTAGGTAAAGTTTTTGATGTTGATGCCATCGCCTTCACCGGAAAAGCGGCGCCTACAGGTATGTCTCGCTTTTTGCTAGGCAGGCAAACAAATATGAACAGTGAAGTATTAGGAAAACTGATGCTTTTTCCTATATTTTGTTCAGAAACACTGCTGTTGCAAGAAACCATTATAAATCTGTCTTCATATGTACATCATACAGGAATGTGTATTCATTTTATAACAAATGTTTCAATGGGGGTGTTGGCAAACTCAGACATGACAAATTTGGGCATCAGACCAACAAAGAGGATTTGTAATTCATGCTTGTCCATTCCTCGAGGAAGTAAGTGTGACATAAACCAAATTAACATTTATCATTTATTTTCTTGCTGCACAAATCCGACTTACCCTCTACGATGTTTTCTGTTCCACCAACATTGATGCTTTCGATGAAGTCTGAGGCTTTCATCTAAGAGGAGAATACAATCAATTATAAATAATAATAAAGATTATGATGATAAAATGTCTTGTTTACCCAGGGTAGCCTCTTCAGTATTAATACTGTTCGCCTTTAAGGCGCGACAATCATATCATCGCTCCGGCTTTAGACGAGCTACCATTCAAGGAATTTCTTACTACCAGGTACCCAATTACTACACTTGGGTGGAGAGTGGCAAATATAGATTGATATCCTGCATCTTGCAAGCCTGATTCTGCCAAGTACAACCAATTTACTTGGGACAATTTTTTTTTTTTTTTGTATTTTGGTAGGGCCTGTAATACATACCATTTCCCTGCCAGACATCCCATAGGAAGCTATGTGGAAGACACAGTCTACACCTTCGCACAACTTATCAAGTAGTTCTCGATCCCTGATGTCACCCTACAAAAAAAATACAAAAATAAATTAACTATTGAATGCATGCATGTATGAACATCAGGGCCCTGTTTCACAAACTTGTTTAATAAATGCATGTATTTCAGTAGCTGATTTCAGCTATTGTGTCATTGATAATGAGTACTAGTATGCTGAAACAGGGCCCAGTACCATTCAAAACAAAAGAATGCCTCACCACTGATATAAATAATAATATTGGGTTCTTGTATAGCGCTCACATCTGTCAGCCTTGGCACTCCCGATTATTACCCTGCCAATACAAGTGGCTAAGGATATATGTCCTAAGTGATTCTGTACATTTTACATCTCAATTTGTAATGAAACAAAAATCAATTTTGTCAAGAATGTTCTCCCTCTCCTCAACCCACCCCCCCCCAAATCTTTCTATATTAGGCCTTTTTTTTAAAAATGTTGTATTGCCCTTTAGTTGCCAAAGCATGGGTCGGTCGGTCAGAAATCTTATTTTTTTTACTCCCTCTTTGGGCTGTTATTTCTCATTCTTTAGTGCTTTAATACATTTTTTTTTGTAAACGGTAAAAAAAAAAAAAAAAAATCAAAAAGAAGACCGTAGATTTCAAGATTTTTGGTCGGTCGCAAAAAGCAATACAACATCTTTTTTTAGGCCTTACTCTAACTTTCTCTCATTTATCTATCCATCTCCTTGTACATGATACATGTGTATCTACATGTACCTCTCTGAACCTTTGTCATATTACCTGAACAACCTTGATATCTGGGTCATAGTCTTCCAATGGTTTGGCCTTGTCAAACAGCGTGACCTTTGACCCCAGGAGATGCAGTGCCCTCCCAAGGTGAACGCCCACGAACCCAGCTCCCCCGGTCACCAGGACCTGATGACCCCGGAATGATTCCACTTTCAAGTTCCTGAAATAAACACACAGCCACAGGTTACAATACTGATGATACGGATATGATAAGGAGAAAGATTTATAAGGATAAGGATAAAGATTTATAAAATGGTCCTCATTGTTAATCCAATATTAATCCACTGTAAATTGCATAAAATGAAGTGTTGACCTTTAAAATCAGAGTGGGGTATTAATCTACAAGACCGCCAGCACCTAAAGGTTTGCTAGCTATTATAGGCTTGTGCTAGCCCACAATGTACAGTTTTGTATGTCATCACATCTACACTTATAGATTTTTAATGTGGCCATGAAGTTTAAGTGTTTCTTTACTTTTTCATACATACAGCAAGACTTCCTCCCTTCAAACCAAAACAACATATCAATCCTTTTTATGCATTTTTTTAAAAGTATGCTTGGTATAGTCCGACATAAAGATGAATATAGCCAACATGAGAAAGGGAACCTATACAACAAAGCACACTCTACCATATGGTACAGTACCATTTTACCTAACATCACTGCAAGTCTGCAATGCAATCAGACACTACTTTTCCTCATTCAACATATGTGTTTCTGTAAACTAAAATAAAAATTATTCTAAATTAGATCCAATTTGACATAGTTATAAAGCATTCAATACTAATTCTGTAATCACCTTACAAGGGTACACACATTTGAATATAGCCGAGATGGAAGATACCAAATACATTGCATTTCTCCTCATAATACATTAAAGCGATTAAATGTACAGATATGTAGTTTATTCTAATTTATTATCATCATCATTTCAATATATGTGATCCCCTAGCGAGTATTATCATGCATTACAATCTGCCATGAAATGATGACACTTGCCCATTGAAATTTGGATTTCAAAATTTTATTTAACATGTTTTTTTTTGTGGAGAAATAAGTCCATATGGACACCTGCTCATGCTAAATGACAGTAAATGTGAATAAAAATTCGACCACCTGGTAATATTATTTCTCCAAACCTGTAGAAATAGTACAGGCGGTTTTAAAAACAAACACATATACACCTGCAATTCAGGAGTGCTGAACCACCACCTGAAACTGTTGAGGGCGGGTGCATAATAGGTACACTTGAAGCCACTCTCTTTTTGTAGTGTCTAGCATCAGTTATCTTTTTTCCACATAAGCAGGCTGATACAAGCTTAATACAAGCTTCATATATGTAATGTTTTTGTGATACATCCAGGGCTCGAATTACCCACCGGCAATCGGCAATTTGCTGCCATGCCCCTCTCACTGGCCGGAATGCCCTTTTCAAAATCAAACCGCTTACGGCCACAATATTTAAATCCACAAAAGTTTTGCCGACATTATAGTCATCATAAGTCAACCCCGACTTGTAATGTTCAAAAAGACTTCGTTGCCCCAACTGAGATCTAAAAACATTATTAATCGGCAAGGTTTTGTTGCCCCTACGGAGCTCTAAAAACGATAATGATCGGCAGGGTTTTGTTGTCCCTACGGAGTTCTTAAAATGGTAATAATCGGCAAGGTTTTGTTGCCCCTATGGAGCTCTAAAAACATTAATGATCGGCAAGGTTTTGTTGCCCCTACGGAGCTCTAAAAATGATAATAATCGGTAAGGTTTTGTTGCCCCTACGGAGCTCTAAAAACAATAATACTCGGCAAGGGTTTTGTTGCCCATACGCAGCTCTAAAAACAATAATTATCGACAAGGTTTTGTTACCCCTACGATGCTCTAAAAACGATAATAATCGGCAAGGTTTTGTTTCCCGTACGGAGCTCTAAAAACATTAATGATCGGCAAGGTCTTGTTGCCCGTATGGAGCTTTAAAACAATAATTATCGGCAAGGTTTTGTTGCCCCTACGGAGCTCTAAAAACAATAATTATGGGCAAGGTTTTGTTGCCCCTACAGAGCTCTAAAAACAATAATAATCGGAAGGGTTTTGTTGCCCCTACGGAGCTCTAAAAATGATAATAATCGGCAAGGTTTTGTTGCCCCTACGAAGCTTTTAAAAACGATTATAATCGGCAAGGTTTTGTTGCCCCTACGGAGCTCTAAAAATGATAATAATCGGCAAGGTTTTGTTGCCCCTACGGAGCTCTAAAAACAATAATACTCGGCAAGGGTTTTGTTGCCCCTACGGAGCTCTAAAATGATAATAATCGGCCAGGTTTTGTTGCCCCTACGGAGCTCTAAAAACGATAATAATCGACAGGGTTGTGCTGCCCCTACGGAGCTCTAAAAACGATAATAATCGGCAAGGTTTTGTTGCCCCTACGGAGCTCTAAAAACGATAATAATCGGCAAGGTTTTGTTGCCCCTACGGAGATCTTAAAACAATAATTATCGGCGAGACTTCACTGCCACCATGGAACTCCTAAATTAATAACTATTGGCGGGACTTCATTGCCGATACGGAGATATGAAAGCATATCTTCATCGAAATGACTGAAACGTTTGGCACAAAAACCGTAATGACTCGGGCTTAGTTTTTCAATCCGTCTCCATCCTTTTTACTTGGACCAATCAATATCGGGAAGTTTTGTTTACCTATCGTTGGTTCAACATCTTTACTTCGCGTTGTGACCTTTTTTGGTGCGTTTTCAGAGTTTTTAATCAGTGAAAAACTTGAATTTTCCTCGGGAGGAGGGTCGGGAATTAAATCAGAAAACAATTAAAAGTTGAGATAATGGTACATCGAATCGTCTTCTTTCACATACGTTTTAATTAAAACGTCATAGCTTACGCGCTTCGCGCTGGAGGGTGGGAATTGATTTCAAAAAAGGATTAATCGTCGAGAACGGTACAACGTCTTCTGTATCTAATAATTTATTTAAAAAATACAAGCTTCCGCGCTTCCCGTGGAATTCAGGAAAGGATAGAGTCGAGAACGGTATCGAATCATCTTCTTTCTCTAAGAATTTATTAAAAACATCTAAGCTTCCACGCTTCCCGTGGAATTCAGAAAAGGATAAACAGATAAAACGAGTCGAGAACGGTACAACGAATCGTCTTCTTTATCTAATAATTCAATGAAACGTCATAGGGGGAAACTCCCCACCCCCTTCACCCACCCCACGGGCGGATCCAGCCGGCGGCAGGGGAGGGGACCAAAGAGGGGCCCCAGTGGGAGAATATTTAGTGGCGAAACAGCCTGCCTGTTAATAAGGGGGGGGGGGGAGGGGTGTAGTGAGCACTATTTTTTTTTTGCTCCCGAAAATTTGAAAATCGCGCCCGGCCGATATTTCGCTCAGTTGGGGGGGGGGGGGTTGTGAGCATTTTTTTTTGGGGGGGGGGTCCCCCCCCCCCCCATTAAAATGGCGTGAGGTGATTTTACACACAATTTCCACTTTGGCCTTAGTGCCCCTTATGATATAGATTTGTGCCCTCTCAAAAAAGTGGCCTTGACCCAAATTTGACGTAATTCGAGGCCTGTACATCCATACACAATGATCTGAAAATTGAATTACTGGCCTACATGTATATTACAAAACGGTAGCTGCACTCTTATAACTTCATATCTAAGTCTTTGTTTGTGTCCGATCTATTATAAAACCCATGGATTCAAACTTAATACATGTAGAACTTACTCATTAAATCATCATTAAAAATCTAGTATGATGCAATGATATACATGTATATACTGTAGGGGAATAATCCAACATATTACATTTGTTTTTCAAGCAATCTGGGAAATGATACATGTAATTTTAAAGATAAAGTTGAGTTCTGGTCATGCGATTGCATTGTGAAAGAAACGGTGTGGAATCGATCAGAAATAGTTGATCATGTAGCAATTAAGTACTGGTATGTACTGCAAGGTTCTGGAGTGATCGAAATGATAAAAAATTTGGCCCAGTCTTGGTAAAGTAACAAGCACTGTAGTCTACGCAGAAAGAAGTATATGGGACTACACATACATGTGGCATAACAATCAGGCATCATTTTTAAGCTGTTACTTGTCATATTTAGAATATTAAGGCATTTGAAGAGCAATGCTTTTGAGGGAACACTTTTTCTCTGATGTACAGTGAGTTTACGCACTCTCATTGGCCGATCCGCTCGACTCGAGTGGCTTCGAATTAAAGTGAGAGAGGGCCTACTCAACTTAAGCGCAACTTAAGTTCAATGGCAATGTCAATACGTAATATTACGTCACATCACAGATATTTTGACATGTCACGCTTTAAACAGGTGATGCACTTCACACATAACTGACGCACACATGAAGTTGCACACACAATAATTTTTAAATAGAAAAATTAACAAACATTTCAAAATAAACTTCCAGTTTGTACCTTAAATAGATCTATGATAAAAATCAGAATTCTTCAAACTTTAAAAATAGTTATGTAAGACTTAAACTTAAGTGAAATACTGAACCCTTTAAAGATGCTGAAAAATCGTAACAAATGTCTAGAGGGTTTGACTGAAATATCAATATCAAGGTCTATCATAGACAGCAATAACCATCTGATTTGGGTCATTTCTTTAATAAAACTGACATTTGTTGTCATTCCCCAATACAGATGGCAACCCAGAGATCTCGTACCGTGGGGGTAAATTAGAGCCACAGCGTAACAGCTTTTCGTTACCGACATTTCTCCCCCGATTTTCTTTATTTAGATCTAATTTCCTGATTTCTAAATCAGATGTAAATTAGGTCGGTCTATATATCTCCTAATTACAGTTTTCGAAATTTTCTAACCTATTATAGAATGTGAAATTTTCGGACTTACTTATATGAATTATCCAATTTGTTCCTCAGAACCGCGAAGCACTTACGTTCATGCATTCGAAATATTACCCGGCGGCCGATATATTTCCGGGTCCACCTACCAAAACATAGCCAATGGCCAATCAGAGCACTCGTTTCGTGGGAGTTCGTTGGTCAAGCCGGGCCGACTCTAGCTACGGTAGCTATTGGACGTTCGAAAAGAAAAAATTAATATTCATCAACTAAAACCAAGACGGATAATGTTGACGACGAGACTTTCTCGGATTAATCATTAATTTAGGATCTAAATGAGCAAGCTATCGTAAGTCAAATAAGCTATATATATGTTATTTTTAATTAGACTCTAATTATTGTCATATTGCAGCATGTGTGAGGATGTAAAGAGTGAAAATCTCGTAGCATATCTCATTCATCGCGGTCCTGCCGAACCGAACCATTGGTTCCGTACAGTCCCGATAGGCCATACTTCAGTCTCTATAATCGGAGGTCTAGTGGAGCCAGACGTAGTCTCAGTGGAACAACCGACGATTAGAGAGACTGAAGTTTTCGGTCTAGCCATCATAATGTTGGTAGATTCTAGATCTATCGACGAAAAGAAATAAAAAAATTGCAAGCTTGCTGCTCGCACAAATATGGTCTACGTTGTGTGAATGGAAGACAGCGTCACTAAAGTACAAATTTTTAGTGAAATCAGTTCAGTTTTGTACAGTCGCTTTGAAATATTGAGAAACAATAGAATAGTTTTTAATACACAACCATGATAGTAATATGCAGCTATACGGTAGTCTACGCCAACACCATTTTAAATGTGTCGGACTCAGACGAGCAAGTTGCATAACACACAACTCACCGAATCACGTCCCCAGCTCGTTGTCTATGGCGGATATTCGCAGACATTGTCATTCTTAGTTATAGTTTACCTATTAACTCAATAATTTATTTTTTACTGATCAGGCCGACTTAACGGGGAGATTTTATCTGACAAAGAAGATGCCGAAATTCAGGTCGGCTGGGTAACAATGGTGTCGCCGACGAAACAACCTCAAAGGAAAATCTCGCGTCATCACCCAACCTGTATCTTCATGCATTTTCCAGCAATTCAATTTAATTCAATTCATTTATTTTTTCCATTTTTAATTTTTCATATTTACAATGGTAGTACATTTTTACATATTCACATACTTATATAGTCTACATATTGATCAACTCTCTCTCTCTCTCTCTCTCCCTTCCCCTCTCCCTCTCTCGATCCTCTCTTTTTCTTTCCCTCTCTTTCGCTACTTGATGGATGAAGAAATGGAAATAAAAATGTAGATAATCGATAGACAAGTAAGTTAGTTTTTTATAGGATGTGTGAAATAAACTGAACTTGAACTTGAAGTATGGAACACTATAGGCGGACGTGAGAGGAAGAGAAAAAGAGGGAGCCGTATTGAAGGAGAGAGGAAAGAGAGTGAATATTATATAGGAAGCTATATGAAGTTTAATCTAAAGAAATAAAAATATATAGAGAGAAATTAGACAGGAAAATGTTAATGTATATAGAAACGAGCCATTTCAGTTGATATATGTTACATTACTTGATTCAGGGAGGATGAGGCAAAGCATGACACTGGGTAATGTTTCTCAGTCATATAAATGCCTTTTAACGTATAAAATTCGTTGTTATAAGCTTTCATCCCACATAATTTTTATATTAGATAGATGTGATAAAGTTAGACGCCAGGAGGCCTGACGAAGTTAACAGACCAACATTAAATGTGCCATATGTATTGTATTGTATCGTATTTATTAAACTTCATTTATGTACATCAATAATCTTGTTTGTAAACATAATTATATATCATATAAATTAATTTACAATGCAGTGTACATATAGCAAAGCAGAAGGAAAATTATATACAGCAGAAAAACTCTTTTTGTTTTCTTCTTGTAATAACATGACAAATAATGCATTCAGTAAAAAATATAATGTAATACATTCCGAAGATTCAGATATATAATACCTAATATATTAATCCATTATAACTCGTGCTATACAAAATAGGAAAATGAGGTGGCATGGAATGCCTAATGTAATAGTACCTATACATATTATATGCGACCTGCTGTAAAATTAAACAAAATATTACATAGTATCTATTACCCCTCACTGCAATTGTGTTTTTGGTGAACGAAGATAAAATATCTATTTTATCTTTATTGTCTAATATACAAAATTGAATATAATTAATTACGTAAGCATGAATGAAAAATAAATTGTTGTAGTGGATTAAAGTTCGATGGGGATGTAGGATCAAAAGTGTGAGTACTGAAACTGTATAAAGCTAATAAAATGGTCAGAAATGCTCTCTCCTTAATATTGTTACATTTCCGAATAAAAGAGGAGCAATGAATAAAAGCATTACGTTGCACATACAATAAAGTCATTATTTCACCCGTCTTATAATTAAATGTGTATTCCAAATGTCCTTGCTTACTAAATGCATCTGGTTTCTCCTTGCGATCCCCGATGTCATCATTACTAAAAGACTCGTTATTTAACTCGTTGTCAAATTCACTCTCAGAGCTCATAGAAGCACTCGCCGCGTCCATGAGAGCGATGATGAGAAGGAGCAAGGCGGTAATGGTCTTCGATGCCATGATGAGCTTAGCTTAAACGAAATGGAAAATGATTGTAATGAGCTCCAACTGTTAGTCTCAAGAATAATTATTTACAGTTGTCATAATGCAGGCGAAGTTTGATCATTCTATATGTTTAGATAAGAGTGTGTAACTTTTTAATCGTGAAAAATCACGGAGACCTGACGTAAATTACATTATTCTGTACACGTGTTCAAGTGCAAATGTTAAGTACTGGGACACGGGAATAAATAGGAACAACGAACTGAAAAGTGTTTTGAACAAAATAAATTGATATGTTTTAGCGATCGATTGAGCAGAACGATTCCATGCACGTCTTTCATTTAATCATAACCAAAATGAGGGTCTACATCATCCCCGGGAGGAGAGTATATTCAAATCATTTTCCCTCTCAATTTCGTTCATATTCATCCACCTTCGATCTGCAGTACTTAACTTTGATGTAACTGATCATGATGGGTAGGAGGATAGTTTGGTGCGGTATAGAACTTATAAGTGATAAAAATGTCAAAGGTTAAAATGTCAGAGGTAAAAAAAAAAAGTCAAATTTCAAGTGGGGTACAGAATTTATTCAAATAATTGATAAATTCATGGGTATTCTGACGGTACGTTTGATAATGATTATATAGGCGTGAAGTAAAGCTCGTAATAAAATTGTAAAGTACAGCTACGTCTCACGTTCCTAGACCATTTTCTTCACGCCTACATTTTCTGGAACACCCGTTGTCATGTCAGAGTTGAGAATTCTCGCACTTTATATATATATATATATATAAGCAAGTTTAGTGAAACTGCAATTTCTGACAGTACTCAACTGTAGGAGCAAATGTAGATATAGGAGTTGGAAGGTTACACTTTATTGGTACGAGTTATACAAACTGTTTCGCCAGAAGGCTCATCAGTAACTAAATACATAATACAATCATGGCGAAGTTAAAAACACTCATGTGCAGTATAACTGTCTGTATAACTCGTACCAATAAAGTGTAACCTTCCAACTCCTATATATATATATATATATAGATGTGATCAAACAGCAAGACTAAAAAAAAGGGGGAAAAGAAGGAAACTAAATGAACCACAACACCTACATCAACGACAACAGTTAGAAAACTATAACAATAAATTATAGGGAAGAAGTTCAATGTAACATGACATGTTGATTGAAATTACATTCACTAGTTACAATCATGTTCATTCAAGAACTCATTTCTACATATATTTTTTATTTTTGTTTTAATATATCAACGTAATGTGAAAAATATGTTACAATTATTACACACTTTGGGAAAAGATTTCCAAATTGTATGCCAGTAAAATAAAATAAGTTTCCGATTTTTCCAAGTCTGTCAGGTATTACAAATTTATTAAAAAAAAGAAGAAGATTATTTCTTGTATCATACTCACCGTATATAGCCAAGACTGCTAGAATTAAATAATTTCATGTTCAAAGAAACATATTTCATTTGATATACTTGATTTCCTGGTCATCCGTCTATCGAAGTTAAGCTAACCCAGCTTGATCAATGTTTTCTTTGAAAGGGAACGATAC
The DNA here is from genome assembly GCF_000002235.5 of Strongylocentrotus purpuratus. Taxonomy (NCBI): domain Eukaryota; kingdom Metazoa; phylum Echinodermata; class Echinoidea; order Camarodonta; family Strongylocentrotidae; genus Strongylocentrotus; species Strongylocentrotus purpuratus. The sequence goes on along the minus strand of NW_022145599.1, from coordinate 31,644,811 downwards.
CATTACTGTGGTATACGCTTGTCTCGATTTACTGGACTATTTATTATTGTTATTTTAGTTTGCAGTAATAAATGAAGAAAAAAAAAAAAAAAAAACATCACACTGTATATACTGCACGCCATAGACTATGTATTTAACCTGCTCCTGAAATTTCTGATGCAAACATGATCCAGAGACTGGCAGAGCTGGACTCTTCTCAAGGTAAGGGGAATTGTGTTCAAGTATCAAATTAAAATTCTTCCTAGCAGATAAGTTCCGAGAGGATCATGAGCACTCAAATCACAGCCAGAATGAAAACGTTATCCGACAACAATATAAATTGTCGTCTTCACCACACATTTCCATTACAAATATTGGGATAGATTAAATGCATTAGGCGCCAGATGTGGGGGAAGGCAGGTGGGGCAGTCGCCCCCCCCCCCAAAAAAAAAACCGGAAAAAGTGGGGGGGGGGGGGGGGGGCAAAACGCATTTTCGCCCCCCCCCCCCCCGAAAAAAAAATCAGCAGTAAAGGAGTAAAAAATGGTTTGTATTTTGTATACAAAAAGAAAATCACATACAAATTATATTCCATTCAAAGAAAAGTAAAGTAAACGGGAATTAAATTTCCTAAGCATTCCGCATGCCCCTATATTTATCAATCGAAGATTTTATAATTATAGCTTTATTTCAAATTCGATACCAGTGATTTACAAATGTTGCTGAAATGACATGATTTTCCGGGATTTTTTTCTCATTTTTGTGTGGAAATTATACATTTTTATGCGTTTGTTGGAAAATTACATATTCCCAAATTTACAGTCAGCAAAAAAATATACTTATTTAGAAGCCTTCATGTCAGGGCCTGCAGAACGGTGGGACTCAGGGGCTCAAGCCCCCCCCCCCCCCCCCCCCCCCCACCCTCAATTTTTTTGAAAAATGTATGTTAAAGCAGGAAGCTGTAATGAATGGAGATCCCGTCCAAGAGGCCCCTTTGAAGTCATCCGTGGCACCGCGCGTCTTTTGTTTCCCCTACCGTAATCCCCTTAATCCCCCTCCAAAACCTTACAGCTCCCTACTAGCACTAAGTCCTCCCTTTCCACACACAGCCCAGCCCAGCGAGCACGGCGGCTTTTGCTTTGCCGGCCCGTACTTTGGGTGAATAGTGGTGCTAACTTGACAACTTCTAGCCCTAAATCAATAAATGCGCAAACATTATAACACAATTTAATTTAGTTATTTAGGAAGATAAACCTTTGGACTACCTTCCTAGCTATGTACAAATTTCGGAAATTTTCGGAAAATGTCAATAACTAGATGAGAAAATCATGATTATGAAAATCTTTCATTCGCTCTAACTCATGATTTCCTTGGTCGATTTCGTTGGTTAAAATGGCCATGTCTTCAGTAGAGCTATCCGAGAACGGAAAACGCATTTGATGACTAATAGAAAGTTGCATTGGTCATATGTTGTGAATTCTGCATTTTATATGTTATAGCTAAATACATCTTCCATGAACATGACTTAATTTGTCGGTGCCACGCATGGCTTCAAAGCCCGATGCTTGCATATTTTTGCAAACGAGTGAATAGAGAACTCAGGGAAGCAGATGGCGTTGCGTAACATTTCGTACTATTTGGAATGCCAGAGAGGGACTGTGCATTGATATGGACAGCTGTTGATGGAAATGATGGCTGGAGTGGGTTACATTTCTTTTTGTTAAGCCAGGTTAATCTTGAATAATTTTCCCTCGGAAAATTCTTTCGAGACGGTATCTCCATTCATTACAGCTTCCTGATTCAAGTCTCTCATGCAGTAGCCTAGCCCTTTTGGCAGCCAGTTTGAATGTTCATGGTCAAGGAAAGCCTTTTTACTTACGAAAGTTATATATTTGAACTTGCCATGCCAGGAAACATATTATTAGACACTAAAATCATTAGAATCGGACAATGTTAAATGTGTTGGTGAACTTGACCACCACGTACTGCACTCTAGAGTGCGTTGACCTTTCAACGTTTTTTTTTACCCTAGCGCCCTCATCAAAGATTGGAGGTATATCAAACTATACACTTTTTGAATCCTCATGACTAGACAAGTAATTTGATATGCATATCGACACGATTGGAATATATTTAAATTTTGACCCCTGTTTGACCTTTGTTGACCCCTCCCGGAAATTCCCGGGATTTTCAAGGGGGCAGCCCAAGTCAAAATTGTTAGGTATTCATCAGAGGACACAAAAACACTTTCAAACCTTTGTTCCCAGAGTTTGGTAACAGGATCTACAGGCTGATCTCCTACTATTATACAGAAAGTGAAATTATATAATATATAATTTGATTTGATTTTTTGTTTATTTCATAAACAAATCACACACGCACACACACACACACATACACAATACCACATGAAAACACAAGAAAAATTTGGTGAAACGATCCACTTTTATTACAATAGCCATTTCTTGTGAACAACAATAATGATATTTAAATGTTAGTACTCTTGTAATAAAATACAAATTTACAAGTATACTATCGGGTAGACTATAGAGTTTAATATACATACTACAAGACTAATAAATATGAAGTAAGCATTGTAATACTTTTTATTGGGGAAACCTTTTGTTACATCTACATACAAATAGCTGCTGACCATTCCCTTTTAAAAAATCCCAAATGGGATTTGTAGTTATCAAGCAATTTACTTTATAATCGCAAATATCATCTTAACTAGCATGCTTCCCTATGATCTACAAGTCCAGGTAGCATGTCACAGCATTAAGAAAATGACAGTCCAGGGGCATAGAACGTACATAAAGAGGATACATTTTGCTAAGATACCACAGACTGGCAAATTGTGTGGAGTATGAGTTACATGTACATACATGTGACAAAAGTCAACAGTGGTGGTCTACTAGTTGTCTATTAGACAACCAAAATAGGTAAAGGGTTAATTTATCAAAGTTTAGATTTCAACAGGTTGATGAGCACCAAGTCTCCTTGCACCCAATCGTTCGTTTGCTACTAAAAATTAAAACCTAATGTTGCATTGAGGCTTTTGTGCACAATCAGGTTTAACAGATGATGTTAGTCTGAGGTCTAATGTTCTTTTTGTTAGGGTCAGCTTTAACTGAATTAGAAAAGACAGATCACTGTTTCTAAACCTAAACAAAAACTTGACACTAGACAAGCATTATCAACTAGCTGTTAAGGCAAACAATTTTAAGGTTAGCTTTAATAAAAAAATTAAAATATATATATGACACGATTGCTCTCCTGAATACCCTTTATAAATATGACTAAATGAAATCATATTTTGGATTAAATTGTATAGGACTTGTATAGTTGTCCTGAATAATAATAACAAGAGATTAAATGTTATGACAGTCTGAAATACTAAATATAAAGAAACCTACAAGATTTCTAATAAGAGTTGATTATTGATGGACAGAAACATATTGACATTAAACACAATAGATGAAGCATAGTGCATGAACATAGTATAATACATGTAGAGCTATAATATTTATCAATGATTTGCTATTTTCACTGAAGCAGAATAACAATAGAAAGGCCCTTCAAAATCGGCCATTTTGTTTGTGAAACTTGAAGAATCTATAAGCACTAAAGATTATTCAATTGTGTAAGGTGGGAACTAACATAGATGTACAACTGTTTGTACAAAGCAATACACAATTCTGTTGGTATCAGCATTCAACATATGTTAAATACTACCATGAAAATGTGTACCATATAAACATGTCATGTAGTACAGAAGCATATTTTTTTAACAATCATGCAATGCGTATAAATTTGAAGACTGTGAAAGGAAAAGGTTTTCTTTGATATAATGCACAGAACTAGTGTCATAATACAAATACATTTAGAAACTTTCCACAGTTGAGTCTGAACCCACACGCTAACATTACTTTGTGTATTTATTTTCAATGGGTAGATGTGAAAATTTACAATGATAGTAGTTCTTATGCGAACTCTTAGTACTTGTTGCAATATCTATTTTGTGCACAGTCATTCAGTGTATATATATGGTAATAAACATGTTCTCAGCGGATACATTTGATAAATACCACACTTCAATGAAAATATATACCACAGAGTACTACTTAATATCTAAATAACACTAAATCTATAATATGATAGAAAGCACAGAGTACACGATATACAATTTAACATGGCACAATACATACATCTTACAGTAAAGATTGCAAACAGATTTCTACATTTGATTAATAATCAAAAGCAGCATAATTATGAATCTTTGCGTTAATTCACACATCAATCACAATAAATAACATTTATTCAAACAAATCCCATTTGATCTCAATAAAATATAAAGCACCATTTTATCACAAATGGTTCTCAACTATATAGATATAAATGTACATATATAAATTTTAAAAATCAATTCTACATTGTTAATTTTTTCATTTGATCCTAATCACAGAATTTGTCTGAAAGACTTCCCTAATGCATGACATTTTGTGATAGTTTGTAATGTTTGCGTGGCAATGATGATGTTTACCAATAAATCGTGAACAACGCCATCTCCATGAAATAGACGCAATCTATTATAGCCATTATATTCATATCACTTAAACAGTAAAACAATTGTTTTTAAAGTGCTTTGTGCGATCATTTCAAAATCAGATCTAGATCAAATGGAGGTGATGGATTATCTAAATTGATAAGTAATCACCAAAGAATGACAGTCATTGTTAGTACTGTATAATTGTACCATCATATATTATGTAATGCAAACTTATCTCTTTACCCCTGATTCTCTGCATTAATACCTTTGAAATATATTATTCTGATGCCATGCAAGTCCAAGTACCATGAAGCTCTGGCTTTTAAATATAAAATGAGTCAAATACACATATGCATCTACAAAAAGTAAAATTTGCACATATCGAGACTACACTGTAAACACTCACATCCATCTTCTACTCTAGAAAGCATTAAAGATATATTAGTTCATCTCAAATATAACCATATCTTAAATATATTCAGATTTAAATAAATGCCAATATATCAGAATTTACTCTGAATAGATGGCTCTGATGTTATGTAAACAGGTAGCTAACAATAATGCATCCTTTGCATCAAATATAACACATACATGTAGTAGCTAGTACACACATTGGGCGGTGGCCTAATGCCAATTGACTTTACACAAAAAAAATTGTATAAAACCGAATATAAGTAACTGTAACCCTGACTATGTCCAATAATCAATATCATACATTCAAGTATGACGCTCATACAAAACAAATATAGGTACATTGATGTATCTTTGTTTTTGCCAGTGAAAGTCTATGTAGCTGTGATATCTCTATACATGTGAATCTTTTAACATTGATTTACATAATGTGTAATCATTTATACTTTTAATCCCTGATAACAATTCATTTACATACAAGTCATGCATTTACTTCTACGTTTTGTAATTTAACATAAAATAGGTGATGACTTAAGACAAGTAAAGGAATTGTATTCATAATGCCCAATACGACAACAGATGGATGTAAAAAAAAGTCTTTTTCAATTCATTTTTCCCCAAAATTTTAAGATCTTCAACAAATCAATGCTCTCAATGATATATAAAAAACAAAGAAATCATCTAACTAGGTAATTTGTTTATCAGTATAAAAGATATATTTTTTTTCAAAGACAGTTCCTTTTTCTTTTTCTTGTTTAGTAAAAAGCATAATGATATAATGCTGTGCTTCTTACAAAAATAACAATGGATCTTTGTAGCAGTTTAAGAAGAAATCATTTTTGAAAACTGCTTCAAAAAATATACCAGTACCGGTAATTTAAACTTTTTGATATAGAAAATGACAATGAATTTACAGTATACACTTTATTCTTAAAAAGATATTCTTAATCACAGTCTGTAGCTTTAAAATGGAGCAAAACAACATTTGATCCTTTAATAAAATAGTAAGTAGTAATAAATTCTCTGTCTAGAAAACATCCAAGCATTGATTCACGATAACAGATAATGTAACTTCATGACAATTTAGAGACACATTGATTTGTTACACCTGAAAGTGATCGACATGAACATATATGTATTTTCACTGGACAAAATGTTGACGATTACATCAATTTTCCCTGCAGCAATTGTTCAATTACACTCATTTTAATCAGAGAAGTACAGTGTACATGTATCTTCTCAGACGGGATGGTTCAGTTGTTCAGCAGTAGAACTGTGACAAGATGGGAATTTTACAGAAGTGCGTCAAATCAGAAATGATTATCAATGTGGATTTATGTCTGGGGATTAAACTTATTACAAGAATACACTCACACTCTAACCAGTTAGGTAAAATACAATCAAGCGAATACAATTCATCATCCCGACTCCATTGATGTGTGCATGTGTGTGTATGCGTGAGTGCATAATTGGAATTTTACACAAGTGTGTTAATTAGATATGATGATCCATGTCCAGGGACCGACCTTTAACTCTTATCCTGCCATAATGAATACAGCCCAGTGCCACAGGGCTAATCCCCATTGTGCCAAGCCACAACTCCCCCCTGTGCCAATTTTATTTTGAGATAATCTGATGGTGCGATCAATAGAGCGTGCGAAGCACTCAGCACAGTACAATGAGCATGAACAATAACTGCTATTACGAATGCGAGCATGCATGCATAAAGCAGCAAAGCTGTGGCTCGCCGAGTGAATTAAGCAGCCAATCGATAGCGCACTCACGTGTACAAAGCATTATAACGGTAGCGTGCATGCAGCCTCATGGCAGGATATGAGTTAACATCACCATCTGTAAGACAGGATTCAGTCTCGACCCTGAGTGCGTCATAATCAGTTTAAAGGTGAAGAAGGAGAGTTGATAGTACTACTGGACCAATTCACATCTCCCTTCATTGACACATGTATCAAGAACCTAGGTGTCAGCTGGGTTAGGGTTGGTTGAAGAGGGGAGGGGGGAGGGGTGGGGCTAAACTTCCATATTGACCGATGTCTGTGGTGTGGGGGCATGACGCACACTGTGTCTGCTGCCGGGTCGATTGCTTCCGTTCTCCTGGGCGGCTACCGTCACCAGCTCTGCCTCCTCGTCAGGATTGTCTACCTGCGTCTTGGCAAAGTCAATGAACACCTGCAAAGAGAGACAGTCGCAAATTAGCAATGCATGAATTTGTGTAAATCTGGCTTAAAAAAACAGGAACTATTACATTTTCTATTAGAAAATTGTATTACCAGGTAGTATACCAAATAATTTTTCCCCCTCCATTTTGAAGCTTAAGACTTTGATTAAGGAGATTTTTTGCAGATTACAGTGTACTGTAATATACCAGTTCGTAGATACAATCTGAGCATGCGCAGATAAAGGTCACTTGAACAAAATTGTAAAACCCACTGAGACTAATACTGGATACATGCTCACGAAAGTTATGTAATAATTATTCATGCATGCACCTGTCATGAACACAGGTGGAAGTAATCTTTTCAACAGGGCAAACAAAGAATCACCTCCATGACTTTATCTGTGATTATTCCAAAAGGCACAAAATTGGATTTATCTATGTTTAAAAGATATGTGGATATTTGGGGTCATATGACCCATGTGCTAACTACAAACTGGTCTATTACATTGTCATATGAATGCATGCCTCATTATAGCTTTTCATTATTCAATACTAAGCATCAAATATACTGTGAACTTTACTACATCATCTATAACAGTCCGATTTTCTATTTTTAATGATTACTAGTACATGAATATTCAAAAATGATTTTGAGTGTATCTCTTTCTGAATTGAAGAGTTTAATTCCAAAAGGAGCTAAATCCATTTTTGTAACTACGGAGCAAATAGAAATTGTTTACCAGATTTTGTACAGGTGTCAATGGAAAAGTGATATTAGAAGGTGCATTTTTCATAACTGGTCCCAAAATTTAGGTAAATAATTTTGTTGAAAGATGGGTACTTAAGTAAACAATGTTCTGATATCAATAACTCAATTTTCATCAAAAGTGGATTTAGCTCCTTTTTTAATTAAGCTCTTCAATTACAAGAGTGGTATCCTAATTGGATAAGATCAAGTTGTGTTTAATTTCATTAATTTTTTGTTTGTTTAATGCAACTTTTAGTGCAAGAGACCCTTGGTATTGTAACTTCGCGGGTACCAAATCTTCAATTTCAAACACATAAAGACCATCTTATTAGAGTCTTATCGTTGCATCATCAAACAATCTTCAATCTCACATCTTACTGATTTGCATGTACAGAAAAAACAACTAAATTATTTATAACCCTTGTAAATTTGCTGTGTTTTTTGTGTGTGTGTTTTTCATAATTCGAGAATGAAATTTGCACTGGTTGAATTAGGACCTTTGTTTAACTTTATTTGGTCACAATCTCAAGAAACATAAAGTGTGACAAATCATTTTTTCACATACTTTAGAAATTGCAAAACTTGGTAAGGGTATGAATAATTTAGTTAACTGTGTATCTTTCTTGATCAAATATGGAAGTCTTTTGTACATTGCACCAACATTTCAAAGAAACCTACCTGCTCTAACGTAGTCTGACTGAAGCTGTATTCCTCAATACCATAATCTTCTTTACCTGTCAACAAAATTATATAAAAGTTGAGTTATTCACTTGCATGGAAAGAAAAAGTCATGTTCATCTATTTCTCTACTTGAATTGGTCTATTTGAGGGACTGCTGTCATGGGTCTCCTGGGGGGTGTTTCACAAAGATCCTAAGTTGAACTTATCTCTAAGTTGGATTTAACAATTATGGAAAGCTGTTAGCATCTTTAAAAATATTTTGTAAAAGTCATTTTAAAACGTATAAAATGTTGATTCAAACCATTCATATTTTCTATTATCATGGGAAATTTCATGTTCGTGATGTGGAATTTATGAAAAGTCTAAAATACTAGAATTTTTGCTTTTGAATATTATTCATTATAAGGCTACACATGGCTCTCCATAACTTTTAAGTCCAACTTAGAGCTAAGTTCAACTTAATATCTTTGTGAAACACCCCCCAGGACTCAAAGATTTCATACAGTGGTAAGGGAGAGGTGAGGAGGAGTTGTCATATTGAGAAACCCTACGGGGCAAGCTCTTATCACTTATAGGGACTTGGTAACATTGCTCAGATGAGATAAATTTGTGCTACGGTAGTGACTTCAATGATAGATGTACAATTAAAGAGAATCTGAAAGTTAGAGTGAAAATAAACCATCATTAATGATAAAAATTTGTAAAACTGATGTGATCGATTTCTGAATTCTCCCAACTATATTATTACAATTTAATTACATTTGAGGTGAATGTAATTCGTCGCAAAGCAATTAAATTACTCTATATACCATTCCAGACATTTAAGTGTTGAAATATTTTTGGAAGCCTGTTTTACATTCTATTTTCATGGAAAAACGGTTGGGAAAATTCAAAAATGGTCGGAAAAATTTACTGTTAGAAGGTATCGCATGGTGACGCCTTCAAAGATAATCATAAATATATTGATTTTTTCAGGATTTTTTGCATGTTAGAGGTTCATTACAGGAGAAGGAATATAATAAGTAACATTTTATACAAAAATTACGCAGTTTTTTCATCAATCTTCAACAATGTTACCGAGTCGCTATAAAAAAATCCTTGACATCTCACCCTGTTCTAAGAAGGCGAAGATGGTGGAGAGCGTGATGCTGCTGTCCCGAGGGATCTTGTATGTGATGCGCTCCGCAAAGCTCTCAGTGACCTCCGCCTGGGGGATGAGGAGCATGACCTGCTTGTGCAGGATGTCCATCTTCTCGTCCAGGATGTCCATGACGGCCGTAGTGGTCTGGTCGCTGGTGTAGTACTGGACGCCGGGATTGAGCTTGATCTCCAGGATGTAGCCACCGCCGTACTTGTCCTTGAGATGCTGCGTGGTGCCAAGGCATCTGGAGGGGATGGATGGCGAAAAAAATAAGGACATTTTAGAGAGAGAGAGAGAGAGAGAGAATGCTCCCCAGGGAGTGGAGAAAGTGCATACATTGTGTGTGGGCAAGCCAGAATCCGATGACCGGGGTAATAATGTAAAGCACTTAGAAACTAGGACATTCCCGAAGTATAAAGCACTACATAAGCAAACAAATTTGTTATTATTATTATTATAGGAGAAGAGAGAGAGAGAGAGAGAAAGGGCGAAAAAAAGTGAGTGAGAGAGAGAGAGAATGATTAAAAAGGAGGCCCCAAAGCAACAAGAACTATCACTGAAATGATTTAAAAACCCTACAACACTCATTTCTTCTTCTTGTACAAACATGTGGGTCATTCCATACATCAGGAACCCACTTTGTGACATTTTTGATGTCCCACTTACAAAAGAAACCCACACCTATTTATGGCTCTGAGTAAAGACTTGAATAGTGAAGAAAGATTTTAGGTATGAGGATGCGATATTATGCTTGGAAATCACTTTACAAGCTCACTCCACAATTTAAGTCTTTACTTATTTTAAGTCCAACTTAGAGTTAAGTTTGACTTGGGATCTCCTAGTAAAACAGGTCTCTGGACTAACCTGAGTTGTCCCTGGATCATGATGCCCACTCTGGAGCACACAGCATCAGCCTCCTCCATGGAATGGGTCGTTAAGATGGCTCCTTTCTTTTCAAGGAAACTGGAAGTGATGACATTCCTGTCATTAAAAAAAAACATGAAGATGACAATTTTTTAATTTCAAGAGCAATCCTTTCCATGTGATATTTCTAATAACTTTTTACTAACATGACATAAAAAAGAATGAGAAATCTCAGTACTTATTTTTCACCGTAACCTGCAATCAACCTTCTCTTTAACAGCATTAAAAGCATCCACCATCATAACCAACACCACTGACATTATGAACCATTATCACCACCACCACCACCACCACCACCACCACCACCACCACCCCCACCATCACCACCACCACCACCACCATCATCACAACCACCACCATCATCATCACCACCATCACCACCACTACCACCACCAACACCACCATCATGACCACCACCACGACCACCACCATCACCACCATCATCATCACCACCACCACCACTGCCATCACCATAACCATCACCACCACCAACAACATCACCACCACCACCACCATCACAACCACCACCATCATCACTACTACTACCCCAACATCCACACCACATCTCACACCCATCTTACCAGAGGAATCTCTTGGAGCTGGGATCCATACCAGTCGAGGGTTCGTCCAGGAGAACAATCTTAGGATTACCCAGCATGCTCAAGGCAAAGCATAGCTACAGACAAAGAAACAACGCACAAACATGTAAAATCAATGATTTTAGTTCTCAAAGAAACTGCATCTGCATTTACTCTGGTTTGAAAAATAAGTTAGCTTGTGCAAAATTACAAAACCCTACTTTTGATCAATAGGGAAATCAACAAATGTCCAAGTATAAAAAGAAGACCTTTGTAAACACCTGAATATGGCAGGTTAACAAAACTGAAGTCATTAAATAAATACTTGTATTGCAAGATGACCTTGAAGGAGAAAAAGTGCTGGCTGACCTGATTACCAACTATCTACAATTTCAAAACGAATTGGCCCTTTATCTGACTAGAAAACCTACATAAACCAAATTTTCAATTTGTAGTATTCTATCACTATTCAGAACCTCAAAGATTGTAGTGGCATTTCCACATTTTATTCAATCTCGCTTTCTTTAAAAATCGGACAGCACTCGATTTGTATTGTGTAGCTCGCTTTAAAAAGGAAACATGACTTCTGGTAGAAGTTGCATCATTCTCGTACCTTTCTTTTAGTTCCTCCAGATAATTCCTTGGCCTTCTTATCAGCATGCTCCATTACTCCGATAGCCGACATGAAACTGAGCAAAATGACAAAAAAGGGAAATTGAATTCATCTTCATGTACGGTCAAACCAGCTTTTGCGGCCACCTGTATAACAGATCACCCGACTATAAAGACCACATTTTAAGATTCCCTTATAAATAGTTTCTCATTGCAACATGTACTAATGGAACCTGCACATTAAAACCACCAGCCTTTGCAGACCACTTTTGTGTCTCCCTTGAGTGGTCTTTATAATAAAGGTGTAAAGTGTATTATCTCAAGATTGGTTAGGGACACTTTTTATTTTCATTTCACATGAATATCTAACAGAAATCATCAACAAATGTAATAATGAAAGTCTTGAGTTCTGGGAATGTACTCCTGCCTACAAAGACCACTTTTCTTGTCACAACTGAGCAGTCTTTACAGTTACCAGCTAAATTATTCATATCCTTACCAACAAAGGCCCTAATTCACCCAGTCCGTCTTTCATTCTTGAGTTACAAAATACACAAAAATAACATCAAATTTTCAAGGGTTATGAATAATTTACTTGCTCAACTGTATATAAAGGTTTCACTGTCTTTGTAGACTTTAAACTTACCAGAGGTGATAGTGAGGACTAAAAAAAAATTATTCAATGAAAAAAAATTGGAATCCAACAACATTCCCCCCTTTTGAGTAAGAAAATTGGGAAAAAAATGGGAAAATGTGGAAAATTAGGGGGAAAATAGGGAAAATAGGAGTAAAATCGGGAAGAAAAAGAAGATGAAAAAGAAGAAGAAAAAAAAATTGGAAAAAAATAATAATCGGAAAACCATAATTACCAGGCCTGAAACTTACTTATTAGCAATTTGCCTCCTGTCCGTGGGATGGATACCTTTGAACCCTGCGAACCCTTCCAGATGTTCTCTCATTGTGATGTCATCCCAGAGGGGGTCTATCTGAGGGCAGTAGCCCATGGAGGCGTAGGCATCGCTCAAAGACGAAGACACGTCATAGCCTCCTACACGAACCTGTGCAAGGGAGGATAGATAGATAGATAGAGATAGAAATTGTTTATTAAAAAGATCATCAAAGCCAAAGGCTTAATTGCGATCCATTTCACAAAGATGCAATACAATTGCAATTCAAATTCAAATAACACAAAATATAAGATTAATCAAAAATCGAATATACAGACATTTCATAAAAATTTGTTGATCAAATTCAATTTTTTTTTTGGGGGGGGGTTTAAAGATAGAGGAAGGGAGATGTGTAGGAGAAGGAGAGTTAGAGTGATGAGAAAGAGAGAGAGACAGAGAGAAAGAGAGAGAGAGAGAGAGAGAGAGAAAGAGAGAAAGAGAAAGAGAAAGAGAGAAAGAGAAAGAGAAAGAGAGAAAGAGAAAGAAAGAGAGAGAAAGAGAGAGAGAGAGACAGAGGAAGGGGGAAAAGAGACAGACAAAGGGGGTCTCTATATTACAGATGAGGGTAGATGGCATGAAACATTCAGAAATGCAGAAAATCAAGATAAAAACTATAATGGCAGTCTCGTTAAAATGTGTTTCAATTTTTCATTGAGCAAGTTGATCAGGATGGCGTAAATGATTACAGGGTTATAATTTCTCAGCACGAGCCCAGACTTACCTGTCCATTAGTGGCCTCTGTATCAGCTGTGACCACGTTCATGGTGGTGGTCTTGCCTGCACCGTTGGGTCCCAGTAGACCAAAGACCTCACCCGTCTGTACCGTCAGAGACAGGTTACGCACAGCCACCTTGGTCGTAGCTTTGCTGTCGCCTCGCTTCACAAACTCCTTCCTGAGCTCGGAGATGGCAACGGCAGAGGACTGTGGAATGGAATTAAATGATTACACATTTGGTTAAGCCCTTGTAGGCCTTAATAGCGCGTTAGTACAATTATCTTAAATAGAAAAACTTTGGTGTCTCCTTTTAGAAATATCTTTTTAATCCTGAATACTAAGAATAATTACACAGAGAATGACTGGTGAACCAGGCTAGTTTGACTTATGCCAAATTCGACTAAGAGGTGTAGATAACACATATTGCACAGTTTGGTCAAAAGAAAAAGTAATTTTACTTCCGGAAAATTCAACTTGTTGCGACTTTGACTTAAACAGAGTTAACTGTACTTGACTTTGAACTTAGAACCTCTAGCTATGAGACCACGCTGCTCTACCACTGTTCTCCTACTCTTACCTGGTCTGACTCATACATCTCTTCCACTTTCATCCTCTCCTCCTTGACATCGCTATCCTCGTCTGGGATGTTGTCATCATTTCTGGTTGTCACGCCAATCTTCTTTGCCACACTGCACAGAGGAGAGTTAGATAAAATGATGGAAAATTACATTTTGCTTATGATCATCTTTATGGAAATACTACATGTAGAGTCTGTATGGCAATCATGAATGCACAGTCATACCTGTCTCTTGAGGCCACCAAAGGGTCTACAACTCACAATTCTTTATCAAGGGAGACAAGATTCATGGCCACTATACACAGGTTGCCTTTAAAGAAAAGTGGTCACTAAGACAGGTTTGACTGTAAATGCAAAACAATAAAACCATATGGATGGCATGCTCCTTTAATGATGGTCAAATCTGCATTTTTATCTTTTTCAGTCTCTACAGTAAAACCAAATGTTAATTGAATATTAATTTGGTCTCCCTTGAGAAGCCTAACATCAGAACATGTATGGACTATACTCCCTGATTTGAATTTTGATTTAAAAAAAAAGCACTTACAGACAAGGACAGGTGTCCTTCACTCTGCCACCGGCTTTCACAACCTCGCAGAATCTCAGGAAAAAGATGAGCATGAACATGTCAAACAACAACTGAGGAAAGAAAAGATTCATAACACAACTTTAATGAAGACTGTTTGAATTAGTTTTTGTTTATAATCATGTAACTTAATTTCCACTAAGGGAATATAATCAAATATCTTGACGAATGTGCATGTATCTTTGGACAAATCACTTTGCTTTATTAAAAATGTAGCTATTTGTTGACTTCTAGATGGGAATGTGTGTTGAAGAACCTGTCTATAAAGGCAACCTGTCCACAGAGGCCACTTTTAGTATTTCCCTTGAGTGGCTTTTATGGACAGGTTTGAATGTATTTGTATTTAGTATAGCTTAATATATTGTACATCTTGATGTCAAAATCACATTGTTACTTCAATAGAGTGTCAAAACTTTTGCTTGCTCCTTAGAAAGTGAAGTCCTTCCCCTTCCCCCACCCAACCAATATGGCTATGGGATCAATCACAACTCAACACAACTAACAAAAAAATAAGAGATCATAACTTTGCAATTAACTGAAAGACAGTATTCAATATACATGCACCTGTATAAATAATAATATTCTGGGTTTATATCGTGCCTGATGCATTGACGATGTCTTTAAGCATCTGACAGATATACTATTAACCCGGTCATTGGTTCCAGGCTTTCCCTGCATAGTGTATGCACATTCTCCACTCCTTGGGGAGCATATAAGCCAGGTGTCATGGAACACGTATGTCTTATGTCGTGTCAAAAGGACTCGTGATTGAAAACAAAATTGAAATGAGCGTATCTTACTATGAGCATTGTGGGCCAGATGTATGCCTCAGGAGCAAAGTAATCCGCAAAGGTGACACTATCTGCCATTCCCCTTATGGAGGCAAGTTGGTAGACCTGTATGGAAACATAATGAGAGACATAGTAATCATCAACAGGGGAGTGTTTCACAAAGCCTTTTTTCAATGACAAATGACAAAAATCAGTGACAAATCTGCTGATAACCAATCAGAAGCAAGGATTTCAGTAGCTTATAACAACTGTCATTTATTGTCACTGATGACAAGTTTTGTGAAACAGGCCCTGGTATTTGGTTATGGATATTATTGGAAGTGTTATGGTTTATGTGATTGGAAACCAGGAAAATGACTGTCAAGGATTCAAGACGATGAATGTGATGAGAAAATAAACAAAATGGTAAATTTTGTCTGGAAAGTACGGAGAAAACCATAGTTTTGCAATTTAATGAAGGGCACACATATATTTAACTTTCATGTATTATCAGAGGGAACTATTTGGAGTTCCAAGATGAGTGCACATGCATGGGCATATAAAAACCTATCTCTCTCTCTCTCAATACGTTAGGGTGAGGCTGAATCGAACAGGGCCCTCTATATACCTTGTCGATGAAGTAGAGAGATCCAAAGATAGCGTAGCCTGGCCAGATCACACACATGACCAGGTGAAAGCTGGCAGCGGCAGCCGTTGAGACGTACAGGTCAATGAACATCGTGGGTAGAAAGAGGAACAATGGTATCTGCAAAATTAGAAGAAAAGAAAAAGAAAAAATGTTTTTCTTCAATAAAAGAACAAGTAAGTACATGAATACCCAAACGTTGTGTTTTGGGACAGGTTGTGTATCTGCCTATCTGGACAGTTGATTTAAAACAGTAACTTGAAGAAGTTTACATGCAATATTTCAAATATCTTTTAAGATTTCTGTTAGACAATATTCTCTAATGGTCAGTGCTATATGATGCATACATTTTGTTAATTCCAGAGGCAAGCGTCTGGACACACAAGCTCCTGTCATACTTTGCAGGGTTTTAGATTGATAGATAGAAAGATAGATACACACAGAATTACAGAGGTTCCAATATTTTTTCTCAGTACACAATAAATCTAGAAAACTCCTCAAATACAACACAAGAGGGAGCAACAATCATTGGGCAATAAACATGTATGGGCTAGGTAAAACTCATACCTTCCTCTATGGTTATTACAATTATTAACTGTTACATGAAAGAACATATGGACAAACATGTCTGTCATCTTTACTTTTAAAACAACATTGTTACTATTATTTGTGACAACTTCACATGCACAAATCGGCGCCTTCAACTGCACCTCGCAGTAAAATAAAGGTCCTTTCCCGCGGGGGTTTCTGAACACGGACCTGGCTTGCTGCCTACGGAGTCAGCAACAACAACAACAACAAACAAACAAAATTCTAAATTTAAAAAATAAAAAAAATTCCGGCCCCCGAAATTGGGGTGAGTCTTATACACAGGTGCATCTTAAAACGGAGATATACGGTAGTCGAACACTATACTCACCTCAACAAAGATAACAAAGGCATACGACTGAACCGTCTCAAACTTATCAAATATGAAGCTGATGCAGTAGGTGTGGACGATGGCGTTGGGCACCCACAAGATGACCGTCACGAGGAGACAGAACGCGGCGCCCCCCGTCGTCAGAGAGGGCACCTGCATGGCGAAAATGATGATGAGACCGATGATGATGACCAGGAGCATCTGAGCGACGTCGATGACGAAGACGGAGCCCCAGTAGGAGAGGGTGTCGATACCAGAGATGCGGAGCTGAGCTTTGACTTTCGTCTAGAAGAAGTTACAGGAGGAAGAGAAACACACATGCACATTGTGTAAAGACCTGTGCATACAAGAGGCAGTGGATGGTCCTAAAAACCAGCTGGGTCTAAAGACTGATCAAGTCAATGACATGTTATATTTTAATCTATTAAGGCTGTTTTGTAAAGCTCAACTTTGACTTAGCTCAAACCTAGAATCAGGGTTAACCTTAGAGTACCAGAGTACAAGTTCAGGAGTCAAACTAACCCATAGCAGTGTCGTGTTGTCTTTTCTTGATGTTTTTACACCAGCTACCTTATGAACTCCAATGCTATGGACTATACCAATATATGAGCAAAAAGAACAAAGTCACAGATAAATACAAGTACATTTCTAGTGCAGCCCATTAAATATGTTTATCAATAAGAAAAATTCATTGTAAATGCTTGTTGGAAGGATAAAGCCTCTAATAAAGATACAAGGATATATTAAGAGTAAAAGATAAGAATAACTGATGCCAATTTGAGTAGGCAAAGCCCATTCATTTAGATCTGAGAAACTTTTTAATAAATCTTTTCCTGATGAGATGAGATGTCATAGAGGTGAAAGAGGAGTAACCAAAAACAAGAGAGGATGCGAAATGATGAGGTACAAAAGGATGTAAGAGTGACAGGTATAATGGAGAAGATAAGAGAGATTGGACTAAGATGGTATGGACATGTGAAGAGGAGAGATGAAAATGAACTGATTAGATGGGCAGCAGAAAGAAAGGAAGACAAAAGAAAGGAAGGCCCAGGAAAAGGTGGATAGATTGTATTAAGGAAGACGGTAGAGAAATTGATTTGGAACTAAAGAGCAGTCATAAGGTGACCCGACACCCCATGGGGGGACCCACAGGATGATGATGGTGATGGTGGTGGTGGTGGCGATGATGATTGTATTTTGATGATGATTTTGATGATGGTGATGATGATGATGATGGTGGTGATGATAATGATGGTGATGATGATGAGGATGATGATGAGGATGATGATGAGGATGATGATGATGATGATGATGAATTCTTTACCTCTCTTTCCTTGACCCTGTCAATGGGGAATCCCATGAGACTCCAGGCGGCTCCTAAGCCAAAGATGTAGACGAAGAGGATGCCGCTGGTGAAGGTGTACTCTGGTGTGCCGGCCGGCTTGGGGAAGGGATGGCTGGCGGCTGTGATGACCGATGCGTTGCCATAGAGATTAAGAAGGGCACTGGACATGATGCTGAGCACCACAGGGAGCGAGTGCAGGGCTGTGTCATTGTAGTATGCAGTGAACTGGCTTGCAGAGCCCTGAAGTTGTTGGGAGAGAAAGATCATCTGTTACAGTGACATTGTTACGGTGACATTGCTCCAGCGACATATGCCCCAGGATGTGTTTTCTCCAAGAAATAGGTAAATGACAAGGGTCAAGGTTGGTTTTTAACTTACATGTTGTTTGTTTAGTGTCAGGGTAATCAGTAACATAAATGTATCATATTTGATCTAGAGCTGAAGTTCGGTTTTCCATTTGTATAAAAAAACTACCGAAATTGTTGCCAGAGCATATAGTATACAAATAATACACAGCAGTGAGGACATTAGTAAGAATTACCCACACAGGGTACCTTTGGAACAGTCTAACACGCCCAAGTCGATGGCCGAGGGTGTTTGGACGGTTTTTGAAGGTACCGAGTGTGGGTAATTTTACTAATGCCCGAACAAAATGATGTGTATTATTTGTTTTGTAAGATTATGTTTTATTTGTTTTATAAAATGATGTTATAAAATGATGTTTGACCGGTCATAAGCATTTGATAATGACTGGTCATTAATCAAAAATACGTGTTAGGCAAAATAAATGCCTGGTCATGTGTACGCTCTCAACCAATCATTTGATTAGGATCCACGTCATCATCTTATAATAATGTATAATTTGGTTTAGAGTTGGGAAGTTGAGTTTATCCATTAGTATTAGAAACTGATTGCATAGAAATTAAAATGGTTACAAGATTATTAGCTTTATTTGTTAGCACATATAAAATACAACGATCTTTGAATCTAATGTAATTTCAAACGATTCTTGAATTACTCACGGTCGTTCCAAGATCGATGACATCGAAGGCACCATTGTGGGGTCGATAGTCATAGAGGGCATTTAAGTCGGCCGTAGCATTTGATTCAATGTTCAGATTGTCAAACTCTGCCACTAGGTCAGCTATATTTTGACCTGCAAAAAATGATATATTGATAAAGGTCTGTACAACACATGTAATGAGGTGATTTTTCTTCTCCCGTATGCTGATAGCCATTAAACTACCAATTTTATCACAGACAGTCCACCGACGTCCAAAAGATATTTCTTTACCTTTTTTTTTTACAAATCATTAAATGGTTTAATATGGAAGTTGTAAAAGAACTATTACAAAATCATGTAAGAAGTGAAATGAACATGTTTAATCAGATGGATGCACAGCTATTGCGTTGGAATTATTCCTGTGATCATTATATAAATATTGTTGTGTTCATCCTCGGAATCCAGCTACGAATGTATCACTGTACTTATTGTTATCGTTATCATTGTAGTAATTTGGAAGATACTGAAAGAATTGCCCTCAAATTAAATTCTGTTATTTATTAATGTTTTCTGGATATATATAAACATGTAATAATTCATGTATAGTTGTTGATATTTTTATTTACTGCCCAAAACACACCAAAAATGCAACTTAACAATATTGGTAGTGAAAGCAGTAGTAATTGTCAACAAAAATGGTGAGTCCGGTCTTTATGGTTACTCTGAAGGTCATGTTGATTTTATTTCTTGTTTATTTTGTCTAAAATTTCCTGTAAAAAGTATAATGATTATGTACATCTATGTCTTCTGTATTGTTGGTTATACAGGCCCCCAAGTATAACAGTATTTCAAGTAATGATGGGGCTACCCCGTTGAAATAATACTAAAGAAATATATATTTGTTTGCCAACATTGCATACCATTGCAAACATTGCAAACGTACCATTTGGCAGTGAATTATGGTAGAGCAGATCGGTTGACTTTTCATCCATGCTAGCCCCTGGAGCCGAGAAATACATGGATGGGGTGAAGACGAGGGGGGCAGGGGCGTCGCTCGGTCCATCTCCACCGAAGGTGATGACGAGTGACAAGACACCACCCACAATCATCAGTATTATGGGTAGGATCAGTCGACAGACGTATGTCTGTGGGGGAGATACAGGAGACAGAGTGTGGTCATGGACTATTTTCAGTACAGGTTATTTTTTTGAATTTTTTTTTTTATTATTCATTTAATTAACATACTCTACCATACATGGAAGTCAATAAATTCAAATACAAAGATAACTATAGTAATAATAATAATGATAAAAACAGGCATTTATAAAGCACCACCTATCTAGAAATTCTATTCCTAGGCACACTATTACTATTATTACCCCGACTTTAGCCTAGCTGCCATTACAGCGTTCTAGCATTTCAAGGAATTAATACCTGCCATGTACCGATTTACCTCACCTGGGTCAAGTGTGGCAAATGAAGATTAATGCCTTGCCAAAAGACAGTAGTGCCATGTCGGGGATGGAACCACAACCTTTGAATTTCGAGTCAAGTGCTTAAACCACTCAACTACTACACTTTACTTTACTTTATTCTAACTGGGTTTTTAAGGAGCAGAGGATACGTCTGTGAGAGGAACAGGGGGCAAGGTGTGGTCATAGATACAAGAAATACTTCAGTACAGGGGAGTGTTTCACAAAGATTAAGATCGACTTAAAGTTGGACTTAACTATGGCAGGTCGTTCATGCCACTGTTTGCTCTCACCATTAGGATCTTTAGATCATACTTTTTCCTTAAATAATGAATTATCAAAAAATGTAAATTCTGTACATTTGTGTGATCACCCTTGGGAGACCAATGGCAGTAAATGGTGAGAGCAAACAGCCTGCCATATTTAAGTCCAACTTAAAGTCCATCTTATTCTGTGTAAAACACCCTCCTGGTTATTCATTTGAAAACTTGGCTTATTCAGGTAATAACACATTTCACCTTGCACGGAAGTCAATAAATGTAAAGGACAGGCGTGACTTACTGCGGGGTTCCTGGCAGCCCGGACTGCCTCGATGCGGATCAGACTCTTGAGCTGTTCGTTGTGTTGCACAATGATGGGTTGAGTAGCCATGATGGTGGAGTCTAGAGGGGACTGCTCCATGTTGACCGTTACAGAGGCACCGGCTCCAGATCCAGAGTCTTCCATGGTCATGCCAGATACTGCACTTGGTGGGACTGCACAAAACAAAGAACAATTATAGAAATGTAATGACCATTAATCTACATTTGCCACTCTCCACCCAATTGCTACATGGGTACCTGGTAGGATGCGAAAGCCAATGTGGTATGCTTAGCAATTTGAGCCTAGTAGCTCTTGTTGGAATGCTCCCGAGGGAGTGGAGAAAGTGCATACATTGTGTGCGGGCAAGCCAGAATCTGACGTACATGTTTAACAAATCTGCCAAAGTAACTAGCGTTCAAGCATATAATGGCAAAAAATACAGCAAAATGCATGAAATACTCAGGTTGTAATGACAACGATTTGTTTATAAACCTTTCTTTATAAATCTGCAAAAAATACAGCATAAGCATGAAATATCATTTTTCAGCATTTGTTTTAAGCACAATGTTGACAAATAATGATTCTTAGCAGAAGCCATGCATACAGCAATGTTAGAGCAAGGATGACCAACAGTTTTGTAATTCTTCGGTTTAGTTCAGTACCATTCAAGTAAATAATCACTCCATTCTTCTGTATTATATATTAAAAATAAATAGAACAAATAAATAGTGTGTTAATATTGTAGGCAGGATCCGGCGAAAAGCAAATAAGTTAATAAGAAAAGGGAGTATGAGTGGACAATAACAACAAATATTTTGAGGATTTTTTACCATCGGGGGTTGGTCCAGGGCCAGAGGTTCCGATAGATGGTGTTGATAGATTGATTTGGGTGGCTTCGATAGCTTATGAGAGATGAAATGAGAATTTGCAGCGTTAGAAACAAAAAGGTTGCTGGTTGCAATTTAAAAAATAATAATAATTTGAATGGAAGAAAATAAAATTCACAGTTTAAACTATGAAATCCTTCTGCAGACATGATAAACAAGACCATAAAGCAAAGCAATACCAGAAATTTTAGTTATCATGCTGCTTTCATACTTTTGAAAATAAGACGAGTTATACATGAATAAACGTGCCATCAAAAGCTCCAAACTGCTTTATTCTCCTTCTCCTCTCTCTATCTCTCTTTCTTTCTCTTTCTCTCTCTCTCTCTCTCTCTCTATCTCTCTCTATCTCTCTCTGTCTCTCTCTCTCTCGCTTGCTCTCTTTCTCTCTCTCTCTCCCTCCCGTTATTTCTCTTCTAGACAAAACATCACATGCAGTGTTATATTTGCAAAAAATGAAGAAGAAAACAACAAAAAATCAAAAAATTCACATCAATGAAATAAAAGTAAATTAAACAAAAACAGGCAATAGCACACATGGTAAAAACAAAACTTAAAAACAACAAACATAGAACCATAATGAAAAAGTAACAGCAGTTGTTTTCATCAAACGAAACTGATCTAAAATTTATCATTACAATCATTAGAGTTGTTTTCAATATTTCTATCACTGTAAGGACATCCCACTACACACTGAGTGATTTCAAGTTGGGTGTTAGTGTTTAGAGCAGTCAAGAGCTCTTAAATAGAGCTAACAATTTGCTGATGAAATTAAGAGCCCGATACTGATATAAATATTGACAGCTTAACACCACCGTAAACACCACGTAAAAGCCACACAGACTTAACACCAGCTGATTTCCATTTCGGTGTTTAGGGCTGGTGTTAGTGTTTACTAAATACTACAACCAGCCCTAAAGACCCAACTGGAAATTACTCGTGCCTTACTGCCTTCTAACCTAGCTCCTTTGAGAGACAGTTACAAATAAAAGGTCACCGACATTACATTCAAACATATGTAAACTTCAACATACATGTTTCAATGGGATATCAACAAACCGTGTACCTTGCAACATGCACAAAATTAGATATACAGCAGTATATATGTTCCCATGGAGACAAAATTATTGTGTCATAAACATGATCAAGATGTTAGTGCTCTTTTTATAGTTCTACAACCGGAAGGGGACTATTAAAATAATGTAGGTATAATAATTCATTTGTTTAAATAATATAATAATAATAATAATAATTGAAATAATAAAAACAACAACAGCAATAATAACAAAAATAATAATTCAAATTATAATTATATTATAACAATAATAACAATAATAATCCTATTACTTCCCATGTGAAATTGGTCATTTTTCAAACTTGTGAAAGTGGTGTTGAAATGTGCACAAATCCAATGAGCTAAAACACTCTAAACAAAAGCACAGTGGGAAATGTTAATCAACATTGTGCGGTGCGTTTAAATCATAATTTACCGATTTGGTTTTTCTTTGTTTTTGAGGTATGTTCAGCAACTGCACATGAGAACAAAAAAAGGCCAAAGTCACAAACGACTTTCATCATATAGGAAGAACAATTTTAAGACTATTTTCCTTGGTAATTAATCATAAGAATGTGGATTGTATTTGTTTCACAGGCCAAATAAAAGAAACATGCTTCAAAATAATCTTGGACAGATATTTCATCAAGAAACAAAAACAAACAAATCTATGCTTTTAACCATGCAAAAAAATATGAATTGTCGCACACATGGGGATTGCTTTAGACAGGCAAAAATTACATCCAAATTTGACAATCTTGCAGACTGTAACATGCACTGAGAAGAACAAACTTGATATATGCACATGCAGAGGGACTGGGATACAAACTAAAAACTTTTTGAGAGTCTAGAAACTATAATCAAACAAAACACCATCATGTCAAGAGTAATTAATGCCTATTATGAAATTGAATAAAACCCCCGAAAAGATTTTACAGTGTACCAATCAACTTAAAGAAATCTGTATAAACTAGATTATATAAAATAAACCATTAACATTTAGCCTTCAATAGGTTTAGCTACACTATAATGTGAATAAAATAAAGGAAAGCATAAACTAGGCTCCTGTTCTATGCAAGTGTGTACACATGTGTCAACTAGTCTACCCAACAAGTCATTTTTAATTTCTTGTGAGAGTGAACCTAAACAGCAGTATCTCTATGTAGAAGTAATAATTTAAAGCTCACATTTCCAAATTAAAGTATAGTGACATGTTTTTGGTGATTGGTATAGTAAAATTTGTCAGAAGTCAGAATTAGTGTGCAGTATAATTTCTACATGTTTGCAGTTGTAATTTGTTGACAAGTAGAGGTACATTAAGAGGTGGAAAAGCACAGAGCATCTAAAATCAATGCAATTTTCACACCTTCAAGCACTGGTTTCTGGAACCCAAACATATTTCTATTTTTGTAAGGGAAAAAAAGGAGAGTGCCCAGTGTATGGGGTTATATTAAGTTATTAAAAATGTTTTATATTAAAGTGCTTTAAAACTAAACCATTAGTTACATTAGGTACATTATTATGCAATGCAAATTGATTTTGTTACCATCTTTACTTCCATTACCTTGCTTTTTGGCTGCTCGTTGCATGAATTATAAAATAAAAAACAAAATTTATAACAAAACATGAGAGATTCTGAAGATTTTTTATGTGTTAATGATGAATTGGAAGCATGATGGATGATTTTTTATTTAATAGTTGCACCACAGGAACACACTTATTTTCTTTCAAAAGTAGGTTTCATTAAAAGGATAAATTTCTTGTTGATTTCTTTAGCAGCTGCTACGGATATGCCCCCCCCCCCCCCCCCCCCCGAGGCAGATACGGCAATTGGGCCCAGAATGATATAGCACATTTGCGGTTGTTTTATCATGGCAATCTGTTTCCACTATTTGGATTTTTCTCTGACAGCCAGAAAGTCAAAAAGTATGGAAAATGATGTGAGTAAACCCCTTTCTGGCTTTTAGCTGACAGCATGAAATATACAAATGTGAAATATGTTTTTTTTTTAATGAAATCGACACAATTATAATCATGACAAATTTCATGAAAACGAACATGTACATGTATTTGGTCATGCTTATTGACCAAATGCAAGAACAGAAAAGAGAAATAATTCCATCATTAATAATAAGGGGAAAGGTACCCAAAAGCTAATACTCTCAAAATTCTCGCATCACAAAATGAAGCATTCCATATGCATGCTATAGCATTCTTAAATTTCACGTTTAATTGGATTTCTTAGCTTCAACTGACTGTTCATGACACTACAGATAAGCATAAACTAAGGTTTTGTTTATGTTTGCACATCGTCTGACTAGAGCTAGACAAGCATTAACTACATTAAAATAATGAGTAAGAGCCCTTCTGTGTCTAAACAGACAATTCAAAAGTTCCCATTGCCACGCCAATAAAACACATTCCTGTAAATTTGAAGCATACAGAATGGCAATAAAGATTGGCCTAGTGCAGTTTACATGCATGTCGTAAAGAGAAATGTAAACAAAAAAAAGGTCTTACATCAAGTCTTTGATATGAATTTTTAGCTGGCACTCCAAGGCTAATTTAGGTGGAAGTAAGAACAAAATGGGGTGTTTGGGATGTCACCTAAATCCAATAAATGCAAGGGAAATTTGATAATGGTGAGCATCTTCTATAGATCCTCTATTGCTGTCATCTATTCCACTTTTTCATGTTCCTTTCTCCTAATACCTTGCCCATCCCCCCCCCCCCCCCTATCAATATTCCACCCTACTTCCCATCTCTACAACAGATCAGAGTTACTTTGTGTTTGTTTTATCAATTTCAGCTTCTTCTCCAATCTTCAGAAAGACTATAGATTCCATCTTACCCTGTCCTTTCCTCTTCGTCCTTTCCTCTTCACCCTTTCCCCTACCCCCCCCCCCTCCATGCCCCACCCTTCCTCCTCCCTTTTTCTGAAATAGACTGAATTTACCTCCATTTATCTTTAGGAAGGCTATCACTTTCCTGCATTTCTTTTTTCTTTTGTTGATTTCCCTTTCTCTCAACTCCTCCTTCTCTTCAACCTTGCCTTTGCCCCTGCTCCATGTCCCATCTATCTTTCTTCCCATTTTCTGTATTAGACTAACTACCTCCACCTATCTCAGCTTCTTTTCCACTCTTCAGGACTCATCCATTCCAATTAACCTTGTCCCTTTCTCCTCAACCTTGCCCCTGCCCCTACCCCTGCCCCTGCCCCTCCTCCTGCCCCTCCCCCTGCCCCTCCCCCTGCCCCTCCCCCTGCCCCTCGCCCTATTGGCCCCATCCACCCTCCACCCCCTTCTCTGGAATAAACGGAACTTACCTGCATCCGCCTCATCTATCTCAGCTTCCTCTCCGATCTTCAGGAAGACTTCCTCTAGGGTTGTCATGGAAACACCGTAACTCTGGACGCCCAACGATGAATCTGCTGACTTCTCCTCCAGGCTCTTGAACATGCCTGTCAGTGGGTGATGGATAATGAATTTAAACTATTGAAAATTTAGGTGTTAGGACCAAAATCTTATTAATTACAATCTCAAATTAGTTAATCAATATCTATGTAAACAAACATAAATTGTTAAAGTATTTTGATAAATAATTTCAGTAGGATGGTTTCAATAATTAGGAAAGAGTTCAACTCATACAAAATTATTTACGTATGTGATAGTTTCGGTCTGCCAGTCTTCATGTCTGAAGAAGTTGGACTTACGGTAGACACAGAAACTGTCCCACATGTAAATAATTTTGGATGTGTCAGAATGGTGAATTATTCCTTTCATTTAATGACCTTTGCTAGTGACTATGGTCCTTCTTCCAAACTGCATTTACTCAATTTGTCGCAGGGGCAAACGTGTTCAGGGGTGATAGTGAGCACAAAAAAAAATATTTTAAAAATCCCCCCCCCTCAACCAAAATGGCATCTACATTCCGCCTTTTGATTAAGAAAACTGGGGAAAAATAGTGAAGAATAGAGAAAATAAGGGCAAAATCGTGGTAAAATCGGGGTGGGGGGGGGGGGGGGGGAGAAGAAGAAAAAATTGGGTAAAAAAAAAAATTACAAAACGGGAAACCGATTTAAATCGGGTAATTGTCAGCCTGCGTGTTGATACAAAATACCCAGGGACTTTCCCTCATGATCATAACTTACCAGAGAAGGAAGAGACATCTTTGAGAGGTAAGCTGTAGGCCAGTTCCATGCCATGAGATCGTGTGATAGAGGCCTCGGGAATGTGTGTCTGGATGACGTCGGTTATCTTATCTTGATCACAGTTACTCTCCTTCACAAGGCTGTGTATGGGTGAATGTTACAGAAGAGAAAGGGTCACCACTTGTGTTCAAGACTTTCATTACGGAATAAATTATAGCCAACATTTTTATCCATTTAATTATATTTATATTTTTCTTCTTCCACTATCTATTTCTTGTTATCTCAACCCCTATTGAACTCTCCCTCTCTATCTTAGCCTCTCTCCCCATCCCCCTCTCTCTCTCTCTCCCTCACTCCCTACATCATTTTCTTTCTATGATGAATTAATTCTTAATTGCTTCTACTTCTGCCCCTC
Source organism: Strongylocentrotus purpuratus (assembly GCF_000002235.5). NCBI lineage: Eukaryota > Metazoa > Echinodermata > Echinoidea > Camarodonta > Strongylocentrotidae > Strongylocentrotus > Strongylocentrotus purpuratus. The sequence continues at coordinate 31,616,948 of NW_022145599.1, read as the reverse complement.
CTTTCTTTTTAACCTTCCTTCATATCTCGTCTTCTTCTGCAACTTCTTTTTGATCTGTCTGATTACCCCTTATCTTCTTGCCTACAACAAACCAGTCTGTGAACAAAAGAAAAACCAAACTTACCCGAGACGGTATCCAACACCAAATTTGTTTTTCAGGAACAAGGACGAGCCGTAGCATTTCAACTGCCCCTTGGAGATAATAGCTTTACGATCTGCAAGGAGTAATACAAGAAGGGCCAAACAAGCATTAAATGATCGTTGTGTGCTCAGTAGGATACTATCACTTTTCAATTAAAAAATATGTAACTTTCTTATTCAATTCAAGTTCTCCTTCTGTCTGACTTCTTATGATTTTCGTTTTCTCATCTCCATTTTATCTTCCCCTGCCCGCAAGTTTCATCCAAGAAATGCGTGACGAGAACCAACAAGCTTTAATCTTTCCGTCTCTCTCCATCTCCTGCCTCCCCCTTTCTCTTTCTCTCTCTCTCTCTCTCCCTTCCCTTTCACTCTCTTTCTTTCTCTCTCTTCCTCTTTTTCTCTCTCTCTCTCTCACTCTTTCTCTCTATGATATACTCTCCCTTATACTATGATATTTCTGTTTACATTTATATAATATGGACTGGCCTTGAGGGAGATACCACATATTATTAACCGTATCAGACATCTGAGCAGGGCAATTTTTAAATGTTATTGCCCTCAAGGTTTGATGGATAAGCCAACAAAATTACAATATTTTAGCCCACTCAGAAAAGTCAATGGGATTTTGTATGTAATTTGCCGGTCAATATGGTTATACAGTAAACCAATGAACAAATATTTTAGCCCGCTCAGAAAAGTGAATGGGATTTGTGTGTAATTTGCCGGGCAATATGGTTATACAGTAAACCAATGAACAAATATTTTAGCCCGCTCTGAAAAGTCAATGGCAAAATGCGTGTTAAACTAGTGAGCAATAATATAGAGCCAGTTGTAATTAACATCGCGCATCAGCTACTGTAATTTACATCGCCCATCGTGTATAAGAAAATCCGCACTTCGCGCGAACTCTATTGTGACGTAACAATCACACCCTAGGCAAACTGTTTGCAGTGTATCGAAAATCTGTCAAACACTGGATGAACAGTGCTGGTTTGACAATGTTTTTGCAACTTCTAATGCTAGGAAACCCTGAATAGCCTACATAATTTAAGAGTATAAGATAGTAAGAGTTTCTTGTTTGCTCTAGATGTCTGATGTGGTTAATAATAGTAATATTGACTGCCTAATTCAGGGCAATACAACTTGTCATATATCATCCTCACCTTCGGTTCAGGCGATATATGTCGTATTGCCCAGAAGGCAGTCAATATTACTTAAATATTTCCCAAATTAGACTCATATTGCCCCGAGTCAAAGACGAGGGCAATATGGGTCTTGTGAGGGCAATATATATGTGGTATCTCCAGAAAGTTAAGCCAGTCAATATTGTTATTATTAACCAAATCAGACATCTAGAGCAAATAAATACATGACAATCTCATAGAACTGAACAAACTTTGTCAAACCAGCACTGTGCATCCAGCTGCTCGACAAAATTTTTGATACACCGCAAACAGTGTACCCAATTTGGTGTGATTATTACGTCACAATAGAGTGCGCGCAAAGTGCGCAGGTTCTCGTATGCATAAAAGATGAGCAATGAAAATGACACAAATACGACGCGGTGAATATGGTCTCATATTTCATGCTTTTTTAACACATAAAGTCCAAAGGCTTTTTCATGAAAGGTGAACATGGTCTCATATTCACTGATTAGCCCTTTTAGGATTACAAACGAGTGTAATATGTTTCTGTAAAACCACTGCTCAGATGTCTGATACGGGTAATAATAATAATTATCTTTTGCTAATTTTCTGTCTTCTATCCTTATTCCATCCTTGAATATTCACTCTCTCCACTTCCTCCTTCTCCACTTCCTCCTTCTCCACTTCATCTCTCCATCCCTACCTGCTAGAATATCGGCTTCATCCATAAAGTGTGTGGTGAGGAGAGTCACCCTTCCTTCCCTCTGTTTCTTCAGAAGAGACCACATCTTACGTCGAGAGTACGGGTCCATGCCGCTGCTGGGCTCATCCAAAAAGAGAATCTGCAGAGAAAAAACAAACAGACATTCCTTTCTCACACATGGAAAATATATGTCATACCAAATAACATCACAACTAAAGAAGAAAAAATGAAGAGTATTCATGTGAACGATTCATAGTGATCATCTTGCAGGCACACATGTACAATGAACAACTACAGAACATGTATAATGTGCTTTAACATTGTTTTGTACAAGAATTGTATAATATATATTGCTGACATGGTCTTGTGGATATGTCATCAGACTGTGAATCAAATGTTTCGCGGTTAGAGTCCCGCCGCAGCACTAATATTCTTTAGCAAGTAATTATTCTACATTTGCCACTCTCCACTCAGGTGTTAAATTGGTAATGGTAGGAAGGAATTCTATGTGCATTATAATTATCATCATTACAAAGATTGGAGTGTGGCTGCCCTAATGATCTACTTCATCCTGCCATGGTCAATTCAGAGAGTTCAACAGGACTACTGGCTTTACCCATGTAGAAAACCCCAAAGAATACTGAGGACAACAATGACCTGCACCATGGATAAATTCCACTACTGACCAAACAACCAACCAGCTCTACCCATGTTTTGTTTTTTTGTACTTTATTCCACAAAACAGCATCTGAAAGATGTCAGAGACAACAAACGTGATGACTGACCTTAGGGTTACCGATAATGGCGATTCCGACACAGAGCTTCCGCTTCTGACCTCCGCTCAGATCCTTGGCAAAGGTCGCTCGCTGGTTCTTGAGGTCAATCTGATCCAGAGCCTCTTCCACCTGCACACAGGGTATGGGTAAAAGTTATGGTACATGTAAAGAGCATTTACAGTCAGTGGTAAAATAAATTTCATTACCGGTATATATGGGTTAAACATCCCCTTTAGATTTTTAGGAGCAATTTCAGATAGAGGGTTAGGGTTAAAGTTGTAATTCATTTAGGGTTTAAGTTTAGGATAAGGCTGGTGTAGGAGACTGACAGTGGAGTGACTGTCGCCATAGCATGCGTCTTTAGAACCTTCTACACACCTTGTCTGGGATCTGTGCCTTTGGGATTCCTGAGAGTCCTGCATAGAACTTGAGATGCTCTTCAGGAGTGAGGAGATCCAGGAGAGTGTTCTCCTGGAGGCACACACCGGTCATGCTGCGGATCTTCTCCACGCCGGCTGGGTCAAACATGTCCGCTCCGTAGGCGGTGGCCTGACCCTCAGTGGCCCCGAGCATACCGGTCAAGCAGCTCATCAGGGTGGACTTGCCCGCCCCGTTGTGACCCAGGAGACAGGTGATCTGACCCTCGTAGATGTCCAGAGAAATACCTAGGACGGACGATTAATGGACATTCAATAGACATTCAATGAACATTCAATACAAAGGTTTACCTTTTAAACATCTTCAAATTTTATGCATCCTTTTTAAACACAGGTTGTTCTTGACAACCTGAAAGCATGCTTGAGGCTTGCCCGACATAGCAACAAGTTAAATATACAGACTGGATTCCGAATATTGTAGTTCATTCATTGATAACAGGTTAATGGAAACACTCATCACTAGGTCCCCAGGAAAGAATCATCCTTAAATTTGAATATGTTAGTAAACATTGACATTCAACAGACATTCCGAGGACATTCACAGAAGCTTAACATGATACTAAAATTGTGTAGTCAGTCTTCTGAGTAAGCTTTTAAAAAGCTCTCACTGTAAACCTCCATGGCTTACCGAGGCATAAACAAGCTTTGAATGAACCTGGGCCCTGTTTCATAAAACTTGATATCAATAACAAGTTACCAGCTACTGTTACAAGCTACTGAAATCCTTGCTTCTGATTGGTTATCAGCAGATTTGTCACTGACTTTATTCATTTGTCATTGAAAAAAGGCTTTGTGAAACGGGCCCCTGGACCCTGTTTCATGAACTTTGATATCAATAACAAGTTTCAAGCTACTGAAATCATGGCATCTGATTGGCTGAGAACAAAATTGTCATAGGAATAAAGCAGTTGTTATAGATAACGCGTTTTACGAAACAGGCCTCTGGTACCTAGATTTCATAAGAATGATGAAGATATGATTACGTGACATCAGACTCACCATTCACTGCTTGGACATCTGGTTTGCCACCTTTTCCTCGGAAGGTCTTCTTTACGTTGCGAATCCTTATAAAAAAGAAGAAGAAAAAAACAGGTATGTATATTTTCATATTTGCTACATGAAAACAAATTATAAGTATTGGGACATAACCTGTTTATCCCATTAAATATCAAATAAATACATTGTGACTGGCAGAGCAAATAAAGATTGTAATAATACCTTATTCCATTTCTCCCTCTCATAGCTGCTGGGACGGGTTCGACCAGTGCGTCATCATTGGTAGCTGTATGCTCACTCCCGTTATTATCCTGCAGGAGTCCAGTATGGTCATTTGGACCCTTGTCACTGCTGCCACGCCAATAGGAGGGTTTCAGGAAGAACACAGGAGACAGGCTCTGGCCATAAGCTCCTATGGTCAAGAATCAGTTCAAATTTCAATTATACTCTAATGGCAACTTATGATCATAATTCAGTAATTCAATTCATCACTACTTGGAAATGTAAGGGACATACATGTACCATAGACTTGTACAATAATTCTTTTAAAAAAAAATTGAAATGACCAAGAGTAGGTTTAGAGTCTGCTTAGAATTTGTATAGAGTCTGTTTAGAATTTGTTTAGACTTCATTTGAAGTCGATTAAGAGTAGGTCTAGAGTTGGTTAAGAGTTGGTTTAGAGTCTGTTTAGAGTTAATTTACAGTCCGTTCAGAATCCGTTTAGAGTCTGTTAATAGTTGATTAAGTGTAGGTTTAGAGTCCATTTACATGTAGAGTCTGTTTAGAGTCTGTTTAGAGTCTGTTTAGAGTCTGTTTAGAGTTTGTTGAGAGTCGGTTTAGAGTCTTTTTAGAGTCGGTTTAGAGTCGGTTTAAAGTCGGTTTAGAGTCCTTTTACAATAAATTTACAGTCCGTTCAGAATCCATTATAAGTCTGTTAAGAGTCGGTTTATGGTTTGTCTAGACTCTGTTTTTGAGTCAGTTTTGAGTCGGTTTAGAGTCAGTTCAGAGTACGTTTAGAGTCCATTTAGAGTCAGCTTGGCGGTGTCACCGAGGCGTAACGTCTTACCAGGGACAACATTTTCCAGGTAGATTGCCAGGAGCAGGTACAGGATGATGTCCACAAAGATCATCACAAGCGGAGCATACGGAGGAAAGTAGCCGTCTCCAAGGTTACTAAACTGGACCCCATTGCTAATTTGCTCAAACAGCACACACTATGCAAGAAAGATAGGAAGATCAATGTTAAGATGGGTTAGATTAGTAGATGCCTTAAAGCCCCACTGCACTACTTATACCTACTTGCGCCCTCTATATTGCAAACAATGCCTAAGCAGTGATCCATTGGTTCCCCATGGTCCCCTTTTTCTTATGTTAATTGAGAGTAGGTTTGATGAGATAACCACCTGTCAGTGATCATGCAGGGAGGTCTAATCCACCTGGCCAAACTAGTGCAGATAGGCTTAGATACTTAGATACACTTGGGTTAAAATGCCAAATTACCCATAAAATACACTCAAATAGACATTCTGTCATTACCTCCTAAACTGATGAATAATACCTTTATCATACTGGGTAATTTGAAGGTCCTCCTGAGAAGTTTTTTGACAATAATACCAATACTCACATGGAGAATAAGATTGGTTTTTTGTAAACCACTATAATTTCATTTGAGATAAGAACTTATAGAAATATATGCATAAATCTATATTACTGTTACTAATCATGTCGAGGAACTTTGAAATCAAATTATTCCCTTATCAACTTGACACATTCATACAAAAGAAAACTAATGTATGGGATTCATTTCTTCATATTCTGTTGTTCTGTTGTTTTCCATTCACTTCCCTATTAACATTTTGGTCGCTTCCTTTGCCTCTCTGCATGGTTGCTCATTTGCCACACATGCAATTTTGCACAAAACAATATGAGCCGTTTAAGGGAAGGATTGCATTAAGGGCAACACAAAGGCTTTGCATAATTACCCATTTCTTGTCTTGATTAGCACCATGGCAACCCTTTTAACACCGATATAGATTAATCTTGTACTGGAAACTGTTAAATGATCTGAAAGTCTTTGGTATATCTATCCCATGATAAATAAAAATGGGGCACAGGGAGATTATTTGTGTGGCATATAAAACATTAAAGGTAAAGACCAGTTTTGGAGACGCCCCCCTCTCAATAAATGAAATGGAAGCTCTTTTTACCAATCATGTGAAAGAATATGTTTTGACTAATACATGATGATACGAATTTTGCCGAGAAACCGCCTTCTAATTGATATACTTAGTAAATTTGTATATCTATTTGGACCTGATAGATATCGGGCAAGTGTCGCGCATATGTCGCGTATTCCCATATACATCTTTCTGTGTACAGTGCTTGTAACTTTACCAAGACTGGGCCAAATTTATTATCATTTTGATGATTCCAGAACCTTGCAGTACCCACTAATACTTATATGCTAGATGATCAACCTTTTCTGATCGATTCCACAACGTTTCTTTCACAATGCAATCACATGACCATAACTGGTCTTTATCTTTAAACTGTTTATGAAGACTACTTTCTCAACTTACCCTATCCATGAAGAAAGCGATAGCAGTGGGAGAGAAGAGACAGAGGATCCAGAGCAGCCCAGCAGGAACCGTCTCTGGGCCCAGGATGGCAAGAGGGATGTACGGAATCACGAAGAGCATTATGAAGAAGCTACCTGCGCCTCCCGCAGTGGTGGCCTTCTTGAACAGTGGCGAGAACATGAAAGACATCGTCACCACTAAAGGAAAGGATAAAGATAAAGAAGTCGTTAAAGATAAGGTTGAGTTTTGGGAAGAGGTGAAAAATAATTTGTGAGCGTTATCATTGTTATTATGCAAGTGTGGATAAAAAATGTTCCCTGAAAAGCATGGCTCTTTAAATGCCTCAATATTCTAAATATGGCATGTCACAGCATAAAAGTCTGGACAGATTTTTACGCCACATGTTCTTGTAGTCCCATATACACATTTCTGTGCACATTGCTTGTAACTTTACTAAGACTGGGACGAAATTCTTATCATTTTGATGATTCCAGAACCTTGCAGTACACACCAATACTTATATGCTAGATGATCAACCTTTTCTGATCAATTCCCCACCGTTTCTTTCACAGTGCAATCGTATGACCAAAACTCAACTTCATCTTTAAGCACAATATAGGCTGTCTTCATCAGCTTGATTTTCCCAAATAACCTGCTATATTCAGACTCGGGATATTATCCCAAAATTCGAAATTGCTTCTTTACCAGACCGTTACGCTCATCACAAACTAGCCCGGACAGGTGCAAATTAGACCGCTATTTCCCAAATGGCGGGATATTTTGGAAACAAGACCAAGATTTCTCTGGATATTTTCTCAACCAAATATCTCGCTAATTAACTGCAAGCTGATTAGACGCAAATTAACTGGTTAATTTGAGATTGGGATAGTTAAAATAGCGGGTTAGTAAGGATCTGTAATATGCCATATATGTGAACAGCCTTCAAATGATAAACAGCCCCTTTCAAAGAGAGACTGTAAAGCCTCGTTAACATATGGTCACATGGCCTCACAAAACCCCTGGGTTACAAATAATCCTTTCAACATGTAAAATAAATTAATGGCATGGGGGGGGGGGTGAAGAAAAGCAACTGTACGTAACAAAGTCCCCTACTCACTAAAAGGGACTTGGTAATATTGTTCAGATGACAGAAATGGTGCTAAGGTAGTGACTTAAATGCTAGATGTAAAATTAAAGATAATCTGAAAGTTTGAGTGAAAACGGACCATTATTAATGATAACAATTGGGAAAAACTGATCCGATTGATTCCTTAACTCTCCCAACTATAATATTACAATTAAATTACATTTAAGGTGAATGTAAATCGTCACAAAGCAATGAATTGACTCTATATACTATTCCAGACATTTAAGCGTTGGAAGAATTTTAAAAACCTGTCTTATGTCTTATTTTCAAGGAGAAGCGGTTGGGAAAATTCAAAAATGGTTGGGAGAATTTACTGTTAATCACTGTAGAGGGTGTTGCACAATGACACCTTCAACAATGTTAACAAGTCACTTTAAGGATCGTTGAGATATGACACAAACAAACCGCTCCAGGAGGAACTGATTCACAAAGATCCTAAGTCGAACTTAAAAATTATGGAGAGCCATTTGTAGCCTTAAAATAAAATATATTCAAAAGCAAAAATTCAAGAATTTTACACTTTTAATAAAATCCACATCGAGAACATGAATTCTCCTTGATGATAGAAAATATGAATGATTTGAATAAACATGTTGTGCCTTTTTAAATAACTCTTACAAAATATTTTCAAAGATGCTAACGGCTTTCCATAAATTTTAAGTCCAACTTAGAGATACAACTGTAAGTTCAACTTAGGATCTTTGTGAAACACCCCCAGGTTTTTTAACATGTACATGTTAATGCATGGCAACTGCGTGCAACAATGGTCAAATGGGTATCGTTTAAAATTAAATGAATTCCACAATCTATTATTAGACTGTCTTACCTGAGAGGCCATAAAAGAAGAGCCCAAGGAATATGAGGAAGAAATTTCCATCGGGGAATAACGTGATGGCCTTGCTGAATCCTGCAATGATTATACCAACGATGAACACAATGCCGATGTACACGATAATCCATGACAACCTACGAGGTGGAACAAGGAAACAAACCATTAACCCTTAAAATACAAACAATAAACATGAATCTCTCAAATTAACGTGAATGAAAAGATATATAGCAATGTATACTGCCATGAGAGGATCTGTTTGGAAAGTGGTCCCCAAGATGACATTACTATTTTCATTGGGGTCAAGTTAAACAAGTTAATCCAAAAAAGTCTACTACTACTAAAACTACTACTTCCACGTCTACTACTACTACTACTACTACTACCGCTACTACTAGTCTACTACTACTTCTACTACTACTACTACTACTACATCTACTACTACTACTACTACTACTACTACTACTACTACTACTACTACTACTACTACATCTACTACTACTACTACATCTACTACTACTACTACTACTACTACATCTACTACTACATCTACTACTACTACTACATCTACTACTACCTCTACTACTTTATACTACTACTACTACTACTGTTGGAAAATGGTCTTCTTCACATCTGTGAGGGTAATGTACTACCCAGAAGCTCAAATGTACAGTATATATTTGGTTTACTACCTACTATTGAATTCAATGTCAGTATAGCATCGCCATAATTTTCATTATCCTTATCATCATCATCAAAACAATCATCATCACCACTATTATCATCATAATTGTTATCATTATAATCAACCTAATCATCATCACCACCATCACCACCATCAAAACCTCATCATCATCATCATCATTATCTCCATCATCGTCATCATCATCATCATCTCCGTCATCATCATCATCATCATCACCAACATCAGATCATCATTCACCACCATGCTACTCACCAGAAGGTGACATTGTTGAGCCCCATGATCTTCATCACCTCCTTGATCTTGCGTTCTTTCTCGATGACCAGCGTGGTCAGGAGGACGGCCGTAAAGGGCATGTAAGCCAGCACGATGTAGACCGACACCGTGATACGCAGCGAGTCCAGAGAAAAGTCAAACTGGCCCTTAGGGAACATCCGGATGGATACGTCGGGCATGGCTAAGCTGCTGTCCCCAGTCACTAACTGGAAGATGGGATATGAAATAGAAATTAAATATAAAAATGAATATAACATGGATATAAAAATGTTCATATCCTTCATATCCCTGAAAGGTGTTGGACCTCTAATGCTCTTCTTTACGCATATGTATATTGTTAATTAACTAGAGCAATGTATGTATATTTACATCCTAATACATGTATATCTGTAAATCTTATGTTGAAAGTTCAAAACCCTTACATTGAAAAATAAATTTGAACATTTTTGTTCTATGAACAGAGCGTCCCAGACAAAATTTGAAACATGAAAACAATGATGATTGTGAGAAAACCATGAGATGGATATACAAATAATTTCTTGCTTTACAAGCAGAAGTAATATGCACCACCTAGCAACATTGTTTTAAAAATGGCATGCCAAAATCCATTTGTGCCAGATTTTTGGAACACAGTGAATTACATTAATATCTCATGCAGTGAAACATTAATATCTCATGCAGTTAATGCTAACATACATGTAACATTAAGGAAATGTAAGCTTTTATATTATTCATAGCCATCCATGTATCATGTAAAAGCTTATTACTTCTACTTTATGAAAAGCAAGAAATCGTATTTATATATAAAGCTATTAATATCTATCTATTATTTTTTTCACAATACGCTGAATACGGTATCTATGGATGCACATATATTCCTTTCTAAAACTGTTCATGGCATTTGAAATGAAAAATGTGTGTACATGCAGTGTAGAAAAACAATACCGGTAGCTTGAAACTATTTACATGTACAGGTGTAGACATATTTGAAATACCTTGTTCATTAGGTAACAGATATCTTGCTGATAACACATACAAATGATTGGTGATGGATAACTCTATACAATTCAGATCTTGGATGACCTTAAAGGTAAAGACCAGTTATGGTCATGCGATTGCATTGTGAAAGAAACATTGTGAAATCGATCAGAAAAGGTTGATCATCTAGCATCTAGCATCTGCAAGGTTCTGGAATCATCAAAATGATAATAAATTTGGCCCATTCTTCGTAAAGTTACAAGCACTATACACAGAAAGATGTATATGGGACTACCCTATATCTCTCACAGTCCATGAGAGAAACAAATTTACCAAATATATGAATTAGTAGGCGGTTTCACGGCAAATTTTGTATCATCATGTATTAGTCAAAACATATTCTTTCACATGATTGGTAATGAGAGCTTCCATTTCATTTTTTGAAATTGGGGCGTTTCCAATACTGGTCTTTACCTTTAAGCTACATGTATGAACTGTTTGTTACTCTCCTATGTGTACCATATTTATTCTAGTGTCAGAAAATTAGGGAAATGTATTTCGAGAACTTTTCAATTGATAGCCAGACTTTTAACACTACTACATGCACACTGTAATGTTTTGGAGGAGATTGTTGAAAGGTGATTCTGGGATGTTTAACATGCAATAAATGGACAATTTGGACCGCTATGAGTGAACAAACTTGCAGAAAAGACCACGTTGAACAGTACCAATGTGCATACGCACATACATTGTAGGACAGGTATTTTGAACTATTTTCCTTCAGCCTACTGACTTGAATCCTTTGTCTTTCTTTTGTTACATGGTCTACAAGTAGAACTCAGCTTTTCTATCATAATTGTTTACTATTTTCCTTCACTTCATAGAGTATCATACTTGTGGGCATAGATGTACACTGCCAGAATGTTTGTTCTCTCCAGAATTGAACGAAGGCTTAAACCTTTGAATTTCTATTGTTATACAATCTGTGTGGTTTCTGTGTGCTTTTAACTCTCCAAAGCCTTTAAATAAATACTTGAAAATTCAACGAGCGGAATTCATGACGTTGAAGAAGATATTAACCGTACAGTCACTTTGGCATAACTGAGGGAATACTGCTAGATCAATACTATTATTTTCATAACAAAGCACAGATGTCAGTCCGATAGATAGTATACATGTATATGAATAAGAGGTGTTATCAAGGATATTTTATCAAAGTAAGAAACACAGGGTATTGGGTTCAAATACAGTGCAAACAATGTTGATACACTGCAAACAATGTGCTTTGTAGATGTCAGAAAACTCCTCATAAAAGATCTTAAAATGAATTGCATCAAAATATCATGGTTGCAAATAGCAGATATGAACAATCTTGATTGCTGTTCTAAATTTGGCAATTATTAGTTTTTTCTTTCAATTTCAACTTAAACCTTGTAGGTATCAATGACACATAATTGGCTGGATATTCAGTGTGCTTGCTATTAAATAATTTCAAGGCAGAGATAACAATCAATGAAATCATTGTACACAATTTACTTGTTTGCTTCAGCACAATGTAAGGTTTGATAGTTACTGTTACAATTGTCTCTTGTCAAATTTCTATACAAGGACAATTGTCTTTTTGGAGCCAAAAGGCTGTTTTACTCATACATTTTACATTTTACTTAGAGTTAATGCCCTTCTGGCCCCATAAACAGACAATATTATTGTGAGAAGACAGTATGCAAATATACAGGCCACAACATTTTAAGTTCAACTGTATTGAACACATGTGCTGAAGCATGCAAATTCAAATAGATACATAATTGTACATGTTGTTTTTATTTCCTCACATGCAAGTGACGCAGATAGCATTATTTGTACAGAGTAAACACTACACCTTTTTTTAAGTTCCGAGCATTCTTACCCCACTTCATTCAAGCAGCCCTAGTTTGATTAAAGCCATGTCTTTGATTTAGATATTATTTTAATCAATAATTACTATGACAGTATTTGTTTTGATCCATTTTCCATTAAGCTTCATATGAAATTTTGCCATCAAATTTTTTGGCGAAATTGGGGCTCCTAAGTCCTTTACAGGGGCTTTAACTGTAAGCTACTGAAATTGTTGCATTTGATTGACTAATAGCAAATTTTTCATGGAAATTTAGCATTCGTTATTGATAACAAGTTTTATGAAATGGGGCCCAGGTTAGCTCCACATGTATGTACATTAGGCATGTGAAGCCACAGCAAGCAATAGGCCCCAAACTGATTTATCTCTTTCAATGGTCTATTTTCATAATGTAATCAAATGTAATGCATACGTCTTTGTGAAGTGCCTAGATACAAATGATTTCAGTCACTTGTTACAAATGATTGTATCTAAATAGTAAGAATGCGAATTGCATGATGCAGTAATAAGTTGAGTATTTGTAAATCGTTGCTAGGTATGACAAACATTTTGGCTTGCCCTACCTAACAACACGAAAATGGCCTATTGGTACGACAATCTACATGTAGCACCATTTCTGTGTAATGTACATGTGCAAGTACATTAAGATAATCTGTTTAAAGACTTAATGTTTTTATGACAATTCTTCATTTATTGCTGGGTAAAGTCCATAATTCCAGATTTAATTGCAGGCCAAATGAGCTTAATGGCAATCTTAAAGTGGTTAATAGCAACCGATCAAAGGTGATTGACCCATGACCTAAAACAATTAATGTTGCGTACAGTGTGCACCAGTTGTGTTTCTCTTTTTTTCTCTTTTACATTTATTATGATTCCTCTCACAGCCTTTCCTGTGTATGTAATAAGTGTAGTTTTTATAGTGAGCGCTTTTACAGATAGAACTAAAAAATATTACCTAAGTGGTTCTACAGCCAGGCCTACATTGAGATTTGAGAGCATTTTCATAATGCTAGAAACGTCATAAGGTAGATAACACCCAAGAACCATCTAAACATCCCACTATGTAACATTACATAATAAGGCTTCCCAGTGTTTAGGTACATGTATATTTATAGACATGATCTGCATTGTGAGGTTAGTCTTTAAGTTCAGACTCTGGTTGCTGAAAACTGCTGTACAGTATGCCATGATAAAAGCAATAAATGGATAGTCTAGTGCACACAATTTTTTTTTAATGGCATGTCCAATAATAAAATGAATGCATATGAAAATGTATTCAAACATATTTACCTCTGAAAGGGAACTTGAATAACAACAAGTAGGCATAGTAGATTCTTGAATAAATCAGCCTTAAAGGTAAAGACCAGTTTTGGAAACGCCCCCCTCTCAAAAAGTGAAATGGAAGCTCTTATTACCAATCATGTGAAAGAATATGTTTTGACTAATACGTGATGATACAAAATTTTGCCGGGATACCGGCTACTAATTGATATATTTGGTAAATGATTATATCTATCCGGACCGGATAGATATCGCACATGTGTCACATCTTTCTGTGTACAGTAACTTTACCAAGACTGGGCCAAATTTCTTATCATTTTAATGATTCCAGAACCTTGCAGTACACACCAATACTTATATGCTAGATGATCAACCTTTTCTGATCGATTCCACAACGTTTCTTTCACAATGCAATCGCATGAATAGAACATCTTTCTTATCATCAATGTTGTCAGCATAATCATAATCGTAATCATCATCACCATCAACCATCTCCTCCTCCTCATCTTCATCCAATCTTCTAATTTCACTCACATTAACCAAATTCAGTTCTTGAATGGGTGAGAATTTTGTTCAATCATCACTACCATCGCCATCATCATCCTTATAATTACATTGTATCATCATCATCATCATCTTTGCCATCATAATCCTTATGATCAACATCATATTACAACATCAACATAAACAACATCAACATAAACACATCATCATCAGTGCTGTTTTACCACCATCAATTACCGGTACGCCTAAATAAAAACCTGTTGTATTGACTTTGGGTGTCAGAAAAGTTTTTTTTTTTTTTAAACTTTTTTTTCGTCGCCCTCTTTGGGCCGATATTTTTCAGATTTGAATGTTATTGTTGTTTTTTTTTGTTTTTTTTCCCCGCCCTCTTTTGGCTGATATTTCTCAGTTTTTTTAGTGCTTTAATACATCGTCAGCATTCAATTGATATCTTTTTCATCTCATAAGTATCCATGGTTTGCACGAGTGAGAATTTTGGAATTATTTGATTTTATGCATTTATATCCCATTTAAACAAACAAAATACATGTTATTTTATTCATTAATTTTTTTAAAAATTTTAAATGCCGACTGTAGATTTTCAGATTTTTGGGTCGTCACAAAGGGCAATACAACAAGTTCTTATTTTAGGCCTTATTCTAATCATTCATTATCACGCTAAACCCTGACCATGAGATGTTCCATTCAGGCTTTAGACTTAGTAGCAGAAAAGTTAAGAGGATATAAGTTTGCAGGGAACAAGATTCTCATTTTCATCAATGCCATCAACATCATCATCATCTGCCTCCTCCTCCTCATCATCATCATCATTAAACCATCATCATTGTATTCATCCTCATCTTCATCGTTGTCATCATCATCATCATCGTCATCATTGCATTCATCATCATTATAACCATAACCATCATCATCATCATCATCATCATCATATCATCATCATCCCCATCATCGTTAATGTATTCATCTTCATCAACATCCTCTTCACAAACATCCTCTGACCAAGGAATCATAATAATAACTCACCTTCACAATCAGATGTTCTACCATGGCTTGTATGGCGGAGAAGCCAGAGTAAAGATAGGAGTTTGCCGGACACTGATAGGGATATGTCAGACCGTACTCAGGATCCGCAGAATAACAGTTTGGAGATCCTGGAAACAGACGGACAGATAATGAAATGGAAAAAGAGACAAATTGAAGTACATGTACATGTATGTCATAAAAAGGAGAGAGAGAGAGAGAGAAAAAAAAAAGCTCTACTAGCATTTACTACCGTAGTAGTAGTTGTTTTTCTATGTTCTTGATTGATTTGAAATTATGTTCAAGAACCTACAATAATCAATTATATGAATAGAAACAATCATATATTAATCATATTAAACTGCAATTACCTCTTGAACACAACATTTTTCCAAACAAGCATATAGTAAATTCAATACTATAAACATACAGGTGTATATGTAAATAAATCTTTTTCATTCCCAACAGCTTTGGAAGAGATCACGAGCAGCACAATGATCTAAAATTACTCAACAAAACTTTTTATTGAAATATACAGGAATAAAATAATTCAACATACCACTACCCAAATATGGACCATCATTCAGAGTCACTGCTCCGTAGGTCAGCCTAATCTTGTAGGACAAATTGGACGGGAAGGCGTCATCAAAGACCAAAGCCATGCTTATGTTAGCTGTTCCGTTGACCACATCGTTCAAGATCTCGTCCTCCGTCGCATACCCGACATAGCCCGGCGAGGCAGACACATTCAGCAGCGACGCCAGGCCAGAAACAACGCTCTCTGCTTCTGCCGTATCGGGAGTGAAGGCGATGGGAAATTCGAGGGAGGACGGTGCGAAGCGCGGATCAAAGAGGTCATGCGATTTCAGGGAGGAAGAGGGGATAGCGGGTAGAGGATCCGTTTGAGTGGTGTAGCGCAGGGTGGCCAAATTGGCAACAAAAATGAGGGAAATGAAGATCTCCTGTTCAGAGAAAGATAAAAAATGGATCAGGGTACAATTTCTACACTCCGTTGTTCATAATTTGTTAAATATTTGGTTGATCAAGAGCAATCTGAGATACACAAAATTTGGTTTCTATTCGCTAATACTATACAGGTACCGCAATCAAAATGAGCTCACTGAATTAGTTATTTGTTAAATAAATGGAAAATTAGAAATTTAGGAATGTGTCAGGACATTTTAAGTCCTTTATGATACAAAACTTACTAACCTTTATGTAATTTACTAAAAAGTATAAAAATCATTCAATACAACAATTTTATTCTTATACTAAGATTTCTATGATACAGGTACAAAGTACTACAACCGCCAGCAAAACAATCTTTCAATTAATTATTGTGCAGTCAGCAGATCAAAAAATGCTATCAAAATATCATGTTTTTCCCAAACAGAACCACCAACATTTTTTAAAGTTTTTCAACTAATTAACTTACCTGAAACGTAAGCTGTTTAAATCGCAGCTTGAAGAGAAAATTGCGATATAGGAGCCAGTATAACTGGTTCCCAAACTTGCTCATGATGAGGGTGGAATTCGGCGACTAGCTGTGAATATTAGTTCTTCTCTTTGTCTCTAGACCAATGGGAACTGCCGAGACAGACAGAAAGGTAGAGAAATATTGGAGAAAATAAATTATACATGTACAACCCACCAGCTGCATAATAAACAATTCTGAATTACTTTCTTCTTCTTCTTATTTGGGTTAAGTCTACCTCCTTCACTAAGTTCACAGTTGAAGATTCTTGCTTCACTTTCTTCAAAATTTAACTGTCATGATCAGGACATGGTACAAATGTAATGAAGAAAAAAATGTTTTAAAAAGTAGCAAGATATATTACCATGGGCGTCAATCCTTACATAATACCTATTGTTCAGGGGGATGAATGAATAGATCATCCCCCCCCCCTGAACAATAGGTATTACGTAATGATTTACGCCCATGTATATTACCATATGCTTCAAACATTTTAGTAAAGAGTTTTAAAGTTAAAAGAATAAAACAATTATATGTCAACCTACCCAACAGATAAAGGAAGTCTGAATGACTATGTCAGACCTTTACTTGCAAAGTGTTATAAAACTTTGAGTACCATACTATAAAATGGAGAGTTCCAAATAAATTTGATATTCACCGATGCAATACTATATTGTACTGGATAGTTACAATAAATCATTTGCATTGTGAAATATGTCATACAATCTACATGTCCCTGACCTAAAACAATTCCAAATTATGGTAATAAATTATCAAATTGTCATTTTTCAGACATAGAGAGGCATATAGTTGATTCATTCACAAATGAAAGAACTTTTCCTTCAACTGGAGTTCATTGCTATAATTGGCCCAGCTCCAAAAAAAGACTAAATTCAAATTTGAGACAATGCCAGATTTACATTGTAATGTACATGTAGATCTATTCTGTTGGCTGAGAAGTCAATTCCAATGGTCTGTCAGTAACAATGAGAATTTAGGTTTGTGACGTAGTCTAACTGGCATTGTATGTCTAGCTATTATTATTATTATTATTATTATTATTACTATTACTACGAGTATTAGCCATTGGTAATATTATTACATATAGAATAGAATAGAGTTTATTGACTCTTGCGATCCCCTTCTGAGAGTACAACACATAATACATGATCACATGTACATGTCATGATAATGGTACATAATAAAGAATACAAACATAGCATAATAATACAAATAATACAGAATACAACAAACAACAATACAAACATAATACAACGATAAATACTGAGGAAAGATAAAACCTTGGCTATGTTAAACATAAATAAAATATCAAACATTATTATCTATACATGTGAGGCTTCCAAGTGGTACAATAAATCAGCGTACCGGTATTCAATATCTTAAGCCCAGTACCCGGATGACAGATCAAAATTGTTTTTGTATTGCTCGGGCCGGAACTTCAAATTTTGATATCGATATCATACAAAAAACAAAGCCATATTTACTGCTGAGGTAAGTCAAATTTTGTTATTTCACTATAGAGTCTATAGTCAGAATAATATATCGGTAGATAATAATAATAATATTGTATGGCTTTGTTTTCGTGCGATACAAGAATATGCGATGAGTGAGAGTTCGGATCACAAAATGCCCTTGCATATAATATTGTAAACACAACACCCACTAGTTGGCCGGCCAGCGCCAGCAGCCCGCAAGCCGCCACCGCGACGGGCAAGCGTTCCTGTTGACATGATACTGGTACCTCGTAGTCGTAGTAATACTTGAAATGCAAAGCACGATGGAAGCCGGTAAAAAATCAGATTATTTGATCAAAAACAGGAAAGGCAGACTATTTCAACACAAATATACGCTCACGAACATATCGTAGAATATATTTATTCTGTTCTCCTTCCACACCTACCTGTTCAATCGGTTCAGATTCGATAATAAAGTTCCTTCCAAAAACGTGTCAAGTTTATATCCCGATCACCCACTTCCAAGTGTACAGTGCAGTGCATGTACTCTACGTCTGCTATTATGATGACCGTATAGCTATAATTAGCTTGCCTAGCTAGCCTACCTATTCATATTACGTAATCACGTTCCTCGCGGCTGAGGCGTATCTAGGGAATCGTGTGATCACGAACGGTTCTTTATCCATCTTTCCACGAGTGGAATGGAAAATATTGATCACAACATAACAGGAATTTTCCATTTAGTGAGGAAGCGTTGCTCTTTCTGAAAAGCATAGTAGTAGAGTAGTCGCTCTATACATATACACAGAGCGAATTTAGATTATTTTTTTTCCACATATAATATTAACAATGACAGACAATAATAAACGTAATGATATAACATTAGCATTGAAAATATCTTTATTGTTTTTTAGTCTTGTATTTGCAAAATGTTATGACTACAGCCTAGCTTAGGCTACAGGAAATAAAAAGACGAACCTACTTGAAAGCAATGCTTGTAATGTGTAGGTTAATTGACAATAATATAATTATAATTAAACTTTCATATAATTATACATTCATAACTAAATTTTGAAACTAAATTACGGAATAAAAAAACATGACAGACGACAACAAAATTTAAAAAAGGAAATAAAAACAAATAAGAAACAGTAGCAGGATGACAAGATGATGATGATACATAAATAAAATAAGAATGAGTGAGTGTCAAACAGAAAAGGGGGAAAACAGCAGAGAGAGAAGAAGAAGACAGAGAGAGAAAGGAGGTAGAGGGTGGAAAGAGAAATGGGTAAAAAGAGAGAGGGGGAAGGAGGGAGGGGAACAGAGAGAGAGAGAGAGAGAGAGATAGAGAGAGGAAGAAAGAGACAGAGAGGGAGAGAGAAAGAAAGGGTTGTCATAGAGGAATCATTTTTAATTAGTATTATATGGAAACAAATCATATACGAGTCATAATTTCGATGTGATAAAAATCATGATGGCCAGTTTGGCCAAATACGGAAAAGAAAACAAAACGGAGAACTACTTATTCTGAAACGTCCGCAACAAAAAGTGCTTGAGGGCATTTTTGAAACCACTTTTTCTTTTAATGTGCCGGGAAGGGCATTCCCATATTTTGGGCCAGTGAAAGAAAAGATTCTGTTGGAAAATACGGTTCTTGCTTTTGGTAGGTGATAGTAGGCTAAATCTACAAATTTTAACACCAATTGATTATGTACGTGCACCAGAGGCGGCCCTCCGGCTAGGGGGGTGGGGTGGGGGCAGGGGGGAGGTACCCCAAAATTTCCCCTTTTTACTTAGGAAAAGTGCCCCTTCATATAGAGGAAAAGTGCCCCTGTTACTTTGTTAAAGTGTCCCTTCCCCTTTTCACGTCTGATAAATGCCCCTTTTATTTTGAAACGTGCGCCTTTTCCTCGGACAAATTTCCATTTTCCTTTGCAATAAGTGTCCATTTTCCATTCTCATAAGTTCCCTTTTTAATATAGTAAGTGCCCATTTTCACTTTTAAAAAGTGTCCCTTTTTCTTTGTAAGAAGTACTGCCCCTTCCCCTGTTAATAACTACCCCATTTTTAACTCTCATATTAAAGCGCACCTTATATTCTAACATGTGCCCCTTTTCGTAATGATAAGTGCCCCCAATAAAAAAAAGCCCCTTCCCCTTCTCATGAATGTCATTTTTATCTTTGGTAAATGATCCTTCTCGGGTTAGAAAAGTTGCCCATTTTAAATTCAGATAAGAGCCCCCTCACCTCCGATTATTGCCCCTATTCAAATCTGAGAGATACTAGTACTCGTTTTACTTTGACAAGTTCCCCTTCCCCTCCTGATAAGTGCTCTTTCCATCTTTGATGAATGTCCATTTTCCGCACCCTTCATTCTGACACGAGCCCTTTTTGTTTTCTAATAAAGGCTCTTTTCCTTCTTAAAAGTGAGAATGTGCTTATAACCCATCAGGACTCGATTCAT
This sequence comes from Strongylocentrotus purpuratus, assembly GCF_000002235.5. Classification (NCBI taxonomy): domain Eukaryota; kingdom Metazoa; phylum Echinodermata; class Echinoidea; order Camarodonta; family Strongylocentrotidae; genus Strongylocentrotus; species Strongylocentrotus purpuratus. The sequence goes on along the minus strand of NW_022145599.1, from coordinate 31,596,105 downwards.
TCCTTTGAAGATGTATTTTTTTCGCAATGCAACCTCACAAATCTTAAAAATTGTCCTCGCTTGGTTCACTCGCTCGCAAATGAATTTTCAGTCCATCGAACCCAACTGCAAAGTATGAAGCTTCAGTAATTTATCTTGTACGGTGAATAAAGAGAAACAAATATTGAAATCATCCCTGATAATGTAATGATGAATCAGAGTGTAGGGATATTTACCAATGTCTAAAAAAAAAAATTCGCTTTGAGATTTCCCTTTGTAGGTGCCCTTTTTTGTTGGTGTCCCCCACTTTGGAAGTCGCTCCGCCGCCCCTGACGTGTACCCTCATATAATATATTACCATTATTATGTACTTCGATTATTCTCGTATGTCATTTTCTTTTGATTAATATGTATGTTTCTTTTTCTCCATAATTATTATGTGGAAGCAGGTAACGTTGTATTATTTTTGTTTTGTAATTTGGATATTTTTATATATTTTTTTGTTGCTTGAAGTTTGATAGAAATCTATCTCTTTACTATGCCCCATCCTCTTTAGTAACCATGGATTCATCCCGCCCTGGCCGAAAAAGCATAGCCCTATTTTTAGTTCAGAGATTGCAGGAAAAGGGCACGCAGTTATACGAAACCGTGGTATTATGATATTATGTTATGGAGATATTAAGTTTCGTCATTATGTACATATATCATGTAAAAAACATTTTGACATGAAGAAATTATTATTTGTATATGTTGTATTATACCTTACATTAATATGTTCTTTGTTATTCAGTTATATTATATTTGGAAAAATGCTGAAATAAAATAAAATAAAATCATATATCAGGCAGAAAAAGGAAAGGGAAAATTGTTTCACCTCAGTTTGGTCAACTTCTCCATCGCAGGAGAGGCCACAATCAACCAAATATGCTGCTTTTAAATGGCTAAAATTAGTGTTAGTATATCTTCCTGAACAACCATCGTTTCGGAGCAACGCGACGTGACCTCGCATTAAATACTTGAGCATACATGAATAACATACCAAGCAATAAAGGCCCACACCTTAGGATTGAAATGAAAATGAACATCGCTGACGTAACAATGACGTAATATTATGTAGAAGGAAAAAAAAAATTTCCTACAAATTGTAAACGCAGGTAAATATTCATTCACTTCGATCCATTTTAATGAATAGCATTTGAAAAATTAAGAGATAGCATGAGAGAATCGACATCCCTAAAAAAAGATAATTCAACAATAATGTTATTGTTCTCACACACGTGCAATTTAGTTGCACCCCAATCATATCGTCAGTGAAATTTCTTTTTTCTCAATAAAAAAGACTTTGTACCTGTTCTGTAATTATTGTCTGCATAAACTCTCGATCCCTCTCGATCTCACGAATTAGTTACCATTAGCAAAAAAAAATAATCAGATCGCAATAAAGAAGACAGGATTCTATTCAAGATTACAGTGAAATCGGTAAACATTATAAGAGTAGTTGAGAGGGTGTGATATTAATGCACCGCTCAGTCTATAACACTATTTAAAATAAATGAAGGATGACAAAATACCTGTTTGCGATGGTGGTCAAGATATTCCACCGGAATTTTGAAGATGCCCATTCCCTAAAAATTTAAAAATCGCGACCCCCTCCCCTTCTCTCTCTCTCACTCTCTCTCTCCCGGACACTCTGGCTCGAAATCACAAAGGAGGTTTGTCGACAAACCTAGGTTTATGTGCGTCATATGACGCGTTTTGACAAACCTTGGTCTGAAATGCATCAAAGCGCGTCATTATGACGCACATAAACCTAGGTTTGTCGACAAACCTCCTTTGTGAATTCGGGCCTCTATTGTAATCTTTTGAAGCGATGGATCAATTTTGTTCGCAATATGTTAATGCGTATGCACGTGATAACATTATTGTTGAATTACAATGTATCTATTTTTAGCGATGTCGTTGCTCTAATGCTATATCTTTGCAAATGCTATTCAAAGGAAAGGAAGTCGATGAAAATTAACATTTCTTTGGAATATTGAAATAATGAAAGACATGTAAAATATGTCAGTTCCGGTGGTTTGTCATCGAGAAGAAAAGCTTTGTATTAAAATATAATTATTTCTCTCTCTCTCTCTCTATCTCCATTTTCTCTCTGTCTGTCTTCATATCCTATGCCACCCCCTCTCGCTCGCTCTGATATACTTGAACGTGTATATTTTTTTCCTCTCTCTATTTCTCTCTCCCTCTCTGTTCATGTTCTCTGCCTGACTTGCTTTGTCCCCCCCCCCCTTTTTTGTTTAAAGCTCACTCTCTCTCACTCCCTCTTTAGCCATAAAAAAGTTACATAATTATCGCAATATTGCTTTCATGCTTGCGGTTCTACCTGTGATAATTATAAATATAAAATAAATATAAAAAGCATACTAGAATCTGCCATGATAAGACGTGATGCCTGTATTTAAAAAATCTGTCTGTACTGGGAGCAAGAAGGGCGCGAACCCTATGAGTCAAAATCGCCTTATTTGGCTCTCAGCAGCAGAAATAACCTATCGTACTTAATATTATTATTTTATATAATTATATCTCAAAATCTATTTAATATCATAGTATATCAAGGTTCGGGTTGACCTGCGTGTAATTAACCATTGTATTTTGTTTTATATGCACGTACAATTGTTTTGTTGTGTTCCTTTGTTATTTTGAATAACGTGATAAAATAAAGTACAGTATCTCCAACTACTTTATCAAACTCGTGTGTGTACTTATAGATAACATCACTAGCAATATGTTAATGATATAGAAACACATTTATTATAGACAAAATAAACATTGTGTTTTATAGCAAAAGAAAATTTGACATCAATTACAAACACGAATTTTCCCACAACAAATACCAAATTAATAACGAAGTGCAGAAAAAAGTGTATTTTGACACAGTACACAATTTATTAATACTAATAAATATGTAAGCCGAACGTACAATCCAGACAGTTGTCAACGTTAATGCAAAATAGCATAGCCCTATTTTTACTTCAGAAATTGCAGGAAAGGGGCACGCAGTTATACGTAACCGTGGAATTACGGGCACATCAGGCAGAAAAAAGAAAGGGAAAATTATTGAACCTCAGTTTGGTAAACTTCTCCATCGCAGGAGAGGCCACAATCAACCAAATATGTTGCTTTAAAATGGCTAAGGGTTAGAACATCTTCCTGAACAACAATCGTTTCGGAGCAACGTGACCTCGCATTAAATACTTGAGCATAATGATGAACATACCAAGCAATAAAGGCCCACACCTTAGGATCGAAATGAAAATGAACATCGATGCCGTAACAATGACGATAATATGTAAAAGGAATAAGCCATTTTTCCTACAAATATTTCAAACGCAGGTTAATATTCATTCACTTCGATCCATTTTAATGAATAGCATTTTGAAAAATTAAGAGATGGCATTAGAAAAACGACATACCTAAAAATAGATAATTCAACAATAATGTTATTGTTCTCACGTACATTTCAGTTTCACCCCAGTCATATCATCAGTGAATTATTTTTTTTTTACAAAAAAGACTTTGTACCTGTTCTGTAATTGTCTGCATTGTAAAAAAATCAGATCACAAGATGCCTAAGAAAGAAGACATGATTCTATTCACGGTGACTGTAAAATCGGTAAACATTCTAAGAGTAATTGAGAAGGTGTGATAATGCACCGATCAGTCTATAACAGTATTTAAATGAAGGACGAAAACATACCAGTTTGTGATCGTGGTTAAGATATTCCACCGGAATTTTGAAGATGCCCATTCCCTAAAAAGTGCACACCGACTTTGAAAATCGCATCCCTCTCCCCCCCCCCTTTCTATCTCTCCCCCCCCCCCCCCCGACACTCTGGCCCGAATTCACAAAGGAGGTTTGTAGACAAACATAGGTTACTTTATGTGAGGCATATGACGCGTTTTGACAAACCTTGGTCTGAAACGCATCGAAGCGCGTCCTAATTATGACGCACATAAACCTAGGTTTGTCGACAAACCTCCTTTGTGAATTCGGGCCTCTATTGTAATCTTTTGAAGCGATGGATCAATTTTGTTCGCAATTTGTTAATGCGTATGCACGTGATAACATTATTGTTGAATTACAATGTATCTATTTTTAGCGATGTCGTTGCTCTAATGTTATATCTTTGCAAATGCTATTCAATGGAAAGGAAGTCGATAAAAATGAACATTCCTTTGCAATATTGAAATAATGAAAGACATATAAAATATGTTAGTTTCGCTGTTTGTCATCGAGAAGAAAAGGGAAGTATTGAAATATAATTATTTCAAGATATCTAACTCGGAATATATTTTTTCTGTCTGTCTGTCTGTCTCTCTCTCTCTCTATCTTTCCATTTTTCTCTCTCTGTCTTCATTTTTTCTTCCTACCGTTTTATCTCCTATGCCTTACCCCCTCTCGCTCGCTCTAATATATACTTGTACGTTCTCTCTCTCTCTCTCTCTCTCTCTTTCTCTCTCCCTCTCTATTTCTTCTCTCCCTCTCTTTCATGTTCTCTACCTGACTTGCTTTGTCCCCCCCCCCTTTTTTTTTTAAAGCTCACTCTCTTACTCTAGCTCGCCATAAACAAATTACACAATTATCGCAATATTGCTTTCATGCTTGCTGTTCTTCCTGTGATAATTATAAATATAAACTAAATATAAAAAGCACACTAGAATCTGCCATGATAAGACGTGATGCCTGTAAAAAAATATTTAAAAAATAATAATAATAATTAAAAACCGTCTGTACTGGGAGCGAGAAGGGCGCGAAAAATATGAGTAAAATCGCCTTATTCGGCTCTCGGCAGTACAAATAACCTATCGTTCTTAATATTATTATTTTATACATATCAAATTATATTTAATATCATAGTATATTATAGGTTTTGGTTGACCTGCGTGTAATTAACCATTGTATTTTGTTCTATATGCACACTGTACAATTGTTTTGTTTTGTTCCTTTGTTTCATTTCTATTTTGAATAACGTGATGAAAATTAATAAAATACAGTTTCTCCATCTACTTTATCAAACTCTTGTGTGTACTTATATGTTAACGATATAGAAACACATTTCTTATAGACTTAATAAACGTTTTGTTATATAGCGAAAGGAAATTTGACATCAATTAGAAACACGAATTTTCCCACAACAAAATACCTAATTAATAACGAAGTGCAGAAAAAAGTGTACTTTGACACAGTACACAATTTATTAATACTAATAAATATGTTTGTGTGTTTGTTTTATTTCCACCTTTTCACATCAATACAAAGAAGCATCATACAAATTAATATAATGAATAACATGTAAGTTTGACAAAATATGTTTCTAATTAAAATACAAGCAAAAACAAATATATTGATTGGCGCCAAACCATCATGAAAACATAATCTGCATATAAATAAAAAATAAGGGGAGAATGGATATCTTGTGTATGTTTAGCAAGTTTCTTACAAAGGAAAGAGCCGAACGTAGAATCCAGGCAGTACACTATGGACAGGAAATTTAAAAAATATATATATATTTAAAAAAAATAAAAAAATAAATAAATAAAAAAAATCAAAAAAAATCTAATTTGATGAATATTGATGGAAATCAAACCCACATATTTACTAAAACATTTAATGACTACTTTGTACAAGGAGGCAGCACCTAGGCCAGTCAAATACGAAGATACAATGTATCATAATTCTAATTGATTTTACAACATTCTGAACCCAACTCCCGCCCCGCAATAGATATTGAATATAACTTTTGGGTTTTGTCTTTATATATATATATATATATATATATATATATTTACATCTTTATTTTTCTTAAATGTATTTATTATGTAATTTTGTCTTTATATCCCACAGATCCGACAGAAATATCAATAAACACACACACGTCTTTATAGGCCACGCTAGTATCAACAAAACTATACTTTAAAAATACATAATACCAGTCCTTATACTTCATATTTTTCATTGTCATTATCTATGAAAGTTGTATTACTATACCCCACATATTTATTCATGAACCCTGCAGAAGTGGCAGTACCAGAAAAAGGAGGGCGAAGAAGAAATTAAAACTACGATTAATGTATTTCCGCTCTTACTTCATAAATTTCTTCAAAGATTATGTACAAAAACGCCATTTTAGTTTTCTCGATGACTTAATTGACTATGATCGCCTTTACTCCACCCCTTCAGCTCTCCTCTCAGATGTTATGATCTGTGGCACTCGTCCTTTTCTCCCCGTTACATTCCTCCAGGCATGGTTATCAATGAACAATAAATATATGACTCAAGTATATAAAACAAATATAATATACTGCCTGTATTTAAGTCGCTGGATTAAATCAATAGCCACCCCTTTCGTCGCTGGTGCACTGATGGGGGGGGGGGGGGGGGCTTGGGGAGCAGGTGCCCCCCAAACAAAATAAAAAAATAAAAATAAAATCAAACGTGGCTTATTTCGAACAAATGTTGCTGAAATGACATGACTTCCCGGATTTTTTTCCTCACTTTTGCCCCCCCCCCTCCCCCCCCCCAAGAGTGGTTGCTCATTACCCCACGGCCTGTCGTTATAACTCCCATGATATGGAGAATGGCCCCAACGACCCTCTAGTTCTTCAGAGTACAAATGTACCAACCTGCAGTAGGCCTACGTCTTGAGTGATTTGACAGACAACGAAAGCCAAATTAGAGCCCCAATCATTGTACCAGAGCCCATCGTCGAGAGACAGGATGACGTAGAGATTATCCCAACCTGCAGTAGAGTATATGAAATTCATATACAGGAAAGTGTGAATACATTAATTCGAGCCGAATAATGATGATGATAATAATATATATAATAATGATGATGATAATAATATATATAATAATGACGATGATGATAATAACTGGATTATTTTGCACCTCTTCTAGGATACGAGGCGTTGTCAATTATTCTAAGTACTAGATGTTTTTTTGAAGAAGTATAATGTGACTGCAAACAGATTTCGCTTGCAACTTCGTACGTGTGATTCAAGTGACAGCTAGCAAGTAATTACTAAAACATCAACTGGTTTTCTGGTGACCAATTGATTCACAGACTAGCATAGTTCAGATTTTTATTTAGACATTAATTTGAGTCGTTGCACGCGAGGTGCATCGTTTGCCCGACGTAGAACTGCGTCTTCGTTAATGGCACCATGATTGGGTATTCATCGCACAAAAAATGAATGCAATATGTGTAAACAATGCTTGTACTAATTATTGACGAATACGCGGACCCATATCTTTCGAAGGCTCGATTAACACAGATAATAAAGCGTTTGAAATGCAGGCGCGGATCCAGAGGGGGGGGGGGGCGAGCGGGCCTCCCCCCCCCCCCCCCCCGGAAAAAAAAAGAGAGAAGAAAGCAAAAGAAGGGAAAGGGAAAGAGGAGAGAAAGGGAAAGAAAGAAGAGGAAGAAGAAGAAAAGAAAAGGGGCAGAAGGAGATGGGGGGGGGGGGGGAGGCGAAAGGGCCTTGCCTCCCATGCTGTTGCCCCCCCCCCCCCCCAATTCAAATAATAAGAGAGAAAAATGAAAAGAGGAGATACTGGCGAACTGAGGGGGGAGGCTTGGGGGAAATCAAATTCGAATGTGGTTTATTTCTAATTCAATAACGGTGGATTACAAATAATGCTGAAATGACATAATTTCCGAGATTTTTCCTCACTTGTTAGTAAATTATACCTTTTTATGTGTTTGTTGGAAAATGACGAATTCCTAAATTTACAGCCTCGAGCTCGAATGAAGAAAAAGGAGCAGACAACTAACATCTTTGAAATTCAGACAAGGATTAAGAGTAGAGATCGGTACAACGCATCGTCTTCTTTCTCTAATAATTTAATGAAACGTCAAAGCTTCCGCGCTTCGCGCAGGAGTGGGGATACTGAATTCAGACAAGGATTAAGAGTCGAGAACGGTACAGCGAATCGTCTTCTTTCTCTCATAATCTTATGAAACGTCACTTTGCGCGGTAGAACAGTGAATTCAGACGAGGATTCAGAGTCGAGAACGGTAATACGATTCGTCTTGTTTCTCTGATGATTTAATGAAACGTAAAAGCTTCCGCGCTTCGCGCGGGAGGAGGGGGGGGGGGGGTAAACTGAATTCAGACGAGGATTAAGAGTCGAAAATGGTACAACGAATCGGCTTTTTTCTCTAATGATTTAACGAAGCGTAAAAGCTTCGCGCGGGAGGGGGGGGGGGGACTGAATTCAGACGAGGATTAAGAATGGTACAACGAATCGTCTTGTTTCTCTAATGATTTAATGAAGCGTAAAAGAGGGGAGGGGGAACCTGAATTCAAACGAGGATTAAGAGTCGACAACTGTACAACGAATCGTCTTGTTTCTTTAATGTTTTAAGGAAGCGTAAAAGCTTTGGGAAAACTGAATTCAGACGAAGATTAAGAGTCGAGAACTGTACAACGATTTGTCTTCTTTCTCTAATGATTTAATAAATCGTAAAAGCTTCCGCGCTTCGCGCGAGGGGGGGGGGGAGGGAACTGAATTCAGACGAGGATTAAGAGTCGAGAACTGTACAACGAATCGTCTTGTTTCTCTAATGATTTAATGAAGCGTAAAAGCTTTCGCGCTTCGCGCGGGAGGGGGCGGGGAGAAACTAAATTCAGACGAGGATCATTTTCGAAAACGGTACAACGAATCGTCTTCTTTATCCAATGATTTAATGAAATTTAAAAGGAAGCGCGGGGGGGTGGGAACCTGAATTCAGACGAGGATTAAAAGTCGAGAACTGTACAACGAATCGTATCCTTTCTCTAATGATTTAATTAATCGTAAAAGAAGCTATCGCGCTTCGCGCGGGAGGGGAAAAACTGAATTCAGACGGGGATTATTTTCGAGAACGTCAAAGCTTTCGCGTTTTGCGGAGGAGGGAGGGGAAACTCGCCCCTCCCTATATCCACTCCCCCCCCCCCGCATTACGTCACTACTGGTCACCATTACGTACCAATATTTGGCTCGCATAAATTCAATTTTGCCCCGCCCCTAAGAAATCCTGGATCCGCGCCTGGAGATGAAACCTCGTGTGCAATGCGTTAAGTATGCCCAGTCTGTCACACACAAGTCTTCATTTTGACGACGTCAAATACCTGTGATTTCAGACACTCCGGAGTCATTTTCGTGTGGTAACGATGTACGTGTACCACTTGAAATACAACATTACCGAACGAGTGTCTTGTACAGTACCACACGTGTCCCTGTGGTATCAAATATTCCTGTGACATACCAAAGAAAATACCACAGGACATTTTTGGGAAGGGCTTACGCTATTCTATCTAGTGAACGAAATAAGTGCATGCGCCAGTAAGTACTGTTATTCCACGCATTGTTCGCACTGTTCTTCTTTTTTCTTTTTTTACACTTATGCCAATCCGTTACTACATGCGCTAAGCAATGGAGCATGTGATTTGAATTAGGGCATATTATTTCGCTAATTATAAGCGATGTTTGCATTGTCCATTATGCGTTCTCTTTCTGAACGATATCACTCTATACAAGCACTTCAAAGCGCCGCGGCGCGGCGCCTCTTAATTCTGCTACGGATATGCATTGTAATGTATGGGTTCAAGCTCACACTGCGCGTCAAAGACCGCGTCAATCGCTGACGCAGTCCTCCGTCAGCCAAATAGGGACTTTTAGATTTGCGCGTCGACATAGTGGACTGCTACATGTGACGTCCTTTTAAGGCACTGACAGTGCCTTAAGGACGCCACGGTGCCTTAAAAGGACGTCACACGTAGCAGTCCACTGTGTCGTCGCGCAAATCTTACAGTCCCTAATGTCGCCTCGTGCACAACGCCTTGGGGTAATAAACATGCTCATGTTTCCTACTTACCACTGTAATAATCATAATACGGAAGAGAATCATAATCCAGATTGCAGTCGAAACGCCCATTTAGATCACAATCCACCCAAACGCCATCACTGCCGACGATATCCACGGTGTCCTGAACTCCGGCAAGATGGCTCATGAGGAATTGGTTCTCCTCAAGACTGTTGATAGTCAGAAGTGTTGCAGAGTCGTCGGCGAGGCCGGCGGACACGACGTCGGTGCAGAAGTCCTCGGCATCGGCGTAGTTCATGTAGGAGGTCAGGTGAGCCGGTGGAAAGAAGTAGCACTTGTCCCCGAACGAGACGAAACCGGAAGGGCACGTCCCTACGATGATACATGGAGATACATTAAAACCATGGGCAATAATGTGAGTCAAAGCGTTGACAAAGAAAACGAGGTTCGGGAAAATCTGATTTTTGATTTTTAATAATGATGATTCTCACTCTTAGAATAATATGTTTAAAAAACTACTATGGGAAAAAATATGCAGACAGTATATATACAGACTCTGATTTGACACTTAACCCCAAGTTCATGAAGTCTTGAGCCTAGTATAGCTCCGTTAGTGTGGTACAGGTAAATGGTTTTTGTTGGTACCCCCAATGTCACCAGTGACCCCCCCCCCCCATGTATGCACCTACGTACGCTACGCCACTGATAGTTCCAGTAGACCAATCAAAAATAGATCATTATACCTGTTGATGTGGTCGACCCCTCAGTGGTTTGTTCTGCAGTAGTACTGGCCTCATCAGTCGTGGTCTTCGCCGTTGACGCTATACCGTGAATGGCAAATGAAAAGACAAGATGAAACGGGATGTTGGTCAACAACACAATGCAAATCGATTATTAGTAACGAGAAACAACGCTTCACTTATTCATGGAACTAAGGAACTACTGAAAAAACATAGAAAAGAAATGGCTCACATAGACTTTTCGCGTATAATGGCAATGAATATGGCACTTGAAAATAGAGGAACGTAATGCTCTAGGCCCACCGAACTGTCCTGTAGTAGTGGTGGGTGCATTGGAACTACCGGTCGTGACCTCGTTCGTTTTAGTTGGTGTACTGGATCTTCCAGAAGAAGTTGTAGAGTCAGGCAAATCTGTGGTAGTTCTCTCTGGTGTAGATGTCCTAGTAGTGTCATAGACTGAAGTGCTTTGAGGTGACCCGCTGGCATCAGTGGTCACATCGATCGGTTCAGTTGTTGTACTGTATCTTCCAGAAGAAGTTGTAGATTCAGGCAAATCTGTGGTAGTTCTCTCTGGTGTAGATGTCCTAGTAGTGTCATAGACTGAAGTGCTTTGAGGTGACCCGCTGGCATCAGTGGTCACATACGCTGCTTCCGTTGCAGACATTCTTCTAGTGGTATGGGTTGAAGTGCTTGGAGACTGTTCGTCGGTATCAGTTGTCACTACGGTATCGTGTGGTGTCGTAGTGGCAGGGGTGCTCTGAGATGGCCAATTGCCACCAACTACCACACCGGGCTCTGAAGGGGTACGCGATCGATCCAATGTGATGAGAGTTTCAGCAATGGTAGACAGTTCTGATGATGTTGTAGGGTAGGATGTGATGGCGCTATTCCTCAAAGAAGTGGCCCCAGTCGTTGTTCCTAAATTGTTTTCGTTCTTTACCGTGGTGCCGGACGGAACTGACCCTAGTGTAAATGGGAGAGGAAGGGTGGTTACAAGATCTAAAACTGTCCCCGAAAGAGTCGTCCTTGATCGAGGACAGATCTGTGTAAAGGGTTGTCGATGTAACTTCAGTTACACCCATTCCCTAGAAGTTAACAATAACAGAGAAAACAACACACAGAAGCAAAGGAAATATGCTCAGGAAATGTAAATCTTCTATCTGCATGACATAATTTTATGCATATTAGTAAAGTATTACGTTTCGAGAGGTGATCCGACATCTAGCTGAGATATTTGCTCGGGCTTTACTTTGTCAAAGGTATAGGGTTAGGCGTATGGTTGCAACTGGGTTTTAGATTAGGTCAGGTCTCACCTCCCTGAATAGGTTTAGCGTAAAGGTTGGATATAAATTTGGGTCCAGGGTTGAAGTTAAGAATTCGGTTAGTGTAGGAAATTAACACATAGCAATTGTCACAGGAACACGTTCGCAAAACCGTTTTGAAAACTTTTCCATTTCATTTCATCTTTATTGATACAGACGCTTTTCATACAATGCTTGAACCGGGACTAATGCCGAGCCTATAACCTTCTGTGCAATTTTCCAGGTGCGATCAAATCTTCCCTTTAGTTCCTTTGACAGACGTGCAAATGATATTGAATGCTAACACACTCGGAATCATTGATTGGTAGAAAAGTATCAGGATTATTTTATCAACATGGAACTTCTTGAGTTTCTCGAGGAAGAACATTCTCTGGCTCGTTTTCTTTTGAATGACTCGACAATTATGTTTCCAGTACAATTTGTCACCTATTACGGTCCTCAAATATCTGTACTCATGTACTTTCTCAGTTAAATCACTATGGATATGCAGAGGAAATGTTATTTTACTGTCGCTACATGATTGCTAACCAATTAGCTAGTACGATAAAGAGTACCTGAACCTTGCGATTACCTGGATATGTGCAGACAAAATTCCATGTTCCAAAAGACTTCAGTAAAGCCAGGGGCGTCTGGGGGCTGTTACGTAATGGCACCGGGACCAACTGAATCTCCTGACCCGATCCGGGTAGTCTAATGCTGCCGCAAAGACTCTCTAGTGAAGGTTCAGTCTGACATGCTGTGTCAAGTACAGCAGAAGCAGAAGTGGCTTGGGAAACTTGAAGTCAAAATATGGAAATAAATGTTGTTTTACCTGTCTATTTTATTCCAAGCAGATGAAACGACTCATTACATCATCATCACCATCACTGTCGTCGTTATTATCATCATCATCATCATCATTATTATCCTAAGTAGTATTGTAACAGTAGAAGTAGTAGTAATAGTAATAATAGTAGAAGTAGTAGTAGTAGTAGTAGTAGTAGTAGTGTAGTGTAGTAGTAGTAGTAGTAGGTGTGGAAGTAGTAGTAGTAGTAGTATACAGTAGGCATGGGAGTAGTATTAGTAGTGGTAAGTAGTTAATAGTATCACTTTTATACTACCAGTCATAGTAGTAGCAGTCGTTGTAGCAATGGTTGTTTATCAAAATTAATAGAACATTATTCTATACCGTTAGAAGTTGACCATTACTAATAACAATTCTGGAAATGATGAATATTCGAAGTGGTTTCATACAATAATGATTTAGTTATAATTTACCATAACATCGTTACCAAATTATATTGCTAATTTTCTCTTTATCATATTTTCTTTCTTTATCAAATCGAATTTAGAATATTCATAGCAAATGCACATAGATTTTCTCAGCAGTGGCTGTTTCAAAATATCTTAGAGTTATTAGGAAATGCTTACCTATGCTTATTAAAACGAGCGTCCATATCTTCTGACAAACATTTTCCTGCATGAAAGAAAAATGATAGCATGTTAACTGTTCTTTTCAGTAGCTTGAAGTAGTAATTATGGTAAAGTGCAGGACAAACAAAAATGACATAGCAAAGTGTGCAAATTAACCGTTTAAAACCATAATTGTAAACTAGCTACATGTGATAAGTTCAATTAAAGGGAAATCCTACTAAAGTATCAGTTAAATCTGACTAAATATGTGATGTTGTGCCGGACTACTTTCCCACCTGTTTTTTGTGTAAATTCATTGCTCAGGAGGGTCTATTGTTATAGAGGACCTATAATATATAATATGCTTTCTATAATATATTTTGAGTAGTGCCCCAAGGGTGAAGGAACTTACGAGAAAAACAGAAATTAATGATATTTTTGTACACGGCTAATGGGAGTTATTTACGTCTTTCTCAGTTGATTAACTATCATAACGGACTGATCAAAAAAAGAAATACCGTAGTTTGGTATTATACAGTCAACAAATAATAAGGTAAAAATTATAAAGTAAACAACAACTAATCATATCAAATCAAAACAAATCAAAACAAAAACCAGCGTTTCATTTCATATTAACTTGCTTCAGCCTAAACGTGGACTCTATCGCAAGAACCAATTCAAATTAATAGCTGTTTAGATATCATTACCATCGTTCCTTTGATTTTAAAGAATAACTACATTTTAGATTACATGACAATAATGCTCCAAAGACACTTTCATTTGATCAAACACCGAAGTCAAATGAAAGCTGCAAGAACGCCCTAAAATGGATAAGCCTATAATAATTATATAGAGACTCTGAATGGCATGTTTCACATTTTGTCGGCAAATGGCTAAAATTAAACGTTAATGTTACACAAAAATTCAGAAATTAATGGAAACAGTAATATTCTTACCTGTCCCATAATTATTATCAATGGTAACGATGACGTCATCATTTGAGACTTCAAATTCGTGTTGCATGCCGCTAAAACAATCATCAAACTGAAATGATGAGAACAAAATAATGCTCTCTTCTGGAATTCTGGTCAAAGGCTGGATCACCAATACACATCAAACGTTATGTGGTGTTGGGGTGTCGTCAAGACATTTAATTAAAGCTATCGCCGTGCGAGAAGATTGCAAAACAATGATTCTATTCACCTCTTTAATCGGCGTTGATGGTCTCCGACATGACTATCGATTGGGGATATTAATTATGCACTGTATATTGTCTGCTTCCATGAACGAGGAAACCCGGGTACTGATGCATAATTATAGCCTAATTACGAAGCAAAGTTAATAGATAAATCAAAGCTATATTTTGTATATATAAAAAAAATCGAGACCATTTCTAAGTATAATTTAGTTTCATGTTGGGATAGTGATTTAACTTGTGCATGATCATCAAAAGACACAAATGCTATTCTTGTATGTTTGTATGTATCTCATGTTTGGGTCTGTATCTCTAGCTCTTGAACAAATGTGGTCTCAGTCTGTCTCTCTCGCCCCACACTTTTAGTACTAAATTTCGCCCTTTTTGTATTCCCTTTCAGCTCCCTCTCTCTCTCTCTCTCTCTCTCTCTTTACCCCTCTCTCTCTCCGTATCACTCATTTTTCCTATTTCTCTGTGCACACCGCGAACTCAACGTGCCCTTTTCCGAAGATCCTTTATCCCCGACTCCATTCATCTTTTCAATTCCAAAGCAAAACGTGTTTGATTACAATGAACCTACCATGTCAATGTATCAATATAAATGTCATATAATATCAATTTCAAACATATGCCATGAATATTGCATCGAACTATCAGTTACCAATTGAGCCAGTAACTACAATCTATGTGTCACCAAAAAAGTTAGCAATAATAACGATGTCGGTAATAATTATACTACTGAAAATGGTAATCGATAATAATAATAATAATAATAATAATAATAATAACAATGATAATAATAATAATGTATGTATTCATTATCATTATTTAAGATTTACTATGGAATAATCAATGATATTAAATAATTTAGCTTCATATTTTGTAAAATGGAACCTGATATTACTTCTATAACCACCATATATACCGTGGCTTACTCGTAATATTCATTATATGTTTATCGTAATATGTTTATCACTGTCCTGTAATATTTCATTTATATATTTGTATTGTAATACTCTATAACCAGTGGAAACCAAATTTCCTGAAAAAGGACAATAAATTATTGTACTTATTATACTTATACTTATATTTCACTAAACCTCATTCTTTCTCTCATTCTATAATTTCTCTCTCTTCTCTCTCTCTCTCTCTCCCTCTCTCTCTCTCTCTCTCTTTCTCCTCTCGCTGTGTCTGTACCTCTTCCCCTCTCTCTGTCTCTCTTTCTCTCTTGCCCTCCTCATCTCAATGCTCATTTCCTCCATCGCCCTGTCACTGTATTGCGACAAGGCGTAACCCTGCATGTGACAATTAAAACTCATATTGGGTCATTTAGAGAAAAAAAAGAAAGGCTGCCTTCCTTTAATAACGTTCGCCTAATGGGTGTAAAATTAGTTTAATGTCATTGCATCCTTTTGGTTGCTTGGTGAAAATGAAATGGATAATTACAGGTGCGCGATTGATTATGCTGTCAATCGATTTTCATGAGGGTTTTTTTTAATCGAGAGATCTCAATATATCAACTCATAAAAGGTAGCAAACACAATGGAAAAACCTTGGATAACTCTTGCAGCTCTCTTCCTTACTTTATAAATCTTCTGAATAAAATGTAATACCAATATAAATTGTATTTTTAGAATTTCACAGTCTATGATTGAACTATGTGAATGAATTTTGATAGTTTTTATCTCAATTATCTGCATTACTGAATATTTCTTGCCATCTCCCCTCATCTGTAATGATAAGGTACCCTTTGTCTGTCTCTTCCTCTCTTCAACTCTCTCTCTCCCTCTCTCTCTCTCTCTCTCTCTCTTTCCGTCTCTCTCTCTCTCTCTCTCTCTTTCGTCCCCCTTCTCTCTCTTTCTTTCGCTCTTTCTCTCCTTCTCTCTCTTTGTCATCACTCCATCGCTCCCACTCCTACACCTCTCCCTATCTCTTTCTTTTTTTCTCTCTCTTTTTTTTTTAAACAAAATTTTTTAATTTGATCAAAGAATTTTTATGAAATGTCTATATGTTTGATTATTGATTTATGTCATATTTTGTGTTATTTCAATTTGAATTGCAATCGTGCTGTATATAACCTTGTGAAATGGATCGCAATTCAGCCATTGGCTGCGATGATCTTTTTAATAAAAAAAACATTTCTATCTATCCATCTTGTACTAAGATTATTTCACACCGACAAAAGTGTGCAGTTTTTTTTTTGTTAAGGATCAGTGATTCAAAAAACACACAAGAATTTAAAAAAATGAAGAATTGAAGGCCTTTTTCATTTTAATTATTCTTTCTTTACACAAAACATGAAATAATATATTCATTTTAACAGTCTCGTGTTAAAGATTAAAATAGACGGTGGTTCTAGTATATTTTTCTATATCCTTAACACTATGGGAGTGAAATATACTTGATTATAATTATAAATGCCGTAAGTATATTATAATTCCGAACATTGACTAAAATCAGTACATAAGCATTCACTGACTCGTTTTGCCATTGTTTCGTGAGAAGAAGAAAAAACTTTTCTATATCCTTAACACTATGGGAGTGAAATATACTTGATTATAATTATAAATGCCATAAATATATTAAAATTCCGAACATTGACAAAAGTCAGTACATAAGCATTCACTGACTCGTTTTGCCATTGTTTCGTGAGAAGAAGAAGAACAAAAATTGTCTCCCGGCGGCCCGCTCGCCCCTCAGTTGCCCCCCCCCCACCCTCCACGCCCTCTCTTTTCACATCATGTAGTCGCAGTTGGAGTCCCTGACCCCTCTTACCTGTTTCGCAGTTGGATCCAGATACTCCAGCCTGACAGTGACAAACGAAAACATTCACGGTTTCCCCACAGTGGCCTCCATTTAGACAGGGATTACTCGAGCAATCTGGAATAAGTTCAAATGAAAGGAGGCGTGGTTGTTTAGTGGTAGAGCAGTGGTCTCGTAACCGGGAGGTCCTTCGTTCGAAACCAGGCCTATGCACTAGTGCCCCTTGGTAAGACATACATCCTTATCAGCAAGAACCTCAGATAAAACTAAAGGTCATGCAGGCGTCATTTTACAAGCGCACACATGCTCTAATTCAACTACATCGCATCAAGTTGCAAATGTCGATAATTTCCTTGCCAAAGGACAATAGTGCCGCGGTGAGATTCGAACTGAGAACCATTGTGATCCGCTGTCCAGTAACATATCTACTAGACCATGATACCTCTACTATAATATTGTTTGAATTTGTTAATATTATGCATCGCACCATATTAAAAGTATAATGTACTTTTATTATAGCTATGTGGTACGAAAAATTAAGTGATATCAATTAAAATAAATTAAATGTGAAAAGTTACCTGGAACGCGGCAACTGCCATACCCAGTGTCGCCGTTCCTTTGGCAACCCATCCATGCAAAGGCAGGCGTGGATAACGGAATGAGCTTTGAGATGGTTTTAACCCATGATCCATCAGCCCTGTAGGGCCATGCATTATGGTTCAAGGCATGCCCACATAGAAGTTTTAATGTTGGGGGTCGGGGGAAAAGCAATAAATTATTGAAAATGTATTGCATTTTCTTTGTGTGTTTTTTTTTTTGTTTTTGTGGGGGCGTCGACGTACCCTAGCGCCCGCTGCGTACAGTCATGATTCATTGGCTAAGCAATGGCCTCGTTACTGTGAGCCCCCAGGATCAAAACCGTGTCGATGTGCTATATTAGTGCCTATCTGTATTACTGTATAAAAGGTTAAACAACAATCAAAGAGTATTCGAGTATTCGCCAAGGCGTTTCACGCATTAAATTGCACCTGAAATTGCATCATGTGCATTTAAGTTCCTAACGCTTTCTTTGATACAAATACACAAAGAAAGTTCCAAAAGCTTGAATGCATAATATTTCCAAAGATGTTATAGAACAATATTACTAATTCTAATGATACACTTACATGCAAATGCATGGTCATTTTTGCGTTTCTTTCTGCCTGCAATATAGTTTTAATCTGCATTTTCTTTTGTTGCTGTTATGAGTTTATATTCATATCAATGTTATCAAACAGGAATAAATAAATAAATATATTTTAAATACATTTGTACAATGATTTTTGTACAATGATGATAGAAGAAGCGATACAAATCGCAACTGATCTTCCCTTCTTTTCCCCCTTTTATTTTCTTCTTCCTCTTTATTTTCTTTCCCTTTCTTTCCTCTTTCCCTTTCCCTTCCCTTCCCTTCTCTCTCTTTCTCTCTCTCTCTCTTTCTCTCTTCTTTTTCTTTTTGCTGAGGGGGGGGGGGGGGAGGGGAGGCAAGGGCATTTCGGCCTCCGATTCACACCTTGTTGGCGGGAAAAAAATCGCTACTGATCTCCAATACCTTTCTTCTTCCTCTTTTTTGTTGTTGCATTCCCTTTCTCTCTCTTCTTCCCTTCTCTTTCCTTCCTACATTCTCTCTCTCTTTTAAGTTTGATGGGGGAGGGGGGAGGGAGGCAAGGACCTTTGGCCCCCTCCGATCCACAACTTGTTGGCGGGAAAATCGCAACTGATATCCTCCTTCTTTTCTTATCTTCTTCCACTTTTTGTCCTTCCCTTTATTTCCTCTTTTCTTTTTTTCCTTCCCTTTATTTCCTCTTTTCTTTTTTTCCTTTCCCTTTCCTTCCCTCTCTCTTTTTTCCTTTCCCTTTCCTTCCTTCTCTCTTTTTTTGACTGGGGGGGGGGGGGGGGGGGAGGCAAAAGCCTGGAAGGCAGGGCCTTTTGCCCCCCCCCCCCGATCTCCTTTCCTCCTTATATTTTCTTCTTCCTCTTGTTTCTTTCCCTTTCTCTCCTCTTTCCCTTTCTCTCCTTCTCTCTCTCTCTCTCTCTCTTCTTTATGCAGGGGGGCAACGCCTGGTACACCTGGTACACACCACCTCATTATTTCGTTCTCTCTCTCCCATTCCGTTTCTCTCTATCACTCTCTCATGACTACGCGCGCACCTCCTCAATCAATTTATCTCTCTCTCTCTCTCTCTCTATTCAATCTCTCTCACACACAAGCTCACTCACCCAGTAATTCTTTTCCCTCTCTCTTTCTTTCTCTGATTCACTCACACACTCATTTATTGCCTCTCTCTCTCTCTCGATTCGCCAGCAGCTAGATTTCCCGGAGCATATAGCTCCGTTTAGTCTCATTTGACAACGCCCCCTATCGTCAGAGTCTAGCAGCCTACAAACATGTTAACCTATGGACTTTTACAACAACAAAAATCGTTAAAAACTCTTTTTTTTTTTTTTTTTTTAAAGAAAAGCACATCCACCCCGACGTACGTTATCACTAGCTCTTTCATTGGAACCCTCATGTGGCCATGTCCCATCGACTTTTGAAAGTCACCCACCGTAATTTGGTCAAAATAGGTCGCCAGCTCCCCATTACCTATATAACTCATGTGCAACAAGTCGAACTTTGGACACAATTTCCTACTCGATTGTAAGGTTATAATTTAAGCACACGAAGAATAAGGAGCATGAATTATCATAGATCAGTTCTGATTTGTTCATTATGTCCATGTCATTCAACCCCCCCCCCCCACCGTAATTTTTCCATTTAGTATAGGCAAGCAAAAACATGAATATTCATGAACACCATGGACTATTCGATTATTAACAGAGGGGTGCAATTTTGCACCATATCAAACTCCCCTACTTTCAGTCAAGTATTTCACTGTATTATGTAGTTTGGTAGATTTATTTTACTAACTGTTTAATTATCAGATATCAATGATAGTTTAAAGATATGGAAAAGGTTCTTGTATTTTATATTTAGCAAAGCAATCTCACATACAAAATCACTATCAAGTGTCGTCTGATCCGCCGATTGCCGTCTGCTATATACGTTCTATAGAAGGCGAACTAGATAGGTTTGTGCTGGCGAAAATGAGACAACCGGAGCAATTTGTCAAAAAGTGTTTTGAAGTTCCAGGGAAAATGATCTACCAAATGCCTGTATGGGTCTACCTATGCAGGGCTGTTTTCTTTCAACATACATTACCATCTCCACACAAGACACACGCACACATATTTTGGGGGTTACGAGATTTATGACATCAGCACCAGGTCCATAAGTGAAACCCGTCACAAATATCGATATGATCCCGTTTGGTAGGACTTGCCGTTAATGCATGTTATTTCTTTCTCGTGGACTGCTATAAATTGGTCTATTTGAAGCAGGTTATAAAGCGCATTAGGTGATTCCAATGCAAGTAAACCCGGACAGTCAAAAAATGACTTGAATTGTGTCAAAAACTGGAATTATTTCAAAAGACTCATGTTTTAATAGGTCGCGTCAATCGTCATTATCCCAGTTTACGTCAAGCTGAGCTCTATGCAACGCCGTGTTAATTACTGACTATATCGTTAGACGTGTCAACCAGTAGTATATAGTTCATTATTCCTCAATTATTTTTTACATCGAAACGACTCGTCGTTCATCTAAACTAAAGGCAGTGCATGATGACTTCGACCCGAATTTGAAGGCCTACTGAAATACACAGAACGTGAGTAGTTCATTTACATTTTTTTATTTTAGAAATTTAATTAATTGTCATATAGAAATAGACTAAATAATAAGCTTGTTGTAGCTGTAAGCAATACTACTAATGATGATGATAATTATTTACTTTTGTATTGAGTTTTTCATTGATTTATTTGTATCCAAAAATTAACGAGCAGCATCGGCTGAATATATACAAAGGGATTAATAATAATATTATAAACATGGAATGTACAAAAAAAGTTGAGTATAAACAGCGAAGCATACATCAACAAACACTACACATTGTACCAATACACATATAGACGTGATATCAAATAAATAAAGAATAAGAGATGAAGGTACAGGGGGAGATATAAAGAGAGTGTGTGTGAGAGAGAGAGAGAGAGAGAGAGAATGGAGGGTAGAGGATAAAAAGAACTAGTGAATGCAATGATTAAAAAATATCTATGTGAGAATAAGGGGGAAAATGAGGGGGTAGAATGGTGTTAATACTAAAAGGAGGTGAATGATAAAAGGAGAGGAGAAAGAGAGAAACAGAGAGAAATTTCGTATTGAAACTCATTTCTATGTGTATTTCTAACTGAGCAACTGAGTATTCGCATATTTTGAGACACTATATAGTTCATTTTTTCTTCTTTGGCATACAAAATAAGTGGCAGAGTATATGGATGGTGGGGGCGAAGTGCCTTTCAAAGGAGGGGTGGCACCAACAAGACGGGCATGTTTTCGGCGGGAAAAGAGGCACATACAAGAGTAACCTTTGGATAAGAACGTGCATCTCATCTCTAAACTGCATTTATTTAGGAACAAACAGCTCCTGTCAAAATCAACAATGAAATTACAAGCTATACAGATATAAAAAGAGGATTATTGTCCTCCACTTTGTTCAAACTGTGCACAAAGTTGATATTTCAAGGAAATTGCAGATATGAAGAGTGTCAGTGTTGGATGTTTTAACACCAGTGATTTGTGCTGTGCTGACGGTGTGTAGAAAAGGAGGAAGATATGCACAAATCACTGGATGCTGTCAAAGGTGAAGAGTTTGGCCTAAATATGAATGTTCAGAACGTCACGTCTACGAGTTTGAGTAAGGCAGAGGAATAGCCTATATTCTGTTTGCAATTAGACGGCCATTTAATCGAACTGGTCAATAATTGCAACTATCCAGCACAAATATAACAGATAATGTCAGGTGTTCAAACAGAATATCCTTGTAGAAATAATCAAAGAAAGAAAGAACGATTTTGGTAATATTTAAGACAACATTGTCTCTTGAAATATTTGTTGCAAGGAAAAGTAGAAGATACACAACACCGTAAGGGTCAGCCGAGAGCAACTTGGAGAAAGACATAATACCTAGATTGAAATTATAATGTAAGAGTATACTAGAATGGCAGATAACAGAAAGGAAAGGCGAGGGGCACCGATCAAAACGAACCGGGCTAACATATCATAATTGAAAATTCGCGCTTATCACATTGGATGAGGTGCACTCATAACTTTTGAAAAAGGACACGTTAGATTTGAAAAAGGTCATCTATCGGAAGAGAAAAGGTCCCTCACGAAAAATTAAAAGGGGGACTTGTCAAAATAAAAGTTGGCAATTATCAGATTTGAATTGAGACGACTTTTAGAGGTAAAAGGGGGCATTTGCAAGTAAGGAAAGGGATACTTATTTGAAACGAAAAGGGGCAATAAGGGCACTTGTCTTAGGTTAACGGGGGCAAGTACAATTATGTATAAGAAGGAGGAAAATGTCAAAAAAGAAATTTTGCACTTTTCCAAAGTAAAAATGGGCATGCTTGGGGTACTAAATAAGGAAGTACTGTCGAAATAGATTCCGAGATGCATTCGAGTTGCATTCCGGGACAAGCTGGCAGGATTTGAAGTGGCTTGCCGTTTCGATTCTCCCTCGAATGTTTTTTATTTATTTATTTCCACATGTGGGGTGGATTGCCCTTTCAACTTAAGTTGATTTTCAAAGGGGTCCACAGGAAGTACTCAGAAGTACTCATGTGATCAGAATGTTTCGAATGCTGCTGGAATGCCATAAGAATATTTAGAATGCAGTCAGAATGCAATTAGAATGCACCTAGAAAGTTTTGAGCATGAGCAAAATATTCGGGCCGGCCACAAAAATATAGGCCCGAATGTTTGGAATGCATTCAGAATTTTTAGAATGCAATTCGAATGCACTTCGAATACACCAAGAATTTTCATTTCGACGGCATTCCCGCTCGATCGGCCTTAAGTGTGACGGGGGTTGAGGGACATAACTCAATACGCAAGTGAAACGTATTATTGATAATCGAATGTAACGGTATCATAGGAGTATTTGCCTCTCACATCTTTCATGGATATTTATCTACGATTGTATAATACAAGTAGCATTATTGGATAAAATAAATGACACTTTCGAGCGACAGAATGACTGTTTAATAATTAACATACACTAGAGCTAGATTTGATTTCAAGAATTTGCTTGACCTTGTTATTTAACAGGCATCAGCATGTGATTGTTAGCGACTGCATTTAGTTTAGGTTTGGGAATTCCTTCAATATTATCAGGCCCGTAGCCAGAGTTTGATGTTGGGGGGGGGGGGGCACATACATGTAATCGATCGACGTCCTGGGGAGGGGTCCGCAAAAGTTCAACCAATCTTGGAGAAAAAAATTGGGGGGGGGGGCACGTTTGGCCCCCCCCCCCCTTGGTAAATAGTAATGCTATTGACATATACATTTATCATGGCATGCAAGGATAGAGAAAGTGACTAATCGCACGCAAACTACAAAGATGACTCAGAAATGACGCGCATTTTCACGAAATGATATTTACATTTATTTTCATAGGGTTTATTAAATATAATGCAAACAGAATCTACATATTCTGTTACTCATTATTTAGTGTCATCCTTTGAGCGTAAATTTGTTATTTAAAGCAGGAATAACATGTCTGCGGTTCAGGCAAGATGAAACCATGAAAACAAGTCGGCAAGCGAGTAGAATGATCATTCATTCATTGATGTAACACATTGCTTCTTATTTTGAGTCATGGTGGCATTTTCAGTTCCAGAACTGCCTATTGCAAGGCCCCTGGCGTACATCAACTACATAACTAGTTTGTTTTAAGATCGAAACTACAGATAAAGGTCATTGTTCAATTTTTCAATAATCATGACGTTAAGACAAGACCAACAAAACAGAACCCCATCCTAAATATGCCGTCTAGATCTTTACGCTCTATAAACTCCGGATTTGTTCATCTTTCTATACTCAATATTACAGACCATTGCTTACACTAAATAAAAATTGGCAAATCTACTACACAACTTCTGGGCAACTTTTATTAAGATTTGTACGGCGTATTAACATTAACATTACTTATCTTATGCAAACTACAAAGTTCAAACAGAAACGACGCCGGATCGCACAAAATGATGTTTACATTCCTTTTGATATTCTTTATCAGACATAACGCAAATATAATCTCTATATTTTTTTATAATTCTTTTATTCATTAACTAATCGCACCATATAAACGTAGATTGTTCAGTTTTCTACGTCGTAACCATGTAACCTGCTTTGACATGTTAGTTGAAGTCGGATAATTTATCTTCCTTTTGTCCTACTTATTGCGTGGAAGTAAAACGGATCATTTTTTTCATTTTCCACTTTAAAATAAATTTCTTTAGATTTTTTGTTAAGAATACCTTTAACATTTACCATTTACCATTTAACATTTACCATTTAACTCTTTAATATGCACCACAAAAAGTCTTCCTCTGTCACATTATATTTACATGTATCATGATATAGATACAAATATTTATGCCAGAGTCCTCAAGATTAATGACTGTTTTCAGTGCACATTAAGTCTACACCGGTTTAAAAGGGGTGGCATGCGGCTTATCAACTAGGGTCAGAAAAGGGTTTATTTTGCATTTTGCCATTGTTCTGCATGCACAAAGCAAACCTTCCGTCATTTGGTGCCTATTATTTGTGCAAATTACCACGTGTGGCAAACGAGCAACCTTGTAAAGAGGAAATGAAAGCATTAAAAAGGTTACCTTAGCGGTTTGCATTACAGAGGGTGCAATACACAAGGAGAAGAAAAGGGGTACAGGGGCTTCCTGGCACTTTCTGTACAGATCCTATGAAAGATTGTACGCTTCCTTATTTACATCTAATCGCCGGAATTCACAAAGTGGTTTTGTATTGATCCATGGTTTGATAGTAGACCAGCCAAAAATAAAAAAGGCTCTAGAAAAAAATGCCATGGCATCTTTAAGTTGATGCATGGTATCCGTGCTAAAACTTTTGCATAAAGATTGAAAATTAAGATAGGGGGTGGTTGCCATGCATCACCCAATGATGCGTTCCCATTTATTAAAATCTCACGTCTTGGCTGGTCTACTTTAAACCTTGTTACGCTTTTTTCTCAATGTCTATTTATATAATATGGCCTGGCCTTGATGGAGATATCACATATATTTCCAAAACTAGACTCATATTGCCCCGAGTCAAAGACGAGGGCAATATCGGTCTTGTGAGGGCAATTTATGTGGTCTCCACCGAAAGTCAAGCCAGTTAATATTGTTATTGTTATCCAAATCAGACATCTAGAGCAAATACATAAATATGACCGAGAGACTACATAGTATGAGTCAAAAATAGTTTACACCTAGAAAATTGCTTGTTATTTTAAAAAAATCATCTATGAACAGTAAACTATATATTATAAATCTTATGAAAGAGTGTCTTATCCCGAATCATTTAGTATCATTTGTGTGGTATGTGTTCACGCTTGGATGAACAGGAGGCATTGTTTGCGAGATTGCAAAAATCGACTTGCGCCAAAGCTGCTTATGTGATGTTTGAATAAAACAATTGGGATTTGGGTATTAATTCGGTCTTTGCAGATCCAAATAACATCCCTAACAAAATTAATCATGCCACACATATCAAATATGGAAAATAAAAAAAATCAACGAACATTTGTGCGCGTGTGTTTTTCTGACTCCGCTTCTGCAAAAAGCATATGTAATGCATTTCATTTGATACATTCAATTCTTTCTCTCACTCCACTAATTCCAACATAATACATACTGTATATAGGCATCAAGTCGATTTTTGCACTCTCGCAAACAATGCCTCCTGTTCATCCAAGCGTGAATACATACCACATAAAAATGATACCAAATGATTTAGGATAAAACACTCTTTCATAAATTGTACAATAATTTATTGTTCATAGATGAATTTTAAAATAATTAGCAATTTGCTAGGTGTAAACCTTTTTTGACTCACACGGTTTAGGCGACGCAGTTCTCAAACTGAATCATCTCACAAAAAACTTTCGCTTGGCAAAGATGTGATGGTCTTACATCTTGGAGACGCGGTGGTAACATTAATCAATCAAAACGAGTCTTATATGGTATGGAAAGATTAAATCACCTAGAAAAAGATTTTCTCAAACTAAAAAATTAGAAGTATGCCAAATTGTGACATGGTAATAAAGCTCCGTCGCCCGATCCATTGATTTTACAAAGAAAACGAGCTAAAAATAACAGTAATGCCTAGGTCACATTTGCCGTCGCGGCCGTGCGGTCTAAACTATCTACGGCCAATAGCAATAAAAGTGCCGCCGCAACATTTCCACGTTCACATACGGTAGCAGTCAGGGTAGCCGCACGGCGTATTTTGAATTTGTGGAGACAGAAAACCTGCGGCTACCGTACGGCCTTTGAAGTGATAACGCACGGTCGTCTTAAGGTTTCCCTAAGGCGCCCGTGGAATTCCTGCGGCCGCCGCAATTCTATTGGGTTCTGCAAACCCTAGGACTGCCGCACTGCAAACGCAAGGCCATCGTCCGCTCGACGTATGGTCGCCGTGGAACCGCTCTACGGCGTGTCTAATTGCAATGGTGAACCTAGAATGAAAATTTATAACTCCGCGTTATTATCCCACGGCGACCCGTACGGCCTGTAAAGATAGGGATACGACCTAGGGTGACCCTGAGACCAACGTAGATTCTCTTCGGCCGCCGCAAGTATCTCTTGATTTCGGGGGCGTACGGCCACCGTATCTTAGCCGCAAAGCAAATGTGACCTAGGCATAAATTGACTACTTTAACAAATAAAACACAATAATAAATCATAATGAAATTATAATCTGTTCGCTTTACCCGAAAGAACGTAGTCTTTGTCGTATTGTACTAGTCAATCTAGGCAAAATATTATGTGGTACTTTAGTAGAATGGAAATGGATGTAAAAAAAGAGCGTTTTTCACGTCATTCTCCATATAACATTTTTTGCTAATGAAACGAGCACTGTTCAGTTACACAAACGTTTTGATATGAACTAAACTGAGCCCGTGATTTTAACATGATACCAAGGGATGTATTACCTTGTTTATTTTGCGCAAACTACAAAGGTCACTAAAATACGACGCGGGATTGCACGAAATTATATTTACATTTGTTTTTATATTTTATATCAGGTATAACGCAGATAGGGTATTCATATATTTTTGATAATTCTGTTATTCATGAACTACTAGCACCCATAAAATCATAGACTTGTCAGTTGAGGTGGGATGGCAATAGACATAAGGCGGCAATGAAGAGGAATGAGGAGAGTCAGGGGCTCAAACTCCCTTAGAAACTTTGCTTACAATCAACTAGAACGGCTATAAATCACAATGGACATTTTCAATACAATGTTGAGTAGTTGTCATGTAATAATATTGTGAATAAAACTGTATGAAATCACTTGAGAACGATTGATTAAAAAAATTACAACTGATGCGTACCGTGAAGTTTTGGAATAATTTAGGGAAAAGTAGAAAAGTACTGGAAGTATAATATAATCAACGTTGTTCAGGATCACATGCACTGCGCATTGGAAGCGGTATATGAGACAACATACACAAGCATGACAAGTTTGGTGAAAACTGTTCAGCTTTTATTTTTGTAATACAATGATTTAACATGATTCGGAGGGATTTACAACCTCACCGATCTCACGCAAACTTCACCCATCACTCAGAAACGACGCGGGATTACCGGACATGATATCAACATTTATTTTCATATTCTTTATCAGGCATAAACAAAAATAGAAACTCCTATCTAAACCCCCGACACATAAACACCTTGATTTTGATGGCTAGCAGAATATTACATTCATATATTCCTGTATGGATCGATTTTTGTTTATTACATTAATGATTGCATGCTTATTTCTTCTGGAGGAAAATTAATTATTCTTATCATTATTTTAATCCATGATTTGAACGTGATATCAAGAAACGTATAACCTGAGTTATAACTGTAAAAATCACTCAGAAGTGATACGGGACTACATGAAACGATATTTAGCCTACATTTATTTTGATGTTCTTAATCAGGCATAACGAAAATAAAATCTAGATATATTTTGGATAATTCTGTTGGTTATCAACTAATAAAAAGTCTTTGAAGAAACGTTTGGCAGCTGAGGCAGAATAGAACTAGGCAAATGAGGCTGCACGCAAGTCCATCGACTACAAATCCCAATATACTACTTCAAGATGAATTTGAGTTCTGGTTATGCAATTACATTGCTAAAGAAGCTGTCTGGAAGAAATGGGGGGATAAGGGCCTACTGTATAAGCCTACATAATAATTGAAATGTACTTTGATATTTTGTAATGACAGGGAAAAGAAATTCACTCGGGCTATCAACAAACTCGGGCTTGCTGAATATCGCATGCACCGCACACAGCAAATGGGTGTACATGCAACGATCAGATGATTATAAATCTTTCGCTTTTACAGGGCAATCTTATACAAATTATTGTGTATATTTACGATAATATTTATTAAACATTCTTTTTTTTTAATAATCGGGAGTAATTTCTCACATATGGTTATAGTAACACATTATTAACACGAAATAGCAAAAATCATTTATGCAGATTGGGGCTTGGAAAATTAAATTTATTATAAAGTTTTCGATTTTTCCCTCATCAAAATATGTTTCATAAGATTTTTCGAAGAATATAAGTTACGTTTTAAGGAGACTGTGAGGGAGTCAGGTGTCAGGGGTGCCGGTGAGGTTTTGCCACTCTAGTAACCATCTCTATTTAAAAAAAATATGAATGGCTGTACACTTTATATTTTAAAAATAGATACATTTGGTTGAATTATCCCCCTCCATTCCAATACGCACATCAACTATGGATCTTTTTCTTTCGCCTACCCCTACCGCCCTCACCCCTAGCCTATTCACAGCTAGATTAGGAATCCTGTGATGAGACTTCAAATAATTGCATACCAACTCTCAATCCCCACTTGCAACTGCAAATACACGAATCAGGCATCGGGAGATCTAAATCATATAATGTAAATATGATTTAACTGAACTTTGAATCGGCTAAGTCAAGCTCTGAACTACCAAATTATGATAATATTAGATAACCCGGCCCATATCAAATTCAAACATGACCCTTGTGGTACATAGACCGGGCCTGTTTTTGAGGGAAGAAATGTTAATCATTAAACTAACATAAATTATAGAAAATGGTTCACATTATATTACACTATATACACCCACAATGTCAGTTTACATATATAAATGTGAGGAAATATCCTAAACAACAGCTTTGGCAACTCTCGTGGAAAACATTCAATGCAAAAGGAGAATAGGGAATACTAGTTACGTAGCTAAAATCAAAGTTCCCAACTACTGTTTTCCCTTTTGGAATATTTTATAAAGGTAAAATAAAATGTCTCTAATAAAGGTCTACGCATATGTCTACGCAGCCATTATTCTCTAATTTCCCTTCGCAATATGCTGAATGATATATAATTTTTTTTCAAATTTCATCTGATTCTAGCTCTAGTAGGGCTATGAACTCGATACATTTATCGGATAAACTAAACTCATATAGTCGGTAACGTACGGGAGAAAATGAATTGCAATGTTCTTTCCTTCATTAAAAAAAAATGATACGTTTAACTCGTATTTTTATCTCTTTTCTTGTCATTAGGTTACGAAATACCACTTGAGCAGAAGATTGATTTCCAGACGAATCCAGCATGCCTGTTTCACTTGGTGAATGGCGGGTGCGGATAGGAAGATTCGTACATTCAATCAGGGAGTACGTCATAAGAGAGCGAAAAGAAAAGTTATTGAGGGAGAGAATCCGGCGACTTAAGTTATTGCATAAGAGACTCCTTGAAAAGAAGGACAAATCTGAAGATAAATGCGAGTCCAAGCAAGACGACTTGTGCGCTAAATTAGATAATGCCTCAAATGATTATAGTATCATTAATAACGACTGCAGAAGTAGAAGTGAATCTACGATTGAAGAGACCACCACTCAAACGGAATCAACCACAAATCATAAGAGCAATGGAGATTACTCTACATTCCCTTTCTTCTTCATCCTGTTGCTGTCATTGTTCTCTATATTGTTCTCTTTGATCTTCTTCTTTGTCGTTGATTCGTCAAATTTGCTAGATTGTTACAAGCCTTTTCTGAACTGGTGTGGTGAATCTACCTGGAGGAGTACATGTCTTAGAATAATTGTGTGCAGCAGTTTGGCCTACATTGTTTTGTCATGCGTTATAAATAACAATGAGGACGTGCAAGCTAAGCTGGTGCTTGTCGGGGATGAGAACGGAAAACTTAAAGCGAACAAAACTCCAACTGAATCTACGAGCGGAGCAACCAACACTTCAACTGGAACTACCATCAAATCGCACAACTCTCAAACTGCATCAAACATTAAAGAGAACAACACTGAGACCGAATCTACCATCAACGAAAACAGCACTCCAACTAAATCTACCATAAAAATGGACAACACTCTGACTGAATCTAGAATGAAAGATAACAACACTCCTACTAAGTCTACCATCAAAGACGACAACTCTACGAGTGAATCTACCATCAAAGACAAGAGGACTCTAACTAAATACACCACTAAAAAGAACAATATTCCAACTGAATCTAAAATCAAAGAGAGGAACACTACAATTGAATTTACCAAAGAATGCAACTACACCCCACCAAATGCTACCATCAAAGAGAGGAACGCTCTCTCTACCATGAGGGATGGACCATCAGAGAGAAAAACATCAAAGACTACAACATCAAAGAAAAAAAACATCAATGAGAAAATTACTAAAACCAAATTTACCATCAGAGAGAACAGCACTCTAACCGAGTCTACAATCAAAGGCAGCATCACTCGAACAGAACGTCATATCGAAGACGGCAACACCCTCGCAACTATGACAGACAAACTGTCAACAAGAAAAATAACGAGAAAAACACTGACACTGAAAACAAAATCGACAATGAAAAAAACGACCAAAGAGAAAACTACAACTGAAACTACCATCAAAGCAAACAACTGTCCAAATGAATCGGACAGTAAAGATAGCAACACTCCAAGTGAATCCACCATCAACAAGAACAGCACTAAAACTGAAGTCGCCCTCAAAGAGAACAGCACTCCCTCCACCATAAAATACACATTTTTAAAGAGAAAAAGAGTAAGGAGAAAAAGAGCAAAGAGAAAAACCGCCAAAGACAAAAACATCGCAACTGAATCTAACATTAAAGGGAACACCACTATAACTGCATCTACTTTTAAGGAAACGGGCGCCTCAACTGAATCTACCATCAAAGACAACAAGACTCCAATTGAATCTACCATCAAAGACAACAAGACTCCACCTGAATCTACCATCAAAGACAACAAGACTCCAATTGAATCTACCATCAAAGACAACAAGACTCCAATTGAATTTACAATCAAAGACGAAAATACTCCAACTGAATCTACCATCAAAGACAACAAGACTCCAATTCAATCTACCATCAAAGACAACAAGACTCCAATTCAATCTACCATCAAAGACAACAAGACTCCAATTCAATCTACCATCAAAGACAACAAGATTCCACCTGAATCTACCATCAAAGACAACAAGACTCCAATTGAATCTACCATCAAAGACAACAAGACTCCAATTGAATCTACCATCAAAGACAACAAGACTCCAATTCAATCTACCATCAAAGACAACAAGACTCCAATTGAATCTACAATCAAAGACAAAAAGACTCCAATTGAATCTACCATCAAAGACAACAAGACTCCAATTGAATCTACCATCAAAGACAACAAGACTCCAATTGAATCTACCATCAAAGACAACAAGACTCCACCTGAATCTACCATCAAAGACGACAAGACTCCAATTGAATCTACCATCAAAGACAACAAGACTCCAATTGAATCTACCGTCAAAGACAGCAAGACTCCAATTGAATCTACCATCAAAGACAACAAGACTCCAATTCAATCTACCATTAAAGACAACAAGACTCCAATTCAATCTACCATCAAAGACAACAAGACTCCACTTGAATCTAACATCAAAGACAACAAGACTCCAATTGAATCTACCATCAAAGACAACAAGACTCCAATTGAATCTACAATCAAAGACAACAAGACTCCAATTGAATTTACAATCAAAGACAAAAAGACTCCAACTGAATCTACCATCAAAGACAAAAAGACTCCAACTGAATCTACAATCAAAGACAAGACTCCAATTGAATCTACCATCAAAGACAACAAGACTCCAATTGAATCTACCATCAAAGACAACAAGACTCCAATTCAATCTACCATCAAAGACAACAAGACTCCAATTCAATCTACCATCAAAGACAACAAGACTCCAATTGAATCTACCATCAAAGACAACAAGACTCCAATTGAATCTTCCGTCAAAAACAATAAGACTCCACCTGAATCTACCATCAAAGACAACAAGACTCCACCTGAATCTACCATCCAAGACAACAAGACTCCAATTGAATCTACCATCAAAGACAACAAGACTCCAATTGAATCTACCATCAAAGACAACAAGACTCCAATTCAATCTACCATCAAAGACAACAAGACTCCAATTCAATCTACCAACAAAAAGAACAACACTACACCTGAATCTTTCAACAAAGACAACAAGACTCCAATTCAATCTACCATCAAAGACAACAAGACTCCACCTGAATCTACCATCCAAGACAACAAGACTCCAATTGAATCTACCATCAAAGACAACAAGACTCCAATTGAATCTACCATCAAAGACAACAAGACTCCAATTCAATCTACCATCAAAGACAACAAGACTCCAAATGAATCTACCATCAAAGACAACAAGACTCCAATTCAATCTACCATCAAAGACAGCAAGACTCCAATTCAATCTACCATCAAAGACAACAAGACTCCAATTCAATCTACCAACAAAAAGAACAACACTACACCTGAATCTGACAACAAAGACAACAACTCTACGAAAGAAAATTCCATCAAAGACAGCAACACTCTAACTAAATCTACAATCGAAGAGAACAACGCTGCAGCTGAATCTACCACCAAATACAACGACAATTCAATTGAATCTCCCGTCAAAGACAACAACTCTAGAGGTGAATCTACCAAAAAAGAGAGCATCACTACACATATATCTGCTATTGAAGAGAAAAACTTTCCTTCAAGAACTCCTACTGAAGAGAAAAACAATCAACCCATGAAAGTAAACAACGTGCAGGCAAAGTATACCATAGGATCCGGAACCCAAAAGGTTTGTGTATTTTCACGAGGTTATATTCTTCCACTCGGATTTCACTAAAAAGTCTTGAAATACACGTAGAAACAATTACAAATTGAGCAAATAACGTGACATATCCAGACAAGTATAAATATGTGTAGAAATGTATGTAAACAATTCTCAGCTTCAATATTTTATATCTCAGTACTGAAAAATTATATCAGCTCAAACTTTTGTTTTCTATTAAAAACTGTCCAAATTTTTTCGTTTTCTATGTATTCATATTTAGTGTGTTCTATAACGACTGACGTATGTGCACATATGAATTGTACATTCATCCAGCCTTTCCATGATTTTTCATAGGTACTATCAGACGGAAAACAAAGTATTTCAAGTCAGGTTCCCAGGACTCTGGAAGTAACGACTGATGATCCTGTCAAAGAAGATAGCGCTTGCCTTCCTGAGATGCTGTTGGTAAAGGCTGGAGATGTTGAGCTAAATCCAGGTCCATTCGATAGGTAGAGATGTTGCCCCCTTTGTGTGTGGGGGGGGGCGGAGGGCGGTACACAAGATTCCTAATAATATTTCATGTTTCTATTTCTATTGAGGATTTACCACAGTCCAGCAAATGTTTATGATCACCACGAATCTCCCGAAACTGGACTTTTAGTTGTTTTTATATCTCATCCTGTGAAAGGGATTCTTTACTTTTTACTGAATGCAAATAAGGCATAAACCAATAGTGTAAATACTAAGGAAGAAAAGGAAAAACATGTGGGTTTATCTAAAAATGTCATGTAAAATTGCCGTAGGAATGGAACACTTGCATGTAGAAAACAGCGACACTTTCAGATCCAAATTGATTTGATGTATATACTTGTACATGTACTTGTAAAACCGGTCATTCTAGTTTCCAGAGATCATACCCACTTCTCTATCTAATTGTGATTATTCATGGTAGAGAGAAACCGTTAGTCCTCTTCTTACTCTCTCATGAATATTGCTTAAAAATCATGCCTCATAATTTATCCATTCTTCCACGTGTATATTTTTTAATAGCAGGTTATCTTTCCTGATTTCTTATTTACTCAGATCAGCGAATATTCAAGAACAAGAACTGGTAAACCTGGTGTACGATATATCTCCATCAAAATACGCAGAGTTGTGCATTGCTCTTGGTGTATCGTACACTCAAAGCCAAGTCATTCTGAACAAAAATCATTTGAATGTCACAGGATCACTGATTGAGATCTTCTGTGAATGGAAGAACAGACAGAGAGATGGCACAGATTGTCGTAATGGCGTTGCTGCGGCGCTCCGTGGTGTAAACCTGGACGCACTCGGTGACAAATTTTCCAGAGGTGAAGTTATTGTCAATGACTTCTTAAAGACTCTTTCTTGATATTGAATATTAGTATAATGTCATTTCATTAATTGATGTTCATTATGCATGCATTATTGTCATTTCCTTGGCGGCCAGGCATATTATATATTTTGGAAATTTGAAAGGTAACTGTTATAATCCGAAATGAAAGAATTAGTCTTCCCCTACAAATTCTCAGGAAAATTGGAATATTCAAAGGCCTAATAAAGGCACAACTACCCAATATCAATTCATTCATTGATCTACATTTGCCACTCGGTAGGATGCGAAAGCTAATGTGCTTAGATTAGCAAGTGTGGGCTTGTAAAAATGACGCCTGGCTGGAATGCTCCCCAGGGAGTGGAGAATGTGCATACATTGTGTGCGGGAAAACCTGAATCCGATGACCGGGGTAATAATATGATTGCAGGGCCCTCAGGAAGAACAGTATGAATACTGATGAGGCTACCCTGGGTAAACAAGACATATTATTATTATTATTATTATTATTAACCTATTGGTGCTCTATAGAAAGGTCAAGGAAACTTTTTTTTACTACAGGCTGTTGTTCGAAATTTACATGTAGGTTTTGTCGCTTTATAAACGCGCTGTTGGCATGTAGCCCAATGAAAAAGTTTATAGATTCTTTATTAACAAATTCGATCTGACTTCCCAGAAGCAACACAAATTAATATCTTACTTTTTATGCATTATACAAATTCCAAAGCGAAACCCCTTTTTGTTAAAGAACATAAAGAGCATTGAAAAATGGGTAAAAAGAACCAAAAACACGTTTCAGGTGAAAAATAAATTGAGATGTACTTTTAATACTCCTGACGACGGATGGTCGACCTGTTCGAAACGTCGAGCCACTCATCCTCTCCAAGCGCTATAGTTCTCAGAACTATAAGCTAAGAAAGATAACAAACAGTGCTTTTCAGGACTACAAACCCCCAAGAAAGATTACCGCGTCAGAGTCCTTTTCAGGACTCCTCGACCCCCTCTCTCTCTCTCTCTCTCTCTCTCTCTCACACACACACATGGTGCACCCGCAAGCCTATTGTTTACTTTTAATATGTACGATAAAAAATATGCAATGTGTATGGCTTCCTGGTAATAGTAAGCAAATAATTACCGTTGGTGAAGGTGATGGGAAAAACTATCAATTCCGAGGCGACCTGGAAGTAGCTATCTTTCCGAAGCGAAGCTGAGGAAAGATAGCGTATACATTCAGATCGCCGAGGAAGTGATAGTTTGCCATCTTCTGAAACCAAAAGGTGATATTTTGCTTCATATTCCACATCGGAAACATTTCACTTCTTCCGCCATTTTAGAGCAACAGGTCATCAATTAACAACTAGCAAAACGTGTACGAAACGTACACAGTGCATGCAGTATGGTGGTGTGAACATATAGTTCGCGCGTGACCAAAGTTTGCATACTAACACTAAAAGCGCTTAAAGAGGAGCGCAATACGCAACGTATACAGTGCGTTGCACTGTGTAGATAGTACTTATATCTTCAGTGAAAGTGCGTTACACTGTGTGGATAGTACTCCCCCCACCAATGATCTATCTTTTATCACATGATTTACTTTTGACCAATTGGAGAGCAAGATTCTTAGTATATGGAATATAATGCAATATAACAGCATTGCTGTAAGTATTATGTTGACATAGCAATTATGTAATACCACTAGCCAAATGATTTTGATTAAAATTTCATTAACAGTACATATGTTTTCCTTAAATATAAGGGGGGAGTTTTCGCTGAATTGGTATGAAGATTGTTCATGGACACCATCAAATAATAAATAGTTCATTTGAGAAAAAAAATACGATTGTACTAATTTTTTCCAACAGGTGGCTATCACCAGCAAGAAGCAGCCCCAACAGGTAAGCAAGTATTAATTAGTTAAGGTATTGAACATGTCAGTTTCAATATCTAATAACTAAAACGTGTTGGGCTACATTAATTTCATATCTTGACAGTGTCTTGGTAATTATAGTTTGCTCCACTATATATCGTCTCAGATCAGTGATAATTAGATTCATTATGAAACTTTTTCGGTTTTTCAGAAGTAGGCTGAGAACTTGGACCGGTGTATCATTTTTATTTAATCGCTGAATGTATAGGGGTCAATTTATGTAATCGTGTGTCGGGTGAAATACCGAAAAATGAGAGTTCACTCAGAAAGTGTCATTTGGAATTTCCTTTATTGATAGTTTCATTCCGTTTTTGTCCTACCACTAGAATATTAGATACTTAAACCATCATAAAATTGTTTTTGCATTTAGACTATTATAAACAAAAATGACTATAGAAAACAAAATCGTAGCTTTGTACTCTGAAAAGTTGAATAATTTCATAGAACCATTAGAGTACATTCTTGTTATATATTTTAAACAGTGTGAAATATTTATCTTTACACCCTATATTATCCTAATTCAAAGAAACACTATTGATCCTTGGGTAAATATTAAAATGGATTTTTTTTTTGTTCCCCTCATTTTTCTTTAATCTGTACATTACTGAAACAAAACGACATTGAACTACGTATCGTACGGTAAGTGAGAAGCACCATAAAATATACAAAATGTTGTTTTGGGGATACAGTATAGACGAATAACGCTTTATTTAAAAGATTATTATAATTTTCTCCCCTAGCGTCCATCGCGAACGAAAAGGATTCTCTCACAGCGGAACAGGTTACCCGTTGTGGTGATGACTTAAAAACTTTCTACCGAACACGGTTATGCAAGATCAAGACAGACCCACTTGACTTCAGCTTAGTTTTAGAATTCGAAAGCATTTACACTGACCTAGTTCTCTTCAGAAACGAACAGGGAATGACAAAGAAGATACCCTTAGACTTCAAGGATCTTCTCAAAACAAAGATAAACGAGGATTTACCCAAACGCCTCATGGTTGAAGGCGAAGGAGGAGCAGGTAAAACTACATTTTGTTCCAAGATGGCATGGGACTGGACAAATGGAGCTGATGAATTTAGAGAGTTTGTCTGGGTTCTTGTTATTCCTCTGCGTGACATCGACATAAATCAAACAGTAGGTGATATCGCAAAGACATATCTCTCAGATAGTAACTCGGTACAGCCACACCAGATCGATGAATACATATTGGCTAATCCCTCGAAGGTATTCATTATATTTGATGGGCTGGATGAGTACGATGGTGATCTTGTCAAACAAGGAAACGATATTGCTAAGATAATCAGGTCAGAAAAGTTCAGGGAATGCAGGGTCCTCGTTACAACACGGCCCTGGAAGGCAGACCAAATCAAATCAAACTCAAATTTCATGAGAACATATGCTTTCATTGCCGTGGCTGGATTTGATAAAAAACACATTTCAATTTACATCAATAAATATTTTTCGGATGACTCTCAGGCAAGTCGAGATTTGATCAAATTCATTGAAGACAATGACGTCATTCAAGAAAATATGGCTCCCTTTCCAATTTACATTGCAATGCTTTGTACTTTATGGAGGGATTCTGATAGCAAGAAACGAGAATTAATTCAAAGACTGAAGACATTTTCTCAGCTGTTCCAAGAAATCATCTCATTCCTGAAAGAGCACTACGTTTCCAAGCAGTTTACGGATCTAGATACAGAAGCTGTTATCCAATTTTATGAACAGCTCAGCTTGTTTTTCGAACAAATTGGGAAAATTGCTTTGTCTGGAGTCGTGGACAAGAAATTAGTTTATGTCAAAAATGATTTCAGCTCATGTAAAGAAGCAATGGAGACATGTTGTAGAGTTGGAGTGCTAAGTAAAGAAAACCGATTAGTTCCTAGACGTGATAGACGTAAAAACACGACACCTCCTGTGACCGTTAATGTCTTCTTCCCTCACAAGTTATTCCAGGAATATCTCGCCGGTATGTATCTGGCCTCTCTTTTCGAGTCTGATCATGAGCAGTATGAAACGGCGATTAGTGATGTGATTCCGAGAGCGAAAGAGTTCCGTTACCTTCTGTACTTTACTGCATCTCAATCGAAGAACGTCGCTATTGATGTCACTAACAGGCTAATTAACATGAGAAACTATAGCACGGATAGACACTTTCTAGCGGATATCGCCTTTGAAGCGTATGATGAAGACTCAGCAAGAGTGCTCGGACAGCACCTCTTTGCAGAACAAAAGTCACTAGAAATCGACGACAAGATGTCAGCGCACACTGTGTCTGGATATCTTTTTATCATGGAAATTATAACAATGGTGAGGTTTGAATAGTTGCTGAAAATGCCTTTACTTAAAGATAGTGATGAAACATGAAATAATGAAACACCACAATGTATTCAATGAATTAATGATTAATTAACCAGGGTATATTTCATTGAGAATCAATTTTGTCTAGAACAATAGAACAACTTATTTGGGTCTCAAATTATTTATTTTTCATGGAAGAAAGGCATGTATGACCAAAAATAGATATGAATCTTTTAGTGTTTAGTTTTATGAAACTTTAAATGTTATAATTTTTTTTTCTTTAACAAACTATTGCAAATTACGAAAAGGCGAACACAAGTTATATTACCACATTTTTGTTTTATTCATAGGAAACTCTGATATTGCGTAGAAGTTCATGTGGTCCGACAGTTTCCCGTGACCTAGCAGACGTCATCTGCTCATCTACAGCATTAACAGCATTGGAACTATGTGGCACGGCGTTTCATGACGACTTCTATGGCATCCTGGAGAGTAAAGTCAAGACGTCAAAGGTATGAGGAATCATCACAGAGAGTATGAATGAGGCAAAGTGGAGCAGACTGAGGATTATCTGAATGAGGGGGGGGGGGTTGCAAGACATCATCTTTTTCTCCAGAAATATAGATATCAACGGCGCTCTCCAGACATTCTTACAATGTCTTAGTTGTTCAAAGCTTAACGATGTCTTTCTTTGACCGACTATCGCTGGAATCGATGAATATATCTTATACTACGTTTACACTATGTTCCCGGCGGCCCGTTTCAGGCCATCGTGGACAAAACTGAATGGACGTGAGACAACGCGGAGGACTGTATGGGTGAACGTGACAGGCCGTGATTGCCGTGGATACCGTGTCAGATTTTTAAACTGTCAAACAATTTGCCACGGCAGTCACGGTGCGGATGAGAAACCTAGTAGGCCGTAGTAAAACGGGGTGAACGTAACACAAAGTCACAGTTCTTAATAGGCCGTAACAAAACTTGGAGGTGGTCCGTAGTGGGACGGGAAGCCCGCACATTCCCGACATCTTACGGTCTTTTCAAGTTTTGTCACGTTCTGCCACGCTAAGTACACGTTTTGTCACGGTTGCTTTACGGTTGCTGCGCATTTTGTCCCGTTGTGCCACGTTTTGCCAAAGGTTTGCCACGGTTCTCACGGCAGGCCAGGGTGTATGCTAGCCGTTTTGTTGCGTTTAATCACGGCGCATCTCTGCGTCGGACGGTTTACGGTCGCGGCGCGTTGCGTGCTGACACGGCGCACACGGTCGGGAGGTAGTATATAAAAGACGGGCGAAGAAAGAAGGTCAAGCTATGCCACCGAAGAAGCAAGACGTTCGAAGACCCTCCGTCCTGCACCACCATTACCACCACCAGTAGTAGAGGAGCAGGAACAGCCTGAAGATCCTCGTCATTCACTCCCGCCAAATGAAGAGGAGCATGCTGCTGCTGCTGACCCGGTCCCTGAACTGGAACCTGAACCTGAGGCTGAGGAGGCTGAGGAGGCTGAGGAAGACGCACCAGCTAGGAGGAGGGCAGCCCCCAGGGTCGTCACCACCTTTACGGAGGATGAGAAGGAGCTCATCATTGACTTCCTCAAGCAGCACCCTACGCTGTACTTTATTGCTTGGGAGGCCTTCTTTTTATATCGTGGGCACAACCGTGCTCCAAAGCTGCCCGGCGTCCACGTTTCATCCGTAGAAAGTCTTGGCAGAACGTGAAAAACGTGTCAGACCCTGATCAGAACGTGAGAAACGTGAGGGACCCCATCAGAACGTGAGGGACCCATCAGAACGTGACGGGCCGGGAGGTAATGTACTGGCATCCTTGGTAGACCGGGGCCGAACCGTAGTGCGCCTTGGAGCCTCCGGGACTCAGCAGCCCCTATCCCAGCACGGCCCGTCACGGATACCGTGAAAGACCGTGAGAAAACTTGACAAGACCTACCAAAACTTGAACACAGAGAAAAAATATTGGCAAAATCCCACGGCGCACTACGTTTCGGGCAAACGGGGCTGCCGTGGCCGCCGGGAACATAGTGTAAACGTAACATAATGAGCTTGTGTCCCGTTATCTGGCTAGATTCTTGAATAACTTTCCTAGACTGAATGATTTGAGGTAAATAACGAGACAAGGCTACAGCACACTATATGTTCTAAAGTGAACATTAATGTAAGGTTCCACTATTGAAAGACTCAAATTTTCTCCGCTTTGTAAATCATAGTTAAGGTACACCAGGGGTCATTGAAATAAATACATATTTTCTTTTGTACTGCTTTTGTTATAATTTAAAAACTATGAAGGCATGAAATTCATGGCAGTATTTTGCCATGTGGTAGAATCAAATAAGCGTGCCATAGCTAGCGTAAATATACTCCAAGGATTGATTGGGCTAAAACATAGAGCCTTAAATACCCAACACACATGTGGGTATTTCAAAGATGAGAAGAAAGATTAGTATTGAAAATTATATTTATAAAAAATATATATTCTGTATGACATGTGATTGTCACCATTATAGGTAGAACGTCTATCACTTATATCGATGGAAATACCTGAGGAGCAAGCATCGCGTAATCTGGCTAGATTCTTGAATAGCCTACCTAGACTGAGGGATTTGAAGCTACTAAACAATTTCGTTGATGGAGGTTTTTACAAGGAGCTAGCCTCTGGAGCATGCTCAGCGGAGGTGAGAAATTATCTTGAAATGTGACGTACCAGGCGAACTTGTACATGATATCATGCACCAAGCTCTTATTGGAAAGACTTTTTAATTGAATAACAACAAAAAATATACTTTTCAATGAGGGGAAATCATAGTTGACGGAGTAAATATTATATTTGGTGAAATATATATAACAGAAGAAGAATTATCACTCATTCATTAAACAATACTAAAATATAGCAGTTGACAAATCTATTACATTTATGCCAAAACATACACTTCAGAAGAGCACCAACTTATTTAAGCAATTTGCGTTCTGGCAATTGTATTACAAAGGATAATGGCGGGTGAATGAAATGCTTCATCACCACACACACCTGGGAAGGAAGCAGCCATAAATATGAATACATTTGCTTGATAAACGACTTCGCATAGTACGTCACGTAATCAAGAAAATGGCGATGCCCATGTCATGCTGAGAAACTGTATTTTATTCTTGTTTTATACCTCCCCATAGACTTTGAGTGGGGTATCGTGTAGATTAATGGGCAAGAATACACAAAGTCTCTCAGAATAAGTAAAGTTATTTCTAAGAGTGAGGTTTCCTTTAATCTTCGTTTTCGTATAGGACCTGTTGTCATTATGTTTCGTATGTTTCTTTCGGGATATATCTTCTTACCAAATTTAAATGTTGGCTAGACGTACACTAAAAGTAGAAAGCACTCCGTCCCTATGATAGGACGTTAAATGGAGGCCCCGTGTAGAGGAGAGTCACCACCTTTGCACGTTAAAGGTGAACTTAAAGGAAAATCACAAATATGTCAACCAATGTATCACTAGAAACTGGTAAGCTAACAGATGGCCATCGTACAAGTTTTAGGTCAATTACATATCGGGTGATTTATAAAAATACAAATACAACCACCTTTATAGCAGCTCGGATATACGAGAGATTCGCCGGAAAAATAACGATGTTTTAATGACGTCACTATATGGACCAACACTGCCCAGGCAGACGACATCCCATAAAGAATGAACATAAGTGCAAAGCTATTATTTCTCAAATTATAATGAGTTTAGTGTATATAAATGTAATGGCATGTTAAACCATTCAAAAGGGGATATGACCCGATTCTGATAACTAAAATCTTTTGCTTGTAAATACACAGGATAGGGGTTAATTAACAATCAAAGAAACCAGACTTTTAAATTGAAAAAACCCGGAATGATATTAAGGACGGCATTTGTTCCCTCTTGAAACGCCGAACATACCCCGATGTGTGCAGCTGAATCTATAATGGCGTCTTATTTTGCTTACAAGCGACAGATTCCTTTATTTTTGTATCGCTGCATTTGTCATCAAAATAAAAACATGTGCGGGGTTTAGAGTGAGGCAATAGATTATACATTTAACCTGACGGTAGTGAAGTAAGAGAAAGAACTCAAGAGAAGATGAAAACACAGGCACTGAAAATGTGTGAGATGTCATTGGGAGATCGTCTGCTTGTGCAAGTCATGTCCATACTGTGATCTCACACATCTCAGCAGCGTTCGGATAGCTCTTCAGGTGCTATGCCGGGGCTGTATTCAAGCGTTTTGTAATTTATAATAATCATTACTTCGAAAGTTTCCAAGCATTGAATTTTGATAACCTTGTCGAATCAAAGTTTCAACTTTGCAATAATGAAAATAAAGTTAGTTTTTAAAATCAATGAATATCTACTTTAAGAACCCACTCCACTATTCGTATAAGAATAGAGGGAAAACCCCGGTGTAGTGATCCACCTGCACGCCTCCAATCAGTTATAACGGTAGGAGAGACCCGAGTGTTACAGGGATTCAGTTTACTTTTCGCCTCCCAGGCACATGTGCCGCCAAATACTTAATAATGACTATACAAAAAAAAACTATTACAAAAGCGTAGAAAGGTCATGCCCTCTATAGGGATATCCTAGCAAAATACATTTTCATTATTACAGGAGGTTCTCAATTAAAACATCTAGATGGTTGAATTGTCCTATTTTTCCTAATAACTCCAATGCTATAGACACAATGCACATTATTTTCATATAAGAGGACGGGAACCCTTTTCATATCCCTACTATACCCCTTATATTGGCTCATACAATGATATTTCTTTCAAACTGAGAGAATTTATGTGAGTCCATTCCGGGGCACTGGAAGACGCATACCCAATTCTCGGGATTTCATTTCTTTTATAGGTAGGGAGCGGGAGGGGGGTCTGCCATCCTCTCACTCGGCAATTTTCAGTAAAAATGAAAAGCAAAATAATGTGTGTTATATGTAGTAAATGATGTGTTAAGGCTACAGAACACTTTAGGTTCAGGAGTGACCAACATTATGAAGACACACAATTTCTCACATTCTTTACTACCTAGTTAAGGTACGTCAGGGCCCCGGGGGTAATTGATATAAATACATAGCTTGGAAAATTATTCGGGCTAAAACATAGAGCCTTAAATACCCAACACATTTGGGCATTTGGGAAATACTTTGAAGTTGTCAAGAGTTAAGAAGAATTAATATGCATTTTAAACTTGATATTCTAATGCAGTATTTGATTGTTTTAATGCGTCCCCTACTTTAGTTTAGAAGAAGGATGAGTATTGAAAATTATATTTATTCTTTTTTTAAATTTGTTTTACATGTGATCATCATTATTATAGATTGAACGACTAACACTTCAATGGATGGAAATATTTGAGGAGCATGCATCGCGTAATCTGGCTAGATTCTTGAATAACCTCCCAAGACTGAGGGATTTGACGCTACGAGGCAATCGCTTTGATGGAAGGTTTTACAGAGAGCTAGCCTCTGGACCGTGCTCAGTGGAGGTGAGCAATGATATTCAAGCCAGAACTCACAGAAAATGGTCGATATTATGTAGAGAAAGATTGCTAAATATCATAAATGAAAGCATAACATAGCTCTTTGTGGCCACTTGCGTACTGATAGGGGCGGAACAATTCCACGAAAAAAATAACAGGT
Source organism: Strongylocentrotus purpuratus (assembly GCF_000002235.5). Taxonomy (NCBI): domain Eukaryota; kingdom Metazoa; phylum Echinodermata; class Echinoidea; order Camarodonta; family Strongylocentrotidae; genus Strongylocentrotus; species Strongylocentrotus purpuratus. The sequence goes on along the minus strand of NW_022145599.1, from coordinate 31,551,202 downwards.
TAAAATGTATTATTTTTAAAAGGAAAACTCCAATGCTATAGACACCACTGGGTTCTAGGACACCTACCCCCTGGACATCCACCCCCAGACAACTACCCCCTAGGACAACAACCCCCTAGGGCAACCATCCTCTAGGACAACTACCCCCTGGACAACTATCCTAGGGGGTAGTTGTCCGGGGGCTGTTGTCCGGGGGCTAGTTGTCCTAGGGAGTAGTTGTCGTAGGTGGTAGTTGTCTAGGGGGTAATTGTCCGGGGGTAGTTGTCCGGGGGTAGTTGTCCCGGGGGGTAGTTGTCCGGGGGTAGTTGTCCCGGGGGGTAGTTGTCGTAGGTGGTATAGAAGTCTAAGGGGGTAATTGTCCGGGGGTAGTTGTCCCGGGGGTAGTCGTTCCAGAGGGTGGTTGCCCTAGGGGGTAGTTGTCCTTGGAGGGTAGTTGTTCTAAGGGGTAGTTGATTGGGGTGTTTATCCGGGGGGTGGATGTCCAGGGGATATAGGTGTCCGGATACGATACCACTGATGTACAAGATTTTCTAATGAGAGGGTGTGAACTCTTTTCATAACCGTACCAGGCCCTTTCTTAAGGCTCATACAATGACATTTCTTTTTTCAAAACTGAAAAATTCATGTGGATGAATGCAAGCAGGGGGTCTCTTTCGGGGTACTGGGCGACACATTCCCAGTGCCCCGGAATTTTTTTGTTGTTGATTTGTTGATATTTTTTTTTTATTTTTTTAATTTTTTAATTTTTTTTTTTTTTTTTTTTTTTTGGGGGGGGGGGGGGGAGTGGGTCGGAGGTTGTCTGCCATCTTCTCACCCGGAAATTTGCAGAAAAAGGGGAACAAATAGTAAATAATGAGTTAAGACTACAGTGCACTATAGGTTCTGAATTGATTAATAATGCAAAGTTTCACTACTTAGCGACTCACAGTTGAAATTAATACAAAGCTTGGAAAATAACTTTGCTACTTATTTTGCTATATTTTGAAAACTACACTGCAAAAACAAATTAAATTCAACACCATTGGTGTTAATTTTAACACTTTCCCCGTATCTATATCGGAAAACACCAGCTGGTGTTATTTAACACTAGGGTTTATAATTAAACAATTCAATTCCACTCTTGGTGTTAATATTAGACAACTCCTACTGGTATAGATTAACACTAATATCTGGAGTCATAACAAATTCAATTCCACTTTTGGTGTTTATATTCTTGTTCATCCATTAGAGATTTTTCTATGGGTTTCTAATGGTCCCACATTCCATATTCCCTATTATCGACCATTATCGACCAGGGTAGAAGAACCAGTAGTAAACTGATAATTCATAATCGATGTTGGCAACTGTCCACCATCTACCAATAAGTATACTCTAAATCCATTGCGTTAACTCCTTCACACATATCATTTGAAGTAAATTCAAGATTAACATTTAAGTGATACAGGCTGGTACACGAATATATAATAAACATGCATGTTGTTTCTTGGTTAGTAATTATATAATCAATATATCTATTGCTAAAACGTTAATGTAATTGTAACAAGATCGGAAAAATAATCTATTGGTCAATAATTGCCAAAGGAAAATACAAATCACAAATTTAATGTGCATTGTCATAATAATCATGATAAATGTATTTTTCTGTGAACACGTGTAAAGTATACAGTAGGCTTGCGGGTGCACCATGTGAGAGAGAGGAAGGATTGAGGAGTCCTAAAAAGAACTCTCGGTAATCTTTCTTGAGGGTTTGTAGTCCTGAAAAGGACTGTTGGTATAGTCTTGAAAAAGACTGTTGGTTATCTTTCTTAGCTTATAGTTCTAAGGAGGAACAATAAGCCAGACAGGATCCTGCTCGGAAGAGGTAAAGCACCGCATTGGGAAGACAATAGGAGCATTCCAAGCACTCAAGAAAATCTGTGCTTCAAAAGATATACGCTACTCAACAAAGGTAGAACTGTACAAAGTCCTGGTGTTGTCTATTCTGTTATATGGTGCAGAAACATGGACATTAAAGAAGGTCTATGAAAATAGACTTCACACTTTTGAGATGGCATGCCTCAGGAGAATCATGGTTGTGACCAGATTTGACAGGCTAAGGAACACACACGTACGAACACAACTGAATATGGAAGAAACCATCATCGACAGGGTTGCCACAAAAAGACTGAGATACTTTGGACATATCAACCGAATGAATTCAGAAAGATACCCCACATCCTTCTCAACGGAAATGTACATGGCAAACACCCAAGGGGAAGACCAGCTAAGAGATGGACAGACTGCATCAAGGCGGACTGCAAAAACAGACAAGTTGACTCCCTGACCATAGCCACTAGGCTAACAGAAGACAGGAAGGTGTGGCAAGCCATAGTGAAACAGAAGCCATCATACATCCCAGTGATGGTGTGGACGGCTTAAGTCAAATTAAGTCAAGTTCTAAGGAGAACTATAGCGCTTGGAGAGGATGAGTGGCGGGAGTGGCTCGACGTTTCGAACAGGTTGACTATCCGTCGTCAGGAGTGTACAAACCCTCAAGAAAGATTACCGAGAGTCCTATTCAGGACTCCTCAATCCTCCCTCTCTCTCACATGGTGCACCCGCAAGCCTACTGTATAGCTACATCACCATGCAAGCCGATACTTACAAGCAGCATCTAACGTGTAAAGTAATCATTAAGCGCGCGTACACTTTGTGAAAACTTATTCGACCAATCAACCGCCTTAAACGAAATCACGTGATGATACTTTCAACACCGAGCATAAAACTACACCATGTTACTTAACACCCAGTAATTATTAATTCATGCTTAAATCTTACCGGTGTTAAAAAATAACACCACTGGTGTCAAAATAACACCAATGGTGTCAAAAACATTCAACTCCATACTGGTGTAAGAATGTTTACACCCTGTTTTTTACAGTGTATAATGAATATAATGAATATAATGAATATCATGGCAGCACTTTGGAGGGCAAAACTGTTCACATGTGCTTGCTATAGTCAGCGTTCATATACTTTAAGCATGGGTGTCGATCCCGGGGGGGGGATATATCTCCCCCCCCCCAATGTTTCAGGTGGGGGGGTGGCCTTTAAAATTATCCCCCCCAATAATTCACCATAAAAAAAAAAATTTAAATGAAGAGAATAATTAATGATGAGAGCCCAATAAGAGTAGTTAATGTTTATTACTCGCAAGATGACCATCAATACGTAAATGAGACAACCGCTCATACGGCTTTATCAAGAATTGATGAATTTATTCAATTAATTCAATCAACAGCATCGTAGAAATGCAATGCGCCAAATGCAAAGCCGCAGCGTTAAAAAGCAACGAGCTAAATGTAAATCACGAAGCGCAAAAGTGCAAAAAAAAGAAGTAGAGTGTGGGAGAGAGAGAGATAATGAGAGACAAAGAGATTACAGGCGCGTAGCAATATGATGGGCGGTGGGGGCGGAAGCCCACCCCCCAAAAAAAAAAACACAACAACAACAAACAAACAAAACAAAACAAAAACGCCGGCCCCCATAAATAGAGAGAGAGAGAGAAAGGAAAAGGAAAAGGACTTAGGAAGAAAAAAAGATTAAGAGCCGAGAACGGTACAACGAATCTTCATCTTTCTCTAATAATGTAATGAAACGTCGAGGCTTCCGCGCTTTGCGCGGGAAGGGGGGGGGGGCGGAATTCAGACAAGGACTAAGAGTCGAGAACGGTACAACGAATCGTCTTCTTTCTCTAATAATTTAATGAAACGTCAAAAGAAACTGAATTTAGAAAAGGATTAAGAGTCGAGAACAGTACAACGAAACGTCTTCTTTCTTTGATAATGTAATGAAACGTCAAAGCTTCCCCGCTTTGCGCGGGAAGGGGGGGGCGGAATTCAGACAAGGATTAAGAGTCGAGAATGGTACAACGAATCGTCTTCTTTCTTAATAATTCAATGAAATGTCAGAGCTTCCGCGCTACGCGCGGAGGAATGGAAACTTGATTCGAACAAGGATTAAGAGTCGAGAACGGTACAACGAATCAGGCGCGGATCCAGGATTTCTTAGGGGAGGGGGCCCAACTTTTTTTTTTTTTTGCTCCCGAAAATTTGAAAATCGCGCCGGCCGAAAATTCGCTCAGTGGGGGGGGGGGGGGGGGGGGGGAGGGGGGGGAGGGGTACAGAGCACAATTTTTTTTTTTTTTTTTTTTGCTCCCGAAAATTTGAAAAACGCACCGGCCAAAAATCACGTGATTTTACATGATTTTTTTCTCAAGGGGGGGGGGGGCCCGGGCCCCCGGGCCCCCCCTGGATCCGCCACTGCAACGAATCGTCTTCTTTCTCTAATAATTTAATGAAACGTCAAAAGAAACTGAATTTAGAAAAGGATTAAGAGTCGAGAACAGTACAACGAAACGTCTTCTTTCTTTGATAATGTAATGAAACGTCAAAGCTTTCCCGCTTTGCGCGGGAAGGGGGGGGGGCGGAATTCAGACAAGGATTAAGAGTCGAGAACAGTACAACGAATCGTCTTCTTTCCGTAATAATTTAATGGAATGTCAAAGCTTCCGCGCTTCGCGTGGGAGGGAGGGGGGGGAACTGAATTCAGACAAGGATTAAGAGTCGAGAATGGTACAACGAATCGTCTTCTTTCTTTAATAATTTAATGAAATGTCAAAAAGAAACTGAATTTAGAAAAGGATTAAGAGTCGAGAACAGTACAACAAATCGTCTTCTTTCTCTACTAATTTATTGAAACATCAAAGCTTCCGCGCTCCGCGCGGGACGGGGAACCCCCCCCCCCCCCTGCACCCACCCCCTAGGGAGTGGTGCAACCTGCCACACGCTTCTACCTCTTGGTTGCTTTGATCCATTGCCTAAAATATTTTGGCACCTATCATCCCCCCAACCACGGATACAAATCGACACCGTTGACTTTAAGGGTTAATTGCGCTTAAGCAATAGCCTTTTTATTTTCTAGTTACTCTTGCAACAATTATTATTCCGACTACAAAGAACAAAATATTTTAGAACAATAATCTGCTCGTATATTGAAAATACCGCAAGGATTTACACAAATGTGCTTAGCTGGAAACATGTATGAAAATGATTATAGGAATTAATATTGAAGTGTTAGATGGCCTATAGAATTAAAGGAAGTTTATCGGAAAGTGGAAAGAAGGAGGAGGGGGGAGGGAGTTAAATTTTTAAGTTTTTTCTTCTTCTATTATTCGTATTTTCAGGGGAAGTTTTTATATGCCTGAGCAACATGAAAATGATTGTACATAATTTCGTAATTTTTGACATTTTGAGAGGAGACATCGAATACAACTTTGTGTCGTGCAGTCCATCGACTAATAAAGATACATTTCCTACCCTTTTCCGTTTCCAAGGAATGACGTCTACTATAACAATTCCACCCACAACCCCCTCTCTCCCCCCCCCCCCAAAAAAAAGGGGCGCTTTTGTTTGTTCTGATGTATTGCATTTGTTTAGGCATCCCCTCTAGGTGTAATATAACAGAACAAACATATAATTATAAAAACAAATATTTACAAGGTCTTAAAGTAACCGAACAAAGTAGGAACTTTACCAGTGGCGGATAAAGGGGGGCAGGGGGCACAGGCCCCCACCCCTGGCCAAAAAAAACACTTGGTAACCACAGAGTTGTAACTTCTTTTTTGGCTCAAAGGGGAGGGAAAATAGTGCTTACTACCCCCCCCCCCGTTTGAGCAAAAAAAAGATTGTACCTTTCTTTTTTTGCTCAAAGGGGGGGGGGGGGGTGTAGAGTAAAAAAACAGTGCTCACTATCCCCCCCCCCCCCCCGTTGAGCAAAAATACAACTAGTTCTCATTACATTAAAATTCACATTTGCTGTCTGTTTGCAACCAATGTAATTACATTTTCGTTTAATACCTAAACCTACTGAATTAAGTTACTTTTCATACTATGGTGACTTAGATTAATTATTTTTTAAGGAGGAAATAGTGAACATTGATATTTTTCTCTTTTTTCCCTTTATTTTACAAAACATATGTTGTTGCATAGCAATTTTTTAAGAATACTAATGAATAAATGATCTGGGCCATCATCTAGGGTATCATCCACTTTGAAAAATAAAATCTCATTCGCATGCGGACATCAGGGCGGATATTAATCCAGAATCTGGCCGATTTTTGAAAATAATCTCCACTACCGCGATCTCCCCCTACTTCCTGCACGCCGGAGATGACGTGATCCCGGAATTTCTGCGCTCGGAGAAAAACATCTTACGCTGGGCGTACGAGTTCGTTGATAACGCCATCTTCGGCGCTTTGCAGCAAGTGCTATGAAAGAGATAACATTTAAGAACCTGTCAGAATCTGGACTAGGCCTTTATTTATTTTCATTCCATCATATACAGTATATCCATATATTATATACAAATAATCACAGAAATAATTTCCATACATAATGGCTTAACACAGATAATAATCATCACGGCCGAAAACTTTGTGGCAGATAACAACAAATATTGATGACAAAATTAGTATTTCAAATATATATTAAAAAAATACCAAACATAAAACACATGATCATGTTTGTGTTAGCACATTTCCAACACTCTCAAATTATTGTCTAAAATGAAACCGTTTCTTTTTCAATTTATTCTCTCTGAGATTTGTTTGGTATATATATTTTTCCATTTCATAATAACGTTTTACAGCTGATAAAACTATATCAATTTAAGGTAGTTGATTTCGTAATTTGGCTGAAAATATTTCTTGTCTTACAACCATCAGAACACAGTTGAGTGCATTATTATTGCTACCGCAAAATCCAAACAATTTATTTTGATTTGAAAGTTTGATCCTTTCCCCCGTATTACGAAATATCCAGAACTTAAACTTCGACCATATTTCATTAGAATAGTTACAAAAGAAAAAAACATGTATGATAGTTTCATCATTGCTACTACAAAAAGTACACTTCTTGTCAGCCACTACACCAAATCTTAACAAACTATCCTTCATATATAATATTCGATTTAAAGTCTTGATTTGAAACCACCTCTACAATTTGTAGGCATGGGTTCTCTCAATTTTATGTACAAATAGTAAAATGAGATGAAGGTTGTGAGATTTACTTCATTCCTCTTTTACTAATTACATAACCATCTTTGTCCTGTACAACATACTTTATGTTGTACAGGAAATGACCCATATGTGACAATAATGTAATTTTTGCTACCTACAAATGTTATGTATTTTTTTCAATCAGGAATGCTGATTGTAAGTCAATAATGAGGACTAGCTCCTGTACATCCTCAAAGCAAGTGAAATTAGTTATCAAAGTCTTTGTACCAGTCGTTCAGTACAGGCGCATGTTGCTTAACTGTAAGAATGCATCACTGTCTGTCCACGGAATCAATACTGAGATTGCTTTAGTCAAACCAGGAAGTGATTCTGTGAATTCTCGTTTCCAAATTAAACAAGTTGTCCCATATGGCATATTTCATATTTCAATACATATTACAATTTTTTATCATAATATGGAAGATTCAAACTTCTTATCCTGATGTTGTTTTGTTAGATTGGGTTCATTTAAGAAGAATCACTATCATTTTGATCATGTTAGGTCACTTATAGGGTCCAGTACAGAGATGTTCCGTACGCCATATCGTCCATAAAATGTTAATCGTGGGCATTTTTAATGAAAAACTTTTACAATAGGAAATCCGTAATAAGCCTTTTTTTAAATATCTAGACTGTACACGAACTACATTTTCAGTGATATTTTACAATGCGACTCACAAAGTTTTGAGCATAAACTTTTTTTTCAAGAAAATCACCTTTTTATATGATATATGACATATTGCATATGATAATGTTAGCTCTATCTTTCCAAAAATGGGACAAATATTTGTAAAAACATTCCGAGTATGGATCGCCCTATATCTTATAATGTTACATAATTTTGTTATGTCATATCATATAATATATTATATTTTATTATTACATTTCATTTCCTTATATTATATTATTCATTAATGTATCAATATATTTACAGTTTTATTATAAGCAGGGTTGCCTCGATACTCAGTTCACAAACTACTATATGTAAGAACCTCACATAATAAAAACAATGCTTATAGACTATTTACAGACTTAATGAGTAAAAATTAAACAGTAACATAATATACACATAGGCCTATTAAGAAAACAAAGATAAAGTACCATGAGAAACAAACATAATGAATCTTGAGTTATGTTACATAATTATAATCAAGTTAATCCAGTAACATTTAGGAAAATGCTCACAAATTGATATTTTCTTTTAACCCTAATAAGGCCGGGCTATTTGAAGTCTTAGTAGGGCCGGGGGGGGGGGCCATTATGGCCCCCCTCAAGATCTCGGCCGCGAAGCGGCCGATCGCCGCGAAAATTTGCACGCATGTCAAGTGAAGTGTAAAGAATAATATGATCATTTCAATTTTTTGAAAAATTCACTCATTTGCATATTTATGGTAATTTATGCAAATAAAGTCATAAAAATCACATTTTTACCAATAAATCATATATTATTCATATTTAAGCATTCTTTTTCACTAGATATATTCATTAGACCATTCTGAATAATAATAAGACAAAAAAAAGTGGAAGAGCCAGCTTATTTCTTATGTTATCCCTTGTTTTGATAATTTCTTATGTATTTCATTGTTTTTTTAACTTATGTATTTCATTGTTTTTGTTGTTTTATTTTATCTTTTACTACAATTCAACTATTTTGACTCCCAAAACAACCACCTAAGCTTTAAACAAGACCCAATAACCCATGTTTGATCTGCTTTTAGGAAAAATGACTTTGCCATACGTTTTGTACACAAATCACGAAAATGAGCGATTTTCAGGCTGACATGCGAAGACAAAAGGTCACGTGACTTTGTAACCGTAGGTCCGATTTTCAAAAAAATTATTTTAAAAGTTGCGCAAGACTCGAAAGAAAAAAGTCAGCGAGCGGCGGGGCGCCATCCATATGCATTCCCGAGCAATCGAAAAAATTGTGGAGGGGGGGCCATAATGGCCCCCCGGCCTTATTAGGGTTAACAGGGCAAACAAGGAAAGTATTATTAGTAGCGATAAATTGTATTATTACAATTTTTCTAATCCATCTGACAACACATCAATTAGGAAATTGAAGAGACTGATAATGATTCTCATACCATTGAGAAATTGTGTGAAATATTCTTTGATTCTGTATTGATGTACAATATTATTATTATAAAGCCTAATGCCTTAATCTTAAAGGTTATCTCAAAATAATAATCTACGTTTGTTTTACCCCATTTTCTCCTAGGTTGGGGCGTCGGGTCATTCGATACGTAAACTTCACCTAGATCATCGGTGCCACAACGACGTACTGCAGCATGGCTTTACTGTGAAAATGCTGTTTCCAAACTTGGAACACCTGCGTTTCACTACTCTCCAAACAGTGTCCCCGTGTGTCGTAAGATCCTTAGCCCATTCTGGACTTAAAGAGATGTCATTTGGACCATTACACGAAGATGACTACGAACCCACCGAAAATGATCCTGTTGATGAAGATGAGGAATATCATGTTTCTCTGGTCGGGGATCCTTCCTCACTGGAACAAGTTTTTTCAAACCCATTTCCACTACTTACCAGTCTCACATTCCGCAACCTTGTGATTGGAAACAATCGATGTAAAATAATACTGAGCTTTCTCAAAAAACATCAGCACTTGAAAAACTTATGGTAAGAGATTACGTGAAATTTCAAAGTCAATATAACATTTAAAAATGGATGTTGTAAAGTAGAAGTGTGTAATGACCGAATATGTAAACAAAGAGGCCTATACGTAGCTTCGGGCACATGCGTGATCGTGTGCAATGCAAACTTCAGCATGTGCCTCATTGAGGGTAGGTAATTCAAAGAGAACGACGGATGCCTCTGCCTGGAAAATCTGTAAAGTAGCTGTCTTGACCCTCCCCTCAAAAATTTAGAAATCGCAATGATGTATCTAAATTAACGATTTGCACCTGCCTAACCCCACGAAGATTCACTTGTCAGTGTGGTCAAAAGTGTTCAAAGTACAGAATGCATATTTCTTGCACGGTCAATTAATGCACTCCATTGCAAAAGAGAAATGTCATTTTTCAAAGTGCGTTGATGGAATACAAGGTATGATCTCCCCCATTCAGTCCCTATATGTTCCCATAAATGTTCCGTTTCCCGTGTTTTTCTTTCTTACACCCTCCCCTAACACCGCGAACATTTTCATCAGGTGGGCTGTATAACGTACAGACCACCTTATAATTTCGTTAGAATTGCCTTTATTATTTATTTATTCTTTATTTTTCTTATTTCTAACCACTTTTTTGTGGACAAGATAACTTGAAAATGGCTCGATCAAATGCCTTGAGATTTGGCACACATATGTATAGGCATATGTACAAAACAAAAAAATGTTTTCAACTTTGACCTTGACTGATGACGTCATCTAGGCGCCATTTTGTAAAATTTTACGAAAATAAACTCATGATCATATCTTCATAACCAAAAGGTATTTCTCATTCATATTTATCATGATCAAGGTCAATATCCGTCCGGTCAATGGCAGGTCAAATAACGCGCGCGTCAATGCGCGCGTAAAATTTTGAAATGCTCAAAATCGTTTCAAAATCATTTTGCATACGTTTTAGGCCATTCTAAGTATTTTATAAAAAATCGCGCACACGCACATGCGTGCGCGTTTTCGTGCGTAAAACTATTGCACAACATAGAATCGCCATTTTTTTCTTTCATAATATTCCACATAATTTTACAAACAAATTGATAGCATGTTTATCTCTTTATGACTAGTAATGACGGAATGATCGACCGTTAAACATAAATTTATGTGCGCGCGAGCTCTTGTAATACAAAGCATATATGGGCAAAAACATGCCTATGCAAAATCCATTGTAGCTCTTTAGGATGCAAGGTGACCCCAATTTGTTTTCATATTTTGATTGAGTATGAATCGGAGATATGATTTCATGTCTCATTTGACCCTCAATTTACTCATGACGTCTTCAAAATGGCCTCCGAACTCAAAATGTCAATTTGCATATTATGACGTCCGCATATTTTTGGAAAATTGATTGTATCTTTGTAAAAATTGATCGATTGTCTTCAAAATTGTGGTATGTTCTAGCTGAGACAATCCTCTACAAATCAAGTCTTCACGATTTTTCATTTTGACAAAGGCATCATGGCGTATTTTTGCGATTAAAGGAGGCATGTCAATTTTTCACATTTTGCGTGTATTCTCTATGGGACATGACTTTTTCTCAAAACTTGATTCTACATTCCCGTCTTTCGCGAGCAATATCTCTGTCGTTTTAGCTTCGTTTACGCTGAACTTCGAGTATGTTGTAGCTGAGACAAAAACCATCTCAAATGTACCCTTCATTTTGTCTCAATGTTTTGTTGGATCAGCCCACCTATACTTGTTCCAAACAAGTATTACAAATCTAGTTTTAGAATCAAGCCTCCGGACCGAGCCTGTTCAACCCCCACCCCCCCCCCCCCCGCACTTTCATAAACGCTCCGCGATCCCCGATTAAAGGCAGGCTTTACTACTTCAGCTAGAAGGGATTAGACCACCCAGCGAGCCAGCGAGGTCACTGTGACAGGTGGCTATCTCATTAACTCGGCTCTCATTTAACGTAAGAAAAAGAGGATCATGGGGGACCAGCAGGCACCGATTGGGGAAGTTTTCTATATAGAGGGAGCAAGTAGCTACAAGTAGGACAGTGTGCCTTTAAACCTGACAACGTTCACAGTGTTATTACATAACATTATTTAGCGATGGAGGAGGACTACCCTCATCTAGATTATGGAGGTTTTCGCAAATTGCATGTTTGAAAGTTATTATTCTTTACCAATTTTCAACTAAAATAGGTCCTTCTCGTCTTGGCGAGCTCATGTTCGTAAAAATGAAATACAGGAATTTCGTAAAAATGATGGTTATGTACTCTCTGGTACTGGGTTGGGTTTAATTTGAGTTTATTTATATTTCCTATCTGGAGTTACCGTCCAACTGAGAATTTTACATGGGACACTTGGCCTTTACCCTTTGATTATAGTAAAATCTATTGAGCTCATTTTGTATATTTTGTTACAGCCACATGTCAGCCTGTGATATGATCATATATTTCGGATCCCAATACGGTATAAGTGATGCGTTCCTTAACCCCAAATATGTCGAAATAGATTTCTTTACGCAATGAACTAAGGACATTATCAGGAATTTTTCCTGTTTTAAAAAGTACACATTCGCTATATTTTCTTTACGATGTTTACTCACTCTATATTTTTGTTTCGATTTTTTTTCTTCTAAATTGCCAAGTGATTGCTTCGGATCACAGCCCCTGATTTGCTTCAATTTCGAGTACCAAAAAGTTGTAAATGTAAAAAGTATCAGCTGTCCTTATTGACATTTTAACCTGTCTGAGTATTATGAATGTAGCTAGCATTTACATGTTAAGGGAGACGAGTGGTCGGAGTGGACAACGTCGGAAAATATGTTGACAAATTGAGCACGAGCAAAATGGTCATATTTGCCAAAATCCAACCAAATCTGAGAACATCTCTTTAGGGTCGCCTTCCCCTTAGTTTATGTCACCTTATTTTGCGTAATCATTTTTTTTAAAGTCCTAACCACAGCGTTTAATTAGCTATTGTAAGGCTACAATAATGACGCCAGGATTTTTTGACTAGGAAGGAATTCATTGACTCTTTCGTACTTCATACAAAACTGGATGAAGGCCGCACGTTTCCAGGCTGCATCATTAGGGTATACCAATAGGTATAGTCAGCGGCGGCGATCCCGCGGGGACGGGGGGACACGTCCCCGCCGGAAAATTTGAAAAAGTGCAAAAAAATGTATAGCAAATACTAACTACAGACTGCAACACACTTTTAGGCTCTGGGAGGCCCAATAGTGCTGCGTTTAGGCTTATAGAAATGTAAAAATCTTCTTGCTCCCTCGCATAATGTATTTTTTAAATAAAACAAAACTTCAAAAACCTGTGAGGGAAAGTCAATTCCGTCACCTCCGCCCCCAGGGGGGGGGGGGGGGTGGGGGAGAGGTAACCACATATTAAGACATACGGGGTCTGTCACTCTAATGGGTCACTCTTTCACCAAAAAACGTAAACATAGGTCCCATTTTTAACACAAATATCCCTAAACATCCCAATAAATAAAATCACGTGAAAGTCACGTCAATATCAAGGTATCGACTTAAGGATAGTTACGTTCTTCAAACACCTGACATTCACGTAAATGTGTTAATACGTTTATTGTACTAGGTCACTTAAAACACACGTACACTAAATCACGCAATTGTCACTGCAATATCACCATTATAATAACGTGATTATTCCTACCTTGGAGACCATGGTTTGTAAACCTAATACTCCCGTTTTTGTTTGGTTATGATATTACATCTTCATAAACGAAATTATCACATTCTTTAGAAGTTTTAGAATCGCGTCACAGAAATACGTGAGCGTTAGTGATAGTTTTAGTCAAAATATCTGCGTGAAATTCACGTGAATATTACGAGGCTGACTTGAGATGAATCATGTTCTTCATTCAGGTGAAATTTACGTCGAAGACGAAATATGTTACTGTAACCCGCGTCCAGCCCAATAATTACGCAAATGTTACACAATAAATGAACCAAAATAATGACGTTCTCATCCCGTTTCTGAACATCGTGTTTTGGATATTCCATAGTTACGTCCAGGCGCGCCGGAAGAAGTTTGGAATTAGAGGGGGTGGGGGGGGGGGGGGGTTGGGTGCAAACATCCCAGAAGAGAACCATTTGGTAAAACTTCCAACCAGCTGAACGGCAACAACACTTCATTATTGGTACGTCTGTATTTTCAATTTAAAGGCATTGAATAAGTAGACTTTTTGTTTTTGTTTAATCTTTTGAAATAAATAAGTAGACTTACATAATTTAATTAATCGAAATTTGTTCATATACTTGTATTTTATTGAAATTATTTTAGTTCATAGTTAATGTTTCCCTTATTCATGTTTAATTAAATGTAACTTAAACGAAGTAGCGAAATGTCCTAATAACTGGTAATTTATATTGGTAGTATTTTCGGAATGAATTGCATATTACTAAATCATCAGTAATTAAAAAATATGCTGTAAATTCAGATAAATTGTTAAAAAACATAGATCTACACGCACCCCATATTCAATATGGAAATTAATTGGTGTCAGCTTGATCAACTGGAAATATGCCAAAAGTCAGTCATCAACTGGTGCAACTGGAAATATGCACACAGACCAGTTATAAACTGGTGCAAACAGAAATATGGCAACAGTCACGTGATTATCACCACGGAACTTAAATGGTAACTGTGAATCCATCGAGAACCCAAAAATAACTCATTGTTCACACCTAAATATCACGGATTCACAGCTTAGATTAGTATTCAGTTTTAGCCACGTGATCATCACCAAGAAAGTTATGGTAACTTTGAAACCATTTAAAAAGGTGTTTTAAGACACCTAATAATGACTAATTTTTCACACCTAAAAATCACGGATGCCAAGCTTAGATTAGTAATCGATTTTAGCCACGTCATCATCAGTTATGGTAACTTTGAAACCATTCAAAAAGGTGTTTTAAGACACCTAATATTGACTAATTTTTCGCACCTAAAATCACGGATGCCAAGCTTATATTAATAATCCGTTTGAGTCACGAGATCATCACCGCGGAACTTATGGCAACTTTGACTACCATTTAAAAATGTATTTTAAGACACCTAATAATAACTAATGTTTCACACCTAAATATCACGAATTCAGAGCTTGGATTAGTAATCAGTTTTAGCCACGTCATCATCACCAAGAAAGTTATTGTAACTTTGAAACAATTTAAAAAGGTGTTTTAAGACACCTAATAATGACTAATTTTTCACACCTAAAAATCACGGATGCCCAGCTTAGATTAATAATCCGTTTGAGTCACGAGATCATTACCTCGGAACTTATGACAACCTTGACTACCATTTAAAAAGGTGTTTTAAGACACCTAATAATTACACATTTTTCACACCTAAATATCACGGATTCACAGCTTAGATTAGTAATCAGCTTGAGCCACGTGATCATTACCAAGAAAGTTAGGTAACTTTGAAACCATTCAAAAGAGGTGTGTAAAACACCTCAAAATTACTAATTTAATACAAGATTCACGGACAGAACAATAAGACAACTAGCCGGTGTAAGTGAAACCAATCGATAAAGGTGCTTACAAGACCAAATAATTACCTATTTATCACCACCATCGGTTAACGGACAAAAAACTCGTTGCTTGGTCAAGTGGTTATTTGGTCATAAACACTTGATTTACAGAGGTAAGTGGAATCACGTTACTCCAGTCGCGTGATAAATTGGTGGTTTTTAGGTTAGATGAAAACGTGAACAGGAGTACCTTTTGTGTTTAAATGAAGGCACGTGTCGATAACGTTTAAATCTAGTTCAAAAGGCACCATACTTTAAAATCACTTAAAATACACTCCCAAAAGAGGTTATTTTTTAGTGTTCTGTTTATTGGGATAGGTCAGGTTTATTAAATTTTCTGGAAATGTGAAAGATGGTCTTTACTTCTAGAAAAATAACCCTTTAAAATGGGTAGGGTTTTGGAGGCTTGAGCGGCGCATCCCATTCCAAACTGATTCTGAGTACCCCCCGGGCTTCGCCCCTCTAGTTCACTTTGCTCCCTCGTCCCTCGCATTTCGTCCCCCTGGTCATGAAAAGAAATCACCGCCCCTGATTATAGTATGAAGCTAATGACGAGCTTTAATAGTACATATCTATTTTTCAATGACTTTTTGATCATGTCTGTGCAGCTTCATTCACTGTTACACTGATGAGGAGCTCGACCCCATTGTGTCGGCTATGAACATGGAAAACAGGATGAAGGTTAATATTCAACATGACCAGGTATATATATTTTTTTGGAGGCATCGGTACAATATGAACACACTAAGAATCACAGATATGATGTAGCTGTAAAATAAATCAATTTGCAAAGGTTATGCCCAGTAATTTCACCTTGTGGCTTATGCCGTTTCGAAATTAAAAATCATGAGCAATAACAGAAACTGTCTCAGTGAAACAAAATATTGATTGAAAAAAGCACGCACATTTCTGAAGAGCTAGATATCATTGACATTAAGCGCAAAGAATCTCTGTATTTGCTCAAATATATGCAGATCAAATTTGATGGTTGGAGGTTACCTCCTGTGAATCCCAAATGCACCACGATTGCATCGGATTAAAATTTACGAGAAATTGAGTCTCTGCTCCAGACTTCCTTGCCTATTTGTACAACCAAATATTTTCAACATTTTGTCATTGAGCAGCATTTTAACAAGATCTATTTTCACTACGGGTTTTTTTAATTTCACAGGTATGAACGTACGTCTTGAAAATATAATCTGAACTCCGCATCTATACCTCATTGACAACGCAAAACCGACTACACACCGACTGACTTTTCACAATTGGGGTAATTCAATTTTTTGAGCGGTCTGTTGTTGAGTCATGTCGGTCTCGGTGTTTAAACTAATTCAATTTATTTTTAACAGGCCCAGAAGCGTCTCGAATGCATGAAAATGTCATCAAGCTTAGCGGATGCTCTGTGCCATCGGACATCCATCCAGGATTTGATTCTGAGGGAGGATTGTATCTTCTCCAATGATTGTTTTTCAGACGAAAACCAAAGAACAGTAGACTCGAAGGCAATTATAATTGTGTCATTATACTAGCCACGTCCCATTTTTTTTAATTGAGTTATTAAGTTTACCTAGATATGTTTCAAAAGTGAATGAGAAGTAGCCCATAACCAATATTTTACATATTGTCTAACATAATAATAATAATAATAATAATAATAATAATAGCCTAATAGTCCACTCCAAATTTTATTAAACCGAAACGGAAATTCTTTATGCCCAATTGATCGTGAGCCCGGCAGCCACTGAGCAGCGCCAGATCGACGTTGCTCTATCCCTTGTTATTGTTGAACGCCAAACAAGGTAGCAACAACTCCCATCTTTTTACGTCTTTTGGTATGACGCGGCCGGGGTTCGAACCCACGACCTCCCGGTTGTGAGGCGGACGCTCTACTGACTGAGCCAACACTCCGGTTTAATTTGTCCTGTGTTTTCAGATTAGATCATGTTTCATTTTTATTTTTATAGCATGGATTTGTCTAAAATTTACGAACCTAAGATAGCACAAAGCCGCCGTTGCAGAGAATCCGAGTACCAAAATATCTACCAATGTGACCCTTACACAAAACATTACCCGCATTGTAGATAATGAAAGTACTTTATATTATTTTATACATGCAAATATTTTCTATGAAATAGATATTTTTGGAAATATAGAAATATATCATAATCCTTTTAAATTATCACCCTCAATTCAAAAAGCATTGATGCCTTCACTAAGAAAAATTAGTATTTTGGGGGTGTCTAAATGCATTTGACCACGAGCTTATTTCAAGGTGGTATTTTGCCCCCCCCCCCCCCCCTCCCTCCATTTTAGATTTCCAATCAAGAAAACGAAATAATAACTTATATTCAAGTTAGAAAATTATCTCATATAAACCATCAATAAAAATCACAGATTTGCGCTTACACCTCATATATTATAGACATATCCCTTGAGGTTTTCTATGCTGTTAATGCGACCTTGATTAAACAGTGTTGTCTAAAGCATAATTTTTTGATTAGAAGTCAAAGAATTATATTTTTTAATTGAAGTTGAGTGGAAAGTGGGGGCAGGTATCGTTAAACTAAAGGAACCCACATGCTGAATTAACGTCATCTTTTATAACATGACATCAATATATCTATAAACAGTAAAGAAACCATCTTTCACGCAATCTACCAATAAATTTATACAAAACGAAATAGTTGTCAAAAGTTTGCTCTTTAATTGTGCTCACTTTCAAGAATATAGTTGGTACTGACGTTAAAAACGAAATGATATACAAAACAAGAATAATACATTAGTAAAAAATATTATTTAATCATATTAAATACAGTGTCACTGAAATACAAAGGCCTTGTTGTTTAGACGTTATTGGCTACAACCCAAATAAAACTAATCTGTATGATATGAATATCCTATAAGCAATCGCGAACATATTTATTTATACTTTTTCTTCTTCTTCTCTCCCTCTTGTTCATTCTTCTTGCTATTCAAAATACAATAGTCTGAAGAAAAAAATATAGAGTAATAAAAAATACATACTCGCTTATTATTTGAAACAATGATACGATTAAGAGCATGCGGGCTTGTGAATATAGCAAAAATAGCAAAAAAAAACAGTACTTCAAAAGAATCGTTAATTATTATTTTTTTAATCAAGCTTTTAAAATGATGATTAAAAGTGGTGTAGACTCACCTATCTTTTCAGGTGTATGCGTGTGTGTGTGTGTGTGTGTGTGTGCGTGCATATTGGATGGAAAGTTAGATTATGTGGGGTCAAAAACACCTGTGAAATCTCGGATTATTGATTTGATTCAGGAATTTTTAAATAAATACGATTTAGAAGATATATGGAGAAAAAGAAATCCGAATGTAAAGCAATTTACTTTTCGACAAAAGTCGATTAGATTATTGGTTCATACCTCGTAGTATTGAAAAAGTGGTCGGTACGTGTGAGATTTTGATATCAATTACGCCAGATTATTCTGGCCGTAGGCTAGATTTAATCATTTGGTTGATAAGTTTGTTTGGGGGAAATTATATTGGAAATTTAACTGTAGTTCATGTATGGTTAAAGATTTTGTTGAAGGGATGAATAAGGAAATAGACGATTTAACAAATGAATGGTCATTACAGATTTGAATAAACTGGTATTTTGGGATTTTTTAAAGATGAAAATGAGAAGATTTATTATAACATACTCGAGGGAAAAGGCAAAAGTAAGGAGGGTTCAAATAGAAATGTTAGTGAAACAAATTTAGAAAGCAAACTAGTAGTGGGACCCACTAAATATATTGTTGAATTGTATTGAGGAGAAAAGGGATAAATTAAATAAACTGTATGATTTTTCTCGACAGGGCATTAAAATAAAATCTAGAGCAGCTTGGTTTGAAGATGGAGAAAATAATACGCAGTATTTTGAACAGTTGTTTAAATCGAATAAAAGAAAAAGCGTAATTAGGGAGGTGTATAGAGAAAATGGGGAAACTACTAGAGATAAGGAGGAAATTTTAAAGGAAATTAAACTATTTTATAAATATTTATATTCTTTGAGGACTGATACAAATCAAAACGATCCTTTCTTTTTTGATGATATTTTAAAGTTAAATGAACACAAAAGGGAAATATGTGAGGGAACATTAACTAACGATGAATGTTTGAAGGTCTTAAAAGAAATTAAATTGAAATGACGGGTTGACAGTTGAATTTTATTGCATTTTTCGGCCAGCTTTGGGCGATTTGTTAGTAGAAGTATTGAATGAAATATATGAAAGGGGTAAATTAACAGCATCTCAAAAACAAGGAGTTATTACCTTAATTGAGGAAGAATCGAAAAATACTCTCCATATTAAAATTTATCGACCCATCACGCTTTTAAATGTAGATTATAAAATTGTATCTAAGGTTCTAGCAAAGAGGATGAAAGAGGTTTTAAATGAAATAATTCATCATGATCAAGTTGGATATATAAAAGGTAAAGATAAATTGGGGAAGCTGTAAGATTGATAGATGATATGTTATTTTATTCTACGCATTACGGGCAACAAGAGAAAGGGTTTGTATGTGCAGTTGATTTTGAGATAGCTTTCGACTCTGTATCTCATAGATATTTATTTCAATTATTGAAATTGTTCGGTTTGGGAGATTCTTGGGTAAAACTCTTGTATAAGGGGATAAGTAGTTGTGTTATGAACGGTTGTCACTCCACGGGGTATTTTGAAATAGAAAGGGGAGTAAGGCAAGGGGATCCGTTGTCGCCCTATTTATTTTTGGTTGCCATCGAAGTTTTGGCACATGCAAAAAGGAGGGACAACGGTATTGAAGGGATTACATTCGGAAAATTTGAAATGAGACAAGTGTTATATGCAGACGATGTGACAATATTTGTTAAGGATATTGATTCGGTTAGAAGGTTACAATATATTGTTGAATCATTTGAACAAATTAGTGGTCTCAAAGTGAATAAAACAAAGACACATTTTAGATGGATGGGTGAGGATAAAAACAAACCTGAAGGTCCTTTATTTGGAAATTTGGTTAAGGAAATACACATTTTAGGGGTTAGTTATTCATTAGATCAAAGATTAAAAGATGATTTGAATTATAAAGAAATTTTAAGTAAAATTTAAAAAAATTGCTATTATGGTGGAAACAAAGAGATTTAACTATTATGGAAAAATACATTTTGTTAAAAACTTGTGCGCTTTCAAATTTAAATTATATTTCATCTCTCTTTATTGTCCCTCATTGGGTATACAAACAAGTTGCAAAAATTAATTTGAATTTATATTGAGGGGGAATGATTGTATTAAACGGGCAATCATGTATCAGGATTATGACTTTAATTTGGAGGATTAAAAATGATTAATTTTGAAATGTACGTTAATATACACCGCATAATATGGATAAAACGTCTTTTATATGGAGAAAAAAAATTGGGATGGAAATAGTTTTTTCATTATTGCTTACAGTTTGTGGGTCATTAGATTGATTTTTTTATGTGATTATGATATAAAAAAAGATTATGTTCCTTTTTAGATATTCCACCGTACTATATGGAAATGTTGCAAGCATGGCAAGAGACAAATAATTTAAGATATTCGGACGGTTATATAAATCCAATTATTTTTAATAATAGGAATATATGTATAAATGGAAAAACTACATTTGAAAGATACTTGTTTGAAAAAGGGATTTTTCAAGTGAATCACTTGATTGAGAAAGCTCATGTTAAGTCTGTTTAATATTTTGTGAACCTTGGTATGAAAGGTAATAATTTGCTTATGATTATTGATATTTATGATGCGATACCCAGGCTATGGAAAGAAGATTCAGGGTCAATACAATTCTTCGAGGTTGATGTTTTAAGCTATAATACTTATTTTTGTATTTCAGGTAAAAAAAAATATTAAAAAAAAATCAGTTTTTAGATGTGGGTTCAAGAACAATTTATGATTATTCTATAAGAGTACTACAGCAAACGTATGATTTGCAGGTAAGGGATGGGCAAAATAAGTATGATTTTGTAGAGAAACGATTAAAACTAGAAATTTAATTCGTTATGGGGACGAATTAGGTGGTCTGTCTTCACTTCTTATGATAGATTTGATAATGGGAGAAATTATATAGACATATAAACAATGAGGATCATAATGATGATGATCATGATGATATTGCTCGCGAAAGACGGGAATGTATAATCCAGTTTTGAGAAAAAGTCATGTCCCAAAGAGAATACACGCAAAATGTACAAAATTGACATGCCTCCTTTAATCGCAAAAAATACGCCATGATGCCTTTGTCAAAATGAAAAATTGTGACGACTTTGCTCGTAGAGAATTGTCTCAGCTAGAACATATCCAAATTCGGAGGAAAATCGAGCAATATTTACAGAGATACAATCAATGTTCTAAGAATATGCTGACGTCATAATAAGCAAATAGAAATTTTGAGTTCAGAGGCCATTATGATGACGTCATGAGTATATTGAGGGTCAAATGAGACATGAAATCATATCTACAATTCATACTCTATCCAAATATTAAAATGAATTTAGGGGTCAACGGGCATCTTAAAGAGCTACAATGGATTTTGTATTGGCATGTTTTTGCCCATATATGCTATGTATTACAAGAGTTCACACGCAAGTACATGTATCTTAAACGGACGCTCATTCTGTTATTAATGTTCACAAACAGGTAAACAAGGTATCAAAATGCTTGGAAAAATGTACCAAATATGATGACGGAGAAAATTCGGCGATTCTACATTGCAAAATGTCATGACGCGCGAAAACGCGCGCGCATGCGCGTGTGCGCGTTTTTTCTCGAAATGCTTAAAGGTAATACAAAGTTTTGGTATGGGGTCATGAATTTGGTTCAGATGAACATGTTGGAAGCATATACGTTCCTACAATATTCAGTGATCGTTGTCGCGGTCGAAATCGACTCTAAAGTTATGAAATTGTAAATAATAAACACATTATGTTGAATAGCTCCCTCTCAAGTTCAAGATAATAATTAACCTATAAAACAATGTTTATTGACTAAAATCGACCAATTAGCTATTCTCGTTCGGAAATTATATAACATAACTAAATACTCTGAGATTTTCACGGTCGCAGCTACCATTGTACGGCCGTAGGAGCTATTTGAAATTTATCAACATTTACCGGGAGCACCGGTAAATCTTTATATTCAATTTTTCTCGAAAGCAGAAGTGTTTTAGGGGCTAAAATATCTGGTGTTTTTCATACATCCACAGGGGCATCCAAATTTATCAAATTGGTAAAGAATCACATTCACCCATTTTTCAAAATTTCCCAAAACTTTGTAATACCTTTAAACTGACCTGATTCGTACTCTTGTTTAATAGTTAAGTGATTTTGAAAATTTAAAAATTTTGACGCGCACTTACGCGCAGGTCATGACCTTTATTTGACCTTTGATGACATGACCTGTTGACCCTTGACCTGAAGTATATGTGATATGAATAAGAATGACCTTTGATGACGCGTCATGAAGATATGAAGGATAATGTGATTTCACAAAATGGCGCCTGGATGACGTCATGAAGACTTAATGACCTTGAAAATGTTCCTGTCACGTCTCATGACAATGACCTATGACTGTGTCAAAATTGAAAGAAATTAACACAACCGATCATGAGTTATCCTAGGAACAAAAAAGGGGGAGAAATAAAAGTAAAGAATAAATAAATAAATAAATAAATAAAGAAGAAAGAAAATTCTGCCGAAATCAATAGGTGATCTGTCTACGACAGACCACCTAATAAATATTTGTTAGACCAAGAATTACTATACTCATTAGAAAACAAACGAGAATTTCAATTCAGATTATTGCATGGAACCATATATACTAATGAGCATCTTCATAAATTTGGTTTTGTTGGCGCTAATTTATGTTCGTTTTGTAAACAGGAAACAGAAACGTATAAACATGTATTTTTATCCTGCGGGAGCGTTCAAAGGATATGGCAGGCTTTAGTACAACTTCTTGAGTTAAATAAAATTAAAGATTTAGAATGGCGAGATATATTTGATAGGTTGGCAGGCAGTTCATATTGAATAAAACTGTCTTTGTGTGGGGGTGAAGAATGAATTACCCCCACTTGAAATAGATGGTTGTATGTGTCCATATGCTGGTGATCTTTCAAAATTGCTGTTTTACAATCATAATGATCCTCCAGAGCATAATGTGTTATGAACATTATTTCAGAAATGAAATAACTTTTTTTATTTCAACATGAATAAGCTCCTTTCTTCAGGTGGTAATGGAAAATGAAATTTAATTTCGAAATGAGAAACCTCCATGCATGATAGACTCGAGGATGGGAGGGAGGAGGGATAAACTAATCAAAAGTACAATACATATTTAATCGAGCTTGTGTACATACCCTTAGGGATTTGCGTACAGTTGAATTTATATATTTGTGGACAGTCCTAAAATCTTTTCCAGCACATGTTATTAATGTTTTTGAGTATTCCTACAAAAAACAAAAAATTTAACTTGATTTAGAAAGGGGTGAATATTTTCTATGTCTCGTACTGTAATATTTACATTTATTTAAAGAATCTGGCATTATGCGTGTACTGTGATGATTTCCTTTGTGAATCGATCTTAAAAGCATTCATAAATCAGCTCCTGAAAATATTTGTAAGGATAGTATTACGACAGGAGATTAAAATTGGTATTTGATTTTGAGGTAAAAAAACATTCTTGCCTGATAGGTTCGAGGGGGGTAAACGAATCAGGTAACATTATATAGGTAACCAAGCCTGTTTATATACCCAAAGGGATCGGAGTACAGTAAAGAAAAATTAGTCAGTCCTAATTCTTTTCCAGCGCATGTTTTTAAAGATTTGTAGTTTTCCTACAGAAAGTTAAACAAACATTTGATTTAGAAAGGGATAATTTTGTTGTCCTTGTATTGTAACATTTACTTAATTGAAGAAACGTAATGCAATTATTTATAGTAGTAGTAGCTAGTAGTTTGTTTGTTTTTATATATTCACCATGTAAAATAATTGTTTTTAGATATATGAATTAAGTGGGTTACATCAAGATAGAATATATACTAAAAACAGTGCATAATCAAATAATGTTTGAAGCACAACTTCCCTAACATAACATAGCTAATAATTATTAGGTTGAGGTAGAACATGGCTTAAAGGGATTGGGTAACTTTGTCTCAGATGCTGGAACAAAATCCTGGATTTAGCTCATGCTGCAATGATAATTATAAACCTTTAGGTCAGTCGGGAACCCCATGACTTTTACAAGCCGATCGCCTATCTGATTATCAAGATATTTATGATTGGAAATCGAAATCAAATTTTGCGTTTTCCTAACGATTTTCATAACACTACAGTCTACTGGGGCGAATGAGTATAGTAAAACCGGTCACTCAAAGATTTTTTACTTTGTGGAGGCACTTCATGATCATTTTGAAGCACAATTTGTTTAGGGCTTCAGTATTACAACATATTACAGACACTGATAGCACGTAGGACCATGCATCACAGATTTAACAACAAGTCCCTGGTTAAACGATGCCTTTAAAATAAGACATTCTGTTGTTACAAAAATTAAGAAACAAAATAAATGTTTAAATCAAAATCATGCCCCTTAAGCTATGGTCACAAATCAGAGCAGCGACCGACCGATCAGTAGCCTGCTCGGTCGCTGCTGGAATTTAGGCATCGCCCGGCGATTTTTGGAGAAGTCGAGCAGGCTGTAGAGCCCCAGCGATGCCTGGGCGGTGACCTGTCGCTTTTCCGTCGGTCGCCGGTCGATTTTAGGTCAAAACTCGGCGAAATCGCGGAGCTTTTTCGCGCGGTCACGGTGTCCCGGCAGTGACCGACCGGTGACCCTCCGATTGCCGGGCGGTCTCCCACCAGCCACCGGATGATTTTAAAGAATTTGCCTGGCGGCCGGCCAGTGACCGGCGGGGCTCCAAAATACGCCCGGTGCCTGGCCGTTCGCCGCCCGGGCACCGAACTAATCGAGCGTTCGCCGCCGAGCGATTTAGGTCAAAAATCGAAGCCGCTAGGTCAAAGGCTGCCGACCGATTTTGGACTCGCCGTCCAGTGACCCACTGATCTCCCAGCGGCGACCGGGCGGCGACTGCTCGACAGCCTTTGACCTAGGGGCTTCGATTTTTGACATAAATCGCTCGGCGGTGAACGCTCGATTAGGTCAGCGCCCGAGCGGCGACCGCGCGGTCGCCGAGCGTAGTCTGGTCGGCGAGTGAAAGTGAGCAGGCGCCGCCCGAATTTTAACTCCGCGCTAAAGCTATGGTCACAAATCTGAGCAGCGACCGACCGATCAGTAGCCTGCTCGGTCGCTGCTGGAATTTAGGCATCGCCCATCGCCCATCGCCGGGCGGCGACCGCCCAGGCACCGAGCGTATTTTGGGCGGCGAGTGAAAAGTGAGCAGGCGCCGCCCAAATTTTAACTCTGCGCTAAAACTTCAGCGGCGGCCGAGCGATGCCCTAAAAACGAGCGGTGCCTGGGCGGCCGCCGCTCGGTGGCCGGGCAAAATTGGCTAAAAACTCGCCGCTCGGCCGCCGAGCAGGCTACTTTTGGGTAATGTGACCATAGCATTAGCGTATTTATACAACAAGCAAAACAAGGGAATAGTGATTGGAGAAGCAGTACAGTATCATTATCCTCATTAAAGTATAGTATTAATGACTGCTTTCAGAGAAATAGTTGTTTTTATACGCTCAAGGGAAGGTTAGAATTGTGCTATTACCCGAGGCGTGCCGAGGGCAATAGCCCAATTGTAACCTTCCCGAGAGCGTATAAAAACAACTATTTCTCGAATATTAAAGCAGTCATTAATACTTTTATATGCCGAAAAAAAAACAGACTAAAAAATAAAAAATAAAAAAAAAAAAAAAAAAAAAAACTTTGTGATGGGATGGGATGGGATTCGATCTCTTGCGTTCAAAAGGTGATGTAACTAAACTCAGCGCCTTAAACCGCTCGGCCAGTCACCAGTCGCGCTCTGTCACCATAGATAGCAGTTTTTTCTAATATATACATTAAAATGGATTGAAAACGGCTTCGCGTGGTGGATGCTTCGCCGCTGCTCCATTAAACGGGCCCTTCTTTTACTTTTGCAATGCATATACGCACGAACTTAGATCAAGATCTATCGGCAGATGTTGTTTTTTTGTTTTTGGAAGTTTATTTTCGTCTTCATGTCAACAATGCAAGATAAAATTGTCGGTAAGATCGATCGAGATTCAATTGTATTGAAATTACCGACCAATTCTTCGCACACGTACGGTATCCTCGATCGCTCAGACCATTTTTTAACATGTAAACCTATGGGGGTAACCATGGAGACTTAACTATTTTCCCGTTAACCATGGTTATTGGGATTTTAGAACTGTTTTAACCATGGTTACTGGGAATTTTCGGGAACAGTTAAAGTTTATGAATGCAATTTCGACCAATCAGATTGCTGGATTACTTAAGTGAGGTATATAATTATTATTATTATCTGTATCATTACCATCTTTATTTATCAATTTTCAACAGGTTCAAAAGTTATACATAGGAGGTTGTACTCTAGATAGCATTGATCCATCAGCATCACGTGACCTAGCCAGGTTTCTTTGTCTTCAGCCTTGTCTCATTGACCTGACGATTGGGCTCAACGATACGTATTACGAGCCAACGCTTCTACATGATGAATTCTACCACGAACTTGCTCGTCTTGCTTCTTCCTCAAATGTAATTTCTAAGGCTTGTCACTTTTTATCAAAGTAAATTGATATTTTATACGTAGATAGATCAAATCGAAAGATGATATTTTCTAGTAATCAAACAAGAGAGATCAAAAGTTTAATATAGGACATAAGAATCAAAATTGATTTCTGAGTCTTTGTGGTCTTATATCTCTTGGATATATGTATTGTTTATGATAATCATATTTCATATTATTCATTACTTCTTTCTTACTTGCCTAAAAGAATTGAGAAGTTGAAGGTGATATGTAATGACGTAGACACTTATTCTTTGTATATATTGACATGGGCTGATAAATTAATAATTAAATTTCTTTCGAAAACCAAGTATTCGTATGCATACACCAGTGATTATTTTGTTTTAAATCGTTCTTATCCAATCAAATATGACCCCCTGAAACTATTTGTTCGGCTTAACATAACAACAGAAATTAAAATTGGTATTTAATTTCGAGGTGAAAAACATTATTGTCTGATAGATTCGAAAGGGGGTATATATGAAACGGGGTAACATTAAATAACTAATAAAGATCAGGCCTGTCTTTATACCCAAATGGATCGGAGTACAGTAAAGGAAAATTAAACAGTCCTAATTCACCTCCAGCGCATGTTTGTAAAGGTTTGTAGTATTCCTATAGAAGGTTAAACAAACATTTGATTTAGAAAGAGGTAATTTTTGTCCTTGCCTTGTAAAATTGAAGAAACGTATTGCAATTACTTGTCGTAGTAATAACTAGTAGTAGTAGTAGTAGGGATGGAGTAGTATCATTGTCATAATTAAAATTATTACAATTTACAGCAACATTACCATCTGCATTTATCACTTTTCAACAGGTTCAAAAAATATCCATAAAAGCTCTTTATCTTGAGAAGAATGATCTATCAGCATCACGTGACCTAGCCAGGTTTCTCTGTCTTCAGCCTTGTCTCATTGACCTGATGATATGGCTCAACGATCCGAATTACGGGCCAACGCTTCTACACGATAAATTCTACCACGAACTTGCTCTTTTTGCTTCTTCCTCAAAGGTTATTTTTAAGGTTCTTCACTCTTTATCAAAATAAATTATGCCAGTGATAGGTAGATAGATCAAATCGAAAGGTGATATTTTCTATTAATCAAACAAGAAAGATTAAAAGTTTAACATAGGACATAAGAATCTAATTTGATTGCTGAGTCTTTGCGGTCTTATATCTCTTGGATATATGTATTGATTATGATAATCATTTTTTATATTATTCATTAATTCTTTCTAACTTGCCAAAAAGAATTGAGAAGTTGAAGATGATATGTACTGACGTAGACACGTATTCATTGTATATATTTACATTGGCTGATAAATTAATAATTAAATTTCTTTCGAAAACCAAGTATTCGTATGCATACACCAGTGATTATTTTGTTTTAAATCGTTCTTAACCAATCATATATGACTCCCTGAATATATTTGTTAGGCTTAGCATTACAACAGAAATCAAAATTGGTATTCAATTTCGAGGTGAAAAACATTATTGTCTGATAGATTCGAAAAGGGTATATATGAAACGGGGTAACATTAAATAAGTAATAAAGATCAAGCCTGTCTATATACCCAAATGGATCGGAGTACAGTAAAGGGAAATTAAACAGTCCTGATTCTTCTCCAGCGCGTGTTTGTAAAGGTTTGTAGTATTCCTATTGAAGGTTAAACAAACATTTGATTTAGAAAGAGGTAATTTTTGTCCTTGCCTTGTAAAATTGAAGAAACGTATTGCAATTACTTGTCGTAGTAATAACTAGTAGTAGTAGTAGTAGGGATGGAGTAGTATCATTGTCATAATTAAAATTATTACAATTTACAGTAACATTACCATCTGCATTTATCACTTTTCAACAGGTTCAAAAAGTATCCATAAAAGCTCTTTATCTTGAAAGGAATGATCCATCAGCATCACGTGACCTAGCCAGGTTTCTCTGTCTTCAGCCTTGTCTCATTGACCTGATGATATGGCTCAACGATCCGAATTACGAGCCAACGCTTCTACACGATGAATTCTACCACGAACTTGCTCTTTTTGCTTCTTCCTCAAAGGTAATTGTTTAGGTTCCTCACTTTTTATCAAAATAAATCATGCCATTGATACGTAGATAGATCAAATCGAAAGGTGATATTTTCTAGTAATCAAACAAGAAAGATCAAAAGTTTAACATTGGACATAAGAATCTAATTTGATTGCTGAGTCTTTGCGGTCTTATATCTCTTGGATTTATGTATTGGTTATGATAATCATATTTTATATTATTCATTACTTTTTTCTTACTTGCCTAAAAGAATTGAGAAGTTGAAGGTGATATGTAATGACGTAGACACTTATTCTTTGTATACAGGGCGTATCATAATAAAGGATATTGAAGTTTAATGACGATTTATATGAAAACTACTGATTTCATAATCAAGCATTTTATGTCTGTTGTAAAGGACAGAATGTCCTCTTGTTAATGACACCCCGATCATACTACTACTGTCACAGTTGACTGAATAACAAAGCATTGCTGTCCACCATGTGAAAGGTGCACTGTGACAAGTTAGCATTCACAGATAAATTCTAAAGATTAGTGCTTGTGTCAGCCCAGACATATTGAAATGCTGAACAATGAGTGGATTATGTGTCTAAGAAGGAAATGTTATCAAACTTGGCACAGTGCAACTTTCACATGGTGGACAGCAATGCTTTGTTATTCAGTCAACTGTGACAGTAGTAGTATGATCGGGTGTCATTAACAAGAGGACATTCTGTCCTTTACAACAGACATAAAATGCTTGATTATGAAATCAGTAGGTTTTATATAAATCGTCATTAAACTTCAATATCCTTTATTATGATACGCCCTGTATATTTACATGGGCTGATAAATTAACAATTACATTTCTTTCTAAAACCAAATATACGTATGCATACACCAGTGATTTAAAAAAAAAATTAAAATCGTTCTTAGCCAATCATATATGACCATCTGAAAATATTTGATAGGCTTAACATTACAACAGAAATTAAAATTGGTATTCAATTTCGAAGATAAAAACATCTTTGCGTGATATAGATTCGAGGGGGATATATGAATCACGGTAACATTAAATAGGTAATGAAGCCTGTCTATATCCCCGAATGGGTCGGAGTTCAGTAAAGAAAAATGAAACAGTCCTAATTCATCTCCAGCGCATGTTTGTAAAGGTTTGTAGTATTCCTATAGAAGGTTAAACAAACATTTGATTCAGAAAGGGGTGATTTTTGTCCTTGCCTTGTATTGTAACATTTACTTAATTGGAAAAAACTTATTGCAATTATTTGTAGTAGTAGTAGCTAGTAGAAGTAGTTGGAAAAGGAGTAGTGTCATTATCCTAATTAAAAATATTATTATTAAGTGTATCGTTACAATCTTCATTTATCACTTTTCAACAGATTCAAGAGTTATACATAGGAGTGCGTACTCTAGACAGGAATGATCCATCAGCATCACGTGACCTAGCCAGGTTTCTCTGTCTTCAGCCTTGTCTCATCGACCTGACGATTGGGCTCAACGATACGGCCTACGGGCCAACGCGTCTACACGATGAATTCTACCACGAACTTGCTCTTCTTGCTTCTTCCTCAAAGGTCATTTCTAAAGTTTGTCACTTTTTATCAAAGTAAATCTTACCACTGATACGTGGATAGATAAAATCGAAAGATGATATTTTCTAGTACCCGAACAAAGATATTACGGAAGTTTGACATAGGACATAAGAATCTTAATTGATTGCTGAGTAAAGAAAATTGAAACAGTCCTAATTCATCTCCAGCGCATGTGTGTAAAGGTTTGTACTATTCCTACAGAACGTTAAACAAACATTTGATTTAGAAAGGGGTAATTTTTGTCCTTGAGTTGTATTGTAACATTTACTTAATCGAAGAACGGTATTGCAATTATTATTTGTATTAGTAGTAGTAATTAGTAGTAGTAGTAGTAGTAGTAGTAGTAGGAGTAGTATCCTTATCATAATTAAAAATATTATTATTAACAATAACATTACCATCTGCATTTATCACTTTTCAAAAGGTTCAAAAATTATCCATAAAAGCTCTTTTACTTGAGAGGAATGATCTATCAGCATCACGTGACCTAGCCAGGTTTCTCTGTCTTCAGCCTTGTCTCATCGACCTGACGATTGGGCTCAACGATACGGCCTACGGGCCAACGCGTCTACACGATGAATTCTACCACGAACTTGCTCTTCTTGCTTCTTCCTCAAAGGTCATTTCTAAAGTTTGTCACTTTTTATCAAAGTAAATCTTGCTATTGATACGTACATAGATAAAATCGAAAGATGATATTTTCTAGTAACCAAACAAGAAATTACAGACGTTTAACATAGGACATAAGAATCTAAATTGATTTCTGAGTCTTTGCGGTCTTATATCTCTTGGATATATGTATTGATTATGATAATCATATTTTATGTACTTCTTTCTTACTTGCCTAAATGAATTGAGAAGTTGAAGATGATATGTAATGACGTAAACACGTATTCATTGTATATATTTACATGGGCTGATAAACTAATAATTAAACTTCTTTCGAAAACCAAATATACGTATGCATACACCAGTGATTATTTTCATTTCATCGTTCTTAACCAATCATATTGTATGACCCACTGAAATATTTTTTTGGCTTACCATTACAACAGAAATTAAAATTGGTATTCAATTTCGAAGTTAAAAACATCTTTGCCTGATAGATTTGAGGGGGGATATATGAATGACGGTAACATTAAATAGGTAATGAAGCCTGTCTATATCCCCGAATGGATCGGAGTTCAGTAAAGAAAAATGAAACAGTCCTAATTCATCTCCAGCGCATGTTTTTAAAGGTTTGTAGTATTCCTATAGAAGGTTAAACAAACTTTTGATTTAGAAAGGGGTAATTTTTGTCCTTGCCTTGTATTGTAACATTTACTTAATTGGAAAAAACTTATTGCAATTATGTGTAGTAGTAGCAGCTAGTAGAAGTAGTTGGAAAAGGAGTAGTGTCATTATCCTAATTAAAAATATTATTATTAAGAGTATCGTTACAATCTTCATTTATCACTTTTCAACAGATTCAAAAGTTATACATAGGAGTGCGTACTCTAGACAGGAATGATCCATCAGCATCACGTGACCTAGCCAGGTTTCTCTGTCTTCAGCCTTGTCTCATCGACCTGACGATTGGGCTCAAGGATACGGCCTACGGGCCAACGCGTCTACACGATGAATTCTACCACGAACTTGCTCTTCTTGCTTCTTCTTCAAAGGTCATTTCTAAAGTTTGTCACTTTTTATCAAAGTAAATCTTGCCACTGATACGTGGGTAGATAAAATCGAAAGATGATATTTTCTAGTACCCGAACAAAGATATTACGGAAGTTTGACATAGGACATAAGAATCTTAATTGATTGCTGAGTAAAGAAAAATGAAACAGTCCTAATTCATCTCCAGCGCATGTGTGTAAAGGTTTGTACTATTCCTACAGAACGTTAAACAAACATTTGATTTAGAAAGGGGTAATTTTTGTCCTTGCGTTGTAATGTAACATTTATTTAATCGAAGAAACGTATTGCAATTATTTGTAGTAGTAGTAGTATTAGCAGTAGTAGTAATAGTAGTAGTAGTAGTAGAAGTAGTAGTAGTAGGTGTAGTATCATTATTATAATTAAAATTATTACAATTTACAGTAACATTACCATCTGCATTTATCACTTTTCAACAGGTTCAAAAATTATCCATAAAAGCTCTTTATCTTGAGAGGAATGATCTATCAGCATCACGTGACCTAGCCAGGTTTCTCTGTCTTCAGCCTTGTCTCATCGACCTGACGATTGGGCTCAAGGATACGGCCTACGGGCCAACGCGTCTACACGATGAATTCTACCACGAACTTGCTCTTCTTGCTTCTTCCTCAAAGGTCATTTCTAAAGTTTGTCACTTTTTATCAAAGTAAATCTTGCCACTGATACATGGATAGATAAAATCGAAAGATGATATTTTCTAGTACCCGAACAAGAAATTACAGAAGTTTAACATAGGACATAAGAATCTAAATTGATTTCTGAGTCTTTGCGGTTTTATATCTCTTGGATATCTGTATTTATTATGATAATCATATTTTATATTATTCATTACTTCTTTCTAACTTGCCGAAAAGAATTGAGAAGTTGAAGATGATATGTACTGACGTAGACACGTATTCATTGTATATATTTACATGGGCCGATAAATTAATAATTATCTGTTTTCGAAAATCAAATATACGTATGCATACCAGTGATTATTTCAATTTTAACTCGTTCTTCATTATGACCCCCTGAAACTATTTGTTATGCTTAGCATTACAACAGAAATTAAAATTGGTATTCAATTTTGAGGTAAAAAACATCTTTGCCTAATGGATTCGAGAGGGGATGAATCACAGTAATAATAAACAGGTGACCAAGCCTGTCTATATATCCAATGGATTGGTGTGGTTTACAGTGAAGACAAATGAAACGTCCTAATTCTTCTCCAGCGAATGTTTATAAAGGTTTGTAGTATTCCTACAGAAAGTTAAACAAATTTTTGATATAAAAGGGGTAATGTTTGTCCTTGCCTTGTATTGTAACATTTACATAATTGAAGAAACGCAGTGCACTTATTTGTAGCAGTAATAGCTAGTAGTAGGAAAAGGAGTAGTATCATTATCATGATTAAAATTATTATTACTTACAGTAACGTTGCCATCTTCATTTACCACTTTTCAACAGGTTCAAAAGCTATCCATAGGAGTTTATTCTCTAGCGAGGAATGATCAATCAGCATCACGTGACCTAGCCAGGTTTCTCTGTCTTCAGCCTTGTCTCATCGACCTGACGACTGGGCTCAAGGATACGAATTACGGGCCAACGCGTCTACACGATGAATTCTACCACGAACTTGCTCTTCTTGCTTCTTTCTCAAAGGTCATTTTTAAAGTTTCTCACTTTTTATCAAAATAAGTCTAGCCAGTGATACGTACGTAGATCAAATCGAAAGATGATATTTGCTAGCACCTGAACAAGAAAGATCAGAAGTTCAACATAGGACATAAGAATCCAATGTATTTCTGAGTCTTTGCGGTCTTATATCTCTACATGTATTGATTATCCAATCCAATCCAAAAGATATTTGATATAGCGCCTTTTCCTTGCAGTTACAAAGCGCTCCACACATGCTCGACAATGATAATCATATCTTAAACTGTCCTATGTTAAACTTCTGATCTTTCTTGCTCGGGTACTAAAAACTATCATCTTTCGATTTAATATATCTACGAATTAATGGCAATATGTAGGCCTACTTTGATAATAAGTGAGAAACCTTGAAAATTACCTTTGAAGAAGAAGAGAATAAACTCCTATTAATAGAAATTAAAAGAATTGAGAAGTTGAAGATGATATGTAATGACGTAGACACGTATTCATTGTATATAATTTACATGGGCCGATAAATTAATAATTAACTTTTTTCGAAAACCAAATATACGTATGCATACCAGTGATTATGTTCATTTTAAATCGTTCTTATCCAATCAAATATGACCCCCTGAAACTATTTATTCGGCTTAGCATAACAACAGAAATTAAAATTGGTATTCAATTATGAGTTTAAAAATATCCTTGCCTGATAGGTGTGTGGGGGCGATAAATGAATGACGGTAACATTAAATAGGAAATCAAGCCTCTCTATATATTCAAAGGGGTTGTGGAATACAGTAAAGAAAAATTAAACACTCCTGATTCTTCTCCAGCGAATGTTTATAGCTTTCCTACAGAAGTTTAACAAAAATTTGATTTAGAAAGAGTAATTTCTTTCCTTGCCTTAATTGTGATGTAACATTTAAAACATTGACGAAACACATTGTCATTATTATATGTAAGTATTAGTAACTAATATTAATATCAGTAGTATTAGCAGCAGCAGCAGCAGCAGCAGCAGCAGTAGTAGTAGTAGTAGTAGTATTAGTAGTAGTTCTAGTACTAGTAGGATTTTTTGAAGGGGGGGGTTAAAATCGGACCAAAAATTTCGCAACGACTCAGCCAGCCGCTGAATAAGCGGGGGGGGGGGGGGGGGGGGGGGGGGGGGAGGTAAGAGGACATTTTTTTATATTTTTTTGTCCCGAAATTTGAAATTTTGACCCATTGACATTCCGTTCCGTTGGGGGGGGGGGTAAGGTCATCTATAAGGATTTTTTGTTTAAATTATTTTTTTATATAAAAAAAAAAATCAAAAGGGGGGGTTCAAAAAAAAAACATACACATCAAAAAAACTCAAGGGGGGTTTAACCCCCCCCCCCCTGCGTACGCGCCTGGGTTCACGTGCACTCATTGACCGACAGTGAGACATATAGACTATATACAGTATAAACAAAATTTAAAAAAAGTGAGAAGTGCAAGTAATTACATGTTTGGCTGCTTAGTTTACAGGGGTTGAAATCCAGCAGTAGGCTGCAAGCATGACTTTGTGACAGTAGGGATGGCAGCCTCCTGGAAAGTAGCTAGTGAGGGTGTGTTAACAGCTACATTTGTATTTCATTTTGTCATGGTACGTGAATAGAAAGAGTATTTAAATGTATCTACAGTAGCATATGGTATGTGAGTTTGAGGGGGTGGAATATATAGTCTGGGTATGAAAGAGGCTGGAGTAATGGCATGTGGGAGTGGAATATTGGGATAGACTTTGAAAGGCATGGTTGCTCGTGCAAAAAGACGGCGAGAGTGCAGTGCATGGATCCAAATTTAGCTGCAATGAAGCATGCTCTTCTGGTAGTCTCGATGGATGAAACGATTGGTGGCTTTCTGTACACTCTCAAGATCTCCAGTGCAGATGGTTGTGTGATGGTTCCAGACCTCAGCACCGTATTCCATCTGTGGTCGCACAACGGCTTGGTAGCTAGGCGATGTTCGTTATTTCTTCGGAGCAGGCCGGTGATAATAAAGTCCTCCTAAGAAATCCCAGTGTGCGATTGCATGGCTTTGTGGCAGATTTGCTGGCAGTGGAGGTTCCAACGTATATCATGTGCTATTTTTAAACCCAGATATTCGTATAGGCAGTTTTACGAGTTGTTATTATCTCTAATTTCTGAACAGATTGAAAAGCTCTGCATAGACTGCAACCTGGAGAAAAATGATCCAACGGCATCGCGTGCCTTAGCCAAGTTTCTATGTCGTCTGACTTTTCTCACCGACCTGACGATGAAGGACTCTAGTAAACTAAGGGTACATGATGATTTCTACCATGAGATTTCTCTTCTTGCTTCTTTCTCAAAGGTAAAGTAACAAATAAATGATTAATACGTGTTTTTTTATTTTTATAATTATGATTATGTATAATATTTTAGGCATCCCCTGATGCATTTCCTGGAGTCGGAAGAAAAGGCTTACGGGTTATAGGAATTTTACATTCCTTTTTTTCTTCCCCGCAACTTCGGGAGGTGCAGCAGGGGAAGCCAATTTTATTCTTTCATACTTTGTATTCTATGTGCCATTCTATTGTTCCTTGTATAGTATGTTTGAAATGCCAAATAAATAATAATAATAATAATAATAATAAACATTGTTTATTTCTCCCACGGTCCGTCAATAACAAAAAAGGTGTTGTCGGCGACCCGGGGAAGGGGGTTTGGGGCGGAAGAACGCCTTACACAGCTCATCAAGTAGGGTCTTCAAAGCCTTGATTTTAAGAAAACTTCCTAAAATAAAATCTGAAGATAATCTGAAGACTGTTACACTTTGTTTTCAATTAGACCGTCGCTCCTTAGATCAAGTTGCTTTAAAAATTGTCACATTGTTTCTCTCTGGTATTTAAAGGAAATGACGTCTGAACAGAATGGTAGAAAAGTTGTGAATAAAAGGTTACGATCTAAACAAGAATATTCCAGCAGCATCGCATGATGAATTTTTGTTATGATATTGTTAGTCTAGCTTCTACCTCAGAAATATGAAAACATTACTCTTGCGGCGATTATAATCTTTAAGAATTAATGTCAATGACAAGTTTCCCATTTGTTCGAATGACGCGCTCCAGATAAATGTAATGCATTATAACCACTGAAATCATTGAAAAACAAATTATACAAGAAAGAATAAATGAAGAAAAGTATAAAGAAGTTCCATATTTCAAGACAACTGCCGAAAGATAAAAGACCTTTAAAAACCAAATATATTACAACACCATGTCATCAGTCAGCAGACCTATTATTCACCTTTATGACTATAGCATCACCCCCACCCCATCTTTCTCTTTCTCTTTCTCTCTCTCTGTCATTTCCTCTCTCTATCTTTTTTTTTCTCTCTCTCTCTCTCTCGCCCTCTCTCTCTCTCTCTCTCTCGCCTTCTCTCTCTCTCTCTCTCTCTCTCTCCCGTAATACATCATTCCCTCTTTCCTGATAATGACAATGACTTTGCATTCTTATTTGTATAGCCTCGCGCCTGTTACAGTTGACACTTCTGGCGCTCCTTTTTTTTATCATGTCCATAATTGATTATTATTTTATAGACATTACTAATGTTGTATATCTCTTCAGCTCCAAATGTGACTATTGCGTTCTTTTTTTAATTCTTTTTATTATTACAGGGTCGTTTCTTCAAAGAAAATCTCCATCGGAATATGTGGTCAACCAAACTACAACAACTACAACTACAACAAAAACAACTACAACAACTCTGTGCAATTGGTCATTTGGAGACATCTGGTGTATCTGGTCGGAAGGACCGCATTCGTGTTCCCAAAATCTCCGGTAAAGGGGTATACTTTTCGCGCGACAAAGTCCGACCCGAGAATTGTATTTTAAAAAAGGGGGGTGTATTTGACTTTTCACCAGTAGATTTCTTTTAAAAGGGGGTGATTTTTTTTTCTCTCTCTCTCTTTGGACTCCTGAGAAATTTGAAAAGGGGGTCATAAAATATCTTGAGTATCATAGATAGGGGTACATTGAGGAAAAGCCAGCGAAAAGCCCGCGAAAGGGGGGGGGGGGTTCAGAAATGTTGGCAGTCCTGAGATAGGGGGTGCTTTTAAAGGGAGGGAACAAGCATACACGTACCCTAAATAACACTGAATGGGGATGGGGTGGGAACAGTGGCGTACGCAGGATTTTTTCAAGGGGAGGGTTTTCAAATCGGGCCCAAAATTTCGCAACGACTCAGCCAGCCGCTGAATAAGCGGGGGAGGGGGGGGGGGGGGGGGATAAGAGGACACTTTTTTTGTTGGGGGGGGGGGGTCTCGAAATTTGAAAAATTGACATTTTGTCCAGTTGGGGGGGGGGGGGGGTAAGGTCAGCTTCTTTAGGTCAGCCATGGGAATTTTTTTTTTTTTTTTTTTTTTTTTTAATTTAGGTCACCAATTTTTTAATTTTTTTATTATTATTATTATTTTTTTTTTTTTAATTTATTTTTAAAAAAAAATTTAAATTTAAAAAAAAAATCAAAAGGGGAGGGTTTTCCAAAATAACATACAAAAAACATACACATAAAAAAAACTCGAATGGGGGGGGGGGGGGGGTTTAACCCCAAAACCACCCCCCTGCGTACGCGCCTGGGTGGGAACAACCATTAAGCCCCTGGATAACCTCGCCATTTTATCTCACATCTGAAGGTGTGTATGAAAGCCAAGCCTTAGAAATGTGAATTCCACATTGCATTTTCACCTACAATGAGATTAAAAGCAGTACAACCGTACAACGGTATGTATAATGATAAAAATATTCTGTGCATTCACCCAAAAAGTAATAATTGTAATAGTTGAAACTTATTTCAGCGGTCCATCCACACGTCATATCTATATATAATTAAGAAATTTAAAATAATTCTTTCTGTATAAACAGCATAGTGTCAGACGAAGTGTCTAAATCTTTATATTTGTATTTTTGTTGTTAACACAGATTCATATGAAACTGACAACAGCGTACTTATAGAACCCGGGTAAGTAGCATTAATTATATACCTCATTTAAGAAATCCAGCCATCTGATTGGTCAAAATTGCATTCATAAACTTTAACTATTCCTGTAAAATTCCCGGTAAAATTCCAAACCCA
The DNA here is from genome assembly GCF_000002235.5 of Strongylocentrotus purpuratus. Classification (NCBI taxonomy): domain Eukaryota; kingdom Metazoa; phylum Echinodermata; class Echinoidea; order Camarodonta; family Strongylocentrotidae; genus Strongylocentrotus; species Strongylocentrotus purpuratus. The sequence continues at coordinate 31,512,035 of NW_022145599.1, read as the reverse complement.
TGTATTAGTTCTAAATAATAGTTCTAAAATCCCAGTTACCATGGTTACCGGGAAAATAGTTCAGTCTTGCTGAAAAACCCATAGGTTCACATGTTAAAAACTGGTTTGAGCGATCGAGGATACCGTACTTGTGCGAAGAATTGGTCGGTAATTTCAAACCGAAGGCAAAAATGGCTGAATAAACTCTCCCAAGATTTCAACTTCTTGATGATGATCAAATGCAAGACTTGCTGACAGCAGGGACATGCTAGACAGAGCACCAAAAAGGGTACGTTAAATTGTCCATATTTTTTTCTTCAAAAGTCTAGGCCTAGATTCTAGTAAGTAGGTCTAGTACTAGTAGTGCTAAAATCCTTCCCGCGTAGAGATTGCACGGAATTTAGATTGCACACATTCCTATTCATTGGCATTGCGCACTGGCATTGCATTGCAAACTGATATTGCTCGTGATTCTGAAGGAGATACTCAATAAGTGAGGTGTCATATGGAAGCACAGGTTCTTCTCCGTATTCCCCACAGGGCTGGCCCACCCTCAAAATTGTAAAAATATCTTGTAGGACTAGAATCTAGATTTAGTCTACTCTCAAAGATACACTCATAAAAAACAACCGTGCAGATAAACTAGAGAAAGGCCAAGGTGGTGTCATAAGTTGACTCTTTTGTTTTCGGCGTACAAAAGTATTAACGACTGCTTTAATATTCGAGAAATATTTGTTTTTATACGCTCTCGGGAAGGTTATAATTGGGCTATTGCCATCGGCACGCCTCGGGAAATAGCACAATTCTAACCTTCCCTTGAGCGTATAAAAACGACTATTTCTCTCAAAGCAGTCATTAATACTATATTATGTTTGACACAATCATTGATATTTTAGTTTGTCTTTAAGTATATCCATTTTATCATGCATCTGTGGATTAGTTAATCTTTTAATGATATTATCTTATTATATTTTATTATCTCCCACTTCACTATTAAACGTCGTTTGGCAAGATATTAAGCTGGCTGTGCAACATTATTTCGACCGGGTGTAGTAACTGCATGGGTATTGGGCTTGCATGTTGTGCACTGATAGCCGTTGACAAAACAAAAGACAGATAGAAACGTGAAATCATGATTATGCTCTAAATAGGAATATCTTCATTATATCCTCTCATTATTACTATCATCGTTACCATCATTTTCATTATCATCATCGTCATTATTACTGTGGTTGCTTTTTTATAATTGATTACTGCTACTAATGATTCATTTTTTTTGCATTTCATTTAATCCTCGCTTGGCTACTGCCTCCCCTTTCCCCTACTCCATCCACCTCTCTTTCTCTATTTATGTATCTCTCTCTCTCTCTCTCTCTCACTTTCTTTCATTCTCTTCTGTCTCATACTCTCTCTCTCTCTCTCTCTCTCTCTATATATATATATATATTGCCTTTTCATACCCGGCCTTAACAAAAAATCAACACCGTCCTGTTTTGTACCTTGTAAGATTACTATCTCAAAAAGAACTTGTGTATGCATCCAAACTTAATAGTAGGAGCGGTTCTAGAAGAATATATAATTTGGGCGCTTTGGGGGAGGGAGGAACTTGTATTCATTTAATACATGTCTCGCGAAATTTGGGAGGCTTGAAGAATTTGGGGGTACTTGAGCCCACCCCACCCCACCCCCCCCCCCCCCCCCACCCTAAAAAAAAAAACCTCCCACAGCCACCGGTTCTTATACATATCATTATATTGAATTTTTGACACTAGAAATGAAGAAGCGAACACAGACCAAGGTGGGAGAGATGAGGATCAAAGCTCACCCCAAGGAAGAGGCGAAACAAGACGGACAGGGAGGCACCATGACATGAGTAAGCACTTGGCTGCCATATTTTTTTTATAAATTCTAAATTAATTCAACTTAAACTTTGGGGGGGGGGGGTTGGAATCAGTAAAGCATGTTTTTAATCATCATTCTGCATGTTTTAGAATTCAAAATTGGGTCCTACTGAACTTTTCATAATATAGACATTTGAAACGATAGAGTATTCTTATCCGGTTGTGTAGACTATTCTGACATTAAACACAATCTATGATGAATATATATTCAGGGCGCCCCAAAAGAAAAAAAATGAGATTTTGATTGGCAACCTCTTAAAAATTAATTCATCATCGTCAAAAAGGAATTAGGAAATATTATGATCACAGCACCTACGAAATTTCTATTGAGTACTATTAAGTACTTTTTAACATTTTTCAAATCACAATGTAGTTTCTTTTTTCTTTTTTTTAACACGGGATTGTGCAGATGAGCTTTCCTAGCTTTGAATCAGCAAAAGTAATGTAACTTTTCTGATATTCGTGTGTCAATCTCTCCTAAATTATAACTCTTTTTACCTTTGTGTAACTTTATCATTTAAAGTAGAGGTGTCGTGGTTGAGTGGATATGTCACCGGACTGTGGATCACAAAGTCCGCGGTTCAAGTCCCGCCACGGCACTAAAGTCCTTTGGCAAGACATTGGTCTACATTTGCCACTCTCCACCCAGGTGTTAAATGGGTACCCGGTAGGATGCGAAAGCTAATGTGGTTAGATGACAAGTGTGCGCTTGTAAACAAATGACGCCTGGCTGGAATGCTCCCCAGGGAGTGGAGAATTTGCATACATTGTGTGCGAGTAAGCCTGAATCTGATGACCGGGGTAATAATATATATCTGTAAGGCGCTTTGAGAGAGCCTGCGGTCCTGAAAAGTACATACAATGAATTATATCACCATGGTTACAGTACTTGTTAACAAACAGAGGAATCACCGTGGTTTTAACTTGAATGTTCTCTTTGTTTCTTTCTTTCTTACGCTCTCTATCTTTCAGATGAAGACACCATCCGGCTAGATTGAGTCTTGAATGTTCACCTCCACCAATTTAATACGAAGAATTCTATGCTCGGAAATAGAATAGAATAGAATGGACCTTACTTAAATGCATTTATCTTCATTTACCCTTGTACATTGCCTTCATCATTCCTCTTTTTAAACACTTAATAAAATCTACACAGCTTCATACTTTATTGATGATTATAAATGATAACTTAACCAACTTATATTAAGACGTACTTAGATTTTAAGAATGGCTTACCATTAGGCTTTTCAATAAGCCCCTCATTTTCACATGTCTCATAGAAATAGTCTTACCTTCAATAATGTTCAAACTGTCAAATTTGTTTAATTGCCAATAATGTAACTAAACCATTGTTTATAAATAATATTGTATCAAGATGTAATATTCTCCATTTGTCACATTGTTTTCTGTATACATTCGAGCATGTGAAATGAATATAATTATTCAAATTCAATTCAAATTTAAAATTCAGACCTATATAAACTATGCATTATCATTATCTGTCTTTCATTTTGCATCAGTGGAATATGTAGTTAATTTGGAAAACAGCTTGTGCAATATAAAACGTTTGTCTTGCCAAACCACTGAAAGCCTCAAAATTATTGTGCTATCCCTTGTGTACAATGTTTATGTTATATGAAATTCATATTTAAGCTATTTATTTTGTCCTGTGATTAGATTAAATGCCAACGGTTATTTTCATTGGTCATATGATGAACAGACCACGGACCGTTCTTTAATAGGAGCTGGCCTCCTCCAATATGTATGAATATTAATGTACATGTCTATATATATATATATATATATATATATATATATATATATATATATATATATATATATATATATGTTGTGCAGTAATATGAATGAATAAAGATGTAAATATATTCATGCAACCGAGTAAATATATGCATTTAGATGCCAATTCGAGCCATCATTGTATCTTTCGTTGGAGCCCTGATAAAGATCATTTCTTTCAGAGTCCAATATCGATTACCACATGTGTTTGGTACAAGGGATTTTCTTTCTCTAAGTATATGTAATTAACATCGGCGTTCATTTCCCTTATTCTAATGATATTTTGTGTCACTGTTTGTACTACTCTTTATCTTCATTTTCATCAGTATATTTTATTCTTTCTGGGGAGCTGACCCGATCATTATGTTACGGTTAAAAGACCTTATAGGTTTACTAGCTGTAATTAAATGGATTTTGATTATTTCACCTAATCTTATCGGTGGGGAATTATCAATAAATCTTGTACATGGAGATTGTTTGTTTTAAGAACTCTTTGTTCACTCGGTTTGTATTTCATTTAATGCATGAACATATTGATTATTCAGTTTTATAGTGAAGTGTACATCAAAGAGTCGTCCATCCACCTACAGTGTACATGTATGATCACAATTGCAAAGACTTCCGTTATTTATTATCATCAGTTATTTTGCTATACAAATAAAAGCGATTCAGAGGAAATTCTATTCTCTGCATTAAATCTAGGGTAAAGCAATTGCAATGGAAAATTATTTTGTTGTTGTTATTTGGACAAGCTGGGCAGTATATAGGCAACATTTTACTGAATGCAAAATCACATATCAAAGAAATAAATAAATACAGATAATGGCATATAAGGTTTTATGATGTCAGGTTAAAGACGGGGGGAGGAGAGAGAGAGAGGGGGGGGAGAGAGAAAGAGGGGGGGGGAGAGAGAGAGAAAGAAAGAGAGAGAGAGAGAGGGGGGGGGGTAGGGAGTGATTGGGGAGAAGGGGGCCCTACTGGCCCTTCATAATTATGGTGGCTTCAGTGGCCTTTCGCGGACCAAGCTGTTGGGAGGGCACTGACACATGGGGATGATCTCTCTCTCTCTCTCTCTTTCTCTCTCTCTCTCTCTCTCTCACTCTCACTCTCTCTCTCTTGTCTTTCTTTTCAACAACCCTCTTCTAATTTTACATCTTACAGCATCGATACAGCATCGAAGTAATGCTTGATAAACAAATTACCAAAAAGGAAACTCGATCAAAACGATCTTATTAGTTTTTGTTAAATATTTTATTTTTATCATTTTTATTTGATTTCACATAAAGTCATAATTCATTGTCTTTCTTTAGCACATTGCACATTAATTCATTCTTTTCAATGTTGCCAGCCCCAGCCAACTTTACTTTCTCCATTTCGATTATGTTCGGAAACAAAATGATGAGGAAATCTAATCGATTTCGTCATGGTTGCCATTTTGTATTCAGAACCGTCTGTATCACGTGATTCGCCAGCTCCCTTCCCGCCTTACATCCTCACTCTAAGATAACCTGCTTTCATCATCACAAACCAACACAATCCTACAAATACTCCAAAAGTTTGTAGTTTTCAAGACAGAGAAGGATTTAAAATTCTCTTTAGTCGGGAAAAACTTTAGGAGTGTTTCTGGGTGTCAGTAAGGACATGAAAGTCAGGTTGCTTGAGCTACGAGTGCTCGTAGTACTAAAGGAGCTGTAAAATCACTTAACCATTATTGTGATAAGACTCTCTATCCCTGTCTGTCTCTCTCCCTATTCTCCCTCTTCCTCTCTCTGACTAGCATCATCAAACAACATTCCATCTTCACTCAAAATGTGTGTGTTAAAGGTGCTCAAATACATTAATAAAAACAACACATTCATGCCATACCTTAATAGGTATTTACTACTCATAGATTTATTTAAGTATAAAAGACATCATTATGTAGGAAGAAAACTGAAAACTAGTACAAGAATCTAACCTAGTTTTGAAAGCAAGATAAATACTGAACGCTACGGTCACACTTTCATATATAATATTTTCTCAGGACTTAATTTTGAGACGGAATATTCAACTATTGAAGTATTAACATTATTTCAAGGAGCTAATTTGTCAACCAAAAAGTTCAATATACACTGTACTAGGTTTACTATATGTTCAACTACTGTCATTCCATTTTAAAACAGGAAAATATTACAGAAAAGAGCTTTCTATAATAGCATCATTAAACATGTTAAAGCAAAGATACTCGGATATATAACGTCTGTTACACAACATTTTACGCTATTACTACGGAATGTATAATCCAAATAGTTAACAACATGGATCTAGATTTAGAGTATGATTATACATTTTTTAGTGCCTAAACTAGATTCATTGAACTTCCAACATCACAGACTTATCACATTTTTAAGAGTGACTAAACAAGCTTTGTCCATCTTGTGTCATATCTGTCACAGACAGGTAGATTGAAATTTCTCCTCAACCATAAGATGGACTACTGTGGAAATTAACGATGTATGTGAATCACTGGCTGAACTATGATTAGGCACTGTTAATTTCCTTTAAAATGTCTTAAAGTAAATACATATATATATATATATATTTCGAGTAGTGCCCAAAGAGAAAGAACTAAAGAAACCTTAAGTAAGATCCTTCCTTTGCCAACATCAAAAAAAAAAAAAAAAATTCTTTCCATTTGGCATCACTAACCTTTTTCATTTCCTGTTACAAATTGCACATTTGGCGCAAACAAAAACAACAACTACACACCCACACTATAAAGCACTATCAACTTATTTTGTTGCCATTTTTCAGGCACCCAAATATTCTACATGTACAAGTATATAAAATGGAAAACAACGAATACTAGCAGCAAAAAAGGCAAGTAAGGTTTAAAGCTAATGTTGAATTTCTGCAAAACTAAGAAGAAAATCTGTGATTTTGAAGAGAATTGCTTGGTTTTTTAAATTATATACTTTAATATCTTATTTCACCACCATTTTGGTGATAAACGTGTAAAACCAATACACTTTATTAATTAGTACCATACATCGAACTTAGGAATGAGCTGACATGCCCCAAACATTCACAAAATTAAAGTCACAATTTAGTTCTCCTCTACAATGTATAGGAAAGACGAGATATCTTACGCTAAGTAAGCCAATAATTCTCATTTTCTGAATATTGAAGTGTACCGTTCACCATAAAATATTGTTAGAGGTTTCATGTGACTACATCTTGTTTACAGCTTACATCTAAATCTAGAATGATTTTCTAATTAGGAATATTCAAATCAGGTGTTAAAGTTGGTTTTCATGGCAATGCACAAGAAAAAGATCTCAACTTGCTATCAAGTTTTGAAACAAAATCTCTCTAAGCCAATCAGGTGCAATGATTTCAGTAATTTCATTAGCTACAATGTACCATCAATCACTGTGAGTTCTTTTTTGATAATAACTGTCCTAGAGCAGGGCCTAGAACTTCCCTCTTGTACACTGTCAAAGACTCCTACGTTTACAGGAACATTGGGCACCAAGGCTTTAAACCTCCAGGTTATCATTTCATGTTTAATTTGAGTGATCTGACATTTGCTGCGGCGACAACTGCTCAACTCCATCAGAAACACAGGCTTAAGGTTAGGGTTATATGTTAGGTGTAGGGTTATATGTTAGGTGTAGGGTTAAGGTTAGGGTTATAATCAAGTTATATGTTATGTTTAGGGTTGGGGTTAGGTATATTGGTGGGGACATGGTCAGAATTTGGGATTTTGGTTAATATCGTAATTCATTCAATTTTTATTTTTGTCTTCTTTACCAAGGTAGCCACCCTGGAATGAATATTGCTCTTTCTGAGGGCCCTGTGATTTTTATTACCCCAGCAATGCCATGTACCGAGTTAACCTGATGACTACATAATTCAATCATAGCCATACGTTTAATACAGGGGTCACCAGGTTCCAGTAGGCAATAGGTTATTACGCCTGAAAATAAGGGAAGGATCTGGGCTAAATACCTTCTCCAATAATATAAGCATTATGAAAGCATTGAACCCAGGACCTTCTGTACATGTACGTGAGTCAAGAACCTTAACCAATACACCACTGTGCTCCCACTGGAATCAACCGTGGAGCACCTTTCGCCAAAGCAAGTGTCGTACAACCCTATATCTTCCTGTCTTCCGCTGCAGATTTGGCCTTCTCCATCACCAGTAGCAGGTGATCACAGAACTCCCGGACTGCTCCCTTACCTCCCTTGCTCTTGGCCACAAACTTGGCCGTGGTGGTGATCTCGTTCTGGGCGTCGACGGGCGCTCCTCCGATCCCGACCGTCTTCATGCAATCAAGGTCCGGAGTATCTTGACCTGGTAATAGAACAACGGTTGTTTATTTGTTTTTTGTTTTTTTGTAAAAAGGTCTTTTGAAATGTCAGCCAGCACTTTGAGATGGTATATCAGGGTTCCCATGGAAATTTGAGCATGACTTTCCATGACATTCCATGACCCATTTTTTACCCTTCTAAATGGCCAGATGAGTTCCATTTTGGAAGTGGATGCAGCATCCAAGCAGCATACGAATACAAAGCAGTGCTCTATATATCATAACATGTTTGTGATAGCCTCTGCCTCCCCTTGAAATTTCTATGACTTTCCCTGACTTTGGGAGATTCTTTTTTTTCTTCTTCATTTTTCATAGCTTTCCAGGTTTTTCCATGAACTTTGGAACCCTCAACAACATAGAGATATATTTTCATTGACAGTGCTTTGCAGGTTTTGTTGCTTTGTTGTTGTTTATTCATCTTTATTCAAGAAAGTATACATATAACATAATAATAAAGATGTGACATAAAACCCAGGACAGAGATTTGTATTACATTAGATGCATCTCATGCAGGGTTAAACAATTACAATACACAATAACAAAACAGAAAAGAGAACATCATAACGTCAGTGTTTTAAATGAAAACATTAATAATTCCTAAAAAAATAACAAAAACAAAAATAATTATATGTTATTAGTTAGCAATGCCTCATAATACATTAATACATCTCTTCTTAATGAGTAATCAACCACGGGAACCTATCTCCATAGAAAGAGAGAGAGAGACAGAGTTGAAGAGGGAGAGAGAGCGAAAGAGATAGATATAGAGAGAAGGAGAGAGAAGGAGAGAGAAGGAGAGAGAGAGAGAGGGAGAGATAGAGAGGGAGGTCCCGTTATAACAAGTTACATACGTATCCTAATTTAAAGTAATTACACCTCCAACTGTTGTAGTGATTCCAAGTGAGTTCAGATTGGCTGTAAAAAACAATATAAGCACACAGAATATACTTTTGAAATATTAGTTTTCCCAATTACATAATTATGACACACCTTACATTTAGGTACCGTCATCATATCTGTCAATATATTAGCATGCGTAATCACACCACGAGAACCTATCCCCATAGAGAGAGGGGGAGATAGAGAGAGAGAGAGAGAGAGAGAGAGAGAGAAAGAGAGAGGTGAGGGCAAGAGAGAGAAAGAAAGAGAGAGGGAAAGAAAGAGAGAGAGAGAGAAAGAGGAAGAGGGAGAGAAAGAGGTCTCGCTATTGCAAGTCATACCAAGTAGTTAAACCACTTACACTCCCAAGTAATGTTGTGATTGCCAGGTGCGTTCCGACCGGCTGTAAAATATAACATACGACCCAAACAGTACGGTTTTCAAGATTTCATTTCTCAGTTGTGGATACCTTACTTTGCATTTACATGTTTTCAACATATCTATAAGTCTTTTCTTGTTGTCAGGAGTTATCAAACCTCGGGAACCTATCTCTACACACAGTAATTTGGGAGTCCAGCCGGCTTCTGAGATATCATGTATTAGTCCGGCGTACCTGTCGAGCTTTCTTTGGTGGGCCTGTTGAATGTTGGTTTCAAATGGAATTGTCAACTCAAATACTAGTATTTCCTTTTTTCTAAAATGAATGAAACATAAATCAGGTCTTTGTTGTGTTGGAACAATGGTTGGGGGAACCATCCCTCCACTGATTGTCTCCCCTTCCACGTCAGCATACACTTGGTGATCACTATCAAGGCCGTTCTGTTTAATGCTCTTTAGCAGATTATGTACAATGTTATTATGACGCCACGTGTATCTAGTTAACATTTCCTGACAATTATTCAATACGTGATGCAAAGTACCTTTATTCGCTTACCCCATCTATACAAGTTTTTATTACTCGGCAGACTATCAATCGCTGCATTTATTGCAAATTTCATAACTCCTTGTGGTAGATTGAAGATGATGGACTTCCACGACAAGTCACAGTTTTCTATTTCTAGTACCTTCATGAATTCACCCTGGACTAGGAGAGGTTCTATTTCATTTTTCCACTTTTTCCTGCTTTCCTCTTTCAGGTTCGTTTTGACTGATTTTTTAGTATCTTTCCAATTCGTTTGTAAACTGGTTTGATGAATTTGGTGTGCAACCTGGATTGTAGATGACTTTCTGGTCCAGTTTTCCTCTCTGGCCAGTTGTTGATCTAGGGCATGAACTACCATTTCGTCGCCTTTAACTTTCGATCTACTGTAGGCAAGGCAATGACATGTTTGGTAGAGTTCAGAGATAGTGAGAATATTAAGCCCCCCTGGGGCATGAACTACAGCAATATTGGCACCACACCGAGGGATGCCCATCCACTTTTTAATGTATTTGTCTAGAAGTGTATCTAGTTGTCCAAGGTGAGTTGCATGAAGGTCATGTACAGTTAATCTCATAGAGGAGAGAGCATAATCATTAAGGATTCTTAGCTTATACTCGTTTTTTATGTTTACACTATCTATATTCGTGAGGGTACTATCAACCTTATCACGGATGAAATCATATGTTTCTGAAGTCTTCATCTTGAGAGTAATGTGAGATCCTAGAAATTTAATAGGATTATTTTGTACAGATGCAATTTGTTCCCTAGCTAAGGAAAAATCAATAACTGTTGGTTTACCGCCTGAAATTGATAAGGAACGACACTTCTTAGCTTAGACTGTTAAGCCCATACTACTGAGAAGTTTATCTACTTCTTGAACAAGTTTTTGATGATACCTTTTATTTCCAGTTATCAGGTTGAAGTCGTCGGCATACGGAGTAGTTATTAATTTTTGGCCGGCGAAATCGTAACCATATTGCTGCTTCTGGGTTTCAAGATATTCAATAATTGGGTTGAAGCACATGAGAAATACAATTGGGGATAGAGGGTCTCCCTGAAAAACCCCTTTCCTGAAAGCAAAGCGTTCCGATTGCCACCCCGGACCGCATACTCTGCCATTCAGTCTTGAGTAGAGAACATCAATGTAACGGGCTACTGGTTGTGGTATTGCGTAACGGCTTAATGACGTAGAGATCAGCTGATGACTCACGCTGCCAAACGCGTCAGCCAGGTCGAAGAATGTGATGTGCAATGTTATTTGTTTACATCGAGCATGTTTCAGAATTTCATGAACGACTTGGTTGTGTTCTATACAGCCGTTCACTCCGTTAATGAATGCCTTCTGGACCCGTTTATCTATGAATTCATTGGCTGTGAGATAGGTTGACATTCTCTCCGATAAGATCTGATTAAATATTTTACCAATGCAACACGTCAAAGATATCATCCGAAAATTTTCTGGTTTTGTTGTTTCACCAGATTTGAAAATTAAGGCAACTTTTGATTCGGACCACATTTCGGGGGGATCACCACTTTCCAAAATCTTATTATATAATGTTGCCAGGAAGTGGTGGGTACAGTACAAGTGTTTTAGCATACCATACATCAGACCATCATCACCGGGTGCTGATCTTGCTTTTTTCCGTTTCAGAACATTCTTAACATCCTTGGGTTTGAACGAGTTCATATCGAAGCTTTGGTAATTTTCTGAATTCACGTTAACGTACGGGAACCAGGACAACGACGTAAGATCAATAACATTGGGGACGCTGTACAAAAATATTCGTCTGCTTCCATCTGAGAAAACGTTGGCCGAGGTAAATTTTCATGTAACGAGCCATTACATACTTTCTTCAAGAAATCATAGAAGTTATCCCAAAATCTTTTCTCCAAGTGGGCTCTAGATTTTTTGTCCCTGTGTTCCTTTGTTTTTTTCTTTAAGTGCGATATTGTTTTTATTGCAAGTTTAAATGCTTCCTGGTCCTCTTTGGTCTCATCTTTGCTGAATGCTTTTTTTCGTAGTAGGTTTTTCCGTTTCCTAGCCTGAGTAAGCGTTTTGGGTTCGTGTTCAATATACATCTGGTTGGTTTGATTTTCGAGAAATTCATTTTGCTCCTGAAAATATTCAGTCACGATATCGACAAAAGAGTTTGCTGCCACTTTAGGGCTAACAATGTTGGAGCCAAGATCATAATGAAGGGGAGCGGTGCGATCTTTCACAGCTAGGTTGTGAACGTTCCATTCAGAATCACTCAAGTATGGGATAGTGAATCTTTTACCTTCTGTTCTTTTAATGGCAGCAATGCAGAGAATGACTATTGAGAGTACGTACGTCCATGGTTAGGAGGCCTATATATCAAGCGAGTCTAAACAAAGAAGCACGCCTGACGTAGCGGCGCAATGGAAGGTAATCTTCCGATAGGTGTAAATGATTCACAGTGAGATTTTTGTCCTCGTAAAATATCAAAATATCCACGATTTCGCACAATAATTGGTCTGCAAAATACCGGTATACGAAGAGCACAATACAAACTCACAAGAATTATCACACAAAACAGAATGAGGGGCAGCCTGCTGACAAAATTTGCAAATTTGCAGTGGTATCCTGGAACCGTGTCAGTGGCGCCGTATCCTCGAATTCGTAAAGGCCAGATGAGTTCCATTTTGGAAGTGGATGCAGCATCCAAGCAGTATACGAATACAAAGCAGTGCTATATATATCATAACATGTTTGTGATAGCCTCTGCCTCCCCTTGAAATTTCTATGACTTTCCCTGACTTTGGGAGATTCTTTTTTTTCTTCTTCATTTTTCATGGCTTTCCAGGTTTTTCCATGACCTTTGGAACCCTCAACAACATAGAGATATATTTTCATTCACAGTGCTTTGCAGGTTTTGTTGCTTATAAATAATATGTTGGGATTTCAGAAGAAAAAAATACCAAGGGCAAATTCGCCCAGACAAAAGTACAAAAGCATACTTATAGCCTGGTAAATTGCCTCAGATTCTGAAACAAAATCCCGGATTTAACTCATGCTGCAATGATAATTATAAACCTTTAGGTCAGTCAGGAATCCTATGACTTTTACAAGCCGATACCCTGTCTGATTATCAAGATGTTTACGATTGGAAATCAAAATTTAATTTTTTGTTTTACTAATGGTTTTTCTAACACTGCAGTCTATTAGGGAAAATGAGTACGGTAAAACCAGTTACTCAAAGATTTTCACTTTTTGAGGCACTTCATGATCATTTTGAAGCGCAATTTTTTTAGGGCTTCAATATTACACCATATCACAGACACTGATAACACGTAGGGTCATGAATCTCAGATGTCACATTGTTAAACGATGCCTTTAAGACGTACCCATATATGCGACCTGACTCCAATCTAAATCAAGTCCTTTTCTCCACTCATTCAGCAGATCCACCTTGTTCTTGCTTTCTGTAGCCATGGCGATACCAAGCCGAGCTGCCAATTTGGTGGTGACAGCGTTCTCCTCATCTGAAAGATCGAGAATGGGTGCAAAATTTACAGAAATATTTCACCTTTGTACAAGATTCAAGTTTAAAGTTTTAATGCAGATATTTGTTTGGGTAGTATTCCAGCCAGGCGCCATTTTACACGCGCGCACATACCAATCCAACCACATTTAATAACGTTCGCATCCTACCGGGTACCCATTAAACACCTGGGTGGAGAGTGACAAAAGTAGATTAATGTCTGGTCAAAGGATATATTAGATATTCAAACTTTCACCTGGATTTTTTAAAACTCATTTTGTACAACAGCTGGCCAAATTAAAACATTAGTACCACTGTACCGGTACATGGCTTCAAAATGTAATTCATTGCTCACGCACAGGTGTTTCTAACACGAAACAGTACATAAGCTTTGTGTTAATTATATGACTGGTAATTGCAAGACAGTGCTATCATCATTTGTGAAAAGACTTTAACTCTTATTGCCAAGTACAGTTGCAGTTATTAGTATATACATGTACTATATCTCATATTTTCTAATAATTTTGTGATGCAACCATGTATTTTACATGTTGGTCTGTTTTGTTTATCAGCATTCTTGCTGAATTTCGACAAGGGGGGAGTTGGAGAATATGACAAATTGAGACAATTTACAACATTTCACAGCCATGGATAAACTACATGTATTTAACAAACCTGTCTAAATTTTAGTTTAGATATCCAAAATCAAGAAAATCAATACACAAACGGGGGAGAAACAAAACCTAGAGGTGCTAATATTGAGTAAACAGAACCAAAGTGTATTTCCTACAAGTCCAAAGTTCAGTTTGCTCAACAAAGTATGCACACTGCCACACTCTGGAATAGAGACACAAGGTGATGGTAAATATTGGCAATAAACAAAATTGGAATCTCGGCAAAAATACCAATGGTACATAGTATGTATACATGTATACTAGCTGCATCGGTGCTTCGTGGCCCCGCAGTCATACTTGATGCTATGCCCCTTGATGGTGGTTTTGTTACAAAATTTCAAATACATACTGAAGTGGAAATGGAGGGGGCACTTAACCCTATTTAGCCCCCGGGGGGGGGGGGGGCTTTAGAAGCCCCCCCCCTGGACATTTTTCGCGATAATTTTTTAACGCAAGAAAACCTTGCACTGAAATTTTGTGACTTTTTTCTTTCAGGTCTGGCGCATCTTTTGAAAGAAATTTTTCGAAAATCGGACCTACCATTACAAAGTCACGTGTCACTTTGTCTTTGCATGTCAGCTCGAACATCGCTCATTTTTGTGATTTGTGTACAAAACATATGGAAATCACAGTTTTCAAATAAAGAGATAAAACATTGGTTATTTGGTCTTGTTTATAGTTAAGATGTTTATTTCGGGGTCAAAATAGTTGAATTATAGTTGGAAATGAAATAAAACAACAAAAACAATAAAATACATAAGTTAAAAAAACAAAGAAATACATAAGAAATTATCAAAACAATAGATAACATATGGAATAACCCTGGTTTTTCAATTTTTTGTATTGTTTTATTATTTCAAATGGTCTAACAAATATATGTAGTGAGAAAAAAATGCTTAAATATGAATAATGTCTGATTTATGGGCAAACATGTGAATTTGATGACCTTATTTGCATAAATTACCATAAATATGCAAATGAGTGAATTTTTCAAAAAATTGAAATTACCATAGTATTCTATACACTTCACTTGACATGTATGCAAATTTTTGTGGCGATCGTTCGTTTCACAGCCGAGATCATAGGGGGGGGGGGGCCTTAAAAGCCCCCCCCGGGCTATGCAGTTTCAAAATAGCCCGGGCTAAATAGGGTTAATGATGAATAATATGGGGAAATAATTTAAGGTCTCCATGGAAAAACTTGTATGATTTTACTGCGAGAAAGCATGAATATTTACAGCATTTTCATGATTGCTTTTGATATTTTGCCTCTTCCATAAAAGATCAGTGTCCTATCTACCGACAGATTGCAAAGGAGTGAGGTCAAAAGAAAATAGAATTGTTTTCTTTTTTAGACTGCATTATACAAATGTAACTTTTATCATTATTATCATCATTATTTTTTTAACCCTTAGTATGCCTTTCTGTTATAACTGTTTGTTTAATACAAAACATAAAATCCAATCCAATCCAATCACGGGTCACAATATGTTATCCCTCGTATTTACATACCAGCAATGACCCTGACTTCTACGCCTTTCTCTCTCAGATGTTTGATACCGATGGAGTCGCTCAGGCTAAAAGAACGGAACTCTTCTCCTAAAAAAAAAAAAATTATAAAAGAGAAATGTGAATTAGTGGCATTGTAATCTACTTGATGGACAATGGTCAGAGGACTTCCAGTCAGGGCATTATAATTAAGTCAATTTCAATTTCAATTTCAATTTATTTATGCTTCCAACAAAACATTACAAATTAATTAAAAACATTTACAACAAATGTAGAAATACATATTGGACCAGAGGGGTCCACTAAAAAGCAATGCTTGTACAAGTGTGAACACCTCAAAGACAATTAACCAGTTAGTAGATACTGTACGATCTGAGCATGGGAAGAGATGAAGACTGGATACATGCTCAAGAAAGTTAGGTAATCGTTATTCATATATGTACCGACGGTACATTCTATGGATTACAAGTGAAAGTATTCTTCTCAAGAGGGCAAACAAAAGCTTTTAATGAAGAACATCCAAGAATTTGGCAATGATTAATCTAAAATACACAAAGGGGGACCACTCCATGTGTAAAAGATCCATGGGTATTAGGGGGTCATTTGTACCAAAGCTAACTATGAACTGGTCCATTATCAACAGCATCAATCCATTATCATTCTTTTAGATAAAATGGCCATATGCAGATTAAGGAAATGTTGGTCATTTATAATTTTTGCTGTAACCAAATACATTATTTTGTCATCTCTCTAGGATCTACGGTAATTGTTCATATTTGTGATCTACTAGATACACATAATTACAATCGATTACAAAATTCCAAGGGATTTCCCCTTGAGACCCAGGTCTTAGTCACAGTCTGCAGATAAAAGTCAATTGCCAATTTGAGATTCACACAGATTTACTTATTTCATATTTCAAACCTTCATAACTTTCTTATTACTGGTCCGATTTATTCAACACTTTCTTCTTTTTTTTCCTTCTGCTTTCATACAAATGAACTCATTACAAGGGTGGGATTGCCTCAAATGTGGCTATTAAAGCCTCACTGCACTACTTATAGCTACTTGTGCCCTCTATATAGCAAACAATGCCTAATAGGTGACCATTGGTCCCCCAAGATCCTCTTTTTCTTATGTTAAGTGACAGCTGATTTGATGAGATAACCACCTGTCAGTGACCTTGCAGGGTGGTCTAATCCATCCTGTAAACTAGTACAGATGGGCTTTAAGCTATTATACATTACCTGTTGCAGTAAAATTGATTTGGTTGTCGATGAGGACGCCGTCTGCTGCGAAGACCACCAGCTTGACACCCTGGGGCTTGGTCTTGCCAAAGTAGCCAAACTTAATCACTCGCTGCTCTGCGATGGGCCAGTCGATGTCGGTATCGATGTCCACGCTGTACTCAGGCTGCATCTCACAATAGCCAACTCTAGAATAAACACAAAGTTAATCAAGAAAAGGATGAGTTCTGGGAATGGTGAAAATCAATTTGTGGGCTTTTTCAACCTTTTATGTTAGTGTGGAATCGTGTGTATACAAAAATGTCTCCAGGAAAGGATAGCTCTTCAAATGCCCTCATATTTGAAATAAGACAAGTAACAGTAACAGCTGTGGACCACAATTTCCTGCCACATTTTTGTGTAGTCCCATTATACATATTTCTGAGTACAGAGCATGTAAGACTTAGCAAGACTGGGCCAATTTCATATATCACTTCCACGATTTGTAAACCTTGCAGTATATGCCAATACTTATGGGTTACATTATCAACCTTTTCCAATAACTTCCACACACTTTCTTTCACAATGCAACCGGATGACCAGAACTATTTTTCTTTGAACTTCCTCAAGCATATAAAGCAGTCATACATTGAAATTCATTGTAAGAGTATTGTGTGAGAGTGATTCATTCACTTGACCCTTTAAAATAAGTTTCAAATCTCTATCCATGCAGTACATGTTCTTAGGCAAGGCATTTTATATACGATTGTCTCTCTCTACCCAGGTGTTAAATGACTACTTGGCAGAACATGTTCCTTGAAATGCGGCACTGTTCATAGGTGATGGCTTTCAGAGCTGAAGCACACCATCTCTGATTGGTTCGTGGGTGGAAATGGAGAGCTTTCGAGTGTAACCTGCATATCTGTGGCTCTTCATCATAATTTTTTTACAGCATCAGGATGATAAAATTTCTCCCAATTCCATGAAAATTAGCATTACTGAAATCCAAAGTACACACAGTCAAAGCCTATCCATAATATGTATTTCAAAAAAGTCAAGGAAAGGATTTGAAGGTAACCAAAGGTAAATGATGATGTTGGCGGTAGGGGGTGTGTAATTTCGGTAAAAGTTGTGAATTATATACCTCTCTTTACAAATCTAGCCATCTGATTGGTCCAAATTGGAGTTGTGATTTTAGCCATGCCCGTAACGGTTAATACATGTAGTTCATGAGTGAAAATAGTACCGGGAAAATAGTAAAATTTTGATGAGATCTCTATTGGTTTATGTGTTAAAACTTACTTTGTGTGAGCACTGATACCATAAAGTGCTTTTTGTCTGCGATTCCCTTTCAGTCATCTTTCCAGCGAAGATTAACAGACAGTGTCTCAGATTTTCTGTGATGTTTTAACGATCTTAACTCAAGAAAAGGACAAAGTAAGAATTTGTGGTAGATTTCTGTGTCAATTTGGTATATAAAAGACATATTGACTGCTGGCGCACCTCGAGATATGGCAGGATGCAACATCCCCTTGAGCCTATAAAAACAGCCAGACCTCTCATAGCAGTCGATATATCTATAATATTCTAGACTTCACCTACTTTCCACCCTGGAAGAGTCCAGCCATCAAGAGTTCTCTTGTTGCAAAGTAGAAGGATCCATTCTCATACAGCTCGCCGGCCCAGTCCTGCCTGCGTGGCCTCTTAGCAGGGTCGAGGTTCTCAGCCTTTGTACTCACAGCTGCAATAGTAATAATAATAACGACAATAATAATTATGCTAGTGATAATAATAATAATAATGATAATACCAAGAGTAATAACAATAATAATAATAATAATTATGACAATAGTTATAACAATATAATTACAATAATAATAAAAATAATGATACTACTAATAATTATAAGGAAAATGATAATAATAATAAAACGAAGATGAAGAAGAAGAAGAAGGAAATAGAAAATGACTTACCACAGCACACTTGCGCTTGGACATTTCCAGTCAACATAGAAACCACTCAACTGTGAAAGTTTAAATTTCATTTTCATTTTCATTTCCATTTCATATCTTCCCGATGCAAATTTTCACATAGATATTTGTTTTGCCCACCTTGGTCTATAGGGGTCTCGGTCCATCGGAAGAGGTGCCTCCTGTTGACGGCAAACACCGAGTCGTAGCCCAGGTTTCTGATCATGTGACAGGTCCTCTGGAGGTGGGATGGATGTAGGCAAGGAGATGTGCACTGGACGTTGGCTACAAACTTGACCTCTGGTCAGTGAAATAAAGCAAAATAAGAATCATCATAATATAGTAATATTAGCTAGTTCTTAGCGCTTTTCAGGACCGAAAGCCCTCTCAAAGCGCTTTACAGATATATACATTATTACCCCGGTCATCGGATTCAGGCTTTCCTGCACACAATGTATGCACATTTTCTTCTCCCTGGGGAGCATTCCAGCCAGGCGTCATTTTACAAGTGCACACTTGCTAATCTAAGCACATTAACTTTCGCATCCTACCGGGTACCCATTCAACACCTGGGTGGAGAGTGGCAAATGTAGATCAATGTCTTCCACCAGGACATTAGTGCCGCGGTGGGACATAAGGTAGGCAAGGGAAAGGGTCGAGGGAGTGGTGTGCAATTCAGCTCTGGGAATCTTCAAAGAAGCTCTGGAAAATAGAGAGGACTAAACTGCCTGTATGTGCATAGCCCAATGTGGCATCATGAACAATGATGTCAGGGAGCAAAAAGGCAGGTTATCATTAAAGGCCAAAAATAATTTTCCCTCCCTCCCTCCCTCCCTCCCTCCCTCCCTCCCTCCCTCCCTTCCTCCCTCCCTCCCTCCCTCCCCCCCCCCTCCCCCCCCCTTCCTCCCTTCCTTCCTCCCCCCCTCCCCCCTCCCCCCCCCCATACCTGCCAACCTCTGGAGTTCAAAAACTGTTTTCTTTATATTCAAAAGTTGTATTTTTACTGACAAAAGTTAAATTCTTAAAAATAAACACAGCCTGTTACGCGGATCAATACCTCTTACAGAACTTCCTACATATAGGAAGAAATTTGTTATGGATCATTGGTTGAATATGCATGATTTCCTCACGACTGGTGTGTTCGATGAACCAATAAACATCAACAAATTGCCAATGTGAGATGCTTGGAGGATACTTTACAGGACAGAATGGGCATTTTGCCATTCAAAATGGCACACGCACACACATAAAATACTTTTTTTTTTAAATTACAAAAAATAAAATTGTTTTGTTTTTGTTTTTGGAAAATATTATTTTTCTGAGGAAAATTGTACTGTGGGATGTGCTTCTAAAAAATGTACGAAATATGACTAAATTGTACTGGTCGGCAGGTCTGCTCCCCCACCCTGCCTCCCTCCCTATATACCTACCTACATGTACCTTCCTAATATTAGACGACTGTGCATTTGCATCGAACATGAATGATTTAAAGTAATTGGGGTTTTCTTTTCACTTAGTCTTTTTATTTTGTTTCTTTATTAACATGTTTTTGTTCGTTTGTTTTCTTTTTCCTCAAGATTACATTTAAACAAGAGCTTTCATGGACAATCTTCAATACCTGGATGTTCCTTGAGAAACTCTTGCATAGCCTCGATGGAGGTGGCTTGGTCCCGGGCAGTATGGGGGCTTCTCATGTGTACCTGGGCACCCCATTCCTTGGATATCCTGGCAATGTCAGCATGATCTGTTGACACCCAGACGCTGTCAAATTCTGAAGGAAACATCAAAACCAATTGCCAAATTATTATTTCAAAGATACATGGATTTGTTAAAAGAGTTCAGTTAATAATAATAATACAATATAGTTCCATCTTATATAGCGCTTTTCAGGACCGCAGGCCCTCTCAAAGCGCTTTACAGATGTTTATTATTACCCCGGTCATCGGATTCAGGCTTACCTGCACACAATGTATAAACATTCTCCACTCCCTGGGGCAGGGGCAGCAGAAGGGTATGGAAAACACAAAAGAGATTCACTTTAAAGAATAATCAACTGAACATACATGTACAATAACAATTTTGCAAGGAATGCTTTTTGCAATGGGAAATCCCCATAGAGCTCCCACAAACAAAAACCAAACAAAATATTTGTTATGATTTTGCACACATTGATCTCATGAAAAAATGCAGTTATGTCATGTCAAAAATAAGATATGATAACACATAAATATTGTCTAGTTCTTAGCAACAGATTGATAAAAAAAGTAATGTACAATGTAGGCAATACATGTACATTTAGGCTCAACATGAACTGATTTTTGTTTATGGGTAAAGACTATTTGCCCATAATGTTGTATACAAATTACAGACCCAAATATGAAAGAAATATCCTGAACTACAAAGGAATAATGCACTTTTACTTATTACTTAATAATACGATTGGAGAAGGGCCCTTAGCCTTAGGGGAAGACAGTATTAATACTGATAAGACTCCCCTGGGTTAAACGTACATGTACATGTACATGATATATATATATATATATATATATTACATGTTTTTAATAGTTTAAACAATTGTAGCAATAACATTCCTGAGGAAAGATCTAAGTGAAATGAAATGAAATGAAATGAAATGAAATTGTAGTACATACATGTATGTCATGTAAATGTATAGGACTATTAAGAAATTCACAAGGTTAAGATACTGACAGAGATAACGGTATTGTTCGCTGAAAATCCTGTTTTAAGGATAATACACAAGCATGAATTTAACACAGCTGAGTCCACAACTTGAATTTGTGGAAGTTTCGTTGTCAGCATGATCAATAACCATATGTATATTGCATACAGTACGTAGGCTGTTATTTCAATCAATATTTAAAGGGATTGGGTATCTTTGCCTCAGATTCTAAACAAAATCCTGGGTTTAGCTGATGCTGCAATCATAATTATAAACCTTTAGGTCAGTCAGGAATCCCATGACTTTTACAAGCCGATCGAATCGAAATTTCATTTTTTGTCTTCCTAACATTTTTATAACATTACAGTCTATTGGAAAATATGAGTATGGTAAAACTTTTTAGGGCTTCAATATCATAGTACAGCGGATAAGCTCCTAATATAATGAAAATTGTGCACTTTTTGAGAAAAGCATGAAACTTCTAGCGTAGTTAGTTTAGACCATAAGATTTATTTTCAGATGTGGAGGGAAGTCAGATTTGACATCTGATGACCCTGAGAGGTAAAATCCAAAATGGCAGCTATTCCTCATGGTCTAATGTACAAACACACTTAACTTTTGAACCAAATAGTCCAGAAAAATGTTTAAGGTGTCATTTCCAACTAACTTGGGGATGCCAATTCATTTGGTAATACTTTTGAGATCGCTTGAACTTAGGGTTTTGCATTTAGGTCAAGGTCATGGTCAAAATTGACTAAAAAATAGCAAGTTTTGAATGGTTACAAAAAGTTTTCCCATTTATTTGTCATTTGTTCTCTCTTATGTTCTCAAATTTCTTTAGGAATTTACGCACCTTAATCCCTTTCAGTGAGTTTATTTCACATTTTGATTTGACCTCTGATGACCCTGAGAGGTCAAATAAAAAATGGCAGCTATTCCTCATGGTCTAATGTACAAACACACTTAACTTTTGAACCAAATAGTCCAGAAAAATGTTTAAGGTGTCATTTCCAACTAACCTGGGGATGCCAATTCATTTTGGTAATAATTTTGAGATCGCCAGAACTCGGGGCTCTGCATTTAGGTCAAGGTCAATACAAGGTCAAAATTGATTAAAACATAGCAAGTTTTGAATAGTTACAAAATGTTTTCCCATTTTTTTGTCCCCTTATGTCCTCAAATTTCTTTAGGAGTGGTTCCCCTGCATAGTCCCCCACCTTAATCCCTTTCAGTTAGTTTATTTCACATTTCGATTTGACCTCTGATGACCTGAGAGGTCAAATAAGAAATGGCGCCAGTCCGCAGCACGGTCTAATAATTGTACAAACACGCTTAACTCTTGAACCAAATAGTCCAGCAAAACGTTTAAGGTGTCATTTCCCACTAACTTTGGGATGCCAATTCAATTGGTAATACTTTTTAGTACGCCAGAACTCAGGGCTTTTGCATTAAGTCAAGGTCAAGGTCAAAATTGACTAAAAAATAGCAAGTTTTGAATGTTTACAAAAAGTTTTCCCATTTTTTTGTCCCCTTATGTTCTCAAATTTCTTTAGGAGTGGTTCCCCTGCATAGTCTCCATCGTAATCAGTTAGTTTATTTCACTAATTATAGCACCAAACCATTATTTGTCTTGTAACTGACCATTTGCATATAGCATGGTCAGTGGGCAGCTACATGTAGCAGCGCTCAAAATACATGGGGGCGGTGGGCGATTCGCCCCCGTGAGCTACATAATCGCCCCCGTCAGGTTGCTCACGGGGGCGATTGCAAAATTAAAAATCGCCCCGGTGGAATTATAAAATAAAGATTATCTTTTCTGTTATAACTTTAACACAATATTGAGTTTCAATTTTCAAACCTTAAACCAATGAAATGGAACTAAGATTAGCATGCAAGATTTCTCGTTTTATGAGTAGGCCTATTATTACCGATTCAGCTCGCAGTGCAGTGCCGCCGTCAGCAGTGGTTATAGGCCTACTGCGCCGTTAGTAGCGGTGCGTTTGCACGCTGCCGCGCCATGTCTGCTGGAGCTGGAGGTGATCGCGCAAGGGCAGAAACATGGTCATGGCCTGGAGAAGTTTTTCGTTGTCAGCAAATAATGAACCTCGACCAGTAAATCAATATTAGGGACTTTTAGATTTGCACGATGAGAACGTGGACTGCAACGTGTGACCTCCTTTTAAGGCACTGCCAGTGCTTAAAAGGACGTAACACGTCCACGTCCACGCAAATCGAAAAGTCCCTTTTGAGGAGAAGAGGAAGACCAAAATGTCGTTGAATGATATGGTAACATGGGCAGATCTACGGGGGGGAGGGGGGGGTTAGGGGGTTTAAAGATCAGTGTTGTATGCGTATATATTATATACACAGGCCAGTAACAGCTATGTAGCTTGTAAATTTCTAAGAGGGAAAATGCTGATTGAAATGATAATGAAAAAATAGCAAATAATTGAGGAGTATCATACAGTGTAGGTACCAATTCAATGGATATTTGTATAAAAAAAGAGCCCCCGTCAGTAATAAAAGAGCCCCCTTGAGCCTTCTCACGGGGGCTCTTTTTTGGGGGGAGGGGGGGGGGAAGAGCCCCCGTGGACAAACAATTAATTTGAGCCCTGGCAGCTAGGCAGTATCCTGCAAAAATCTCAATTCAAGGCAGGAAAACTGCTCCTTTCCATTACTGCTCAGTAATACTGGTAAGATGTTCTTTAAGTTACTTTGTGTTTTATTTGGTTCTAAGTAATTTAAAGGATCCCTACAGAGTTTGAGGAACAGGCCATAAAGCAAAATAACGGTTATGCTAACACTAGACAACATCACCATGACCAGCAACCTGGAGTGCAGTTAGCATTCTTGAGGATGGGAAGTTTTGACAGTACTGAAAGAGATAGGGAATCCATTTCTAGAAATTGCAAGAAAGGATGCACTGAATATTGTGCTCTTGTTCTGGAGACTGTTAGATTTTGATCGTTACCATTAGGATATACATAAGTTGTGGACAGTGCTAAATACATGTGGATATCTATAGCTGTGGTAATGAACAGGTTTTACATGTAGGTCGTATTTGGAATAGCTTTTTTGCAAATTTTCGTGCTATAACTGTAGCAGACAAATTTGGTTAGCAAGAAAACAAGGCGTCCACCTTGTGCGTTCACAATGAATGTGCATTGTTACAAAATTCATTTTCGTCCAGTAAGCAGCGTAAGGTTAATCCACTTTCATGTGCTTACGGTTAGCAGTGCTATGAAGTAGAAACTCATACATAAGCACAGAACCAGCCGATAAGCAGCTATATACAATTTTGCCCTGGATGGTCAAAGTGGTTGCACACGGGTCTTTTTATTAATTTATAAAATAATGACCCCTTAAGTGTCAAAATAGAGGCAAAGTTTATTTTAAAAAAAAGAAAACATCACTTTTTTGACCTAGTATGACCTTGAACTTGACCTTATTGCAAATCCCTGAGTTCAGGTGATCTCAAAAGTATTACCAAATGAATTGGCATCCCCAAGTTAGTTGGAAATGACACCTTAAACGTTTTTCTGGTGTATTTGGTTCAAAAGTTAAGCGTGTTTGTACATTAGACCATGCGGACTAGCGGCCATTTTGGATTTGACCTCTCAGGGTTATCAGAGGTCAAATCTGACTTCCCTCCACATCTGAAAATAAATCTTATGGTGAAAGCAAACTATGCTGGAAGTTTCATGCTTTTCTCAAAAAGTGCACAATTTTCTTGCTAAGCCGTTGCACTATCATACCATATCACAGACAATGACATAGGGCAATGCATCTCAATATTCTGTATTCCACATATAAAAAGTGTATAAAAATACATACATGTACATGAACATTGACAATTAAATCTACTTTATGTACATGATCATGTCCACTTCTATTTTTGTTTAAACTGGTCCATATTTTGCACTACAATATTGTTGAAGCAATTTGATTCTCAGCCTTCTGCCTAGTGATGTGATAGAAAATCATTTACCATAAAATTGATCTCATTCAGAAAAATATATTTCTGAACATTCAGACTAATTTTATTTGCTATGGTACTTTTTGCTTTTAGCATCCTTTTCGTCATCATCATCATCATTATTATCATGTCATCTCATCGTTAGATTTAATTCAATCCTACTAACACTGATTTCGTTTAATTATTTTCTCCTCCTCCTCCTCCTCCTCCTCCTCCTCCTCCTCCTCCTTCTTCTTCTTCTTTTTTTCTTCTTACTTTTCCCTCTCATCCTCTTTTTCTTCTTCATCTCCTTTTTTGTTTTTCTCTTCACTGCAGACTGGATTATCTGTGATATTAAAACTGCTACTGTGTGCATTAATAGGAGTAAATGACGCTTAGACAGTGGAGACTATACATCACCTTATATAAAGAATCATATTCATAACATATTCGTAATCCACAAAGAGAGTGAGGTGGCATTCTCGTCCACAATACACCACCACGTCCACTACTCATGCATTTACTCCACAAATCATGAGCTTCATTGACATTATCATGATTGTCTGTAATATATGCCATTTTCATAATGTAATCAAATTTAACACACAAATCTTGTTACAAATAATTTTATTCCAATTGTCAGAATGCAAATTAAAATGCATTTATTCCCAATACCGTAGTTGAATGAAATTCAACGATTTATGCATTGAATTTGAATACAATACTGAAATGGTCTATTGTCAATGGAATGGAATGCAGTGCCAATCAATCACCACTGTGACTTCCATACAGTTTCCACCTCCAGCATACAACTTTACATTTACAAGACAACATTCACATTGTACTTAGTCTAGGATTAAACCTGAAAGTGTGTGTGGATGTGTACACAAACAATGAATATGCTATTTCAATGCAGTTGCAAGTTGTTACAGCCACAGTACTATATGGCCATGGGCGTTGTCACCATTTCTAGAATACGTATCGACTAAATGTATGGCTCTGCCTCTAGCTCTGAGTGAGTCTGACCATCAGACTGGAGCTGGAGGCGTGTCATCGGCACACCTACTGTACCTACGGAGCGCTAGAGCACTTACCTCCCGAATCTATGGCGGCGCGAAGCACCCACGCGATGAGGGGTTGTCCAGCTAACGCTTTGATGTTCTTTAATTTTATGCCTTTGCTTCCACCGCGAGCGAGAATCAAGCAGGCAAAATGTCCAGATTTGCGGTTTGAATCACCAGAATCTGACATTGTGATGGTTTTTGTTTTCAGAGATCCGGATAGAAAAGGTTTTAAAACTGCAGCTCCAAAGAGTACAATGAAAAACACTTCGTCTTCGTCACGTAAGCTCGCTCGCGGAATCATGAAAGTGCAATTACAAAGAGGGGTTATTCAGGCCCATTAAACACGTAGTACATGAGTAGTAACTACGGATGCAACTAAATCTTATTAAAAGGTTAAACTCATGGTGAATTTTACAGCATTCAATATCTATTTGAGCTTCAAGTCTACAATAAGCTCGTATTCACCATACTTTAGCATTTCAAAGAATTCACTTTTTTTTTTTTTACACGATTTCAAGGAACATACCATGGACCTTCTACGTAGTAGTACTATGAACATACACATCTAATATACTACAGAAGTATTGTACAATAAAGTATCTCTGTATACAATATAAAAGACTTTGAGCTCGAGCTTGGAGGGGGGGGGGGGGTGGCATTGATAAGTGGTGGTGGTGGGTTGGGTTTGGTGTTTATCTCAGCATCCTTATTATTTTTTCTACCTTTTCATACTCATTGAATTTTTCTCCCCCTTCCTATTGAATTTCTTTTCGGTTGTTTATTCCATGTCCTTGTATGGTAGCTATATCCTGAAGAAAAGGCGTCCCATTGCAGCACAACCCCGCCCCCCCCCCCCCGGAGCTATATAATAGGCCTATTTTTCTAATTTCTTCATGTTCTCATATTATGAGCTTTTTATTAGATCCCATTATGTTTTTCTTTCTCTATCTCTCTCGTTCTAACGGGCGGCTCCTCCTCCTCCGGCTCCTCCTCCTCGAGACCTCCTCCTCCCGTCCTCCTCCTCCGCTCCTCCTCCTCGATCCTCCTCCGGCCTCCTCCTCCCGTCCTCCTCCTCGTCCTCCTCGATCCTCCTCCGGCCTCCTCCTCCTCCTCCTCCTTCTACTTCTGTCCTTTTCCTACTCCGCCTCATCTTTCAGTACTTTAGATTTGTCTTCTTCTTCTGGCTTCGATCGGTATTCTCCTATCTCCTCCTCAATCCGCCTCCTCCTCCTCCTCCTATTTCTTGTTCTTGTTCTTCTTCTTCTTGAGGCCTTCCTCAACTATCTCCTCTTCACGGTTTTCTGCCACGTTTAGTTTCGTAGTTAATATTAATATTTTGTATTATTAACAATCAAATACTCTCGGCATTTGGTTCGGTATATAATTTCCCAAGGCATATTCTCAAATGCCAACATTTTTCATCCATCACTTTAATTCCTATAAACATGATATTAAAGGTTCTTTTCATTGATGTTTTTTGTATTGGTTTAGCTGGCATACGTACTGTGGCGGACACGATTTCGCCACCTTGGCTTGACACGGAATATTTGTCAGGATGCCCCGTGTCGGCCAGGCGCTCTCCGTCCGTTTGGACAAAATATATGCCCGTAGCTTAATGGCTGGAGTTATTAACTGCTCACACGTATCTCAACAATCATTCGTCCATCGACTACAATCGGTCACCTAAACGTCTCGTTCACAGCATCAATCAATTGAGCATCCTTCGAACAATCAATTTCCCTTGTCAACACTTGTCACAGGTTCTCGTCCCTTGGTTTCACTGCTCCAAGAAATCAAACCAATCATGATGTGTAGGTTGAAAGTCTTTATTGCGATCCATTCGACAATTGGGTAAACTCAGTACAAGTACGGTGCAAACTATGTGAGACTTAGCTTAGAGACTTAGGCCAGGCCAACTATCAGGCCAACTATCAGGCCAACTATCAGGCCAACTATCAGGCCAACTATCAGGCCAACTATCAGGCCAACTATCAGGCCAGCCTCGGTGAGGCTGGCCTGTATCGGATACAGTGCAGTGGAAAGCCCTAGATGCACAACCCTGCCCGTACTAAAAATTTCCCTATACATAAACGCATAAAAGAACAATTATGTCCTCGTTAGTAAAACAACACTTCAACACAATATTTCTGCTAATACCATAAAATCTTCACATATAATCTTCAGTATAACCCCTTATTCCTGATTAGATCACTACTATACAAGTAATATCCCCAAAAGAAACATGATAATTGCACCAACATGATCAAAATATGTAATTTATGCTCATTTTCCTTCAGTTTGGTAATTGCTAAATCAACGATGCACCATATTGCTATAGCGCATGCTCGTACAACAGAAAATGCTTAACCTTCGTCCAATACTAAAACCCTGATTTGTTACACGATTCCCTTCCCTCCCAAGCTTGGTCCCCAAGCTAACTTATCTATAACTTATGCAACAACAACAAAACAAATCAAAACTAAAATCCAAGTCTTTTCTGACAGTTCAAAATGGCTCTTTCCAAAAGTGTTCAACTGTTCAAAAGTTAGTTCGTTTCCTTTCCTTCTCAGCATCCCTGGGCTCATTGTTCTTTCTCTCCATTGTCGTTCTACACTTCCGTCAGCTCGATCAGCTGCAACACCGTCAATGCTACCTCCCGTCGTCCCCAAGCTCCGTCAGCTCGACCAGCTGTGACGCAGTCAGTCTTACTGCCCGTTGTCCCCAAGCTCCTTCAGCTCGACCAGCTGTGACGCGGCAGTCTCACTGCACGTCGCCCCCAAGCTTTATCAGCTCGACCAGCTGTGACGCCGTACGACCTACTGCCCTTCGTCGTCCCCCAGCTCCGTCAGCTCTACCAGCTTGTGACGCCGTCAGGCCTTCTGCCCGTCGTCCCCCAGCTCCGTCAGCTCTACCAGCTTGTGACACCGTCAGACCTACTGCCCGTCGTCCACCAGCTCAACCAGCTGTGACGCCGTCAGACCTACTGCCCGTCGTCCCCCAGCTCAACCAGCTGTGACGCCGTCAGTCTTACTGCCTGTCGTCCCCCAGCTCCGTCAGCTCTACCAGCTTGTGACGCCTGTCAGACTTACTGCCCATGGTCCCCCAGCTCCGTCAGTGCTACTGCCGTCGTCCTCCAGCTCCGTCAACTCGACCACTCCACACCATCAGCTATCCCACTTCTGACACCATGTGTGGCGGACACGATTTCGCCACCTTGGCTTGACACGGAATATTTGTCAGGATGCCCCGTGTCGGCCAGGCGCTCTCCGTCCGTTTGGACAAAATATATGCCCGTAGCTTAATGGCTGGAGTTATTAACTGCTCACACGTATCTCAACAATCATTCGTCCATCGACTACAATCGGTCACCTAAACGTCTCGTTCACAGCATCAATCAATTGAGCATCCTTCGAACAATCAATTTCCCTTGTCAACACTTGTCACAGGTTCTCGTCCCTTGGTTTCACTGCTCCAAGAAATCAAACCAATCATGATGTGTAGGTTGAAAGTCTTTATTGCGATCCATTCGACAATTGGGTAAACTCAGTACAAGTACGGTGCAAACTATGTGAGACTTAGCTTAGAGACTTAGGCCAGGCCAACTATCAGGCCAACTATCAGGCCAACTATCAGGCCAACTATCAGGCCAACTATCAGGCCAACTATCAGGCCAACTATCAGGCCAGCCTCGGTGAGGCTGGCCTGTATCGGATACAGTGCAGTGGAAAGCCCTAGATGCACAACCCTGCCCGTACTAAAAATTTCCCTATACATAAACGCATAAAAGAACAATTATGTCCTCGTTAGTAAAACAACACTTCAACACAATATTTCTGCTAATACCATAAAATCTTCACATATAATCTTCAGTATAACCCCTTATTCCTGATTAGATCACTACTATACAAGTAATATCCCCAAAAGAAACATGATAATTGCACCAACATGATCAAAATATGTAATTTATGCTCATTTTCCTTCAGTTTGGTAATTGCTAAATCAACGATGCACCATATTGCTATAGCGCATGCTCGTACAACAGAAAATGCTTAACCTTCGTCCAATACTAAAACCCTGATTTGTTACAGTACTGTACCTCAATCAAGTTTTGGGCATAGCCGCGGAGAATTAGAAAATTCACGCAGAGAAGGGAGGTCCGAGAAAGAAAAAAACATGAAGCATTTCATTATTTTATTAGTTCTCTTTTTTTAATTTTTTTTTATAGGGATGCCAGATACTGGATTCAAATTGGCTACCACGGGCAGTGAGGAAAGAAAGAACAAGGAATTGGATAGAGGCGGGAAAGCTGAAGAATGAAAGAAAAGCTATAAGAAAGTAAAAGACTAGAAGATGGGAATAAAAATGTAACTATGTTTGAGAAAAGGAGTGGGAGACTGAAAGAGATCACGCAGGAACAAAAATGATGCAGTTTTATCCTCTCTCTCGAATCTCCAGGGTAGCCGACCTCTGTTTTTTACTAGCGCGCCATCTATGGTAAATGTGCGATTAACGTCAGCTGAAATATTGAGCTCATTTTGATACACAATGGCGGAGACCGAGAGGTAAAAAATATTTCGAATTACTTTATGCTTGTTCATTATTTCTTTGGTAACGCGACATTATTTTGTTGTAAAATTCCATCCTTCATTAAGGTAGCTGGATTAACTTGTAATGATAGAGATTTAAGAGCATATGAAATGAAAGACCTTGCAAGCTTTGCTCTTGCTAGAGCGAATTGCAGTCAGTTGTTTGTGTGAGTTGTACTTGTAATGGCATTGGCATGATCATGATGATTGGCGCTGGCGCTTGTGTGAAATGGAAGTTTCATGATCTTAAATTAAAGGCACACTGTCCTACTTGTAGCTTCTTGCTCCCTCTATATAGAAAACTTCCCCAATCGGTGCCTGTTGGTCCCCCATGATCCTCTTTTTCTTATGTTAAATCAGAGCTGAGTTAATGAGATAGCCACCGGTCACAGTGACCTCGCTGGCTCGCTGTGTGGTCTAATCCCTTCTGCTGAAGTAGAGTAAAGGAGCCGGTTAGTAAAGTCTGCCTTTAAAACAAGAAAAATAGTGCATTTTTGTACTGTCTGTATGAATTTTTTTGTTTTTGTTTTAAGGAGTAAGTGTACCTTAAGAATTATCACAATTAAAACTAAATGTGGTTATCAGTCGGGTCAAGCTAAGTAGGTAGAGGAAAGAAGAAGAAAAGTATGATTATTAATATTAATTATGAAGTTCATTTTGAAATCTGATTTTGATTTGACATTGACATTGTGTACAAAATTTGTAGAGATATATAATTGATGGTCGAAAATGTGCCATGAAGTAAGATGTCAAGGAACTTGTTCGGTCTCACAGCACATTTCTGGTTTTTGGGGTAAGGTCTAGTAGACAAAATATAATACTAGTACTACAAACAATGTTATTTTTTAATTTAGAATATGAATTGACCTTTTCTCCAACTTAATTTTTTATTTTTTGTATGAGGGGTTGGAACTTGGATTTCTGGACAACAAAAAGCCTACT
Organism: Strongylocentrotus purpuratus; assembly: GCF_000002235.5. Taxonomy (NCBI): domain Eukaryota; kingdom Metazoa; phylum Echinodermata; class Echinoidea; order Camarodonta; family Strongylocentrotidae; genus Strongylocentrotus; species Strongylocentrotus purpuratus. The sequence goes on along the minus strand of NW_022145599.1, from coordinate 31,480,095 downwards.
CTTGCCTTCAGATTGGACAAAATTATTCATAAAATAGTACTTGCCACCATTAATATTTGCAGGTGGTCTGAACTATTAAGGGTACATCAACAGAGACGCCAAGTTTAAAGATCGGCAATGCGTGATATTTTCATGATTCGGCGCACCAGGGAAAAAATTACTTTAAAAATTTCGGGGGCTACTTTTCAAGCTTGCTTGCATGAAAATAACACTCTCTAATTTGTTTTGCATTGAACTCTATGCAAAATTTGGGGGCTCTTTTAAGACTTTCGGGGGCCCTTTTGGGCATTTCGGGGGCTAATTCGCCCCGAGCCCCCGTGTATTTTTTTCCCTGCGGCGCACAAGCGCGCGTGCGAGAGTATAACACACGTATAAGGTATAGCGTTTTTTCAAAATCTAGCGCGCGTCGTGCGTAAGAGCATTTTCAGACCCTCGAAATGCGTGATGTCACACCTAATGCGTGATACTTGGTAGCTCTGCATCAAATGTAATTCTTATGCCAAGGTCATATCTGATGTCTATTTATTCAGCTTTGACTTGCCTTTACTTTACTTCCAGGGACGTGCAGCCCGTGGATTGTGCTATCATCCACAACATCTACGACAATGGCAGTGCGAGGGAGCACTTTGAATTTGAGCTGGACCAGGCCCTCGAGGCCAAACGCAGTATCATCATTATAGAACCCGCTCACCTGGGAGACGAGACCGCTCGTTGGATCACAGTAGGGAACTGCTTGCATAAGACATCCGTCCTTTCTGGCATGGCTTGCCTCGTCGCGCCAGCCCTGCTCCCTAATCAGGCAGTAAACTTTGTCACCTTCCCGACGGGGACTGTAAGCGTGGCCTGCGCTCTTCTATACGGAGTGTCGTGGCAGTCGGACCCATGTTGCAAGTATCAGGTAGAGTACGACACAAGGAATCTGTCACGGCTTCCACTTCATTCCCTGACAACGGCCACACCCGTAGTTCTGGTTCGGAAAGACGATAAATACAGGAAAGCCCTTCACAACTTGGTAGCCGGGCTAGCCGCAGCTCTACTGGCGTACAAAGTCTACCAATGGTGCATTCGCTAACACAACGTTCAGAAGAATCACTTTTGTTAGCATTTTCATTCACTCCTATCGCCTGAGGAGGTTCTGAACTGTTTGTTAGAGGAGCTTGCAAGGAATAACTGTCAAAGTGAGTTCTGTTATGATGATCAGGTCGACTTGCCATTGCCCGGATGAGAGGAAGGAACGTAGAGCTAAAGAAGGAATATAGAGAAAGATGAACTGTTCAAAGATGGAGGAGGATGGATTTACTGTTTGATGAGCCTGGAATTTATTCTCTGTTTGACTACTCTTGTACTTGTGTGTCATTTTATGTGTTGTTTTGTTAAATGTATTTCAAAGGGTGTGTGTTTAAAAATTTGGATGATGAATAATTGAAACTTGTATTGCAATCAGGTTTTATTCAAGGAGACATCCTATGAGAGGCCTGGGGGGGGGGGGTGTTTTCACAAAGATCCTACAGTGTAACTTGAACTTATCTCTAAGTTGGACTTCTCTCTAAGTTGGACTTAAAAATTATGAAAAACAGTAAGCATCTTTGAAAATATTTGTAAAAGTTATTTTAAAAGGCATAAATGCTGATTCAAATCATTCATATTTTCTATTATCAAGGAGATTTCATGTTCTTGATGGAATTTATAAAAAATCTAAAATTATATATAGGCCTACTTGATGTTTCGCTTTTGAATTTACTCTAAGGCTACAAATGGCTCTCCATAATTTTAAAGGCCAACTTAGAGTTAAGTTCTACATGTACTTAGGATCTTTGTGGAAAGCCCATCGTTGTAGTACATAAATCATTCATTTTCAGTCTCCATTACCTCCATTGTGGATTAACCATCTGTGAATCATCATTGTTGCTGAGAATATTTGATAGAGTTCGAAAAGGATTATATCGGGCCTATATGTACATCATTTTGATTGCCAAGTGCTAACGTATTCATATTCAACTGAGAAATGAAGCCAGTGTACTGTAATGTGTATCAAAATGAGATCTGAGGTTTCTAAAATATTCATGTAGCCAACTTGATTTGTGCAGTCATTCACCGTATGTCTACTAATTGCTGAATTTCAATCTTTAATAGTCTGATTTTTCCTGGAAAATGTTACTCTCAAGAAGTACATCATCAAAAGGGCCATATACATCAATACATGTATATGTACTTGATTTCCATCATTGTTTGTGTGTGCATAATGTATACCTTTAATATTTTTATAGCACTTACCAAGTACAATTCTGTTAAGATGTGAGGTCTTTAGGCTTGTTGATAGTGGTGATATTTTGTCTTCCATTTCTTCATTTTTCTTTCAACTCAAGCGGGTTCTTTGCATTTTACGAGCTATACATGCCGATGCTAGATGGAGCACATGAATGAATTTGTAGTTTGTAGATGGCTTTATAAAACAGTGAAATAATGGTAGCTTGATAAAAGATTATTTGAGCCCTGCTCGTAGTGCAATGTACTTTTGAAAATCACCCCAAATCAAATTGAGTAATGAATCGTAGTCTGAGCAGGGAGCAGAATGTGGTTAGAAATGTCATCTCCAATGAGGGATGAGTAATTTTTGATGGATTGGCTCAGACATATGGGTTCTTTTACATGTACGCTCCTATGACAATTGCTCTTTGATCACTTTCCGACACTACGTTATTACACACCAATACTTATCTGTTACATGATTAAAATTTCCAATCACTTTAAATTCTTTTACATCGCGATCGCATGACCAGGGACGTGTTTCACAAAGCCTATTTTCAATGACAAATAACAAAAAATAGTGACAAATCTGCTGATAACCAATCAGAAGCAAGGATTTCAGTAGCTTATAACAAAAACTGTCAATTGTTACTGATGACAAGTTGTGTGAAACAGGGTCCTGAACTCAACTTTATTTTTTAGAACATTCGCCCTAAAATTGCAAGGCAAGTGCACTCAATTTTCACCAAGTGTGTTAAAAAATAAACCAGGTAAATAAAGACAAGGGAAGAGGAAGTGTTAGAGGCTGTTCACACCGCAATGAGATAGCGCGGTCTATCGTAGCACCCCTTTTTTTCTAGCGCGCGCTAGACCGCGCTATCTCTCGTGGACCACCCCCAAGATGTGCTCCAGTGGCACGCCGTTTTGGCTTGCCGTGGCTCGCTGTTGGGCGGACCGAAACGACGTTGTACCTCCCAAACCGTAGAGATAGCGCGGTCCAGCGCGCGCTATCTCTGCCGGTGTGAACAGCCTCTTAGTTGTCTAGGTCTGCGAGATGCGGTGATCCCACTCCTGTTTCACTGACCATGTTAACGTGTTCAGGAAGGAAGAGCCTACAAGAGATAGCAGAATAATGTTTCCTTTGTAACCTTTAAGACACTGTAGTTTAGTAGTGGGTCAGGTAGTGGGTCAGTTAGTGGGTTAATATATACCGGTATGTGTGAGATACAGTGGAGCCTTGCTATAAAGAGCACAACTTTACTCTTGTTATAACAAAGTAATGATGCAGATCCCTCGTATGTGTAATTATGTCATTCATGAGCCCTGATTATGTCAAGGATTTAACAAGGTAATTTCCCTTGGTCCTAAGGAGTTGTTGAAAACCTGAAATAAAGTTTCCCTCCAGTAGGCCCCTTGGTAAAAAAAAAAATATATACTTGAATAGAATGCAGTAATGCACAGATTTCTACATTTATGTATTTACTTTGTAGATACATAGCCAGATAGCTAATACATTCGATACTCTTTGGCCTTTACAGTATGCAACTGGATGGTAAAAGTACAGTTCAGTCTACATGTATATCTGTAACATGTACCAGCAAAAAGATGAAGTACAGCAATACCATCTGAGCAACTATATTTACATACATGTAGAGTGTCTTCTGTACATGTCCGTACCCTATATTTAGCTATCCAGTTACTGCTGCACAGTGCATAGGCCATTATTAATGAGAGCAAAGATATATTACTACATTGTACTTGATTTTCTTCCTTTTTTTTGGGGGGGGGATTCTTTCACTTATTCTGTTATGAGAGTAAGGAGATACATATATTACATACCAGCATGTGTGCAATTTAGTAAGATATCAAACCATAGCGAGTTTTCTCATATAAAACAATATGCCCAATTTCGAGGTGTATTGGGGCTTTTACTAGTGTGCACGTACATGTACGTGCCCTTACAAGAGATATAAAATTTTATGATGATGAAAAGTGAGTCATTTGAAATGATCCATGTCTGAGATATGATCCGCAGATTTGTAAGGGTATCCAGGGGTTTCTGCTAACACCCCTGCGAACACCCAGTAATCCCATATGGATTATCCATGATGGTTTAAAGCTCAAACTGAACCCCCAAGATTACCATGGATATGTAAATGGGAAGAAAACCTGAGCCAAGATAGATTGAGATATACTTGTACATTTAGACTGAGATTTATGAAATGTTCCCTCTCAAATTTTATTAAATGACTAATTTGCTGATTCTGTTAGTAATAAAACTTTTCTGAACTTTGCTTTTCAATACAGCTTTTGCTTCGTAACTTTAAACGCTACAGGAATAGATTTGATTGTTTATTTGCTTTCCCAATATTATCTTGGAATAGATATCCCTCACTGTTTTCAAACATTCAGTATTATGTCTATCTATTCACTATTGTGTCTGTATTAAAGAGAAGGTTGAGTTCTGGGAAGAGGTAAAAAATAATTTGTGAGCGTTAACATTGTTATTATGCAAGAATGGAAGAACATCAGATTAAACATGTTCCCTGAAAAGCATGGCTCTTCAAATGCCTTCATATTCTAAATATGACATGAAACATCGTAAAAATCTGGGGTAGTTTTTTTTTCGCCATGTGCTCGTGTAGTCCCATATACATCATTCTGTGTACAGTGCTTGTAACTTTGCTAAGATTTGGCAAAATTTCTTATCATTTTAATGATTCCAGAACCTTGCAATACACACAAATACTTATATATTAGATGATCAACCTTTTCTGATAGATTCCACACCGTTTCTTTCACAATGCAATCACATGACCAGAACTCAACTTTATCTTTAAATTGCTGAGTCAACAATACACTCATCAAAATGATAATTATCATAATTAATGTGTAACCTACCATTTTTCTGATGCATTGGAAAATTCGAAGAGGCTTCTTGCACTAATTTGTAGATGTTTTTGAACTTTTGATCAGTATTTTCCCTTTACTGGAATTGAATTATGTAACAAGGCGTGGCCTCTCTATCTTTTTTCTCACACAATTTCTTCATAGTACACATTAGACCATCATTACACACAAGTACTGTATTCTGCATAAGGAGATATACATTCAAATCTGCTTTAGTGACCACCTGTCTACAAGGACCACATTTTTTGTATCCCTCAAAAGCGGTTTCTAATTGAAACATGTACTAAAGGAGCCTGTCTTTAAAGACCACTTTTTGTGTTTCCCTTGGGCGGTCGCTATAGACAGGTTTGACTGTAATTTCATCTACAGATAATATATTTTAATGGATAACCAGGAGTCAGGGAAACACATTTTTTCAAGTTGTTGCTTTCGCAGGAATACAGGCTACATGTACGTGTATAATGTCTGTACATGCATTGTTAGTTCATTTTGGCATGCTGTTGAATCTGTGACCTGACATCAACTTAGGACATTCCTGAAAAATGACATTTTATTGGGTATGCCTTACATCACGGCTCCATAATCAGTATCTACATCCTTGATATTTAATAATGTTCTGTAGGTTTTGAGAGTTACTTGTGTGTATTCAACATTAAATCTCTCAATGCACATGTACAATACTCTGCAGACAAGACAACGGATTACAAAGTAATTATCTATTTCTGCAGCATGCATTGCCATATGGATGGAATCTACCATGTATACATTGGTTGTTACTATGTCAGATGAGCCTCATGTGCTTTGATGTCACCAAGAAATACTATTGTATGTACCGGTACAAGCAGTTATGACTATGTACTGTAAAACCAGAAAATTAATGCATGAAATCTTTGCAAATTTTGTGATTTGTAACTGTCTCGTATAAATTTTTAAAAATGAATTTATCATTACACAAAATAGACAAGTTTCTTGATACTAGTTTCATGTTGCAAAAATCTCTGGTTTGACAGTATTGGATTGAATATTTTATTGTAGATTGTCAGATAACCTTTGACCTTGGCTATTGAGACAGCAGGTAAACAAAAGCAATGATATTATGATGTGACATACATGTACCCACATGTATTGTACAAGTATCTTTAAAGGTTGTTTAACCCATTGGCTACTGAATTCTCTCCTTCCCATAGGTTTAGTACAGGAACCACCTGGGTGGTGTTTCACAAAGATCCTAAGTTGAACTTATCTCTAAGTTGGACTTAAAAAATATGGAAAGCCATTAGCATCTTTGAAAATATTTTGTAAAAGTTATTTTGAAAGGCATTCATTGTTAATTGAAATCATTCATATTTTCTATCATCAAGGAGATTTCATGTTCTGGATGTGGAATTAATAAAAAGTCTAAAATACTTGAATTTCTGCTTTTGAATATATTTCATTTAAAGACTCCAATGGCTGTCCATAATTTTTAAGTCCAACTTAGAGTTAAGTTCTACTTAGGATCTTTGTGAAACACCCCCCAGGTTCCTAGAGGCAAAGGGTTAAGGTCGGTCCCCAGACGTAAATAATCATATCTGATTGATACACGTCTATGAAAACCGAAAACACGCTCACATACCTTCAGGACCTCCATATGTGGGGATTAACTGCAGATGTTATCTGATATTGTAAACATTTATCAAGGAAAGCTTGTTCTTTAAACAAGCTGTTTTTGTTTGTGGTGTTAATGAGTGGGATTATAGTGTACCATCCTTTGTGTGATACAATGAACCAATATGTGGTAATGAGATATCTCTATTGGTGTAACCCACCATCAAATTGCAGTGTATGAAATATGACTATCTAGTAGGCAACGTGAATGCACGTGCAAGATTTTAAAAATTGTGATCGGTATTCTGCTCATCATGTGCAGCCCTTTACTGGACCTATGTTTAAGTGAAGTAAAAAGTGATAACAAGGACTCTTGTTTAAGTCGATGATGGTCTGGTTTAAATTCCAGTTGGATACAGTTGTGAATATTTCACGCAGATTATGAATATATGCACAGGGGTTGAATGTGGATGTAACTCCTGAAATTTTGAAAAGTACTCAAAATCTGTTGCAAGATGAAATTGATTGGAAGGTTTATTCTCAAGCGAACATACATGTATCTGTAAACGAGTGTAAAGATTGCTAAATTCTTGCAGGTAGTGAAGACTGAATATGAGTGGATTGATGTATTGTTTATTGACAAGAATTGTACATTTTTCTTTCTCTTTTTGATGAGAATTGTAGAAAGGTATTAATGAACGCGACTTTTGAGTGATGCTATCTAATGGCAATGGCGAAGAAAAAAAATACATGTAATAGGTTTTAAAGTGAAGAAATACAATATATGAATCTGTTACATTTGTACAGAAAGAAACTTGGAAATAAAATGAAATGAAATTTATGCCTGGGGTGTTTTGATTTATCTATGTTCATCTCATTTTGTTGTTTACGCTACATCAGCAATATTTGGTCTCATTTCCCCCTCAATCCATCTTTAAACAGATTCTTTCTCTCTTGAAATGTTCTTCTCTTGCACATTCTATGACCAAGGTAGTCTCCCTTCCATTTTCTTTCAATATTCATTCTCTTCTTTCTTTCACCCCCTCTTATTGCCCCCTTTCACTCCTTACCCCTCTCACAACTTTTTCTTCTCTACACTTCTTTCCTCAGCCCTCATACCAGTAAATTATTATTAATGAATATAAAAATGCATGTTAAGTATGCAACTAATAATTACAATGGTGTCTAAACAGTTTATATATAATTGCGTATTTATTATATACATGTTATTATATAAATCGTACAAATTACAAATACATTATGCGATTTATTCATCAATAAATAAAACACTGGGAGAATGCTCTAGTTCTGTATGCATCTTGTTAAAAATTCAACAAATTACCCTTTATATTGGCACACAGGAGATACACTGTACATGTAAGAAAATTGAATCCCCCAAGAGCTCTTGAAATGCCCCAGGCATCATTAAATTAATTAATCAATTAAAGTAATACAAACAAATATTTTGGTTGCATAAAGGGGTGGTGAAACAACAAGCATCTGCCTAATGATAATAACAATAATTTGATTTCAGTATGTTGCAAGTTTGGGACATTTTTGTGACCCCTGCCCCCCCCCCCCCCCACCTTGCTTTTGTTAGTGCTTGGCTTGTCCACTATGGAGCATACCATTGAACATTTTGACATGGTTGTGAAAGAAGTCCACTTTTTTACCAAAGTCTCCTAGAATTTCTATTACAGAGAAACACCTTGAAATTTCAAGACAGATACACATTTAGTTTTGGAAAATAGGCAAACAAGCATCTGTTATCAGTTGGAATTTCATTCTGTCAGTGTTATAAACAACTCTATAATATATGAAATAGTTAATCACGATTACCATGTAACTAGAGGAAAATAACTCTCCATAAAATCTTGCTTCCCATACATTTTTGTTCACTAACAACGTAACAAGGGCGATTAAGGACAATTTCAATTTTAAATCTAAAAAATAACGTCCCTTTCTGTATCCTCCATCAATCTTCCGTTTTTGTTCCTTTCCTTGCTCTCCCTGCCATGATCCAGAAGTAGAGATTGGGGACCAGAGCTCTGATGTAGATCGCAGCACCGTGGGTAAAGGGCCCTAAAACTACATCACTTTGTCGCTTAGCAACCGCATCAACTACCTTGTCGGCCACATAGACTGTGGACATGCCACCGGCAGTGGTGGAATCCATTTCTGCAAGGGCAAAATGAAGAAGAAGATATTCATCAAAAAAACAATTTATGTATAGAATCATTTAAACCCTAATATTTAACAATGTGTTTTTTTACGCATCCAAACAAATTAAGAAAAGGATTCTATGATTTCTACAAAAAATATCCATGCATTATTAATTTCAAGAAAAATATAATTTATATATTGAATCATTGAATCATTTAAACCCTAATAAAGACAATGGGCTTTTAATCATCCTAACAAATGAAGAAGAGGGTTCTATAAGTTCTATAAAAATATCTCTGGATTATCACCTCCGAGCAACTTCACACCTCGCTATCCCCCGAGGAGAACTAGATGTAACCTCAGAAGAACTACCCCCAGACAACTATCATCTTGGGTAAATTGTTCCTAGGACAATACCTCCAGGACAACTATTCTCAGAAAGTAACCCTACCCCCCCCCCCCCCCCCCCCACACACACACATTTTCCCAACTACAATATCTCTCAAGACAATGTACATTTTGTTCAGAAGGTATAGAAATCTGCTCTCAAGAGAATTCAGAGGTGCCAATATGTGTTTGATAAATCATGTTAATAAAACATGGTAACTAATTTTCTTCACGTTTTCCCTATCTGTTCCTTTCATTTTGCTCCCTTCATTACAACTCATTTGATGTTGGAGTTGCTTTCCCCTTTATAAGCTACACAACATATACCTGCAACTGTAGCATTTGTATGCCTCATTTGTATACTAAAGTCAGTGGTCCATTTCATTCATGAAATTTCCCAGGTTCCAAGAAGGAACCTGGGGTCCGTTTCACAAAACTTGTTATTTATAACAACTGCTAAATTTCTATGACAAATTTGCTCTCAGCCAATCAGATGCCATGATTTCAGTAGCTTATAACAGTAGCTTGTGACTTGTTATTGATATCAAAGTTCATGAAACAGGGTCCAGGGGCCCGTTTCACAAAGCCTTTTTTCCAATGACAAATGAATAAAATCAGTGACAAATCTGCTGATAACCAATCAGAAGCAAGGATTTCAGTAGCTTATAACAGTAGCTTGTAACTTGTTATTGATATCAAGTTTTATGAAACAGGGTCCAGGATTACTCACTTGCATGTACAGATCCATCCCCATCGAGTGCACTCAAGGAGATGTTGGTCTTGATATAGCTAGGGCTGAGAACGGTGACGTGGATGTTGTGCTCTGCAACCTCCGCCCTGAGAGAGTCAAAGAAGGCCTGCATGGCATGCTTGGAAGCAGAATCTGGATGTAATTAATTATAAAATGTTGATTACAACAGTATTTAGGATAATGATGATTTAGATGATAATGATAGTTGTGGTGGGGGTGATAATAATGATGTTGATGGTGATTTGTTGATGATGGTGATGATGGTGAAGAATCTGGAAACAAAATGATATAATGTTGATAACAACAATAAGGATAAGCCTGAGATCAGCAGACACAGCTCTTATGACAGAAACTCTCAGTTGCACAACTTGAAGTGACAGAGCCTTCTAATTCTTTGGACCTAAACTGTGCAAAAGCATTCCACAATCTATCGGGCGCACCGATGATGATGATGATGAAAATGATGATAATGATGACGGTGTTAATACTGGTGACAATAACGACGATGATGATGTGATATGAGATGACACATCTGATGTCAAAATATGCTTTAGAACTCCACAATGCATACTTGAAGTTGATAATGTAAATTGTTGATTATATTGGACTTGCCCTAAAACAACCTCTCCCACTCAAAACCAACGTTTCTCTTAGTGATACCTTTGCAATAAAATTAAAGAGCAAATGGATGGAATATTTATTGCATACTCACAGGCACTCCTGAATGGAATAGCTATCCTGCCTTGGATACTGCTGACTGCAAGTATGTGTCCACTTCTTCTTGATATCATATTTGGTAAAATGGCTAGAGTGAAAGAAATCAAATACAAAAGTTATCACTGAAGGCATGGTATATTAATCACTTCCAATTCAACAACACTTGGACAATAGTAGTATGGTATATATCTATACTGATAATACCAAATTGTATTTCTCAAGGAATGATATATGGGAAAGTATTCTAAGAATTATTGTTGTCTTGTTCCCATATGGACATGGCATCCTTGGTTCTAATACATGTACTAATCATGGGAGACATAGGTAAATAACACCAACAGTAAAATCTCCTCATCAACATGGGTACCAACCAGGGTAATAAATGGTCACTGCATAATTTTGTCTTGTAAAGTTTTTTTGATCCTAACATCTCAAAGTAACACTTCTTGTTCAGCCCTGTAAGTGTGCTAATGATTTATCATTCATGTATAATCTTTTCTTCCCATGCCCAAAGGACCCAAACTTGTCCGTCCTGGGACCCGTTTCACAAAGCCTTCTTTCAATAACCAATGACAAAAATCAGTGACAACTCTGTTGATAACCAATCAGAAGCAAGGATTTCAGTAGCTTTTAACAAAAACTGTTGTTTGTCGCTCATGACAAGTTTTGAGAAACACCCCCCAGGTCCAAACCACACCAACCAGCTTACCTGATGTGAGGACAAGCGAGCCAAAATGGTTGACATTCATGATCTTCTGATGGACGGAGAGAACGGTCTCAGCGACGCTCCCTCTACCGCTCATGCCTCCGTTGTTGATAAGGATATCCACGTGACCGTGGAGCGCGAGAGCTTCTTTGGCTTTGTCCGGTAACTCGTCTAGTCTTTCTAGGTCTAAGGGTATGACATGGGGTGTGTGTGCTGGTATCCCTGGAGCCTAAATTGTGATCACAAATAGACGAACTGTGTGAACTCAGTGATGATTTCATACGTAAATTCATCCATTCATGCTCTAGATTGAAACCAATCATGTGCAAACTTCATCTGGCATCGCATTTGTCACAATATTGCTTACAGCTGGTAAAAAGATCATGATGGAAATGATTAGTATGCTATTGTTAAAAATGTGAACAATAAAAAGTAAATAACTGATTTGAAGTGCCCCTGAAAGTTATCACATAATGATGTAATTATATCATTCCCATCTGTGTATACTGTCTGTGCATGAAGTGCAACCAGTAAAATGAGACAAACAGAAGAAAACTAGATGGAATTCGACTGCGCGCAGTCGAAAATGATGCCTCCGTCATAGAGCAATTTTACAAACCAAAACAGAAGACATTTTTCGAATTCAAGTTCAATTGTAATCCATTAACAGGTTCTCAGAATATCGTGATTACAAGCAATTTCTCATATACATATATGACCCTTTGATCTTTGACCTCATGACCCTAAAATCTACTCAGTTCATTGGCTCTGCAAGATGTCCTGAGTTAAATAGTAATCCATCTGTCAGTTCTAATGAGAATGTGTTCACAAGCTATTTTTGCATACATAATGAGCCCATGACCTTTGACCTTTGATCTTATGAACCAAAAATCTACTCAGTTCATTGGCTCTGCAAGTAACATACATGACCTAATTTTGGCAGGAATCCATCAATCGGTTCTTGAGAACGCGATCACGAGCTGTTTTTGCATACATAATGTGCGCTGTAGCCTTTGACCTTTGACCTCATGACCCCAAAATCTAATCAGTTCATCTGCTCTGCAAGTAACATACATGACCTAAGTTTAGCAGCAATCCATCAATCGGTTCTTGAGATAACGCAATCACGAGCTGTTTTTGCATACATAATGTGCGCTGTAGCCTTTGACCTTTGACCTCGTGACCCCAAAATCTAATCACTTCATCGGTTCTGCAAGTAACATACATGACCTAAGTTTGGCAGCAATCCATTACTCGGTTCTTGAGATAACGCGATCACGAGCTGTTTTTGCATACATAATGAGCCCTGTGACCTTTGACCTTTAACCTCATGACCCCAAAATCTAATCAGTTCTTTGACTCTGCAAGATACATACATGACCAAAGTTTGGCAGGAATCCATCAATCGGTTCTTCAGATAACGCGATCACGAGCTGTTTTTGCATACATAATGAGCCCTGTGACCTTTGACCTTTGACATCGTAACCCCAAAATCTAATCAGTTCATCGGCTCTGCAAGATACATACATGACCAAAGTTTGGCAGGAATCCATCAATCGGTTCTTCAGATAACGCGATCACGAGAACGGGACGTACGTACGTACGTACAGACGTACGTACAGACGTACGTACAGACGTACGTACAGACGGACGGACGGACAACCCGAAAACATAATGCCTCCGGCTACTTCGTAACGGAGGCATAAAAATTGAAGTGCTGTTGTCTTCTTTTATTATCTTAAGCCATGGATCTTCAGAGAACATTTGGATTGCACGACTCACACTATGGCCAAACTACCTCATAACTCAATTTCAAATACTAGTCAAATCACCACCTTCAACCCGTGCCCCATTTCATTCAACTGTCATCAATAACATATGCTAAATTTTTATGACAAATTTACTCTCAGCTGATCAAATGCCACAGTTTCAGTAGCTTATAACAGTTACTGTGATAACAAGTTTCATGAAACAGGGCCTTGAACCAACAATTTACCTTACCCTCATCAGTATCTCAGCCCAAGAACAACCTTATAAGGAATTAACTCTCAAGAAAATACTGGAGCAAAGTATGGCCAGACAAAATGTAGGATTATGGACAAGTATGTGCCAGTAAATCTGGTAATCAGAAATAAGTTGTTTTAGGTAACCTTCTTACCAATTTCAGGGCCATCAATTCTTTCTTGACCCTCTCGAGTTCAGGAGCCCTCCTTGCACACAAAATCACCTTACAGCCAAGACAGTAGAAAGCTCTAGCACATGCTGAAGAGCAAGAGTAAGATAAAGAACGATAACGTTAAAAAACACAAGATCAAACCTATGTGGGACTTTGTCACGAATTGACTCTTGCATTACTAGTTCAAAATAAAACCTAGATCAATGGAGGCAGGTTTCATTTACCTACATTTGTTATTTTCCTGATTCAGGGACTCTTCACCTATTACTCTGCTAGTCTGCTACAAATTTTGGGTTTCCAAATTGAAAATGAGATTCTAAATCTTTATTTGCCTCTCCTCATATATGGTCTACCCTAGACCAATCCCCGCTAATACTTGTAAAACTTGGGGTACAAAGGCCATTTCCAATAACGTTGTACAGTACAATTTGTTTTAAATACAAATACTGAATCACCAATTCACTATCATTAATCAATATGTGCCCCACTAATCAAAGGTCTTATTATACAATAACATTTTTATTTGACAGAACCCCCCCCCCCCCCCCTTCCCCCTTCCCCCTTCCTCTCCTCCTATTTTGAGAAAAAATTATGTGTATCTCATTGAATAGTATTTTTATGTGTGGCGGCTATCTTAGAAAAATATGAAATATCATGGACCCCCCTCCCCCCGAAGAAAAAAAATCTTACGCTCTTCAGCTTTGAAAAATGACAAGTTTGAGTTGTACATTAGTCGTTAGGGACTTAGGGACGTCCATTCAAGGCAGTGCATCAAAAGGACGTCGATCGTAGCAATCCATGTTGTCGTTGTGCAAATCTAAAAGTCCCTATTGCTAATCAAAAGTGTCTCACCCTCTCCTACTCCGGAACTTGCCCCCGTGATGAGTACCACTTTATCTTTAAGCCCCGCCCTCCTTTGTTGTGATCTCAGCTTCTTGTAGAGCCATAGCAGCCCGAGACTACCAAAGATTGCTGCCGTGGCAACGGTCAAGGAATTCATACTAGATGCAGATGACATATTGTGAAGATTGTAGTTTTGCTGAAAAATAGAGAGCGAAAAGCCGAAGGAATAAATAAAACACTACTAAAGTCTGATGAAATAAACCAAATAAATTAACATTTTGAATAAAATAAACGTTGATTATCTGAAAAAAAATAATCTTTAATTGCTGTTAATGTCATCTGAAGAAGATTTCTATTTGCTGCTTTGACCTTTGGCTTTGTGGAACTTTTCATTTATCAATGAATAATATTTAAAGTAATAAAGACATCATCATCGATTGGTCAATAAATATTCTTGCCCCCTCTCTAACAAGATAACCAAAAGCACATCAAAAGGAATATGACAATATGTATGTATTTCTCCCGGTCAGCCAATTAAGACCGATGCTAGTATGTGAATACGTTCCCTCTCAAAAGATCTGCAGGAATGCAATTCATTTAGCATTACCAATACCAGGAGCAGTACACAAAAATATACGAGTGGGACCGATCATTAAAAAATGCACTTTAACTGACGTACACTGTAAGCTAATTCTATACAATTTAAACAAGTAATGAAGCGTAGATAAACACCACACAAGCGTCCTCAAATTAACATTATCATAAAACATATTAGGTAATACTTTCATGTTCTAACGCTCACCTGAAAATCTAAAGTGGATCTCCTCGAGCTCGCAAATGCCAAAGAAAAGACGATGTGGGCGTGGTTTAACACTGGGATACGAAATTGTTGTTTATTGCCATACACAGTGTATGCATACTAAAATAAAGGCAAAGAAAATCATGTAAATATGGGGAATTTACTCCCTCACCCTCTAATTCTCCGCTAATATTTTTTTTCTCCATTGATCTATTTTCTTCATCTGATATGCCAGTATGCACAATTAATTAATAAACACTCTCTTCTTTCTCTCCTTATCTTAAAAAAATTCTCATCTCTTCCGATCTTCTCCCTAACCCTCTTTACTCCCCTTTCTCTCTCTCTGTATGTCTCTCTCTCTCTCTCTCTCTCTGCCCCCAACCTATTGCAAGTTTTCCTCATAAATACATTTTTTTATTCCCAAATCAATACACATACACTCACATAGTCTAAAATTGGCCATAGGTATCAATTTTATTGTCTCAACTTTTTTTAAACACATTATTAATAATCAACGTTTTCTTTTCTCTTTTAATTTATTATCTACTGGCATTTACTTCTTGCAAAAAAGAAATAAATGAACATATACAACGCGAAACATATGTAAAAAGAATTTCTTTTATACAATCCATAAATTACCACAATCTATAACCTCTAGGATGCATAGATGTGATTGTAGAGATGAAGAGAAAGAGAAAATATAAGAATTAAAAATCAAAATAGATTTCTAGTGCTGATAGAAACGCAAATTCACAATTAAGACGATCACAAAAGAAAAGAAAACAACAACAACATTTTCCCCATGAAAATTATGATGTACCGATCAATGTGCATGAACTCAAAATTGAGCACAATATACAGGAAAAAAAAAGTAATAACAAAAACAATATAAACATAATTCATCCATGATGCCCTAGGGTTGTTTACATATATCTTCTTGCACAGTATCAGTTGCCGATACAATTCAATTCATTTTTTTTTTACATCTGTACATATTACTGTGAGACCTGACGAATGAGACGAAAAAATGTGGAGATTTCTTTTCTAGACTTCTAATGTACACATAAAGCACTCTCCTTTTAACATCGTCATAGCAATCGTTAAAAAAGCCCTGTCCTATTCGTAAAATATTTCCCATGATCCATAACTTGCTGCACAGTTCTATCGATTTCCTTTTCAGAGCCTTTTAAGTCACCGAGCAAAACTCTTTTATTAGCCATTTCTACCACACGTAACTTTCAAGAAATCCATTGAATACCGTTATACTTTTCTTCCTTTTCTTTTTTTAATCATTGAAACCCAAATATGAACATTAATATCAGTATTGTACAAAGATAGAGAACACATAATCATTACATATCCCCCTCAATTAATGGTTAAGAGAACAAGATTGTTATAAGAGACTGGTACAGTTCTTTAAAAATCAGCCAGTTTGTTGATATTGTCAAAGGTTTGTCCAAAATTACAACAAGCAACAAGTCAAAAAATTGATGAGACTTTAAGATGCTGGTCTAATTCTTTCTTGTTGTAATCAGCCATAGTTTGTTTATCTTGTCCAAGGTTTTACCAACATTGCAACAATAAGCAACATGACAAAAGATTGATGATACTAATATAGGAACAATATAGGAGCTAATCTATGACACTGTTTACTGGCCTACAGACACAACTATATCAATTTGAACACATAATTGGAAATAGATTTGTGAGGCAGGGGAATTTAGCGGAAAATTGGAAACAAATCGAGTGCATCAATTGACTTTAGAAAAGAAAAGAAAAAACATTTATGGGAGCAAAGTGACTCCTCCAAGACTGATGTCATTCAACTTTCCTTGAACATTCCCTATACTAGGGGTGCAATAGTCCTATCTCCATTTTCTCCATTGCCAAGCAACTTCTTAGCCCTTTGACAAAATGAATATAAATTGGGGATGATCAACACTATAATTTAAATCCACCACATGTTAAGAATTTATTTTTGTTTGTGGTTTGGATTTGCGAAAATATCTTGCTGCGAAACAGTTAAATCACCATGGACAACACTTAACGCTTGAAATTTGCGAAGTGTCTTGCCGTGAAAAAGCCATCCTCGACAATTCACCAAAGTTTTACACTATTCAGAATTTCACATAAAATATTCATAAAGCTCACATCTCGTAGTATTTCAATTTCTTGCACAATCTTATCATACATCAGGGTTATTATATAGGCGTTACACTCCAAGTGAAGAAAGTCATTCATATCAACAAAACATTGAAACAAAAAACAAAATAAGAAAGTCTGCGACATTCATAACCTGCAACCATCAAACCTGAAGGACGTTTAACGTCTTGAATATTCTCAATAATTCTTTTTTTTAAATTCCAATTTCCATTTGGATCCTTTTAGAACCACAATGCATATTATCCCTCTAATGATATATACTGAAGATCCCAATATATCAACATTCTCGTATTCAAACAAATTAAACTTTGGAGCAAGCTGTGTATTGATGTGGAAAATCAGTAGTGGAAAGGCAAGAAATTTGTCATTCTAATTATCAATTTGGGTTGGGGATTCTATATTCCACTTAATATCAAACAATAGTAATAACACATCAGTGTTGATAGTATTGTTTGATACAAACATTAAAAACAGGTCTCAGGTATGTGAAGATTTGGGTTATGGCGAACAAAGCGTTTTCAACAGTATCTCAAGAACACAAAACTGATTATGTGAAACATAAAAAATGACAACAGATATTAAAATGGAAAGTAGTTGTGCATATTCAAATTCACATCTATTCATGTTACAGACACATTATTCCAATTGACCCCCCCCCCCCCCCACCCTTAAAAAACAAAAACAAATAAATGAATTTCTCAGCTACCTTACTGTAAAATCATTCAAAAAGTGGAACATACATTTAACAACTAAATTAATCATAGAATTAACAAGTTTTATAGTTTTACAAAGTATGTGAAAAAATTGATTCATCCTGATTAATGTTTCTTGAGAATGTGACATATCAAAGCTTACATCTACAGGTATTCAACAAAGGCTAAAGTCCACCTATCATTTTCAAGTTACCAGAAAACAGGATAAAACATCAAATTTACAAGGGGTATGACTAATTTAATTGTGTTAACACATTTTTGGCTTACACCCAGTAAATACAGACGACTACCGGTAATTTAGTTGTTAACTGTACATGTGAATTGTTTCATTATTCTCTTTCTTAGAAATTAACCAAAAGATGAACATGGCCTTACTGTCATTTTGTGGATTATACGACTTGAACAGTCATTACCATCATCAATTGTAACATTGCATTACTGTTTCTCCATTTTCTAAAAGAAATTTTTACCAAACAAATTTGAAGCAAGTCACTGGTAGCTGGCAAATATGAAAATATTTGTTTGACAATGAATTTGGACTGAGTGACAGGAAATTAATCCACCCTTGAGAAAAACAAACAGAAATAAGCAACAACATAATATGTACAAATTGTATGTTTGGTGCCAGAGGGGGATATTAACCTCTATTCTGTATTGAAGACAGGGTCGATGTCCTGGTTATGAACAGATGCAACAGGTTATGTGTTCAGCAATGTACATAGAGATAAATGAGAGGTGCGTTACCATGTACATGTATACTGGGATCCCACAAATACGACCAAGATAATATTTAGATGGATGATTTACCCCGACTATCAGCTTTGTTCTTAGCAAATCAATTTGAAGCCCTTTCGTTAGTGATCGTCTGTTCCGGTACAGCTTTGGATTTATTTTTTCGCTTCTTCATCATCCATAATTTCATCATCATTATTTCTTAACATTGCCATCATAACTATAACTTTCACCATGGATGTAACGAGTCAAAAAGACTTTCATAAATTAAGACCAGGGATCCCGTTTCACAAAACTAGTCATCAGTGACAAATGACAGTTTTGTTATAAGCTTCTGATTGGTTATCAGCAGATTTGTCAGTGATATTGTCATTTGTCATTGAAAAAAGGCTTTGAGAAATGGTTCCAGAACCCACCATTTGATAAAGTAAAACAATTTACCTCTAGCAATTCTTTTTTCTTCGTTTCTTACGCATACAATACCACTAAAATGATGTTTCTTCACTAAAATGTGTCGAATCAGCTCACTTTAAATCTGCTACATTTAAGCATGATCACATTCTGATCATTCTCTTATATATATATACTCCTTTCCCTGATTTTATGCTCGTTTGTTTTCTTTTCTTTGTATTCAATGAATAATATAAACAATTAATGCAATGAAATAATATAAATAGTGCAACATTCATGTAATTGATAACTGACTTTTCTATTTAAGTCTGCTGTACATTGTAGGTTTATAGGGAAAACACTTCTTTATCTTTTTCACTTACAAAAATTAATGCTACTAACGTTATATGTTATTACGTTTGTTAAAATTCATAACTTGAGTATTTTGTTGATATGAAGAAGGAAAAAAAAAACAGAAATAAGATGATTTTCTGATTTATAAAACTTTGATTGAGCAAAGCATCATTTCCGTGACAACCATTCTACCTCTCCCGGAAAAAAAAGAAAGAAAATAAATACAAAGGAAACATCAAAAAGAAGAAAGATAAAATTTGAATTTTGAAAATACTGTGTACTTTTGGACTGTCAGAGTCGACATGACATACAGATAAAATCATCGCTGAATAATTACAAGCTGGAGGGATGTCATGAGATCAATGCTAATACATTATATATTAGTACATGAACATTATACAAGATGCTGCCAGTTTGGGTGAATGCACTATAACGATACTGTAGTGGAAATCAACTTTGTTTCTTTTCCTAGAAATGACTTTAATTGATTGCTTCTGAAAAGATCCCCTTCAAGCAGCATTTCAATTTGACAGAACAGTGTGGTTTAAAGCCCCACTGCACTACATGACCATGCAGGGAGGTCTAATCCCTCCTGGCCAATCTAGTGCGGTGGGGCTTTAAGTGGCAATGGATGCTGGGAATTTCAAAGGTGTGCAATTTATTATTTGATAAACTTACGTCAAAGGGACATGTCCACGCAAGTGTACAGAATATAAACAACTTTAATAATGACCTTGCTAATGTAAGGTACAAGCAACAGTCGTGAGGATTGCTACATGTATACATATACCAACTATTACATTTCTAAGCATTGATTTGCAGACGACACAAGTGCCATGCCAAGGCACCCCACATGGATGGCCTTGGCGCAAACACAAAGGTGTGAGTGGCATGATGTGGGCGTGTCTCCCAGACTACATGATGTTGGCGTGTCTCCCAGACTACATGATGTGGGCGTGTCTCCCAGTCTACATGATGTGGGCGTGTTTCCCAGAATACATGATGTGGGCGTGTCACCCATTCTACATGATGTGGGCGTGTCTCCCAGGCTACAATCAGTGCTGCGGAGAACCGTTCACAAATGAGCACAGCCAACGACCATGGTTCATAACCAATTTATCCCTTTCTTACCCTTGCAGGATTGAAGTGTCATCTTTTGGGGAAAGTGTAATCGATGCTATTCTAAATGCAGACCAGACCAAAATCAAGCCATATAAACAGATTAACTACAATGGTCACTGCTATATAAATCCACCTGTTTATAATGGCCACTTTTATTTTTGGGTAACTAATCTAAACAAGTTAAAATTAATACAGCATAAAATAGCCTAATATAGACAGACAGACAAACAGTCAGACCACTTATAGTAGCCATCACTATATAAAGGCCTCCTGTTTACTTTGGCCACTCTTAACAATTTTTCATAAGTAAACTCTATACACAGGTTGAACTCAATACCTCAATATTTGTGGTGAAGATGAAAATCAATGATTATTGGTATGAGGAGAAGTCATTTTATTCTAAAAAATTAGATATCACTATTTATCGTTTTAGAAACAGCACTGGTTGCTTTATAAGCAAGCCCGGACATTATTTTTTACATTTCTTAATCTTAAAAGTTTCCTCAGGGAGGGTCACGAAAAGTTAAAGGTCATGAAGAGGGGAATTGGCACACAGTAAAGACACATGTTCACAAAGATGTGTTGGATCCCTAACAGCTATGACAATGGTGTTTCAGTGTTAACAAGTGCTTCTCTCGACGCTGCCGTCGCTTTCACATCGGCTCTCCTCCATCCATCCTCTCTAGAATCCTCCGCTGGCAGCTTGAAGCTCTTTGGTTACAAATCCTTCCTTTCCTGGCTCCTCTGTCCACTGAACTATCAATCCATCCATATATCTGTCCGTCTATCCCTCCATCTGTTTTCCATTTATCGAAATCTCCATCATTATATCCCCGGTATTTATATCTATGTAAATTCTAAGTGTTTTGTATAATGTTCCAGCGGTGGTACATACGTACGGCTGGGTCTGTTAAGTGTTTGTCAGTTCAAGATCTTGATGGGCTTCTCCACGTAGTTGTATCGGGGTCGCTTGTTCTTGTTGACATGGTCCAGACCCAGCCAGGGCCTAGGCTGGGGATTAGCTGTAACAAAGAGAGAGGAATGGGAAAGAGTGCATGATGGACCCTCCAACGACTCAATCTAAACAAACAATCCAGCCATTCTGAAGTTTGTAGGTTTATTTGCACTTTTTTGTTTTGTTTAATATGTAATTGTTTATCAGTCTGTTTTGTTTATTATGGTGCTTAGAGACTTTAGTGGTAAGCACTTTATAAGCAACGTTTTTATTATTATTATTATTATTATTATTATTATTATTATTATTATTATTATTATTATTATTATTATGTGTCCTATTGAGGTGTCTTCCATGTGATTTGAATGATGTAACAGAACCTAGGCATCACCTTTTTACATCAAGTTTACTACATCTTACTTGATACATGTTTGTTCCTGGAACCTATCATGACAGAGTAGGCAATTTGCTTGTTGGTATGACGTCCATGAAGTCCATGTGTGTGGACAGAATGAACCTTGCATACATAACATGTTGCTACGTCTGGCAATGCTATGGTAAACCAAGTGATCAAATTATGTTTCGATGTGATTGGTAACACTTTAGGGTACGATTGATTATACTTACATGCATGTCCCTGTGGCTGGAAGTCTTTCAGTCGTACGGTGTACTCTTGCTCTGAGAGAAAACAATGGCAAGACAGACAAATATTACTTCAAGAAGTAATGATGGCCTAAAGGGGTTAGGCATGCTGCCTTTATATATGAATATCTATCGCACCTTCATTGAAATCAGGAAAATCTAAGTTTGCAAAACATATTTGTCAGATTTGTTGTGTTTTAACTGATAGCGAGCAAGGCACCAACAATTATAAGCTGCTCCAAGTTACTGAATGTATAAAAAACTAGATGGAATTTTGACTGCGTGCAGTCGAAAATGATGCCTCCGCCATAGAGCAATTTAAACAAGTTTGGAGTTTAAATCTCCAGTGGTTCTTGAGATATCATGATAACAATCTCAATGTATGGAATTTCATAAGTTGACCTCTGTGACCCTTGACCTTTGACCTACGTGCTCCAAAATCTAATCAGATTGTCTTCCTATGGTGATACACACTATCATTAAGTTTGAAGTTTAAATCTCCAGTGGTTCTTGAGATATTATGATATGGTGATACATACTATCATTAAGTTTGAAGTGAAAATTCTCCAGTGGTTCTTGAGATATCGCGATAACGATCTCAATGTATGGAATTTCATAAGTTGACCTCTGTGACCCTTGACCTTTGACCTACGTGCTCCAAAATCTAATCAGATCGTCTTCCTATGGTGATACATACTATCCTTAAGTTTGAAGTTTTTACATCTCCAGTGGTTCTTGAGATATCATGATAACAATCTCAATGTATGGAATTTCATAAGTTGACCTCTATGACCCTTGACCTTTGACCTACCTGCTCCAAAATGTAATCAGATTGTTTTCCTATAGTGATACACACTATCACTAAGTTTGAAGTTTAAATCTCCAGTGGTTCTTGAGATATCATGATAACAATCTCAATGTATGGAATTTCATAAGTTGACCTCTGTGACCCTTGACCTTTGACATACGTGCTCCAAAATCTAATCAGATCGTCTTCCTATGGTGATACATACTATCCTTAAGTTTGAAGTTTAAATCTCAAATGGTTCTTGAGATATCGCGCTAACAAACTCAATACAAGGAATTTCATAAGTTGACCTCTGTGACCTGTGACCTTTGACCTACGTACTCCAAAATCTAATCAGATCGTCTTCCTATGGTGATAAATACTATTCCCGAGTCTTAAGTTTAAATCTTAAATGGTTCTTGAGATATTGTGATAACGGTCAAACGGGACGGACGTACGGACGGACAACCCTAAAAAACATGATGCCTCCGGCACCACCTTCGGTGGCGGAGGCATAAAAAACCAAGACGAAAAGAAATGAGAGGTGAGAACCAGCCTCTGGTCAAGACCCAAGTTATCTTTCATTTCATTCGTCTTTGGTCGCTTCCTATTGCTATGCAACCGTTTCTTGGTAAATATGAACACATTATATTTCCCTTTATTATGCCATCACATGTTTAACACCATATGATGTATTTATAGACAGTCACCTCATGAAACACCCCCCTTCCCCCAAAATGTGGAAAATTCTCTTTAAGTACATTATATATATATTTATATATATATGACAGCATAGAAGGTATGGAACAGG
Source organism: Strongylocentrotus purpuratus (assembly GCF_000002235.5). Classification (NCBI taxonomy): domain Eukaryota; kingdom Metazoa; phylum Echinodermata; class Echinoidea; order Camarodonta; family Strongylocentrotidae; genus Strongylocentrotus; species Strongylocentrotus purpuratus. The sequence continues at coordinate 31,456,140 of NW_022145599.1, read as the reverse complement.
TCAATTTTTTTTTTGTCAGAGAAAACATTTTTGCATCAACTCACCTTCCCCGATGTACGTCTGTCTACCCATCACAACTATTGCAAACTTGATCTGAAAATGCAAAAAATAATAAAAAAGATATACATAAAATATAAAAAGGTGTTGCAAAAGCTTGATTACAAATGTTATACACAGTTTCTTGATTGCAATTTCAACCGTTAAAATAAGCTTTGATTTGAGTAAATTGGCCCTGCAATCGCAAGCATGAATGGTCTACATTAAATGTAGCGCATATCTGTATATTTCATGAAATTTGGTTACTTCAGTTATCAATATATCTGGATTTTTTATACCTAATACAGTGCTTTTTAAGTTCCATTAAAGCCTGAATCTGCACTAGTTTGGCCAGGAGGGATTAGACCTCCCTGCATGGTCACTGGCAGGTGGTTATCTCATCAAATTAGCTCGTATTGACAAACTCAGACCTATATCATTAACAGACCACTTTGCTAAAGTCATTGAAGGTTTCATCGCAAAGTGGATGTTTCAGGACATTGCCCAACATATTGACCCCTGTCAGTTTGGAAACCAGAAATGTTTATCGACCTCACACTGTTTGATTGATATTCTTCATTATGTTTTTTTAAATGCTGAGGTACCAAAAACTTCATCGACGATACTTCTCACAGATTTTCAAAAAGCGTTTGATAGAATAGATCATACAGTTGCCATCATAAAGTTAATTGAAATCGGTGTACGACCAGCGGTAGTTTACTGGATATCTGATTTTCCTTCTGAACGTTAACAAAGAGTTCGCTATCACAGCGATCTCTCAGAATGGTGTCAAGTAAATGCAGGTGTGCCCCAGGGTACGAAACTTGGGCCCCTAATTTTCCTTGTGATGATAAATGATTTCAAATCTTCTGAAAGTATACATATGTCTAAATATGTCGATGATCTAACCCTAGTTGAGTGTCGTAAAACAAACCAAATTTCAAACATGCAAGAAGCTGTAGAATGTCTATCTTTGTGGGCTGATATTAATAAAAAGCAATTGAATCCTACAAAGTGTATTAAAATGGACATTTGTTTTTTAAGAGTACCAGTCAATCAGTCTTCCATTATTCTCGAAAATTGTGTTCTTTCAACTGTTTCACAGGTGAAATTACTTGGTGTCACGATACAAAACGATTTGAAGTGGGAAGCCCATGTCAGAGATATTGAAAAAAGAGCGAATGCGAAACTATATATGCTCCGTTCTTTGGGGAAGTTCGGTCTTTCACATGAAGATCTGATTACTATTTTTATTGGCTATATTCGCCCAATCCTTGAATATGCTACTCAAGTTTGGAGTGGAGGTCTCACTAGTGCACATAAACAACGCATAGAAAGATTACAAAAACGTGCATTGAGGATTATCTTTGGAAAGGATTATCATAGTTACGCAAACGCTCTTACTAAATCGAAATTACAAACATTGGAAAGTCGTCGAAATGACTTATGTGTTACCTTCTTTAAAAAACTCTTTCATGCACAGATCAGTTCAAACAATTTATACCCCAAAGAGCACACAATAGAACTTTGCGAAGAACTAACAAGATCCCTGAACCCAGGTGCAAAACTAAACGTATGCAGAATAGCCCAATCCCAGATTTGATCCGTTTGTATAAAAAAAGTTTTTTATGATTGTATTTAATATACTCTGAAAGAAATTACAATTTCATATTCCTTAGTATATAATTAATTCATAAATTTGAGGTCTGATTTTTTTTACCAAGTTAGTCAATGAATTTTTTATGACATGAAGAATGCGATGCATATATATATATATATATATATATCTATATTTATATTTTAATATCTCTAATGTTCACCTTATAATATTTATATTTGTCTTGCATTGTATCTTTATATATTATCAACATGTACATAATTGTTTTCCCTCTCTGTCCATCTGTCCCCTTTCTCCCCTCTCTCTCTCTCTCTCTCTCTCTCTCTCTCTCTTTCTCTCTCTTTCTTTCTTTCTCTCTCTCCTGCTTTCCCATCTCTCTTTCTTTTTAACTCAAATTTTTAAATTGAAATATTGTATAAGATTGATGGTATATAGTATATACACGCTCTTCATAATTATGTAGATTGTAGTGTGACATTTTGAAATGTATAATTGTCTTCACCATCAATGTTTTATTCATGCACAATTCAGTTACTTGTAACTGCGATACATGGAAATGAATCAATAAATACCATTTATCTATCTATCTATCTATCTATCATCTCTCAATTAACATAAAAAAAAGGAGACCATGGGGGATCCACAGGTACTGCTTAGCCTTAGGTATTGTTGGCTGAATAGAGGGCGTAAGTAGCTACAAGTAGTGCGGTCCCGCTTTAAATACCTTTTCTAACTCCTTCTCAGAGACGTCTAGTTGCTCTCGTATCCTCTCCTTAACATTGGAGAACGCTTCGCCCTGTGAAATAAAACAGAATATAAATTATCACTCACTGTCATCCACGTATAACTCTTTAAAAAATTGAAAGTACTAATTAAAAACACCTCATTAAATTTGTGTCTAAAAAAAAACATTTAAAAAAAAGTACTTCAGAGATCATTGTAATTTGTATCATTGACAATCACTATTGCCTCTTTTGGCATGATCAATAACATGGAAAATAAGTGACAAGTATACAAAAATATCTTAGGACTACGGTTCTATCGATTCGTGAATGACAATGAATCATTTTTTCTCTTTGATGCTTGTCTCACAATGAAGAATTAATTCTCTGTAATTTTAAGCCTCCCGGTAACTGGAACAAAGTGGCAGAATTTGAAAGCCTATTGAGGCATGAGGAGGTAATCTGCTTCAAATAAACCAACACCACAGAGTTAAGTGACAAAAGCAAAGAGTGCCTGACATTCAGAGGTGTCATGTTCGGTCCCCGACTCGGCACTAATGTCCTTTGGCAAGGCATTGATCTACATTTGCCACTCCATAACCAAGAGAGGAATGGGGACCTGGCAGGATGACAAAATTATTTGAGTTATTAGCCTCTTACCTCTCTTAACCTGACAAAGAAGGGTGTACCGAACGTGTTGTAGAGATCCTTCTGGAAGTGGGCTACACATACTATCATCTCATCGTCACTTAACTTGTATTGGTCTTGAGGAATTTCCTGAGCAATGGGGAAAAAAAATACAAAGTATTAGTAAGAAATACAGATGTATGCCATCTTGCACTAACATGACAACATTTAAATTGTCTTCAGGGGTTGCTAAGTGAAGGGAGAAATGAGGAGTAGAGATCCTTTTCTAACTAAGGTATCACCAAAAGAAAAAAACTATGTATAGGCGGTTACTCGATCTAGAATTTGCTATTTCATCAGGGAAAATATATTATCCAATGTCAACAATATATCAACGAAAAAAAAAGCCTTTATCTAATGCCAGCAATGATATATTTTCCATTTACTGCCAAATACGATATGTATGTATATACAGAAAACACGCTTTTTACCCCATACAAAAGATATTACACCATTACAAATATACTTTTAAATGCAAAGCTAACTACAATATATCAATAGAAACTTGCGCTCACTTCTAGTCTGTACATCTTGGTCCCCTGTAAGGCCAGGTTCTCTATGGGTGTGTCTTCCGCAAACTGCTGGAAGATCTTGTTACTGATGATATCTAATAACCTGCAAATCAGAGAGAGACAAGGAATTACATCAAAGGGAATTTGCTTACACAAATGGCGAAAGGAGATACATATAGATAATAGACAAAGATCACAAGATCATGGAGAAAGAAAATTTTATGGAAAGAAAAAATTGCCATAAAGAAAGAGCAAACATTTCTGCACATGCTGTGCCTATTTTTGCTGTTTTTCAAGTCCTTCGACCCCAGAAATTAAGCATTGAAATCCTTCAATTGGGAAAAGGTTTCACAGTACATTCACAACAACTGTTTTTCAATACAGACGTCATATTCTTAAACTCCACAGTTTCAGTCAAATCCTTCTTTCCAAACAAGACCTTTCTCATAAGAAATTGGCAATAAAAGAAAAAAAATACATGGTGTTGCCGATCTGGAGATGAACTGATGAGTTGTGGACATTCGGAATGACTGGAGGAGTATATTGTAGTGGGAATGTAATGAGGCTTCCGGAACTCACCTAAGTTTTCCAGTGCCATTCTCTGCCAGCTGTACATGCTTCTTGGATTCCTCTAACATGTCTCTGACTGTGTCCGTCTTGTTAGGATATAGTACAACCTCCTGCGAGTAAAAGACACAATAGTAAAACAGAATGAAACATATTAAAACAGCTGAGGAACTCTGTGCTTTTAGAGACATTTCAACCCATGCCCTGAAAATGTTGAAAATATAGATAGGGCCCGATGTTCTGTAATCAGACATCCAATGTTTTGTTCTTGACGGGAGGCAAGTTGGCTTAGTCGCTCAAGTGTCTGCCTGTTGAAAGATCATGGATTCAAATCTAACTAAGGCAGATTACTGAAGCCTGCATTGCTTGTTAACGTGCCTCTCCTGTTTCACAGATGCAGGCTATGTTACAGCGGAGAACACTCAGTCCCTCGGATAAGACATTAAATGGAGACGCTGTGTAAATGAGATTCACCCACTTTGTACTTTAAGAATCCACTGCACTATTTGTATAAGAGTAGGGGGAAACCCTGGGGTAGTGGTTCACCTGCACATCCCCCATCAGTTAAACCAGGAGAGACCTAAGGGTCACAGTGATTCAGTTCGCTTTTCACCTCCCAGGCACAGTTGATGCCAAATACCTAATAATAATAATATACCTGCTAACCTTTCACAGCAAAAATTAAGAATCTCTCAAGGCAAAATTAGGAATACAGTCTATTTGTGTACATTTCACACAGAATGTTTCAGAAAAGGAGAGGAATTTAGGGTTCAAAACAATGGCTTGAAGGCCCAAAGATCCTAAGTTGAACTTAACTCTAAGTTGGACGTAAACATTATGGAAAGCCATTTGTAGCCTTAAAATTAAATATATTCAAAAGCAAAACCTCAAGAATTTAAGACTTTTCATAAATTCCACATCAAGAACATGAAATCTCCTTCATATTAGAAAATATGAGTAATTTGAAGCAACATTTTATGCCTTTTGAAATAACTTTTACAAAATACTTTCAAAGATGCTAACGGCTTTCCATAATTGTCAAATCCAACTTAGAGATAAGTTCAACTTAGGATCTTTGTCAAACATCCTCTGGACTTTTTTTATATCGGCTACCGACTTACCACCTCCTTGAGCTTATCTGTGACCCATATACACTTGAACTGCCTCTTGTTCTCTAGTTCATCTATCCTGATATTCAACTGTGTGTCAAAGAGAAGTGAGAGAAAGGTGGACTTGATATGAATGTGAAATAAAAGGATACTGTTTATTAAAAAAAAAAAAGTGATTCTGTCACTGCTCAGAGATATATTCATCATGGTATTTAATGCTACATTAAAGCTAAATTCAATTCAATTCAAATAAGGTTTTCTTCAAGACTTGTCAAAATGTCCAAAGACTAAAAATGCAAGTTTACATCAAACATACAATCATATTCAAAAACACACACATATATATATATATATATGAAGAAAAACATAGCAAATGGGAAAAAAATATATAAAAATAAATAAATGTGTACATCAAAACATCAAAGCAAGTAAGAACAAATAGAAAGATAGCCATGATGTTAACTTGAATAAAAAAATGTCACTGTTTGAAACGACTGGTTCTTTCAAACTGCTCACATATATTTATTGTGATATTTAACCAAACAAAATGGGTTGATTAATGTCACATTTACAGGCCAAGTGCAGGTGGAGCAATTCAGTTGCAAACGGGTTAGGCACACAGCAGGTCTATGCCCCCCCCCCCCCCACACTTTATAACCCACTATTGCTTACAAATTCAATTCAAACTAATTTATTGATATCCAAATCAAAACAAACAAAACAAAATTGCGACAAGCTGAAAACATAAGTACGCAAAAGAAAATGTGCCCCCCACTCTCTTTTTGTTCTCACCCAAAAGGCATCTAGAGAACATAGTTTGCTAGAGACATTTTAAATAATATTAAGATTGGAAACATTTTTTTTTTTTTTTGTTAAAAACAAAAGTTTTTGATTATCATGGTTTTTTTTTTTTTTTTTTTTGCTTTATAGAATTTTGAAACTGTACCCCCCCCCCCCCCCCTCCATACAAAACACAAGATATGCCTCTTGGGTGTTTGACTCACATACTTAAACATATGAATGCACTCACCATCTGATAGTAGAGTTTCCTAGGTTGCCTTGACTTGGTGGGCGGTAGGAGATCTCGTAATGTACCTTCAAACGTACATCTTAGAGGATGGCCAGGTCCATCTCTGTGACTAAAGCAAACAGGAGACGCAGCTCAGTCAATGGGTAGGTGGGACGGAGGGTTTCTTTTAGTTCATGGTATTGATCATTTAATACCAACATCACCATCATTATTATATCATTTATCATCGTCATCAACATCACCATCATCATCATTGTCATCACCGTCATCACCATCATCATCACCAATGTCATTACCATCATCATCGTCATCACCATCATCACCATCAACATCGTCATCATCGTCATCACCATTGTCAACACCATCACCATCATCGTCATCACCATCATCACCAATGTCATCAACATCATCACCATTAAAATCATCATCATCATCATCATCATCATCATCAACCATCATCATCATCATTATCACCATCATCATCATCAACCATCATCATCATCATCACTACCTTTATTTTCATTCACCCATCCTTCATTGATCCTTCATTGATACTTCATCATCATCACTGATACTCAATATAATCATCATCTCTGTCACAATGATGATCATCGTCATTATGATTATATCCATCATTTATCGTCATCATCTACCATCATTTTCACTACTTTTATTATCATTCGCCCATCATTCAATATCTCTCATTGATCCTTCATCATTCATCATCATCACTGATACTCAATATAATCATCATCTCTGTCACGATGATGACCATCACCATTATCAGCATCACCATCATCACCATCATCATCACCACCACCACCACCACCACCACCACCATCATCACCATCATCATCACCATTGTCATCATCATCACCATTGCCATCACCATCACCATCATCATCATCATCACCATCATCATCATCATCACCATCATCATCATCATTCAACATCCTTCATTGATCCTTCATCACTCTTCATTATCACTGATACTCAATATAATCATCATTCCTCTTCATCATCACCATCATCATCATCATCACCATCATCATCATCATCACCATCATCATCACTGATACTCAATATAATCATCATCTCTGTTACGATCATCACCATCACCAACTGAAGAAAAAAATGAGAGCTTATTCATAAAAGAAATGTTTGACTCACCCTTGACTCTTGAAGAACTGAAGTAACATCATGTCCGTGTCTAGATGCTGGGCCACCGCCTTGGCGAACTGGAAGTAGTTCATCTTGTTGGAGAGGACCAGCGTGAAGCCCGGGTCACGAGGGTTTGACTTGTCACAGAAGGTCACCTCCTCCCGGCAGAAGAGGTCGCGGAAGTAGTCTCGGGCCGTCGGCAGGTCATATTGCATCTTATCGGGATCGTCCCTGAAATACAGCAGTAGAAACGATTAATTACCAGTACCACATACTTATAGATTTCTTTGCTATAGGGGCAATCAACTCTGCAATTAGAGTCTGAGAGGCTCAAGTAATTTAACTACTTATGCATCAACTGAGGAATCCAGCAGCCAGGCATGTGTTCACATACCCATATCTCCAGATTCCAGGACCACTGTCCCATGATCGATTCAAAACAAAATTTGACTGAAAATTAATTTTTGACTTTTCTACTCCTCCTAGCATTAGAGAGTCTCTTGATATCTGAATTTATTCTGTAAAACCAGAAACTTTTGCGACATGAAAATTTCATGAATTGTGAAGGGGAAAGCCATTATCATGGCAAGATTATTTCATGAACTGCAAATATTTTGATTTAGTGTTGTGTAAATTGTGACTCAATTATGTCAAACATGAAACTTTCGTGAATCTAAGGTGCAAGCGAAATATGCAAACATGTTTGGTCTAACAATAACAATAATAACAATAATAGTGTAAACTTATAGAGCGCACACACCCTCCAGGGGTGCTCATGTCGCTAGCTCAGCAACAGTTCTCTTTAAAGTAAAGTAAAGTAAATGTTTATTTAATTATACCATCACAAACTCATCAGCAACATTTTCATCACCCATTTTAATCCTCAGCTAAAACCATTTTGTCCCCACCCTCCCTGTTGGCCTTGAAGAGATAGCTGAATATCTCCTTACTTTTGGAATACAAGAATATCACCATCCATGAGCTCATCTAGACCCTTGTCCATCTGTTGACTCAGGTCTTCTATCTTCTCTGTCAGGTTAGGCTTCACCTCCTAGGTAGGAAAGACAAACCAACGGATCAGAATGAGGAATTTCTTTTGGGTAAATTGCAATAATCATTTGAATTCAAGACATATTTCATTTGTTTGTTTGAATGTATGTTTGTTGTCTTGACTTGTGTATTGTATAATGTTTAGTTTCCTTTCAGGTTACAATTTATTCAGTTTATTTCATGTCCTTGTCCAATATGTTCTTAACCCTTACTGTACTGGGCTATTTCGAGCACTCTCTGACTGGGGGGGGGGGGGGGCCTGGGAGGCCCCCCCTATGATCTCGGCCGTCGAATGTCAGATGAGCGCGAAAATTTGCATGTTTGTAGATATTTACGTAAGGAACAAGATGGTATAATTAATTTTTTCCTAATATGCAAATTTTTGTCGTTATAGCCTAATTCATTATGCAAAATGCTAATTTTATGCATTTTACAGAAAACTCTACATATTTGTCCGTAGACTTGTGAAGAATCTTGCAAATGTATTGAATAAATGTTTCCTTCATCTCAAATTCATGAGGTTTCATTATTTTTATGATATTTGAAAATGCATAGGTTAATTTGCATAAATTATGAATACGCATTCATGAATATCAAATCTGGTAATATATAGGGAACTAGAATCATTACAAAAATTGTCAGACTCCACTTTTTTAATGTTGACACTCATTATTCATATGAAACTTCTTTTCTAACGCAAAATAGTTATTTGATGTAATTAATAATGATAATTTATGCAAATTTGATGCGATTTTCAATTATTTATTTTCTTATGTATTTTATTGTTTTATTTCTAATGTATTCTTTTGTTCTGAAATACATCAAGTTACTTTGAGAAACATATAAAAGCAATTTGATATCAATTCATATCTTCACATTTCTGCTTGTACATGAATATATGCAATTATAGCACTTTTTTTATGACATGCGCATACTAATTGTTATGTAACACCTTACAGGTATATCCGATTTCGACGAAAATGGTATCAAAATGTGCATAAGACTTAAACGAAAAAAGTCATGAAACGACAATTCAAAATTCTGAGCGGTTGCGGCGCGATCTCCGAAAATGTCGAGGGGGGGGCCTCCCAGGGAGGGGTATCCAGGCCCTTTAAACGCTCGGCCACACAAGCAGGGCGTAACCTTTGAGGGGTATCCAGGCCCCCCCCCCCCCCAGTACAGTAAGGGTTAATATGTAATTTATGTCTTTTTAACTGAATGAAATAAAAATTGAATACCTACAGTAACGCTTGAGAATGGTTGTTAAAATAGTTTACCTTAAAAAAAAAAAACATTAGCATGAAGAGGTTTACCCTAACCTTAATACATTTTGGAAATATCCCATCAGAGATGGATTTAAAATCACAGCCATTATATAAATGTAAAAAAGCAGAATTACTGATTATATACAGTCAATCTTGTCTTAGAGACCCCCTTTCTATAATGGTTACCTATGTTGTCTCCCTCTAAGAGGAAATCTGTGCAGTACAGCCTGTCTTGTAGAAACTGTCTAGTAAGGCCACCTGTCTACAGTGGCTAGTTTTCCTGTTTCCCTTATGTTGACCTAATAGGCAGGTTTGACTGTATGATGTTCACTATCAAGCATAATCAACAGATGAAAAGAGTTCCTCATTGCAAGCCACACCATCCCATCACAACATTTAGTTTTCTCGCCATTTCTCCCTGAATCTCTTTGCACATCCATTGATTGTATGATATTCCTTACCTCATATAAAATGAGTTCTGTTGTCTCTGGAAAGCCTGCCCTCTCATTCATCAGTGGAACAAGTGCCTCTGTTCAAGATGAAAAGAATACAATGTTAAAGATAAAGTTGAGTTCTGGTCACGCGATTGCATTGTGAAAGAAAAGGTGTGGAATGGATCAGAAAAAGTTGATCATGTAGCATGTAAGTATTGGTGAGTACTGCATGGTTCTGGAGTCATCAAAACCATAATAAATTTGGCCCAGTCTTGGTAAAGTAACAAGCACTGTACACAGAAAGTTGTATATGGGACTACACAAATGGTGTCGGGCCTACTTACCTTGATTTCCTTATCTTTCTATGCTCATTACTCAGCCAGTATACATTTTCTACCAAAATTGTTTGCCAAATGACATTTATTTGTAATTCAGTATAAGTTTTGTTAAATTCTGCGAGAATTCATTTTCTTTTTTTTACCAGAACTAAGTTTATCTTTAATGTATAGACACATGGTCATGAAGTACACCAATGCAAATATTATGAAAACTTAAGTATTATCACAAACTAAAAAGAAGAAACTTACGTATTTTGGTAGTGATAGGAACGTAGACATGCCCACAGTAGGAAAGACTCTTTGTCTTAGGGTCGTAGAGCTTCAGAAACAGAAGAACATCACCTAAACAAAATGAAAGTAATCATAAATGTCACCGATACACAAGCTTTGAGAGAATATTAGGACACTTGGGCCTTGTAATGACGAACACAAGCACAAGATATATCACTTCAGGGCACCAAAATGGCTTATAAGTCTCCCTTTTTATGCCATGTTTGTATTGTATTGAATTGTTTTCAAATCGCAAGGATGGCAATCAATTTCACTGAAAATCACAAAGAGTGAAATGCACAGTACGTAAAAATGTTTATATGGGACTACATACACACACACACACACACACACACATGGCATCAAAATTTGGACCAGATTTTTAGCCTTTTCTAGACATTTACTAATAATATGAGGGTATATCAAGAGTGATCTTATTCATGACGGATGACAAACTGACTTCAGGTGCTCCAGTATCTTGCGTCTCAAGGAATAATGTCCATTCATCTGTTACTGCATTTATGTAAAATTAACACTTTAAGGTCCACTGTACTACTTGCTCCCTCTATATAGAAAACAATGCCTAATCGGTAATCATTGGTTCCCCATGATCCTCTTTTTCTTATGTTAATCGAGAGCTGAGGTGATGAGATAGCCCCCTGTCAGTGACCTTCCTGAGTGGTCTAATCCCTCCTAGCCAAACTAGTACAGGTGGTCTTTAACACAACCACCAACATCAAACAGAACAGCACTGAATGTCAAGTGTACACTCACTCTCTCTGTCGAATGATGGCAGACAGACTTGAGGTGCTTCAGGATCCTGCGTCTCAAGGAACACTGTCCATACACTGTCTCCGTCTGCTACTTCATTCATCTAGGATCAATAGATAAGTTAAGAAGTAATAATGATGATGATGATAATGGTGATGATTAGGAGGAGGAAAGAGAGGAGGAGAGAGAGGAGGAGGAGGGTGAAGGAGGAGGGAAAGGGAGAAGGTTGGAGGAGGAAAAAGAAAAGTAGGAGGAGGAGGAGGAGGCTGGAGGAGATAGGAGAGGGAGAGGAGGAAAAGGGAGGTGGAAAAGAGGAAGTAGGGGAGGATGGAGGGAGGAGGAGGGAGTACAGGGAGGGTGGAGGAGGGAGGAGAAAGAAGAGGGAGAGGAAAAAGAGGGTGAGGAGGAAAAAGGAGGAAAGAGGATGGAGGGAGGGAGGAGGGGAGGAGGGAGAAGGAGGAAGAAGAGTAGGAGAAGGGAGAGGAGGAAAAGGGAGGAGGATGGAGGGAGGAGGAGGAGGAAAACAGGTGATGACCATAACCACAATGATGATGATTAGTCCTTTTTGAAATGCACATCATGACTGACTATCACCTCAATTGTTTATTTCTCAATAAAAACTTCTGAAAGTCAAGTATATTGATGTCAATTCAATCTCACTAAGATCCTCATTTTTCTTGAATGAAACAAGCAGGGCAACACTATACCGGTTTGACCGGGTCATCATTCTCTAGTAACGTGGGTCTGTAGGTGTGATTGGTCCGCTGTGAGAAGGGCCAGATCCTGATCTGATCGATACGGTAGCCCATTGACTGAGACAACACGTCTAGCCCGTCCCCAAGGCTGGCTGACTTCATTATCTTGAACTCTCTGTAAATAGAAAGCATGGGATGGAAAATAGTTTTAAAGTTTAGACTTGTTCAAAATATTTTTTTTGTGACACACTTGGTTTGAATTTTGCTCTGAATAATATGATTCGATACAGATGCACTACATTCATAATGTAAGCTTTAAATATTACTCTTTTAGATACTCTTTAAATGTTGGTAAAAGTATCTTTTGAGTAGACCACACCGAATTGGAATGCACATGCAGAGAATGCCTAAAATAAAAAGATGTTGTATTGCCCTTTGGGACCGACCCAAAAATCTTGAAATCTACGGTCGTCATTACAAAAAAAATGTAACGTTTAATTTTTTTTTTTTTTTTTAATGAATAACAACAATGTGTATTAAAGCATTCAAAACTGAGAAATTTCAGCCCAAAGAGGGAGAAAAAAAAAGATTTCTGACCGACTGACCCATGTTATGGGACCTAAAGGGCAATACAACATCTTTTTTTTTGTAGGCCTAATCATTGATGTTATCCATACTCATGTAAAATTTCATGGACACCATACAACACTCTTCATCAGGGGTTCTTAATTAAATAAGCCAGTTCACAGTTGCAGTCTGAGCATGAGCAGATAAAGGTCATTGCAGAACAAATTTTGAAATACATGGAGACGAAATACTGGATACTGCTCATGATAGTTATGTAACATTATTCATTCATGCACATCCAGCGCACTCCATGATACACAGGTGAAAGTATTCTTTGAAAAGGGGAAACAAAGGCTATTTATATAGCACCTCCATCGCTGCAGGAGTGACTATTTCTAAATGTAAAAGGTGGGACCTCTTCATGTTTTTAAGATTTGTGGATATTTGGGGTCATTGCAGTAATGTGCTAACCGTGAACTGGTCTATTACCTCAAACTACAAGGTTCAGGATTTTTACGCCGATTGATTAATTCACCAAAGGCATGCAGATCGTGGACGCCAGACTTACTTGAATCGTATTCTGTCGAAGTCAAAGAGGTCGTTGCCTTGGTGACCGTAGAACTGGTCTTCTGCGACCACTTGAATGGTCATGTACAGGTGCGCCTCTGTCCTCTCTTTTCTCCTTTGTGCTTCTAATTTCCTGTAAAATGAAAGACGAACAACGTTACAAAAAAATGAAATCAAGGAGGAAAAAAGTGAAAATATATATCAGTTTAAAGGAGAGATATGGAAAGAAAGAGGATAAGAAAGAGGACGAGAAATAGAGATGGATAGAGAAAGAGAGTAAGAGAGAGAGAGAGAGAGAGAGAGTAAGAGAGAGAGTAAGAGAGACAGAGAGAGAGAGAGAGAGATAGAGAAAGGGGAAGATGGAGAGGGTAAGAAAAGAAACATTGAAAGGGGGAGTTTTTTTTATTATTTTACAAAATCTCTTCAATGAATTGATTTGAATGAATTGAATTGAATTGAATTAAATAATCCATAGATGAAAGTGGGCAGTTTATTCCTATTGTTTAAACATATTTCTGGCTTACACCCAGTAAATAAGACGGATTGATCGATTTGTAAGTATATTCCTGTCACTTACTTTTCTTCTTGTAACCTCCTCTTGAGCGTCTCTGGAATATGATCTTCCTGGACGTCCTTCATGACAACTTCATCTAAAATATCACGACCTAAAGGGGTAAAAAAATACATTTTCAAAGTTATAAATGGTTCTTTCAAAACTGACCTAGCTTGTGGTATTGATCAGGTAACCTTAGAAGTTCTGCTTTTGTTGCCGAAGTGGCATCTAAAAAAACGAGATGGAACTTTGACTGCGCGCAGTCGAAAACGATCAATCCGCCAGAAAGCAATTTTACAAACCAAAACAGAAATAATTTTTAAAACTCAAGTTTGATTGCAATCCATCTGTCGGTTTTAAGGATAATGCATTCACAAGCTATTTATAGGCATACATAATGAGCCACCCTAAAATCTAATCAGTTCATTGGCTCTGCGAGATACATATACATGTCTCGAGTTTGATAGTATTCTGTCGATTGGTTCTCATGATAATGCGATCACAAGCTATTTGTGCATACATAATAAGCCCTGTGAACTTTGACCTTGTGACCCCCAAATCTAATCAGTTCATTGGCTCAGCAAGATACATACATGACCTCAGTTATGACAGGAATCCATCAATCAGTTCTTGAGATAATACGATCACAAGCTATATTTGCATACATGATGAGCCCTGTGACCTTTGACCTTCGACCTCGTGACCCCAAAATCTAATCAGCTTATTAGCTCTCCAAGTTACATACATGACCTAAGTTTGGCGGTAATCCATCAATTGGTTCTTGAGATAACGCGATCACGAGCTATTTTTGCATGAGACCTTTGACTTTTGACCTTGAGACCCCCCAATCTAAACAGTTCATTGGCTCTGTAAGGTACATACATGACCCAAGTTTGGCGGGAATCAATCAATCGGTTCTTGAGATAACGCGATCACGAGAACGGGACGTACGTACGGACGGACAACCCGAAAACATAATGCGTACAAATCTCACTCTGATTGATAATGTAAGTTGATAAGAATTGTGTGCACTCCACTGTAAATGACAATGAAACCTATTCTTTAAAGGCACGTTCAGATATGGCGCATTAAACCCCACCACCCACCCACCCCCCCCCAAAAAAAAGAAGCTGCCTCATTTTTTATTTTACATGTAATTGAATGGCAACTGCGTGCAACAAAGGACTTATGCACGTTCACTGAGCTCAGTGTTTAAGGATACAGAAATGTGAAGCGTCATCTTTACGTCATCTAAACAAAAAACAACACCACAGTTTTGACAAGTCGTATCTGAACGTGATTTTAGTGGTCTTTCAATACTAAACGATATTATAAGATGATGAAGCAGATCCTAAAATGATTGGTTGAGAGCGTCCACATGACCAGGCATTTATTTGTCTAACGAGAAATTTTACTAATGACCTGACTAATGACCGGTCATTAGTAAATATATATGACCGGACTAATGACCGGTCATTAGTAAATATATATGACCGGTCTTTATTAAAATCATGTTATAAAACATCATTTTATAAAACAAATAATACTCATCATTTTGTTCGGGCATTACAAAAATTACTGACACTCCATACCTTTGAAACAGTCCTAACACCCTGGACTATCGCCTCGGGCATGTTAGACTGTTCCAAAGGTACATTCTGTGGGAAATTCTTACTAATGCCCTCACTGCTGTGTATCATTTGTATACTTACTCATACAGCTATCCCGTATGTAGACCAACATGTATGCATTTGTACAGTTCCTGACTGAGATGTCCTCATCATGACCACCAAAGTTGTTGTCTATTGCTTCCATTTTGGTACACCGGGAGACGACGTCATCATCAAATTTACACCACTGCAGACAGGGAAGACAGATAATGTCATCATGTTATCAGTTTTTCTAAAGGTGCTGAGATGATACATTACATGCTTCAGTGTATAATAATAATAATAATATAGTGTATTTAAAGGTAATACAAAGTTTTGGTATGGGGTCATGAATTTGGTTCAAATGAACATATTGGAAGCATATGCCATCCTACAATATTCAGTGATCGTTGTCGCGGTTGAAATCGAGTCTAAAGTGATGAAATTGTAAATAATAAACTCTTTATTTTGTATAGCGCCCTCTCAAGGTCATGATATTAATTTATCTTTTAAATAATGTTATTTGACTAAAATCGACCGATTTGCTATAACCGTTTGGAATATATATATCAGATCTGCATATTCTGAGATTTTTATAGTCGCAGCTACCATCGTCTGGCCGTAGGCGCTATTTCAAATTTATCAAAATTTACCGGGAGTACCGGTAAATTTTTATATTCAATTTTTCTCGAAAGCAGAAGAGTTTTAGGGGCTAATTTTTTTAGTGCTTATAATACATCCATAGGGGCATCCAAATATATCAAAATTGTAAAGAATCACTATCCAGCCAATTTTCAAAATTTACCAAAACTTTGTAATACCTTTAATATCTTTAGCGCAGTACCACGATGACTGATCAATATTGTTTTCGTATTGTTCAGTCATCCAGGAACTTCAATTATCAATATCGATATCACACAAATACAGAGCCATATTCACAGAGGTCAATCAAATTTTGTTATTTCGCTAGTCAGCCTGATATAGACAATAATAATATTATATGGCTATGTTTTTATGTGATACAAGAATATATTGTTCTTGCTATGACAATGTATTTTTGTATCACACTCAAAGCCATCCAATATTATTTAAAGATAAAGTTGAGTTCTGGTCATGCGATAGCATTGTTAAATAAACAGTGTGGAGTCGATCAGAAAAGGTTGATCATCTAGCATATAAGTACTGTAAGGTTCTGGAATCATCAAAATGATGAAATATGGCCCAGTCTTGGTAAAGTTACAAGCCCTGTACACAAAAAGATGTATGGGACTACACGAACAAAATCGAGACAGATTGTTATGCTGTTACATGCCATATTTAGAATATGAAGGCATTTGAAGAGCCATGCTTTTCAGGGAACATTTTTTATCTGATGTTCTACCACACTTGCATAATACAATAATAACACTCACTATTATTTTTTTATCTCTTCCCAGAACTCAACCTTCTCTCTAAGTATTATTCTCTTTTCTACTGACCTTGCCGTCTCCTTTGGGGTTGATGAAGCCCACATAATGCCCGCCATGGTTATCCCCACTGTGAACCAGCACAGAATGCAGCGTGTAGTCGGCAGAAGTCTCCTCCTCCTCCTTCATGAAGGTGTCCAGGTTCAACTTGAAAGGAAACTCGTATCTAAACAGTGGGAAATGCATTACAGAAGATTATTTTGTATACCTTTAGAGATGCTTCATCTGTATAGAAGGGCATTAACTCTTTATTAAAGTATATATAATTATAATAAATCTGGATTTATATAGCCCTCAAAACAGAATCGCCTCTCTAAGCGTGTTACAGATATCATCACATCCCTGGTCATCAGATTCATTCATCCATCCTTTTTTAGATAGTAATGTTAAATTTCAGCTGCAAGTCATAAACATCCAATGTAAATTCCCGAATACACAAATAAAAGTCACACGCAAAAGGATAATTACACACACAAATACTTAATGCCCTCCTTACTTGATACTAGGATACAATATGCTCTTTCAAGCACCGATGATTTTAAATTCATCTGTAGAAGAGATCTAATTTCCCTGGAGGCAATAGTATAAAAGATTTTTTTTCTCTAGAGCATGTTTTTTAATTTTTTTTGTATAGCTCTGCTGAGTTAAAAATCACTCTTTCTGCAGCAGTCTCTGTGTAACTCTTTCTTTTGCTGCTTTCTTACCTGTCGTTGATTTTGACATTGGAGTCTGTTTGTGGATCGTACTGAAACCTCATCAGCTGCAAGTGTAAGACTGGTGGAAACTTGGTGAAGATCACTCCTTTCTCTGCCTCCTGTAATGCGAAGGAAAAGGGGACAGGATTAGACAATGTGAATGGTCCTAATCATTAATACATGGTACCATTCACATACAAAAAAATTCCATTCATTGTTATTTTTCTTAGATTAATACATGGTTCCATTCATATTCAAATCTAAAGGAATGATATTATTGGCCTATGGATTAATACACTGCTTTATTCGCACTAAAAAAAAAGAGGGATACAGGTATAAATCAAACTGGATTACAGATCAATACAGAGTTTGATTCACATTTAAAAAGTAATGGCTGAAATTGACTTGGCCTACAGATTATGAACGATTCTTTGGGCTTATTCAATGGCGAGTGCTAAAATTCTATGCCGAATATGCTCTCAGCCAATCAAATGCAACAAAATCAGTAGCTTATATCGGTCAGTGTTACTCGTTATTGATAACAAGTTATAATGCCGGAAACAATGCAGATTTGAGAAATGGATTTTTGTTTTTGTTCTTACCTGCATGCCGTGTTCCCCTGCATCGTACTTGTTCTCCCCATCCATCGTTTCTGTGGCAATGTAGTCTTTGAAGGATTCATGTACTGAAAAGATAAATTACATGAGACATGTAGGAAATAGTGAAATAACATGCATCTCTGCCTATTGTTATGGGGGCAAATTTCATCTAATATGTTTTCGCAGGGATAGATTTGCTTAATTTGCCTGAGTTTGTATGCATTCGGAAGAGCTAGGCATACTGCTTCATGCTATGTTCTATCCACTATTGTCAAACATAAGATGCCTAGTTGTTTCTAACATTCTTACAACATCCAGATAGATTCTAACTTACCATTTTTCTTGCCTTTGATATTGAGCTGTATGTCATAGAATGGCTCAGTTCTCCCTGACTCGTATGTGATGTACTTACACTTGATGTATGACTGCAAGAAGACAGAAACAAGGATAGTGGTGGTTATTATTTTACTCGACTGCTAACAAGCATAAATGCTTTTAAGTAAGCAACCAGACGGCCGACAGCTTTAGGTCCTCTCCGAGGGACCCGTTAATGAGGATTAATGCCTTACCAAAGGGCACTAGCGCGTCGACTTGGTTTCGAACCCAGGTCACCGGATTACGAGACCACTGCTCTACCGACTGAGCTATCGCACCTCCATGATGATAGCAAATGTAATAAAGCCAGTGTAAAACGTTGCTAAATGTATATAATTTTAATGTTGAATCATTCTAGTTACACAGCTAGATGTTGATGAAGTGATTAAAATTTTAATGGTGCCAGAAAAAAAGGGGGAAAAAAAAAGAAGAAGTTTGTATGCATGAACTGGGAGAGTTGATAGCAATGGTAATAAAGCCAGTTTAAAACCTTGCTAAATGTATACAATTACAATATAGAATCATTCTAGTTATACAGCTACATGCTAATGAAGTGATTAAAATTTAAATGGTGCCAGAAAAAAACAAGTTTGTATTCATGGACTGGTAGAGTTGATAGCAATGTAATAAATCCAGTGTAAAACCTTGCTAAATATACAATTTATGTATAAAATATTTCTAATTACACAGCTAAATGCTGATTAAGGGATTAAAGGTAATACAAAGTTGTGGTACGGGTCATGAATTTGGTTCAAATGAACATATTGGAAGCATATGTGATCATACAATATTCAATGATCGTTATCGCGGTTGAAATCGAGTCTTAAGTGATGAAATTATGAATAATAAAACTCTTAATGTTGTTTTGCTCCCTCTCAAGATAGAAATTACTTTAGCTTCAAAACAATGTTTCTGGACTAAAATCAACCGATTTTCTATTTCCGATTGGAAATCATATATTCTGAGATTTTCATGGTCGCAGCTACCATTGTATGGCTGTTTAAGATTTATTTGAAATTTATCGGCAGCAATCAGGAGGACCAATAAATTTGATAATTTAATTTCTCAAAATCCTTAGCATTTTAGAGCCCAATTTTTGTTTAAGTTGCTTATTAATATCCTTTATTATCCATAATCCAATCCTGTTGAAATATTACCAAAACTTTGTATTATCTTTAAAGTCATGTTTTCTAATTGGGTTTATTTCCAGGTGAAGTTGAGAAGTCTCATTCATGCGTTCAACTTCTTGCTGAAGAGCATGCTAATCACAATTTGTAGGAGAGATGAAAATCAATTCATAACAATGCTAATACAAGAGGGCACTTGATATGAATACTTACAATCATTTTGCCTTCAAAGAGTTTTGGAATGATTCCTTCGACGACTGTGCTCTTCATTTTGCTCTCGATGTTATCCAGGAGCTATGCAAGAAAAGATTATAAATGATGAATAACTGACAAAGGCAATGTAGTTTGATCTCTCATGTATGATGTTAATTGTAATCTAGTTTTAAAAGAACAACATAATAAAACTTTGCATTCTGAGCACCTAAACATTCAAATGCACAATCCAACAACTTCTATGGTCTAGTTTACTCTTGTGAGCTATCTTTCTTTGTCATTCTCTATCTCAATTTCCCCCTTTTCACGACTCTTCAGTTCTTTTGCTCTCACTTTCCACCCCCTCCCCCCCCCCCCCCCCCTAGCTCTTCATCTCCTTCTCTCTCTCTCTCTCTCTCTCTCTCTCTCTCTCTCTCTCTCACACATGTCATTTTGTCATTGCAACGACTTGTGTGAAGATTGAATGTATCTAAAAAATGCATTTACATTCGACATCAATGCAACTACAATTATCCCTCTATGTCCATTCTTTATAACACCCTATCTTGCACGTAAGCATTCCCTCATTCCCCTAACATAGATGTACCTGGTATCGCAACCATCAACCACACAATATCACAGGACTCTAGTGACAAGTTACACTCCAAGGCCCCATTTCACAAAACTTGTCATCAGTGTCAAATGACAGTTTTTGTTATAAGCTAGTGAAATCCTTGCTTCTGATTGGTTATCAGCAGATTCGTCACTGATTTTTGTCGTTCGTTATTGAAAAAAAGCTTTGTGAAACGGGTCCCAGAGCTACTTCTGATTTTGACACAACCACAGAAACCATGAACAAAGTATAGAAGCAAGGATTACCCAAACCAATTACTCACCACTCTGCAGAGTTCCTGTACATCGTGCTGCATGAAGGAGTCTAGCGTCTCCCACCTGGGAATAGAAAAGAAAGGAAAGAGGCTTATTTTGACCGATTTATACCACATTCATAGGTATGGAGTGACTGTCACTGTTATGCTTCCAAAATAATAATAATGACTGGATTTATATAGCACCTTTTCTAGAGGATACAAGGAGCTGTACTTTTATAGTCTAAGGAATAATTATGAATCGTTAGGTATGTTTTTCAGATTGAATTTTTTAAAGTGAAATCAAGGGAAGTACTATTTCTCAGAAATGCAGGCAGTGCAATGGATTCAAAGGATTTGAAGCCAGCCAGTTTTTAGGATTTGGGAATGAGAAAGCTATAAACATGAAAATAAATCAAAGTGTTGCTGTTTTAATGTTTAAAGATATTTTTTATAAATTAAATGAGTAATAACTACCATATTTAATATCCATAAATGGTTGCTCTTTCGTTCATGGGCTAAATCACATGAAGTTTGTGAAATTATACAACTTATTATGGAAACACAAACATGCTAAAACTACAAAATTAAAATCCATCGTTATCAAAGCTATGGACAGTAAAATCCTTTGCAGCTAGGGAAGCGGTGAGTTACAGGACCACGCTGTCACAGCTGGTGTTAGAGGGGGCTTTGCAGGAATGCTTCTAGTAATGGCCTTAAAGAGTACTCCATGGCTTACCCGAATGACTTTGTGAGTTTCTTGGTACTGACAGGTTTATCGCTGTGCTGCAGCTCGTAGAACACCCTCTGTAACGCAAGTGGCACACTTTTTGAAGAGTCGTCGCTTTCCGTTGGCATAAGGTACACAGCCTGCCAGGATAAAAGAAAAAATTGAAACAGACTGCTGAATTTCTCACGATAATAGAATGGGAAACACTGTACAGTATACACATGCTAGGTTATGCATACTTTTAGATGAGTAAGTAGTATAAATACTATCATAAGAGTCCCTTTAAAGAAAGAAATACAAAATATTTCCTTTTTTGTTCACATTAAAGTTGTGTGCTCTAATTCTTTCTATTCAGGAAAAAAAAAGGTTCTCATCATATTTGAACAGATAAGTGTATTGAAAGTGTAATCTGGAACAAATCCCCGATTTCCTATGAAAGGCCAGATCCCTTCCCCTATCAAACACAACCAAATCAAACTCGATCATATCAATGTGTAATCTGTTGATAATCAAAGGGCGATAACTCTGTGGTTTTACATGAAGTAACACCTTTCTGGCTCCCAGCAGCCAATATTGAGTGTCACACAAAATAAAGATTAAAGAGAAGGTTGAGTTCTGGGAAGAGGTGAAAAATTATTTGTGAGCGTAATAATTCTTATTATGCAAGTGTGGAAGATCATCAGATAAGACATGTTCCCTGAAAAGCATGGCTCTTCAAATGCCTTTATATTCTAAATATGTCAGTAACATCGTAAAACTCGGGGGGGGGGGGGGGTAGGATTTTTACGCCACGTGTTCGTGTAGTCCCATATACATCTTTCTGTGTACAGTGTTTGTAACTTTACCAAGACTTGGCCAAATTTCTTATCATTTTGATGATTCTAGAACCTTGCAATACATACAAATTCTTATATGCTAGATGATCAACCTTTTTTGGTCGATTCCACACCGTTTCTTTCACAATGCAATCGCATAACCAGAACTCAACTTCATCTTTAATACAGTGAGAACAGTCAAGAACTCTAAGATCTTCTTCCAAAATAGACCCATTCCCATCAAACTCTTGTAGAAGCCATGTTGATTTGTTTTGTATGAGTCATCGACTAGGGAATTCCCCCGATGTCAACTCACAGGGGGCTACTTCATCAGGTTGATAATCAAGTCTTTCCTGAAGAAGCCCAGAATCGGAACTCATTTGTTTCTAGTACAACGATTCACTTTCTCTTTCAGGCAGATTTTTGTGCCATGCAAGTTCAAAATTATTCATCGTCATTGTTCTTACTGTACTGTAGTGGATTGCTACGAGGGGTAGGGTATCTAACACACACACACACACACCCCTAAAACCTCATTCTTTAGGCAAATTTCATAAAATTCTTTCTTTTTAAATCTAGAAGAGGTGCTGAAATAGAATAAGTACAACCCTAAGAGCAGACTAAGGTAGATCTTCTATACATCTACTGACAACTTTCTTCCATATTCTTTCTCATCCAAATTTCTTGTGTTATGAATAATTCATAGATTTCCAAATATCTCTGAGAGACAGAAGTTCTGAGTTTCACATGGCACAACTAGTTTGCATTTTCATGGATGTACCTCATGATATAAAATAACAATTAGCAACATTGGCCATTGTGCAAAACAGAGGAGAGGATAAGCTTCTTTTCTTTTAAATCCAAGCAATATAATTATTGTTGGAGCTTCAAGGGCTAATAGATGATGCAGATTTTCAGAAAATCAGGTATTATTCGTTCATAGACCAATGAATTAGACTAGAATGCATTGTGAGAAAGAAACAAACAAAGAAAGAAACAATGCAAAAATAAAGAAAGACTGAAAGAAAGAATGAAAAAATGAATGAAAGAATGAAGGAAAGAGAAAAAAAACAATGAAAAAAGAAAGTGAATGAAAGAGAAAATGAATGAAAGAAAGTATGAATTAAAGAGAGAGAATGAAAGAAGACAGAAATGAATAAGGAAATAGAATGAATTAAAGAATGAGAGAGAGAAAGAAATAAAGCAAGCAAGCAAGAAAGAATCAATGAAAGAAAGAAAGAAAGACAGAATGAAAGAAGACTGAAGAAACAAAATCTAGGAAGGAATGACTAGTGGTGCCTACCTTTCTGAGTTCATTGGTGAAGAATAGACACTGCAGCAAAGAGTTCATGTAGCACGTCGCTCCTTGATTCTTCAGACCAACATACCCAGTTAGCTTCTTGGAGTCCCAGCTATAGGAATGGAGAATGGAGAAAACTTCATCCACAGCTCATGCACAAGGTAGAATTATTTTCATTTTTTCCCTTCAAATAAAGTCTTTATTGTTATCAAAGCATAAAACAATATAAGCAAATGTGCAAAAATGATTGATACTTACATTTCACAAAGAAAGGTACAACGAAAAACTACATTATAGTATTGAGATAAGTGGGACATGCCTCCATCTATCATGAAATAAAATAAACCTATCTTGTTGCGCATACAGTGTACATTGTTTGTTCAACTTCATAATGATATTTCAATTGCTTTTGAAGACATGGAAATAATAAAGATCTCTTCAAAGATCTACTTGAAAATATGTAATATTTTGCATACAAAATAACAACATTGAAAGAGGAATAATTTCCACCTGGGATGCCAAAGATGAATCCCGGTAATACCATTTAAAGTAAACAAACTGTTTTTAAAAGTTAATGGCAGTGAAAAGGGGCGGAGCTAGAAGACATGTGACCTACCTAACACCATGAGGGGCGTCGGCCACAACGTGAACCTCCAACGTAATGGCGTCATCCTTCACATACCCCTTCTCTGGATCTAACAAGTCCTGTAGATTAATTCAAGAAATATTAAAAAAATTAATATATGAATATAATTATCATTTAAATTTGCTGCTATTTCTGTGACCGAGGTGACAAATTTAAGACAATAAGTTGCCCGTTTCAAATAACAAAATAAAATTGTTCATACCATGTACAAAGATTAGGTAGTACTCACTGTGTAGTATCCCTTAGAATATAAAAACAAGATTCTTTTTGCATGCTTACTCTGTCATACATACATATACAGTATGTGAAATTTATGTTTCTTGAAAAAGTGACGTATTAAAGATGACATCTATAAGTATTCACGAAGGCCCTAATTCAACTAGTCTGCCTTTCATTCTTGAGTTAAAAAACAGCCACCCCCCCCCCCCCCCCCCCCAACAAAAAAAACCCCATCAAATTTACTAGGGGTATGAATAATTTAGTTGATAACTGTATATAAATCACTCTGTGATATATTTCTCTTTCCTTCGATAGTATTTGAATAAAATGTACTAAATACATGTTTTTACAAACGTTCAAACATGTTGATTCTACATGTATCTGTTTGGAAATATATCCATTCTCTAGCTTATCATTGGCAGGACAATCCTACAACATAGTACATCTTGCTTCTGGCAAAACCTTTTACGGAAATGAAAAAAACAATAACAACCTTTACAAAGCACACCTGTGAAGTAGTTCTAAACTCAAATATACATGAACCTAACCTTTTTAAAATGTTAGTTATTATTTCAAAATTGAAATGAATAGATAGACAAGTAAACAGTGTCTACTTACGCTCCATGCCATGAAATGACTGAAACCCCAGTCATTTTCCTTGCTGTAGAATAGATGAGAGATTTCTGTTTAAAAAACAAGAAGAGAAAAGAAATGGGGAGTTAGGAATACACATAGAATCCATTATAAATGCACTACACCTAGCTCAGTTACCAAGGGCTAGTAGACAGGTCATCAGAACGGCTTTCAGTATCTTTAGCAAAAGATTGGGTGAACAAGATGTATACAAATGTTCAGAATTCAAATTGACAAGTTTACATTTGTTTTGATGAAATGCATGTATGCATCTCAATGTACAATGGTGTCTTTTTTACACGCCATAGTGAAGCTACCGATTCCTTTATTATTTTTCAAACTCTGCATTTTTCATCAAAATAAATTCAAGTCCGAAATGTAGAGTGAGGCAACAGATCAAATAGTTACAATAACACTGGTGAAGTAAGGGAAATAAGTGAAGAGGAGACCACTTGTGAGACAAGCAGTTTAAAAAATGTGCATTGTTATGGGACTTCGTCTGCTTATACTAATTTGATCCCTTGCATGACGTCACAAATCCCGGCAGTGTTTCAGAGAGCTCTTCAAGTGCAAAACTGGGGCTGTATATTACCGTTTTGAAATTGATAATAATCGTTACTTTGAATGTTTCCAAACAGGAAATTTAAATAACCTTGTTTGTGTTAACCTTCTCTTAAATATGTAAATGATACAAATTAAATCAATATTTAAAATCAATGAATGTCTACTTTAGATGTGCTTCTGGTTTGGTTTGTACAAATCCTTTTAGTACAGCTTAGTGCAAGCCAAGCCATGTCCTCTTTGTCTATTGTCTAAGTTCTATTAATTCAATAATACATTAAGTGGCACCTTTGGAAGGTGTCTGCAAATACTTTCTCACCAGTTCATTCCAAAAATTCACTAATTGAGTGAGGTTTGATTAAAATGCGAGGGGCATGCAGATAATGTACTATTGGGGAAATTTAACCATCTTATTTCATTCTCACTTTGTACCGTACGTTCTATACATGTAATTCCTGCACACAATATTGTTGGATGTACACATTTCTCTCTCAAATAGCCCTCCTCGTCACTCCTTCTCTCTGTCTATTTATTTTTTGTTTCTCATGTGTATCTGTCTCTCTGTACTCCCCTTCTTTCTACCTTTCTTTCTTTCTTTCGTTCTCTCCCTCTCTCTCTGCTCCAACCATCTTTTCCTGCTTTCTCTCTTAATTTGTTATTTTAGTTTTTGTATTAAAAAAAACAACTTCTATACACTGAAAGAAATTATTGACAAACGTTCACCGCACTCTACAAAATATCATTTTTACACAGAGTAATCACAAACATTGAACTATTTGACATGGTACGGATGAACTTTGACCCCATGAAGAGGTCAGCGTACTTACTTTTCACATGGGATTGTCCTCCTGTTTGATTCAGAAGCCGAAGTTCAGCCGTGGCCTGACACGACCATGTTCTGCAAAGCCAGGAGGGAAAAAGAAAAAGAATCCATGATACGTTGAACTTGCATGTTACATGAGAATGCCTAAAATTATACATGTAAACACTCAAATTTGGATGTACATGTATTCAGACCAATTCACATTTTATATGTAACTTCCCTTTTTAACTTACAGACATTTCCATGTATCGGAAATTGAGAGACCTTATTATGTATTCAGACCAATTCACATTTTATATGTAACTTCCCTTTTTAACTTACAGACATTTCCATGTATCAGAAATTGAGAGACCTTATTATGTATTCAGACCAATTCACATTTTATATGTAACTTCCCTTTTTAACTTACAGACATTTCCATGTATCAGAAATTGAGAGACCTTATTATGCATTCAGACCATATCACACTTAAAACTGAACATCAATTGGGGAATGCATGTATTCAAATACCACAATTCCTACATGTCCATACTGTACCTACATTTTTGAATGAATCTCCCTTCAACAAACTGCAAGCTAACATTTTTAGATGAAAAGTAGACAAGGGTGTATATTACATGTACGCATACTAAAAACTGAAAACCTAACCTCTCTGTTTAACTTACTAAGATAACCATACTAGATATTTACAGATGATGATGATGATCCACAGCTCTTGTATTGCGCCATTTATCTGTTTCAAACATTCAAAGACGCCCGCTCCTCCAATAGTAATGGAATATACATTTGCTTGATTTTTTTTTTGGTTTTTAGGCCTGACTTGTAGCTTTCTAGCTTGTTCGTGTAAAGTATCTCACATTTGAAAATCAACCTCACTTTCAATTAACTTCTATCTCAGTACATGTATTCTCCAAATCCAAAATTTACAAAAACCTTTATTTGGGTTTATGCAGATGGATTCATAATGTAAGTCATAGATGTGGATACATGCAGACCAAATAACATTGAAATTAAACCAAATTGTTTAACTTACTGTGAATCGGATTCTGCATTGCACTGTAAGAAGAAGCCCAAACTTCGAGAGCTGCGCTCAGCACTGTTGTGACTCGTCCGGGGCATTGCCATGATTTTCCTGTAAACAAAAATAATAATGAATGAGTAAATGAATGAATAGATGAATAAATAAACATAAATAAATGAATAGATAAATAAATAAATAAATAAATGAAAAGATGAATAAATAAATAAACAAACAAATAAATAAATAAATAATCAACATACATTCAATTATGATGTATCAGGTTCCAGCCATCAAAATGTTTTTCGCACACTGAAAAATATTTTACCTTCAACAGACAAACATAAAGTGATGTACATTTTGCATTTATTACTGCAATGTTTTATTTTTTCTCTTTATTCAAAAGAGCACAAAGAATTCCGGCAGAAACTGAGCTATGTTCTTTACACACTCCATTTCATTTGCCAGCTGGTGGATACGAGTCTTGTTTTCATTGACAGAGGACATTGACTTTATGTATAATTTGATATTTCAAAGGTCTGCACCTACTGGGACTTTGAGAAAGACCTCGTAAAATTATAAATTTCTTTCCATCTGGGGGCAATGTATGTACACTTCCAAGATTAATGTGAGTGGAGTAATTTCTCCAGGGTAAAGCAGGAAAATAAAAAGCCTGCACAGAAGCTTGCATGTACATGTCACACAAATATTACAGCGCAACATTTTATGTACATGTATGTAAATGTACATGTACATTATGTACATGTAAACATGTATACAAGTGAAAATATACATGTTCTTTTGGCAGACTACGGACCAATTATGCAACAAACATTTTTATTATTAATGAGAGTGATGGAGTAATTGCTCCCGGGAAAATGAGGAAATAAAAATTCACATGGACACATGCATGTACATTTTTAGTACATGTCATACAATTGTAACAACATTGGGTACAAAGGTGTAAATATCATATAATTTTTATATGTAAACTATTTTTTTAAATAATGATTTTAAAATGATGAATACCTTGGCTTGCCTTTAACATATGTACATTTAGGGAGATTCCATTCACTTGAGAAAAAAAAAATTCTTGACCTTTTGCTTAATAGTTTCATCATATACAGTGTTGTGATACCAAATGTAGTACAAGTACATGTATCTTGTCATATCAATGATCAATTGCATACATTATGTACATGTACATTTGCCCCGCCCCCTTCTTGCACCATGAGATCAAGCCAGAGAGAGAAAGCATAATGACAGTCTGGCAAGAGTTAATCTACATGGACAGTATGTCTGACATATACATGTAGTATCTATCAGACCATGAATTTGACTTGCAGCAAGTGCAGTGTATCGTGAAAAAGCTCATTAGCCAAAGT
This sequence comes from Strongylocentrotus purpuratus, assembly GCF_000002235.5. Lineage (NCBI taxonomy): Eukaryota > Metazoa > Echinodermata > Echinoidea > Camarodonta > Strongylocentrotidae > Strongylocentrotus > Strongylocentrotus purpuratus. The sequence continues at coordinate 31,427,089 of NW_022145599.1, read as the reverse complement.
ACACACTTCAGGCTGGATAGATCACCCCCTCCCCAAACTAACTCGCTCTCTCTCCCCCTTCCCCTCTCTCTCTCTCCCTTTCTCTTGTTTTCCTTCTCTCTCTCTCCCTCTTTCTCATTTCCTTTCTCTCTGTCACTTTGTGTAATAAACTTCAGAGGGATTTTAACAGACTTGTCAGTTATAATAGTTGGATAGACTGGCTGGCTTTCTTTCCCCTCCTCTCTTTCTCTCTATCTCGGTCTCTTTTCCTCACTCTCTCTCTCTCCCCCTCTCCCTGTCACTTTGTGTGCATTTCAGAGGGATTTTCACAGACATGTCAGTTATATTTAACATGGATCTAACAGGTCCATGGTTATAATAGCCGGCTGGAGTGGCTGACTTTTTCCTCTCTCTAGCTCCCCCCCCCCCCCCTCTCTCTCTCTCTCTCTCTCTCTGCCTAAATGCGCAATTACATCACACTGCAGACACATCAGTCATAAAATTATCATCATAAAGCACAGCTTAAAAGACAGACTGACCTAGATGGATGGGTAGGTTTGTAACAGCCTAGATGAATAAATAAAATTAAGTGACTATACATGTACATGTAGGTATCATCAGTACAGAAATAATGACCACTGGGTATCTATCTGTCATATCTGATTCTGTAACAACATTTTACAAAAAAATAAAAATACAGTATTTGTCTACAGGAGTTGATTTCTTGCATGGATTTGTACGTTTTTTTTCTTCATGTATTCATCTTGAATTTTTAGTTGAATCTCTTTTCAGTTTCCCAAAGCTCTTTTGAAGCTTTCCAAAGCTAAATTGCTTACTCCTGTGAGGCTGTGTATTTGTATCTTTTTTCACACTGGTCTGTAATTTTAAATTGTCTCAAATTGGCAACTACATGTAAGTCACTATTAAGGAGAAATACAAAGTGAAGAATCAAGGGTTGTTAACAGAGGATGAGAAAGGAGAAAAGAGACGCCAACAGATGGGTGTAGGAAAAGAGAAAGAGAGAGTAGAACAGAGGGCAATGAAAGATAATTTAAAGCAAAAGGAAATAGGGAGGAGATGAAATGGAGAGAGACACAGCCATATCAGACAGATGTAGTGATGGAGATCAGTAATTTTGAATTGTCTCAAATTGGCAACTAAGTCACTATTAAGGACAAATGCAAAGTGAAGAATCAAGGGTTGTTAACAGAGGATGAAAGAGGAGGAAAGGGACGCCAAAAGAGGAGTGTAGGAAAAGAGAAAGAGAGAGTGGAGGAGAGGGCAATGAAAGATAATATAAAGTGGGAGAGACTATGAAGTGAAAGGAAACAGGGAGAAGAAGAAGATAAAACGGAGAGAGACACAGCTGTCCCCCAAACAGGCCGCCATGTCAGACAGATGCAGTGATGAAGAGCGCAATGCGTCCAGCAGACCTACATATATATATGTACTACACACCATGCAGAGAGTCTCACGTCCTCGTCGATAGAAACAGATTCATATTAATGACTCTGGATTGGGGGTGTCTACATGTATGTATGTCCATTAACCTCCGGAGGTAGAGAGAGCCTGTCATAGATCAAGTGTAGGGCACAGGTTTCTCTCAAATTAAGGGGAATGTCATTTGATGTCACTCATTTTATGCTGCTTCGGGTGCATCGCAAAGTATAAAATGCACACATTCTTTCCCTTTTGTCTTCTCGTTACATCATGTACAGTAACTACATGTACAATGTGGCCTTTGATTTTGATGAAATATGATGCATAATAAATATTTTGACAAATCAACTACATTATCATCACTAAAATCTAATCTTGTGACTACTCACTTTTATTTAATGTTTTATTGATAATTGAGGCCTAATTACTGTAGGCCTAATAATTGTTAAAACTTGGTACTACATGTAGTGGTAATGAACATCCAAAGAAAAATCAACTATTGCCTGTCTACCAATTTCACAAGTCCTACATTTCTGGACATGGTATGTCTGCATCATAGTGACGAAAGTATACAAGTTCCAATTTGAACAAGTTTCCATTACAATGAGCCAAACTAACAAATATATGAGCAAATATTAATAACCATGCAAAAAAGAAAAAAGCATTCATTATAATAACCTGACAGACATTTAACATATACATGTAGGGAGATGAAAACACAACCCCATGTTACAATAAATTTCCCTCGAAAATTGCCAACACTCACTTTAAAATGAGCGGACTTTGTACATGAACATTCAGTTTACAATACAGTGTACATGACAAGCAATTAAACCACACAAATCATTTGTAGGGAGCTTATTCAATATGCTGTACATGTAAATATGTTTATAAATATGTTCTTTCTTCTTCTTGTTAAGCCCAAATGAATATTCACCTATAGGTATCTTTGACTTCTCACTTTCACAGTGATTTTAAATGCTTTGAGAACCAAAAGGTCTTATACACTGTACATGCACACCATACACATCAATTAATATTACACATGGGTCCTACTGCCTCTCAAGCGACCGAAACGCTACATATCACAGCGATAGCTTGAGGTTTCCTGCACACACCCTTAGAGTACCTTCCTCCCCCCTTGGGCGTCCACTTATAGCTAGCTGACCAACGACCGAGTGAGCAAATTGATATTACAGAGTATAGCCTGGTGCCAAGGAGTTTTATCACTATTTCAAAACGAGCTAAATCAAGGAAGCTACATGCACATGTATGGGTTAATGCAGAGATGCCAACCTTCTTTAAAAAAAAAAGTATTCTTAAGAGCAAAAAACAGTATTTTTGAAAAAATATCTCAACTTAACATATCGCCCAATCGAGCAGCTTAAAAAAACCCGGCAGTACCACGTTTACGTACCCGGATCGGAGCGCGACGTGCATACATTACATGTGGGTTGTTCGCAATGTGCGCAGTTTGGGGCCCGTATCACAATCCTGCGTGCATTGATTGAAGATGTAGGTGCATAATACACTTACGACACAAAGCCCATGATCAGAAATTAAGAAAAACGTCACTAAAAAAAATTAAAAAAATTAAATAAAAAAATAAAAAATTAAAAATAAAAAAAATAAAAAATAAAAAAAAACGTAACAAAACATACAAAAAACGTACGGCCGTATTCATAGCGAAAAAACGGAACAAATACGGCAAAAACGGAACAGTTGGCATCTCTGTTAATGTGAATATATATCTCTCTTTTAATAGTATTTTGAATACATCTAGTCATCTGATTGGTCAAAATTTGAGTCGTGATTTCAGCTTATACATGTAGCTAGCTGACCAACGCAGAGCGAGCAAATTGATATTACAGAGTAGCCTGATGCCAAGGCAGAGTGAGTTTTACCATTTACAATTTCAAAATTGAGTTCAGCAAGGAAGCTACGGGTATGGGTAAATGTAAGTCACTATTACATCATTAAAGAATAATTCACTCTAAAACTTTAATCAGGGATTACTATTTAGAATAGATCAGAGGGCCTGAAAATCACCTAGAATGAGCTATTTTGTACAGCCTAAACTATGGTTTGAAAATAACTCACCAGGGTCTGAATTCAGGCTATTGCCTGAACACTGGCATCCCTGTTTAATCACTTTAATGATTTGAACATTTTGATATGTTTGATGATTACATGAATGACTTCTAGCTTTCAAAGACATGTTTTTCTTCTGCTCTTTATGTTTGGGATCCTACCGACACTACTTCAGATTTTTCAGGGAATAATTTTCCTGGTATCGCATCGCAATTTGCTATGCATTTTTGCATGACTGCTATACAAAATATCTTTTGTGTAGCAGTTTTCTTCCATAGAAATGTACAGAATTTCATTTGAAATATTTATCCATCGCCTGAAATTGCTAATCAAAAAATTTGAGGAAAATTATTCCCTGTTTTTCATATGCTTCCATCTGCTGTTCACAACGTCTCGATGTGTCCACAGCAATGTCCCACAATGCACCACCAAATGCATGAGTGATGATGCTTGGGTAATGGGAACAGGAAATCACTTGATGTACACCTTCACCGAATGAGGGCACAATTGTAATACTTTACATTACAGCAGTGGTAGCGATGTCTATAATACACTACTCTGCTTTTAAAAGCTCTTTATTGTACATACTGAAATAGCACACCAAAAAGCAATTTAGCAAACTGAGTTGACTAATCATTGCACTCACTTAACATTCATGAACAGTTCACATATGGCTTTGACACAAAGTCATTTTTTTTCATCTGTATTGTTATCCATTGAAATGCCTCACATTTTGGGATGATAATTCAATGTCTCATAATAACAAACATATTAACATAATTCATGATTCTTCCCCTTTAAAAGCGGCCAGTTGAAAGTGATACCTCATCTCTAATGCAGACACCATCATACTTGAATGGAAAACTAATTTGTAATTTGGCTTTGGAAGCCAAGATACTACATCAAGGGGGTATTTCACAAAGACTAAGATCAACTTTAAGTTGGACTTAACTATGACAGGCCATCCTTGCCACAGGTCGCTCTCACCATTGGTCTCTCAATTATGATCTTTAGATAATATTTTTTCCTTCAATAATGGACTATCAAAAAATGTAAATCCTGTAGATTTGTGACAATTTATACATCCTTTCAGAGAACAACGCCAGTAAATGGTTAGAGAAAATAGTGGCATGAACGGCCTGCCATAGGTAAGTCCAACTTAAAGTTGATATTAGTCTTTGGGAAACACTCCACTGGAGGGCATTTCACAAAGCCTTTTTTCAATGACAAATGACAAAAATTAATGACAAATCTGCTGATAGCCAATCAGAAGCAAGGATTTCAGTAGCTTATAACAAAAATTGTCATTTGTCACTGATGACAAGTTTTGTGAAATGCCCCCCTGGACAAGTTGCTACCGTAATTAACGTTGTATAAACTGCCCTCATGTATTAACCACACCCCCTTTTTCGCCCTTTAAAAAAGAAAAAAAAAAAAAAGAAAAAAAAATTGCCTAGATTTTTTTTTTTTTTGTAAGATCATTAATGTAAATTAAAAAACAGTAGGGGACCTAGGATAGAACCTTGTGGTACACCATGTAATAGAAGAAAAATTGGAATTATTATTATAAACTATTGAGATCTATCAGAAAGATTACTTTCAAACCAAAATGACAGACAAATTTGAGTGTTGTTCTAGTTTCTGAATGGTGAGTCAACACACCGATTACCGAGCTGGGAGACATTGCCAGGCATAGCGCCAGGTGAAAATCGAACTTTAAAAAAAAAAAAAAATAAATAAAAATTTTTTTTTTTTGGGTGTACAGTGTATAAGCCGCACCCCCCCGACTTTGAATTTTTTTCGGCGGCAAAAAGGTGCGGTTAATACACCGTTAATTATGGTACTCACCATGGCAAGTTCCTGACGGTGATGGACGTACTGAGTGAAGTCTCCTTCAGCTTGCTGATGTTGTTGACTGTGTGGCAGAAGGTGGCTTCCGAACGACTGCCATCTGAGAGAGAGAGAGAGAGAGAGAGAGAGAGAGGAAGAGTATCAATAAATGACATATCATAGGTTGGTAAATTTGTACGGTGTTCAAGTGCTTATCTTCATGGCATGGGAAACACAAATCAATAGCAATCCTTTACGGAACCACAATGAATGAAATAATTTATAAAGCGTTTGAATGAACATGTATGTCTTCAATCTTTTACGGTTTCCAATTTATAAATATGAACACAAAATTCAAATACCACATTTCGTATAGAGTCAGTAAATTTTGGGTTGGTCATTTCATCTCCTTATCTCTTGGTCAAATGCATCTTCCTCAGTATGAGATTGAAATCAGCCGAATTAGAAAATGAGAAAGACAGTTTCCTCCGACACACTTCTACATGTACATGTACATTTAGATGTACTTTGGAGACATAAATGGCTCATATTGAAAATAGTTTCAGTGTACCGTAGTGTACCGTAGTGTACATGTATGCAACGGCTTTGCAGCTTTCTTTGTTTCTCCCCTCCTCCCCCCCCCCCCCTTCCTCCTCCCCTCCCCTCCCCTCCCCTCCCCCCCTCCCCTCCCCTCCCCTCCCCTCCCCTCCCCTCCCCTCCCCCCTTTTCTGTCTCCTTTTTTTTTTAGGGGAAGGGGGGGGGGGGTCACCATGTAAGTTGGGGCTTGGGGTACTGCATTTTTTTTTTATAAAGAAAATAATTGGAAAAGATACATATTTTATGTAAATGGCTTTATCATGAAAATAGCTTCATTGTATCAATTTACATGTACCTGTATTGCGGTTGTGTTTTCACTTTTGGGGTGTTAAATCTTTTCCACAAGAGTAAATAATTAAAGGAAAGCTAGACCTTTCCCATGCACAAATACAGCTAGTCCATAACAATAGCATTATCACTATCATGGTAAAAAATTACAATTGTATTTTTATAAGGTCAAACTACATATAGCTTTGGCTACGATCTTAGAAAGGAAGTCCACTATTCTCTGGTTGGTTTCAATAAGCAGTGCTCAGTGAAAGATTGAGGGAAATTTGAGAATATACTGCACATGTATGCAGGACATTGATAATTCAAAGAGACTACATATTGTAAATAATCAAAAATAAACTGGCAAGACTTGATACCAGGGACTTCCCTTTAGTAATTTAGTTAATTCTTCTTTTTGAATTTCAAACAAAGTTTATAGAAACTAAAGGTGTCATAGTCGAGTGGTTTAAGCACTTGGCTAGAAATGCAAAGGTCATGGATTCGATCCCTGACATGGCACTAATGTCCTTCGGCAAGGCATTTATTTAAATGTATATTTGCCACTCCATAACTAGGAGAGAAATGGGGACCTGGTAGAATGACAACAGCCTTTGTGTTTTAGTAACTGCCATACACCCTCACAGTGACCATATGGTAGGAATGCTCCCCAGGGAGTGGAGATGGTGCACAGAGTGGAGACGGTGCACATTGTACACATATGAATCCTATGAGCCAGGCAATATTTTCTGTAAAGCGCTTAGTGATGGTATTTTTTGTATTAAGTGCTCTATAAATACAGATTAATATCAAACTGTTCAAAAAAGAACTCACTTTGTAAGGGCTCATATTAGATTTTCTTTATAGGAAAAATTTCCACAACCTCATCAACTTGTTCACTGATCACTGATCAAATGGTACCTGTATACTTTACATGTACGAACAAATTCTAATTGATCATTGATCAGCAAAATATAAATCAATTATTAATGATCTTTGCCATGGTATACGAGACGGCATGAAAGATTAAGGTACTGGGAAGCACAGTATTACATACACTGTACACATCTGTCCATACAACATGTAGCTTTGTATCTTCAACAATAAGATTGATGAACAACAAATCTAACAGAACCATACGATAGCCATGATTAGAAAGTCATCAACTACATGTAGACAGTCATAGCCGAAATACACCATGTACAATAGAGTCAGTCATTCATTGGAAGATAAGATACTGACCTCAAATTAATATCAAATTATTATCTTAATTATTCAATCAACTGATGGAAGATATCATTACCATTCTGTTCTGTTGTACTACCAAAACAACAAGTCTATAAATACATGTACATGTACATATACATGTAGATATACATGTAGAAGGGAATTAGCATTTAAATATAATCTTGAGCTCTGGCATCTGGTATGGGTTTCCTATTTTGAGAGAAAATTTATAAGATTTATTCTGGATTGTTTATCCTGCAGTAGATTGGTTGTTTGAACTAGTGAAATAAAAACAAACGCACAAAAACTTACTGGGCATCATCTTTGATAAAAACCACAACTTCCATTTGCACATAGTGACCTGTGTTAAAGGTACTATGTCCCATTTGCCGGCCAAAAAAATGAAAAAGTTAAATTCCAACTGCATTTGAAAGATAATACTAATTTAGAACTTCCCTAAAAAAGGTGGGGCTTGAAAATGTCTTCAAGTGGGAAAAATAACGACTATCAGTTGTCAAATCGACTTTAGGGCTATAGAGCCCAAAAGTAATAGTCTTGATTTTCAGACAATTGTACCGAATGGTCATACGTTTTAAGCTGCGCAAAGATTCAATCAGTTTAATCTTGGCCATCACAAGAAGTGGGTTATTGATGTAGACAAATGCTCATGTACCCTTTACAACTCTTTTCATGTATGTTATTACCAAAGAAGAAAAAAAGCCAGTCAGTCACTCAATAGTGTCTGACAGTGAAGTCTAACAAGTAAACGGGTTTCCTTGCATAATTTGAATATGAGGACACTGCTAACATTTAAATTTCACAGATAGGATATACATGACATATTCATAATTCCTGCAAAGTTCTACAGAATTTGAAGTTGGCTGCAAGAGGGACATAGTACCTTTAAGTACATGGTGTCTGGCAGACATGTACCAATACCCGGATTTCCTCATGTTTCTTTGATCAATTGCTCATTACTCAGCCACTATAAATTTCCTACAAAAATATTTGGCAAATGTCATTTATTTGTAATCTTTAACATTCAGTGTAAGTTTGGTTGGATTCTGCAAGAATTTATTGCCTATATTTTCCAGAACTCAAGTTTATCTTAAGATACATTTATTCTAAACACCTGATTTTTAATGGTCTGATAAACATGACAAAAGATTTTATATCAAGATGTACGTTAATATCAAGTGGTCTTTTACCAACGGGCAAAATACAGTACTGATATTCTGAAATGTACATGTGCTGACAAATGTATATATCAGATATAAACATACATGTACATGTAGACTAGCTAGTACATTTCTTGAAGATGCCATTACTCTGTGCAAGTTTTGATGATAAATGCCTACATTACATGGACGTATTCCCACTGGGCACTTAGTCTGGCTCTTCCAACATAAATTGGTGCTTCCATTTCCCCCATGTAAGCTAATTGGTAAACACAAATTTACGAGATGCTTTCAGTGACATAGGCCTGCATGTGATGTGAATCACATTATGTACAAACTCAAATTCTCTTGCAAGACTATCTACAGTGTACATGAGCATGACTGCATGAGTGTCACATGTACACGTGAAATCGACATAAACACATGAAGACCTGAACAATTGTGCATGGCAGAAATGAACATCCGTGCATAGCAAACTATGAAGTTCTACCTCCTCCTCCACTCGCATGTACATGTAATGAGATAAATACATTTTGATGAAATAAACTTACATTTACAGATGTAACTACCTGACAGGCTGTTACAAAGTATACTTTAAAAAAAATTGAGACTGATAACATACATGTACATACATACATACAGACCAACATGTAAATTAATATATAGGCCTTCACATAATGTTCAAGTACATGCACCTGCTTTATTCATCTTCAACTCACATTCTCTATTATCGTTTTATACATGTACAGTGTACATTGTATGCCTCCAAATTGCACAATATTCCAAGTGCTTCTAAAGAAAAAAAGTAAATAAAATGAAATTTCTTTCTTGCCTAATCAGACAAGCCTACATGTGCATGCATTATACAGTGTGCTATCCTCCAGGGATCAATATATTCAGGGCAATTACATTTGTACATGTGTAGCACTTTACACTGTAATTACACTGCCTACAGTATATTGTAGGTAAATCGAAAACAAGTATTTTTCATATTATGTTGTTACTTGGCAATACAAGAAATTCAATTCAAATCATGAATTAAATACAAATTATAGGCCTTTGTTTATTAAAATAGCACTAGAGTATTGAAGTCAATGTAGTTCTAAATTTTTTCACTGTATTAAGCCAATTTCAGATAAAAAATAATGGCTTCTTAAATAGTGCTTGCATCTCTAATGTTGTGAAGCTCATAGGGCTTGGACAATATTACCCAAATTTAAGCCGAGCTGCTCGGGTTGTGTGAGTGGCAAATCTAGATTAACATCTTGCCGAAGGATATCAAAGCTGTGCTAGAAATGTGGAACTCAAACCATATACATGTACACTGTAGTACTTTGCGATCATCAACCCGATGACTTAACCAGTCTAGACCTTGTGATATTTGACAAGATATATTTCATATGTCCATTGGAATTAAACACAACAAGATATAACACTTTCTATACTTGTGTAATTAGTGTAATGGTAAATAGGCACCATTATGTGTCAATGAAAAATGAAACTGTCATTGACCTGTTCAAAGCGAGATACATGTACATGTACAGGTAATGTACATGTAGTGTTGGTGTGTTCTTTTCCAGTCATTCATAAACAGGTCCTGTGAGCTGAGTGACCTTTGAAACTACTTGGAAATGAATGGACGTTTTTTAGTAGAGTAGGTGAACTTTGAACACTGTAGAATGGGCATGTTCTGACAAGTGCATGCTATTATTAAAACGTTAAAGTACATTTACTTGTAAACAAAGCTAAATTCATATCAGCAAATCATTCACCATCCAAAAACATCCTTCAAAGGCTGCCCTATATGTGTAATTATAAGTCTATGTAGTAAGTAATAATTGGCACAACACGTGCTTCTTCTCCTTCTCTTCTTCTCCTCCTTTTCTTCTTCTCCATTTCTTTTTCTTCTCCATTTCTTTTTCTTCTCCTTTTCTTCTTATTTACCTCCTTCCTTTCCTCTTCTCAGGAAAATTGAAATTCAGCCCCAATTTTGCATAATGATTAAATTGACATTAAAATCAGTAGGAACTAGATGGAATTTTGACTGCGCGCAGTCGAAAATGATGCCTCCGCCATAGAGCAATTTAAACAAGTTTGGAGTTTAAATCTCCAGTGGTTCTTGAGATATCATGATAACAATCTCAATGTATGGAATTTCATAAGTTGACCTCTGTAACCCTTGACCTTAAACCTACGTGCTCCAAAATCTAATCAGATTGTCTTCCTATGGTGATACACACTATCATTAAGTTTGAAGTTTAAATCTCCAGTGGTTCTTGAGATATTATGATATGGTGATACATACTGTACTATCATTAAGTTTGAAGTGAAAATTCTCCAGTGGTTCTTGAGATATCGCGATAACGATCTCAATGTATGGAATTTCATAAGTTGACATCTGTGACCCTTGACCTTTGACCTACGTGCTCCAAAATCTAATCAGATTGTCTTCCTATGGTGATACACACTATCATTAAGTTTGAAGTTTAAATCTCCAGTGGTTCTTGAGATATTATGATAACAATCTCAATGTATGGAATTTCATAAGTTGACCTCTGTGACCCTTGACCTTTGACCTACGTGCTCCAAAATCTAATCAGATCGTCTTCCTATGGTGATACATACTATCCTTAAGTTTGAAGTTTTTACATCTCCAGTGGTTCTTGAGATATCATGATAACAATCTCAATGTATGGAATTTCATAAGTTGACCTCTGTGACCCTTGACCTTTGACCTACGTGCTCCAAAATGTAATCAGATTGTTTTCCTATAGTGATACACACTATCACTAAGTTTGAAGTTTAAATCTCCAGTGGTTCTTGAGATATCATGATAACAATCTCAATGTATGGAATTTCATAAGTTGACCTCTGTGACCCTTGACCTTTGACATACGTGCTCCAAAATCTAATCAGATCGTCTTCCTATGGTGATACATACTATCCTTAAGTTTGAAGTTTAAATCTCAAATGGTTCTTGAGATATCGCGCTAACAAACTCAATACAAGGAATTTCATAAGTTGACCTCTGTGACCTGTGACCTTTGACCTACGTACTCCAAAATCTAATCAGATCGTCTTCCTATGGTGAGCTTAAATCTTAAATGGTTCTTGAGATATTGTGATAACGGTCAAACGGGACGGACGTACGGACGTACGGACGGACGTACGGACGGACAACCCGAAAACATGATGCCTCCGGCACCACCTTCGGTGGCGGAGGCATAAAAATATTAACAACAATAATAACAGCAACAGCAAAAATAGTGATGATGATAATGAAGAATTTAGAAAAAGAAAAAAAGGAAAAAAAAGGAGAAAAGAAAAGAGAAAGAAAGAAAAAGTGGGACTTCATTCAGTTGATACATTCCCCAAAAATATTTTGCCTTTTACCCTATAAAAGACGGAACACAGGGGCAGCATCACCCAAAATTATAGGTGTGTAGATTAAACCAAGATACACCTCCATACAAAATTTTAAAGAAATCCGTCAAGGAAGGTGGCAGTTATCTAGCATACACAAGAGTGTACACAGGACATCTATCGAAATATGACCTTTGACCCTATAAAAGACGGAACACTGGAGGCAGCATCACCAAAATATATAGGCTTATACATTATACAAAAAAACACCTTCTTTCAAAAATTTGAACAAAATCCAGTGAGAAATGTGGCCTAAAGAGCGCACAAAAACCATCCACAAAAATATGGCCTTTTACCCTAGAAGAAGGAACCCTGGGGGCAGCATATTATTGCTGTGGCAGGACTTGAACTGCCGACCTTGTGATCCAGTCCTGTGACATATCCACTCAACCATGACACCATATAGTAAAGTATCAGTTTACCAATTTTGTCCTCTCTTTGGGGTATTTCATCCAAAAAATGACATGAGAATTGAGAAATGACTTCTCTATCTAGAAAAACAACTGAGATAGATGTTGCACATGAAGATTACAAAGTTCATTCCCTGTACTCAAAGCACTCAAAAGTAGGCTAAATGTACTTGATCAAAATCTATACATGTAGTACCAAATAATTACCAACTCTTCTTAAGATTTAGTTTCAGTCTTTGTAGTCCACATATACACTGTACATGTTCATGTAAATGTACGCGCCTCATTTTCTCTTGCATTCTATCTGTCCCTCCCCCTTTTTTAAAAATTCTTCATATCTTGTGAATTGCTCCCCTGTGAGTTACTTTCTTCTAATTGCTAAGAAATTTATATTAACAAACAAATAATCTGTTTACTATGTCACTTATTGCAGATGCCAACAATTTGAGGCAAATATTAAAATTACTTGTAACTTACTAATTAAACAAAGTCCTACAGTTTCCAGGAAGAAATCCTTCGTAGATTCTTCATGTGTAGTAAGTATCAAGATGTACAGTCATTACCTGCTTTAGTGACCACCTGTCTACAAAGACCACATTTTATGTTTTTCCTTGGGCAGTTGCTGTAGACAGGTTTGACTGGAGGTAATTGTACAAAGTCTACAACATGTAAGTACATGTAACCCATATTTTTCCCAGACCAAGGATAGAATGGGCACAAACTTCAGACAAGACCCTTCCAATTTATTACATGAACAGGTACAGTATGCTATAAAAATCAATTACTTTTTAAAGTAAAGCAATGCTTCCTGCAGCCTTTCCCATATAGTGAGTGAACGGAGGAAAGTAATTTACATTGACAATTCAATCTACATGATGCAGGAGGTGGGGATCTATTGGTTGCCAGTTGACAAAAGGATTATCTTTAAAATTCTGTTACTTGTACATGTCATTCAGTTTACTCTCTTATTTCCCCTACATACCGAAGCAACTCTGTCTCCAAATACAATCCTACACGAAGTCTTCGCTCGTCATCAGACACGCTATTGCTTCATACTACACCTAGTATAAAACATACTTGGGGCGATCAGGCTTTCTCAGCCATGGGTCAGAAACTCTGGAATGAACTCCCTCTAAAAAATACGTAAACTGTCGTCAACAGAAAAATTCAAATCACAAATGAAAAGTTTTTTGTTTTTTTGTTTTGTTGTAACTATTGCAATATTCTAATTTACTATGTCTAGGACAATTTCGTTTTTGTTTTTTCTTTCTTATGTTTGTTACATGTATTTTTCTCTCAGCGCCATGAGCACCGAAAGGTGAACCTGTGCCCTATACAAGTAGCCACTACAGTGTATTATTATTATTATTATTATTATTATTATTATTATCATTTGATTCAAGATCTAGTAGGATAATCAGTTTGATTTAGTTACAGGATGTACTGAAATCTTACATGTGGTCGGTAACATGGGGGATAAAATAACTTGGACTTGTCTTCATGCAAGAAAAAAACTTTTTTTAAAGAGTCTGGTAGAAATGCGTAACCATCTACAATACTACAACAAGACCTACCTTCTTCCATCTTCTCTCCCTGTTCTGGATCGTCCGGCCCCGGTTCAGTGGTCAGGTCCCCATTCATGACCACAGGGTTCTCGTCCCTCCCACCACCACCCCCTCCTGTATCCACGTCATCCCCCAGGGGCTGGGTGGGGGACGTCTCCTCTTTGGTGGGGATGTTTTCGTTCGGTGCTGGAAATGAAAAAGAAAAAGATGTTTAAGTCAAGATTATCTGGCTAAATTCCCTTTAATGAACTGAGCAAAGGTCTCTCACAGATGCCGAGAGTATTACATAAGAAGAACTTTGCTGTAGCTCACAAGTTTCTGCTGATGCCAGGAGTGTCAAACATGGGCGCTATGAAGAACGCACTATTATTATTATTAGTAGTATGTAGAGTGTACAAGGGTAATCAACTTTGGGGTCAAGTCACTTCCGGAAAGGTTCCACAAAAGTGGAAACATTTTCACAGGGGTTCTGCCATTATGTGTGCATGGAACCCCTACGTCAAAGTTTCAAAATAGGGGGGGGGGTTAGGTTTTTAAAGTCAGGGCAGTGAGGGCACCCATGTGTACAAGACAACTGTTGAGCCCTGTCACCAGTGATGCAAAGAGATTACATGTATCTGCATCACAACAACCATGCAGGTTTCTGGTCAATGCCTAAATCTTATAAAGACAAAAGCATAAAGACAAAAGCATGAAGTTCCCAGCATTGATTAGACTATTGGCAAGGCAATTCCTACTCATTTGGCCTAGTTTTAGGGGTACAATTCAGTTAAACGCAATCCTGGGTCAAACTTTAACCACCAAAGTTCACATTTAACAAATGAAAATATGACCTCCTAGTCAGACTATTAAAACTTCTTTTGTTAAACCTTCATATTTTTAAAGCCTAAAATCAGCATCTGGTTTCAATTTCAATAGAACACAAGCCCATAAGTCCATATAAGTCCATATACTTGTATGTGTAGGTAGGGTCTACCCAGTTGGACTGTTAAGCTGATATTCCACAACCTAAATCAAAGGACTGGCCTCAGGCCTCACTTAAAGTAAACAGACATCCAAACCCCTGTCCCTAACTAAAAGTAAAAATGAAAGCATTCAATTGATATAAGAAAATTAAGAAAACACACTTCAGTTCTAGATAAGTACATGTAGATATCGACAGTTACATTTGAACAAGTTAAAAAATAAATGAAACAGTCAGTCAGCTCAGACAGTGACAGTGAGGAATTACATTTAGGTCTACAGCGAAGTTACACAGCATAGACCCGGCCCTAGTGTTAATAATTATTAATATTTACAGAAATCAAAACATATTTTTGAAACCCTCTTTCAATTAAATTTCATATTTCATTATCAGAGAAAAACATAATGGCAAACAACTTAATGAAGCAATACAATAAATTTTGACAAAGGTCATGCAGGTCACCATAATCAATGATTGGGTCGAGTATGACATGTTCATTGATGTTGTTGACATCTTTTCCACCCACGCAAAAACACCTTCTCATTCAACAACATGTTCAAACTTTGAACCCTGGACAAAAATATAAAATATGATTTTAGACCCACCCTCCTGTGTATCCATCTCCTCCGTCTCACTCTGAGGTCGTTCGTTGCTGGGGTAGTGGTTCATTGTGCCTGAGGGACTCTTGTTCGTCTTCTTCGATTTTTTCTTATCGGACTCTCTCAATTCCACGACCGACGTCGCCGAATCTGACCCCTTGTCACTGCCTTGCGACGAGGGTGCTTTTCGGGACGTTGGAGGCACCTTCACGTGCTTACTTGCGATCCGCCCAATCTCGGCTGATTTCCCCTGCTGGCAGGGGCCTTCTTCCGACACGACAAGCCTAAATATCAGATTTTGGGGAGTCAATCGGTATCGGAAAATGAAAAATACAACCTCATCACAATGGTTTCGCAAGGTGTATGCAGCCGCATTAACTCCATTCAATACATGGTGAATGATTATTGTCTATGTAAAAGTGCATAGGGAATCTGTGTGTGTATTATCGAATAGGGAGTGATGAGATAGCGCGCGACATATAGTCGCAAAATGGCGATTCGTGATGGATTATGGGATAGTACCTATTTGCTTCATAATAATGTTTCGTTCGAAGTTCCTCTCTTCTCCTCGAATTCTAAAAAAAGAAATCGCCGTTGCTCTTGTCATCGACAAAAGATCAAGTTTATTTGCAATAATATGGATTCAACTAGATTTTCATAATCTATTTGTAAAAAAGAACCACAATATCGCATATTTATAAAGAGTGTCCAGCGCCCATGACCCTCGAAATTACCCTAGGACAATACAGTCCTGGGACAATAACCACCCCCGGTCCACGTACCCTGATAATAAATGGTTTCATTAAAAGCATTTTTTTTCGGGGGGTAAATGTCCTCGGGGGTGGTTGATTGTCCGACAAGGAGGTAATTTTCTGGGGGGGGGGATTTTCAAGGGGGAGTAATTATGTCCTCAGGGTGGTTATCCGTGGTAGGGGGGGGGGGGGGGTTCTTCTTCTTCCTCCAGTGAAGTGCTGCTTCAAGGTGATGAAGATAAACGCACTGGTTGTGTGTGTGTGTGTGCGTGTGTGTGTGTGTGTGTGTGTGTGTGTGTGTGTGTGTGTGTGTGTATATGTGGAGACTTTCACATAGGCCCAGTGGCGGATCCAGGGGTGGGGGCCGAAACGGCCGCAGCCCCCCCTATTGGCGGCGCAAAAAAAAGGAAGAAAAAAAAGAGGAAAAGACTGAGAGAAAAAAAGAAAGGAGAAGAAGAGAAAAAAAAGGAGAAGAGAAAAGAAAGGAGAAGAGCCAAGGAAAAAGAAGAGAAAAGAAAAGAGAAGAGAAAATATAAAGAAGAAAGCCTCTCCCCCCCCCCCCCCCCCCCCCCCCCCCTCCCTCCCACTCCGAGGTCGGAGGGACCGAATTTATGTTCCCAAAATTTCCGATAAAGAGGTACTTTTCACGCAACAAAGTCCGGCCCGTAATACACAAAAATCCGGCCCGTACCGACTTTACCCACCGGAGATAGAGGGGTGCTCTCAAAGAGAGGGAACATACAAAATTGTGCGTACCCTATAACACTGAGTGGGTGGGGGGGGGGGGGGGTGGGGAAAAGAAAAGTCGGGTGAGAAAGGGGGAAAGACAAGGCAATGGCGCTAAGTGACAGTAACGACGAATAAGGGAAAACTGTAATCGGGAGATTTGGGGTCATTCCAGAAGGCTTGGCAAACGTTATTGAATAGAGGGGGCCGGGCCGACCGCATAAAGTCTCGAGCCGCGGATTCAAATTTAAACGTTAAAAACAGCCCCTGCGGTCATTACTCTTTAGTGAGAAATTTGAAAAGGGCACAATATTTTGGATGTCTTTTAAATAGAAGTTATATACTCAACAGTCACATTTTAATTAACGGTAGGGCCGCTTCGCAACTCTTATTTTGCCATTCATTTGGATTCAGCTCATACCAACTCGCTTGTGGACAGGGGCGGCAATCCTGGGCCCGATAGGGGGACACGTCCCCCAGGAAATTTAGAAATATAGCTAGAAAGAAATATAGCGGAAAGAACGTACAAATTGGGCTTAGGGATTTTCTAGAATGCATAATTTCAGCATTCAACATTGCAAAATCTCGCTTGGTCGCTACGCCCCGGCCCTCGCCCGATAACACAAAACTATGACGCTCCCGGCCGTGATTTATCCATGGTTGGTGTAAAAGATCTTTTTTCCCTTTCATGTCTACTAACCTAATTGTGTGCTATCACAATCATGATTGTTTTTTATTTTCCCTTTAAAGCAGGCGCGTAGCCAGGGGCGGTAAGGGCAGTAAGAGGACATAGGACGAAAAAGGAGCAGACAAAGAAATATTCTGACAAGTCGAGAACGGTACAACGAATCGCCTTCTTTCTCTAATAATTTAATAAAATGTCAAAGCTTCCGTGCATCGCTCGGGAGGGGGGCAACTGAATTCAGACAAGGATTGGGAGTCGAGAATGGTAAAACGAATCATCTTCTTTCTCTAATAATTTAATGAAACGTCAACGTTTCCGCGCTTCGCTCGGGAGGGGGCAACTGAATTCAGACAAGGATTGGGAGTCGAGAATGGTAAAACGAATCATCTTCTTTCTCTAATAATTTAATGAACCGTCAAAGCTTACGCGCTATGCGCGGGCAGGGGAAAACTGAATTAAGACAAGGATTAAGAGTCGAGAACGGTACAACGAATCGTCTTCTTTCTCTAATAATTTAATGAAACGCCAAAGCTTCCGCGCTTCGCGCGGGGGGGGGGGTGGCGGGAACTCAATTCAGACAAAGATTAAGAGTCGAGAACGGTACAACGAATCGTCTTCTTTCTCTAATACTTTAATGAACCGTCAAAGCTTACGCGCTATGCGCGGGCAGGGGAAAACTGAATTCAGACAAGGATTAAGAGTCGAGAACGGTACAACGAATTGTCTTCTTTCTCTAATAATTTAATGAAACTTCAAAAGCTTCCGCGCAAAGCGCAGGAGGGGGGAACTGAATTCAGACAAGGATTAAGAGTCGAGAACGGTACAACGAATCGTCTTCTTTCTCTAATAATTTAAGAAACGTCAAAGCTTCTGCGCTTCGCGCGGGAGGGGGGCGGGGGACTCATTCAGACAAGGATAAAGAGTTGATGACGGTACAGCGAATCATCTTCTTTCTCTAATAATTTAATGAAACGTTAAGCTTCCGCGCAAAGCGCAGGAGGGGGGGGGGGGGACTGAATTCAGACAAGGATTAAGAGTCGGGAATGGAACAACGAATCATCTTCTTTCTCTAATAATTTCATTAACTATAAAAGGCCAAAGCTTCCATGCTTCGCGCGGGAGGGGGGGGGCTGAATTCAGTCAAGTAAAAGTCGAGAGTGGTACAACAAATCTTCTTTCTCTAATAATTAATGAAAAGGCAAAGCTTCCGCGCTTCGCGCGGGAGGGGGAAAACTGAATTCAGAGAAGAATTAAGAGTCGAGAATGGAACAACGAATCATCTTCTTTCTCTGATAATTTCATTAAACTGTAAAAGGTCAAAGCTTCCGCGCTTTGCGCGGGAGGGGGAAAACTGAATTCAGACAAGGAATACGAGTCGAGAATGGTACAACAAATCGTCTTCTTTCTCTAATAATTAATGAAAGGTCAAAGCTTCCGCGGGCAAGAGGCTATAGCCCCCCCCCCCCCCCCCGATGAAAATGTCGAAAATTGTACCGGTATGGTGCTTCTAATATGACCTTGAAAAAACGGTCTGCGCAATTTTCAAATTTCCGGCCCCCCTTATTGGAAAATCCAGGATCCGCGCCTGTAGGCCTATCCTGTTATTCAACATTTTAAATTTTTGTTCTTGTTGTGCAGGTGCATGTCATTGTGTAAGCAGGGATATTCCCTGGTGTAAGTAAAAACATTCCCGGTCTTGTATACATCTGCATCCCGCTCAAGAAGACCTTGAAGGCATCAAGAGAGGGGTATTGGGCTGGGTCATGTGGGAGGTTGTTCCAGTCCTTGCAGGTTCTTGGGAAGAAGGAAGAGGCATAGGGAAGATTAAGAAGAAGCATGGGAGAAGGAAGAAGCAATTGCCTGATCTTTTGACAGCAGCAAATCTCTTAATCATGATTAACATTTTATAATGATAATGTAAAAACAAACAAATATATAAAAAATAGTAGATCACAGTAACAAGTCACAAACCTCGCTTTCATTGTGTTCACCATTTTCCAATTATTTATGTTTTTATGTCTGTCAATATTGAATTATGTAATATACGGCAGGCGCGGATCCAGGGTTTCTTAGGGGGCCCAAATCCAAATGTGAAATTATGCGAGCCAAATATTGGTACATAATGGTGACAAGCAGTGGCGTAATGAGCGAAAACTTTTCGGGGCCGGGGGGGGGGGGGGGGGGGGGGGGGACAAAAAAAAATCCCCATCACTCCCACTTTTACATGCAGGCCACACTGCTCTTTTCTTTTTAAGTGGGTTATGAGCATTTAATTATGGTCAGATGAGCATATTTGAATACCTTATTTGTGACACTGGCACTTTCTTTCCCTTTCTCTCCTCTTTCCCTTTTCCTTCCCGTCCTTCTCTTTCATTTCGGTACCCCCCCCCCCCGATCTACACGTTGTTAGCGGGATTAATCGCAACTGATCTCCCCTTCTTTTTACCCTTTTCTTTTCTTCTTTCTCGTTTTGGTTCCCTTTTAGCTCTCCACTTTCCCTTTCCCTTCCTTCTCCTTTTATTTTGGCGGGGCCGGGGGCGGGGGCGAGAGGTAGCGGCCCTTTGCTCACCCCTCCCCGAACCACAACTTGTTGGCGGGAATACGGCAATATTGATATCCCCCTTCTTTTCTTTTCTTCTTCCTCTTTTTCTCCTCTTTTATCTCCTCTTCTTCTTCTTTTCCCCCTTTTTTCTTCTCGCTCTCTCTCTTTCTTTTGCGGGGGGGGGGGGGGGGGAGGAAGACACATTCGCCCCCCCCCCCTCTGGATCGGCGCCTGTGTACGGTCTACTTTTCCTCTTTCTTCACCTTGTTTCTCATTATATGCTATACTTGTTTTGTTTTTATCTTCTTAATCGTCATAGTTTTATAATGTTTTAATTGACAATTTACTGTTTTTTGTTTACAAATTGTTATTATTATTGATGTGATTTGATTTGATTTGATGTTGTCCCACCGTTCCGTGCTTTCTTAGCGGGCACTGCTGCAAAACTCTTTTTATGTACATTCTTAATTTTTTTTTTTTTTTGCGGCTCAATCATTCTTCCTTTAAAATGTAATCCGATAATGCGTACTTAAATTTGGATTTGGTGGGGGAAAGATTTTTTTGGGGGGTGGGGGGGGGGGGGGGGGGGCTCCGGTTTGCGCTATCGTGAGCAAGAGCGGAAATTTATTGTCCGAACGGGGGATGCGACATTCGGAAAAGTACCGGCTGCCGCGGCTGGGAAAATTTCAAGTCCCCCCCCCCCCCCCCCCCGAATGCACTTTGATAAAATTGCCGAGTGAGCGCATGCAGAGAACAAGAAAAATACTCCCCTCACCCCTTCACTTTCTTTGTTATTGTTGGCGGTATAGATGTGTTTCATACAGGGGTTATTATAATTATGGTGAATGTATGATTGAAATTTTCCTGAAATTATTTAAACATATTTGTGGCTTATTAATTGTTGAAGTTTTTGAGTAGGGCAGGCTACAGGGCAAAACAATGATAATTATGCAGTCTATTTTTTAAAGCATTTTCCCAACATTTAAATTTTCACCAGATTAAAGGATTTTTTTCCACTTTTTGTTTGAATTAGATTCTGTAATGTGAGATATGAAAGTTTAAAAAAAAAAGCGTAGGGATAACTCTGTCGCGATAAAGAAAAAGGATGCAACCCGCGGGGAAACGACGGGAGTTTCCGAGTGTCGCATTCAAAACTGCTGTGGCTCGGGGGGGGGGGGGGTACTCAGATTCGGTTTTGACGGGGGTGCGCCACTCAAGCCTCTTGCGTGTGTGTATTGTTTTTTTTTACAGACGTGTATTAAAGAGATGGGGACCGACCTTTAACGTCACCATCCGAAAGACGTGACTCAGTTTCGAACCTGCGTCCTCAGCTGAATCAGTTTGTAACTTGTGTTAGCTGGATTACAGGCGCACGCACGTCACAACGCCCTCAAAATCTCTACACATTTTTAAGAAGCATTTTGGCAGAAAAGGGTACCCATTTTAGGGGTTTTCTCGAAATATATGCCTTTTTGTCATAATCTTCAGGTGTTCGTCATGCAAACACCCGAAAATTTTAGAAAATTAGGAAAAATGGACCCATGTTATCAGTGATATCTTTGGAAAAAATGGGACCCATGTCATGTTATGCATTTCTTTTTGTGAAAAGCGACCCATTAGAGCGGCACATCCCCGTATGTCTTTATTATGAGAGTAATCCCTCCCCGGGGAAATATCTGAGCCAACCGCTAATCACCTTTTCTTGCGGGGGAGAGAGAGAAGGAGACAGAGGAAGGGAGATGGGGAGGGGTATAGGGCAACGCAAACCAACCTTTACACCATCTCTTCCTTATTTTGTATAAGTTCTGATAAGATTCAAGGGTGGTTATAATTTCCAGAAAATGGACATATACCGGGACCGGGAGGGATCCCTCAGAAAATCAGCGGGGCTACAGCAAACGCTGTATAGAGAAATGGTCTTTTGAGGACACTCCCCCCCCCCCCTCCTCCCCCTCCACACACCCTTTACTGATAGAAAGAACAAAAATCTGCCCGCGCTTATTTTGACGCCTATAGCCCTGAACACAGTGTTGAGAAACAGTGCGACTGTTTTTGTTCATAAAGGGGCTCTTGGGGGAATTGATTTTACCCCCGCTACTCAACTTTTTGGGGCCTTTGTCCCCTCTGCCCCCCATCCCCGATTTCTGTTCGTTTTCCCAGCCCCGGGCCTGCCCTGCTCCCGTCGCAAAAACAAACAAAAATGCATAACAATAAGTCTCAGGCCTCTGAAAGTTCATTGACTCAAGCTCGTCTCCCCAACTTTACTAAATTTAATCTCAACAATAATTATTCTGAGCAAAGTTTCCTCATCTTTATATTGGTCTCCTCTAGTGTTGTATTTAGGGATTAACACTGCAACTGCCCTCCCGTCCAGGCTAAAATTTTCTACGTAATTTTACAAGCGAGTGAGCACAGCGACCGAGAGGTAGATTATTTTATTTTATTTTTGACCCTCAAAAACGGCTATGAATTTCACCCGGGTAAATTTTAAAAGGGAGCACTGCAATCGAGCGGCAGGATTTCGAATTCATTGATAAACGGTTTCACCTCTTTAAGCTCAACGAGTGGGGTGCACTGAAGACAGGAGAAAATTTAATATTGATAATAGGGCAACGGTAGTGATTTCTTTCAGATATTGAACCTCTTATTTTCTTCGCTGTATTCTATTCAAGGGGAGGGGGGGGGGGCATTATCTACAAGAGGCCGGTGATTCTTAGATAACAGACAAGCGCGTAGCCAGGATTTCATTTTAGGGGGGGGGGGGGGGCGGGCGGTAGTGAGCACTCGAAGCGTGCGAATCACTTACAGAGCGCGCTCCCTATTACATAGGGTTTGGTGCAGGGAGGGGGGGGGGGGGGTTCCCTTGACGTTTCATTAAATTATTAGGGAAAGAAGACGATTCGTTGTACCGTTCTCGACTCTTAATCCTTGTCTAACTTCAGTTTCTTTTGACGTTTTATTAAATTATTAGAGAAAGAAGACGATTCGTTGTACCGTCCTCAGCTCTCAATCCTTGTTTGAATCAAGTTCCTCTTCCTCCGCGCGTAGCGCGGAAGCTCCGACGTTTCATTAGATTATTAAAGAAAGAAGACGATTCGTTGTACCATTCTCGACTCTAAATCCTTGTCTGAATTCAGTTTCCCCGCTCCCGCGCGAAGCGCGAAAGCTTTGGCGTTTTATTAAATTATGAGGGAACGAACACGAAGTTGTACCGTTCTCGACTCTTAATCCTTTTTCTTCCTCGTCCCTTCCTTTCTCTTTCTCTTTTTTTGGGGGGGGGGGGGGGGGGGCTACACGCCTGATAACAGGCAGCAAAGCAACTCGGTTTATAACCCACATTCGGAGAGAAAGTACAAGATCCTGAAGCACATCATGCGAGGGGAGCGAATTAGCGACGACTTTTGGGAGATTTTCGCATACTGAAAATACTGAAAATAATTAAAAAATGAAAGTAGGTTGCCCGGCGGATTCAATGCCCATATAATTTTGAATATACTCACAGTTTGCCTTCCCTTTTGTTTTCGTTTTAAAACTTTTAATTGTTTCAATCTCATCTAGTTTCGGTTACACCCAATGGCAGTTCAGCACCGGGGGCACCCTTTGCCCCCCCCCCCCCCCCATTTCATGCCCACTGGAGTCTATACACCAAAGCATAATTTAATATGGCTCTAACGCGCATTTTAAATAATAATTCCTTGTGGAGAAGTTGTTACCCAATTCTTATAAGTAGATATATATAATTAGGGCTATAGTTAGCTACGTTCACACAAAAAATGTTATTTGTGTGTAAATACAAGTAGAAGAATTGCTCCTGTCTTGACAAAACATTTATATCCTAATCTTGATGAATCATTTATTCCATATTTACGATATGCGTTAGTAAAAATGTTATTGTCATAAATGTTACAATAGTGACTTGGACACATCGCTGGATCTGGAGAGAGTGACACCCCTTTTTCTTCGCTCTGACAATCCTCCTAGACATGCAAATTATCTGAAGTTACCCAAAAATTTGCGGTTGTATACAATATTGAATTTGGTAATAAATATACTGATTTCTTCTTTTAAAATGTTTTATTCCCTAAATTTTTACATTATTGAATATTAAAAAAATATTTTTAGCATTTATATATTTTTTAAATTTTTAATGTATATAATTATAACTATTGATAATACTTTTTAGAAATAAATCAGTACCATCAACTTATTTTTTTAAATTGAATTTAGATCGAGATATTGACGTCTTTGCTCAATTCTTTGTAGATTGTAAATACGGTCGGTGCGGTATACGTACTGTGTACTGCTGCTGCTATATTACGCCATTGGGTAACATACGTTGTACGTATACGTACGTATACACACACATCTCTGTATGGAATGAATACGCATTGTTGAGAATTTGGATGAGAGACGGTGAAAACAGCCCATGATATTTGCGGTTAAACAGAACGATTTGGCTCTGAAATTCAGAGTTTGGACTATCTTTGTGATCTGATATACAGGGTCTACAACATGAATGAAAGGCCCGAACGAGGAGACGAATCTGGAAGCGAAATATGGACTTCTTCCTCAAGTTGGGAGGCGCAATGTCTGGAGGAATTGGACCGGGAATTAGAACCAAATTTGGACGAACGTCTCCCGCAAGAGAAACAGTTTGCTTCAGAAAAACTTTGGTATTCCTTTCAGAATTGTGCTAGTGCTGTAACCACATTATATAAAGGTGTGTTAAATCATCAGATTCATATTTATTATATTGTAGGTTTAGTTGTGAAAGAAACAAAAATAGAACTTCTGACTAGGCCTATTCATGTTGCATCTAAATTTCCAAATATTCCAGACATGTTGAGAGTTGAGACATTTTTTTCCAGTTCATCTCACACTGTCTTAATGTTATTTCAATTTTCATTGATTAATTTCATTTTACTCATCGTTACTTCTAGATCTTGTACATGTAACAACGTATAAAGATTTGAGTTAGTAAATTCATGCAATTTCAGAGCAAGTGTCACGCATTATGCGTGAGTGCGTGACGTTGCGCATTTAGAGGGTCTGAAAACAGTCTCACACACGATGCGCGCGCGATTTAAAAAAACGCTATACGTCCGTTATACCCGAATAGCTGATCTTTGAACTTGGCGTCTCTGCAATTTTTATGGTTTTTGTGGTTGAGTAGTGGTCATTTCACGAACATGGCCAGATTACGAAACCACCTCTGCACTGTTACTGCACTGTGACTGTGCCTATCTGGATCTGGACTGGATGTATACGACGATGCATGAGCGATGTGTATGCCTATGGACGTATGCCCAAAGTTCGGGCATGACTTAAGTTCACTTGATCTATCTCAAAAGATCAGTAAGATTTCGAAAAATCTGTATCACCAATCGAAAGAGGAAAATAAGATTCCATAAGACACAAAATTTTCTTTGGAATTGGGTACGAACTACGAAATTTTGAAAATATTAACAAAAGATCAGCAAATTTTGCAGTCATTTGCGAAAAAATTATCAACTTAACGATAAGGGTCTGAAAATCTTCATTTGAGAGCAGATTTTCTCAAAATTTTGAGTAAAAAGTGGTACCAACTGATTGTATGATATCTTGCCTTGCAATTGCAAATTATGATATTTGATGGATCACATTTTTTGATAAACAGCTGTAAACCCTTGTGCGTGAATAAGTCTCATTGTTTTTATGACTTTTTAAGTTGTAACCCATTACACAAAACCATGATAAGCGAGAAGTTCATGATTTTGATTCTATCCGCTAAAATTTATAGTTTTTTTGATGTTCTATCAGATTTTCTCCTAAATTACCAAAGAAGATTATAAGGCTTTATTTCACTCGAGCTGGTTTAAAAAGTAAAAATCTAAGAGAGTGGTCGCACAAATGATACAAACATCATATTTGCATGAAAAAGTGTGTTACATACTTAAATATTAAAATATCTAAATTTAAAAAAATTGATGAAACTCGAGGTTGCTTTGGCGACGAGCGAATCAAAATTTACAAGTAAGAGGAGCTGAGGAGACCATAAGCTCATATCCTATTAAAAGAAGACCCTGATCTATTTCTAGTTTGATAAGAAAGTAGCAAAAATGATATTTTATGAATCACATTTTTAACAATAATTTATTAAATAATTATATGATAAATGTCAATATAATGCTTGGAAATGGAAAATATTTAGAGAAAGACCTAAATGATAATTTTCGTCATTCTCATGGGTCTGTAATTATAGACTGTTTGATCTTCGGCTACTTTTCTATGGTAGACGGTAGACCTGTCACCGATGTACATGTACAGTGTGTGTATAAATAATATTTATCTCATTTACCTGTTAAGGCGTTAAAACCTTATAAGGTTTGTATGCTTTGTGTAATGTTTTTGTTTTAAAAACGATAAGAACTGATCAGTGAAATTAGAGCTTGCAGATCAATAAATGGTTTTGAAATACATTTTCAGTTTTATTTTTTGCTGAGCCTCGTAAACTAACTAAAAGTTACCTTGAGATGGGGTTCTTAAAAGATATGACAAGATTGGAGTCATAAAGGAATTGTCGCGGAAGTTGTTGCTCATCTTGGCAAAGACAGTTTTGTGAAACACCTAGCAGACAAGTTGAGCGACCGCGTTGAGATTTTGTTGATCTTGTTGTAGTAATGACGGTATCAAGAAATGGCCCCCAGTTATATTTGTCATTCAAGTTCCATCTTCCTTCTCCAATAATTTGATCTGATGACGTGTGTCAATGTCAGTGTGTAATCTTGTGATTCATGAGTTTAATACTTCCTTATGAATTGTATCAAGGAAGGTTATGTTTGACAAAGGAAAAAATTACAGAGTTACAGATAATACAGAAATATTTACATGTATACAAAGATTATTGTCATTTTCATGGGTCTGTAATTACGGACCATTCCATCTTCGGTGCCCATTTTCATGGTAGACTCTGACTGATATGTGGACAAATAATATTGATCTCATTTACTTGTAATGTTAAAGATAAACTCCAGTACTGGTAAAAAAAAAAAAAAAAATTCACAGAATCAAACGAAACTTACACTGAGTGTTCAAGATTACAAATAAATGACATGTGCCAAACAATTTTGGAAGAAAATGTATACTGGCTGAGTAATGAGCATAGAAAGACAAGGAAATCAAGGTAGTACTAGCCCCGACACCATGTGTGTTGTCCCATATATAGCTTTCTATGGGAGTGCTTGTTACTTTACCAAGACTCGGTCAAATTTATCATGATTTTGATGACTCCAGAACCTTGCAGTGCACACCAATACTTACATGCTACATGATCAACTGTTTCTGATCCTTTCCACACCTTTTCTTTCACAATGCAATCGCATTACCAGTACTAAAGTTTATCTTTAATGCTTCAAAATGTTATAAGAAAAGCTTGTATGTTTCTATGCTCGTATTACATGTACAAGTACTAGTTAATTTACAGAACTGTTCATGAAAGTAAGAGCTTGGTGATCAGTACCAGTAAATAAATTGTTCTATCAATTTTCTGTTCTTCTGTTTTTCCTTGCCCATCTAGACTAACTTAAAGAGAAAGTCGAGTTCTGGGTAGAGATGAAAAACTATTTGTGAGCGTTATCATTGTTATTATGCAAGTCTGGAATAACATCAGAGAAAAAACTGTTCCCTGAAAAGCATGGCTCTTCAAATGCCTCCATATTCTAAATATGACAAGTTATAGTAATGAGGCCCAATTTTTATGCCACATGTTTGTGTAGTCCCAATTCTTTCTGTGTACAGTGCTTGATACTTTACCAAGACTTGGCCAACTTTCTTATCATTTTGATGACTCCAGAACCTTGCAGTTCACACCAATACTTACATGTACTTGTACATGTGTTACATGATCAACTTTTTCTGATCGAGTCCACACCATTTCTTTCACAATACACTCAACTTTATCTTTAATGATAGCTTGTGATGGTGTTCTACAAGGACATGACAGGTTTGGAGCCCCAATAAGACTCTTGTCTGGAATATTGTTGCTCATCTTGCCAAAGATGGTTCAAGATGTCAGCGATCTTGTCCATATGATGGTTTTATGAAACGACCCTCTGAACACTATTTTGTCTCAAAATCATGTCTTTGGTCTATAGATAGCCTGTAGGTCAAGCGTAGGATATGATTTATTTCTTTTGTACTGATTTAATCTTAGTGTCATTCCAGGTCAAATGATTAAAATCACCTGAATCTTTTCATACAAATGTAGTTTAAACCCCATTTGCCCAGATATACAGTCTACAATGTATAGAGTAAGTTAACTGATCTTCAAAATCTGAAAACCTTAGCTCCGTTGTTTCATCATAAATTAATATGCTGTAGTTTGTCACGTCTTATCTGAACAAGTCTTAATTGGACAAAGTAAACAATATGTAAAAAATTACATTTACTGTACATGTATCAGTAAGGTATATTACCAATATTTTTTACCCACTTTATAATTATAGTGAACTGGAAAAATTGATTGCAGGTGTCTTTTGTTTCAGCATCGGTGTGGATTTACTTGACCACATTGAAGGAAAAAAAATAGAACAGCTACCGTATTCATTGTTCAATTTTAATTGCCTTTTGGTGAGTAAGGGTAGTTAATTCATTTGCTATCTCTTCAATCTCTTTGTTGTCTTTCTAACTCTCTTATTATCTCATTTTATTTTGCAGAACGTCTTAACCAAAGCAATATCCATATACCTCTTTGGCTAGTTTTCCAAAATGCTGCTGGATCAGTCACACAGTTATATAAAGGTGAGTTTGTCTTTCCCTAAGGGTATGTTCACACATGCTGCAATAAATCGCCACAAAATATTGTGTTTTTTTTGGGGGGGGGGGGGGGAGGGGGTCCAGACTGTTGGTGCCCATGTGTTTCCGGATGCCTGTTGTTTAGCCCTGCCTATTGCATTCATTGCCCAAGAATTTGTCCAAGGAAATGCAAGGTGATGACAGTTACAAATTTGTTTTTTCTAGAGATTTAACTTTATCAGTGTTTACTAGGAGCAGTATGTGTCATGCACAATCATCCCTTTATCAAGAGATAAATATGTAGGACAACTCTAATGTACTTACATCACATGGGCCTACATACAGCTCTTAGTCTCATGACTGTTTTCTGTAGAGGGTCATTTGTGTATTGTTGTGCATTTTATGCATGGGTTACAACCAGCAAAATTGATAGCTTGATACTGGTTGGACCAAAGGCGTAAAAGGGCTAAGGGCTTGAGATATGGTGGGCAAATGGGGGAATTCAGCAATGAAGCCCAAATTATTTTTTAAGGGCTAGCTGAGCAGCTATAGATCCCCATCAGTGTTGTATTTGATTTTCACAAAAGTGGGCTTTCTTGTTCAAATGTAATTATTTAGGAATGTACAATCTGATGTTTTATTTGATATTCAAGAATAAAATGATTTTGAATTGAATTCAACAATTGTTTTATTAAAAGCTCTTCTCATTCTCTTCGTCCTGTCTGCCTCCTCTTTCTCCTGCAGAAAGCACAGATGCACAAAAAGGTAGCTTAGATCTAGGTATTAGCATTGGGCACCAGCGCCGCACCCGAGACATCGTGGCCTGGGTCAAGAAGCGCAGAAGACACATACGGCGCGAGGATCTCCTGGCGTTCCTCTGCGGGAAGGCACCACCTGGCAGGATCAGGCCGTCCCACGGAGTACCACGCAGCCCCTCAGACAGGTCGTCCCCCCGCACCCACTCACCGCCTCGTGAGGCCCAGAGGACAGGGTTAGGGGAGCCTGTGGATGACCTTCAGCCTTTTAGAGATGCCCTTGCTCTGCATGGTAGGTTTGGGGAATAACATAAGGCCTGTTTTCATCAGCTCGAGATTGCCAAATATCCCACTATTTGAACTTTCCTGATTGCAAATTATCCAGCTAATTTGCGTCTTCATCAGCCCGAAGTTGCAATTAGCGTGATATTTGGTCGAGGTAATCATCCCAAGATATCTTGGGCTAGTATGCAAAATATCCCGCTATCCCGAAGACTTGCACTATGCGCGAATGCTGAGCAAAATATCTTGAGCTAATTTCTCGAGCTTCAAGCTTCGAGGTCAAGTCTCGAGCTGATGAAGACGCGATTTGTAACTTCAGAATTGCTTCCCAAATCTGAAATAGCGGGCTATTTGGCAATCTAGAGCTGATGAAGACAGGCCTATAGATTTGTGATATGATAAGAACTTGAGTACTGAAATGTGATTTCAATATTCCAAGAATATTGTGTATAGAGAAAAAGTGGTTGAAGAAAGCAATACTTTTTCTACATTTAATGTATCAAAATGTATCAATCAAGACATATTTTCAATTACAAGTGCCCCTAAAAAATGGTTTTATTTGTAATCTTAGAAAACAATAATTTTAGGATATTATTAAGACACTATTAAGAAATATCATTTTCACTTTTTTTTTAAAGATAATACAATTGTAATTCTGATTTTGTTTATTTGTATCCTTGATTACATTTTAGGACTGAATGGGGCAATGGCCAACATTGGGGTTTCCCAGTCGCCCTCTTCACATCACTCATCGTCACGGCGACGCCACTTGTCGAACCACGATCTCTTCCCAGAGGACCTGGTAAGCCATCCCGACTCTCGGAAACGCTCCAGCACCAACATCGCCCCCACGGTGGAAGGATCACCTTCGCACAAACGTTCACGTCTACTATAAAAAAAAATATTTAAAAAATCACCTATACATCGTGTGCCACTATTCTTGAATTTGTAACATATAGCGAAAAACAAATGTGTGTGTACTACCTATGACAGCGTTCACAGACAGACATGGACTATTACTGTTGCCTTCCTAAAAAGATTTGAAAAATAATGAAAAATAGTGTGCATGCACATGAGCATTTGGGCATTTTTATTTTGTTTGTTTATTAATCATTTAAAAAACGATGCTGCACATGTTTTTGTCATTAACCCCTTCTTTGTGTTTTTTTTGTTGTTGCTACAGTAGTTCCACTTCTGTATGTTCTACCATAAAGTCATTAAAAAAAAGCACAATAAGAAAAACTGCATCTCTTTAGATAAATATTCCCTGTTTATGAAATTATATTTGGTCACCATATGGTAAAAGCATGCTGTACACATGTAGAGTCATATACATGTATGGTATACCAAATTTTATTTTGCTTGTTCTGTTGTCAACCCAATAATCCTCATTCGAACATTTCTTGAATTGATTTTATAATTATTTCATTTATCTTTTATATTGTTTTTTATTGTGTTATTTAAAACTTTCATTTTCACATAGCTTCATTTTTTTTTTGGCATTATGATCTATGTTGGTGTATTTATAATGACAATGTGTTTTATTAATTACCTGCCCATATGAAACGTATTAAGAAAATAGATAGTGTGTATATATATATATATGTCCACTCAAGCCAATTTGTAAAAAAAATACTTTATATGCCTGACTTGTAAATAGATTTGTTCGTATATGAAATTTGTTCTACTTGTGAAGTTATATTTCATGTGAATTGACTTTTGACCATTCAAGAGGTACGGTTCCTTTGCTTTGTAATGCGCTAAGTACTGCATATAGGAATGCAAACATGTATGTTTAGACGAGTGTATACCATGTTGGTATGATGGTACGACATATGCTCCAGGGACTCTTGCTACGACATCAACACTAGTCCAATGCCTAATGTCCATCATGGGTCTACTGCTATATGTAAACCTCACTGCGTTCAGACTGTGGAATTCATTGTATAGCTACATGTACATGTACACTATAACTGTACCTAGTGTGAATGATATATGAGGGAACTTCATATAACAAAACGTTGTATTGGGAGACGCATGTTAAAGCATCGTTTCAAACAAGAGTCCAGCTGTAGTCAGAACGCTTATCACTAATGATTGGCCAGCTGTCACAGTGTCATATCATTTGACCTAAACCACAGAGGTGTCGTGGTCTAGTGGATATGTCACCAGACTGTGGATCACATGGTTTGCAATTCGAGTCCCACCATGGCACTAATGTCCTTCGGCAAGTCATTAATCTGCATTTGCCACTCTCCACCCAGGTGAAGTAAATGGGTACCTGGTAGGAAGAAATTCCTAGAATGCTTTAGCACCTTATTATCGCAGCTCAGCTATAATAATAATATGATACTTTGTATTAAGCGCAGTAGAGTATATTCATATAGAAGCTGCGCTATATAACGGACCTATTATTATTATTACCTCTTCAAAACTAGTTTTATTTATATGACGTTTCTTTATACGATGTTCAAGTCTGTACGCTTCTTAAGTCTAACCTAAAAGCCAGTATTTACTCTAACCTCTACCTTATATCTAAGATGAAAGAAAGCCTGGACTAAGCAAATGTCGCTGTCCAGAGCAAATGTTAGAGAGTCTAGTTGCATTTTTGTCAAATATCACAGGTATGAAGGTTTTGTACAAACTTAGTTTTTTATATCAAGGACTAAGCAAATACAATTACATGTTATGAACATCATTTTAGTTCCATCAGTTTTCATGCTATATTGCAAAAGCACTTACCGGTAAATACCTCTCTGACTGTCAAGTTGGTACTTAGCAAAATATTCTGTTTAGCAGAGTAACTATATAGGATGAACAAAGGAAAAACATTGGGGGGGGGGGTGCAGAAAGAAAGGTGCGAATATTTCAGTGAGAACATAATTTTGCTTGTCTTTTGTTTCTTCATCTCTCTCTCTCTCTCTCTCTCTCCTGTTTTTTTATAATCTTTTATCTCTGTATTTCCCCCTCCCTGTCCATTCAAAACAAATTGCGTTAAAGTTTTAAATCGATTTTGTTTTACAATTCCAAAGCAAACTGTGATTCCATTTAGAGTTTAATGTTTTATTTACAGAAAAATATTGTTGAAATTAGTAATCAATCATATTTGTATTCAATTAAAAGCTCTAGATTCTCTTTGAATTGACAGGAGATAACAAGGTCCAGTCAAGCTTTTATTATTTTCCTCTAAAATTTAAGAAATGTGTTCTTGAAGATTTTGAGAGAGGACCGATGCTGAATTTAATGCAGTGTACAAATATTGCAAATGCAAATATTTAGCTCTGTGTAATGCAAGCTTTGTACAGTTTTGAGAATGGTTTCTCTTTCCCTTGTTTGTACAAGTCAGCATTTTAATATATTTGCATAGTAATTACATGTATATATACACTTTCAAAGTATTATGTTCCTATCCTTTTAGTTTCTTGTTTATTCACTTGAAAAATAGTATCTTTAGTTTTCAAATTCTTTCTATTTTTTTTTGCTATGTTTCGCATGTGGTTTTCGAGTACATTGTTTCTATTTTATAAATTGTGTACTGGAAATAGTTTTGAGCCAATACTTTCTTTGTGTTTTCTGAATGTTTTCTTTTCTTTTTCTGGACATTATTTTGATAGAATGTAAAGCAATAGAATATCACATTGCAGTTAAATTGGTGGAGCACACTTACGAGTTGAACAATATTTCAAAATTCAAACTGAATGCGTGTCAATGTCTTATGTTAATTCTGTTTTCAAATGAGATTTGAATGGTAGTATACTTCCTTTTTTTTTTGTAAGTGTCAGCTGTAAGTTTTCAGTGGAATGCACATTGTGAGCAGTAGGTGGGGTTCATGTATATTGCACATCCGGACCCCATTCATCCAACTTGCTATCTGGGCTTCATAATACAAAGCTTAGCAAATTGATCAACAATAGATTTCTGCGATTGATTGCATTGATGACTGTTACGTTACAGTAACTGTTATAAGCTACTGAAATCATTGCATTTGATTGGATGTGGGCAAATTTGTTGAAGAAATATGACAATTGTCATTGTTATTAAAAATATGATTAGATAACATCTATTATAGCCCTTCAAATTACAAACCGGGTATCATATCATATAGTGTATATGTAGGTAGGCGTTGTATATGCTCATAAATCTCATGACTACTACATTGCAGATATTTGTGACAGTCTAAATCTGCTAAACAACTATAACCTAAGGACAACAGTTCATGCAAGAGTGATTGTACGAGATGGATTTTAGTTAATGCATCCAAAAGGAATTCAAAAGAGAATATTGTTTTTAATTACCTCTGATAATAGCAGACAAAGACACAAGCCACACTTGGCAGTGTTAAGTCTTAAAGCAGGGAATATATGTGTGTATCTATGTACATAATTAGATAGTTAAAGGGGAAGTCCATCCTTATATTAAGTTGATGTTGATAGAAACAGAAAATGAGAGAAACAAATCAGTGAAATTTGAGCAAAAAAATAATAAAAAATAATAATGAATGAATTTGAAAAGGTTCGATCAAGCAAATACAAATTGGCAACTCTGATTGTGATGTATATTACTAGGTCCCCTCCCAATTCCCAAGACTCCATATTTTCCCTTCAGAAAAATTTCAATCATACATTTACCCTAAATATAATTATTACAAATAATTATCTAATTCACTAATTTGTTTCTCTCATTTTGTTTGCTTTTATTAAAACCAACTTATTATAAAGCTGAACTTTCCCTTTAAAAAATGTAGTTAGTTCAGTACTGTGTTATTTCTGTACAGTTGACACTATAAATGTGTTTGATAGGAGCAAAGGCAACCTAAATAGTGCATAATATATTTTATTTGATCATTACAGGTAAATGTATTGGGGGCTCGCAAGCCTGTTGGGTTTGTGTAGGAGGGCAATGTATTATGAAATTAAAATGAAGAGATTTGTTATCAAAGGGTAAGTGACAATATTTGCTTCGAGATGGACACTGAAATACTATCAGTCTGTTTTATTTCTTTTAAACATGTGTTTAGTTTTATTTTGATTGAAGGTCAGGTGATGCCAGTTATGAAGGATTCAGAAATACTAGAGATAACTCTGCATAAGTTGAAACTATTAAGACCCCCCAAAATAGTTTGAAGAGTGCAAAATTTGACTTGGGAATTTTAAGTAATACATATTTTGTATACCATAGTTTGGTAACCAAAATAGATTCTACTTTGGAAAAGTTCAACTTGTGCGACTTTGATTTATGCAGAGTTATAAACTATGTAAACTAAACTGTAATTAAATTTCATCAAAAAAGGCATACCGTATCTTTAAAATGTCTTGAAAACAAAGATATAAAGGCGTAGGAAAATTGTGCATTTAGTGTGGAACAAAATACCCATTGAGAGGATCATGAAATATGGTGGACTGCCTCAAAGGAAACTGTGCCTGTACAAGATTTATAGCAAGAGTCACTATTTTTCAGGGGTGAGCTGTGCACAATGATGGTCCCTTTATGGACTCGCAGAACCGTGTTTTACAGGGCAGAACTCTGGATTGCACTTGATGTTTGTTTAATTTTGCCACTGCATTTTTGTTGTTGGTATTTTTAACGGACTATACTGCCTCATACTGTATGAATGGGCACTGGCAGTGAGAAATCCAATTTGGGGAAAGTTGTTGAACCAAAGTGTTTGTCATGACAAAATCATGCAGCTTATTAATTAAGCTGCTACTGTGAAAAAAAGTAACACTTGATATTCCCTGCTTTCAGTTTATGTACCCTAGATGTTGAACCAAACAGCATCAGGATCAGTTAAATTTTGAAACACTCTGCAACTCCCATAAAATTAGCTAATTGAATGCGTATCCATATATACACTTGATAAAATTGTGAATATATAGCCATTTTGCATAAATATATGTTTTATTTGTGAATTCATTTTCTGAATGTGTGATCATATACTGAAGAGAATTTGAACAATTTCAAGTGAAAGCGCTCAGTTGTAATTTTTGAGTGATGCCAAAATTTACTCCTCATTGCAGCATTGTGGTGAAAAAAACAAACAAAAGCAAATGTTCACTTAGCAATGTACTGGTTATATGCTGTGAGATTTGTCAATTTAACATGTACCTGCTAATGAATTAAACAACACTGGTATTGGAAAGAAAAACAAATCTACCTAAAGTTTCATGTATTTGGATATCTTACGGTTTACACAAGTATGTTTTTGTTTCGCATATGAACACATGATTGATGAACAGGGAATTTCGTTAGCACAAAGTTGTAGGGAACATGACAAATTTTGTCATACAACTCTGGTAATTTTGTTGTGTATGTGACTTGTACTCAAATTCGTTTTTACATGTTTTGGAAGATACAAAGATCAGGATGAAGGTGATAGGGTAGATGAGGGTCAGGGATGAGAAGAAAGCAAAGAAGAATGAAAAAGTATGAAAAGAGACGATTGAGAAGAAAATGAAAGACGAGAATGAAAAAGAATGAAGATAATAAGAAAGCTGATGTGAAGTAATAAAGAAGGTAGAGTGGGGGAAAAGAGGATGAGGAGGGACATGGAGCAGTTAGAATGGAAAGAAAGATTGACGAGAAAGAAAGATTGAGGGGAAGAGGAATAAGAGAAGAACAGCATATGGGGATGGAAAACGATGCAACAGGATTTGGAGAAGGAAAACAAAACCCAAAACCTGAAGACAAAGCTAAGAACTTAAAAGAAAAGATCAGAGAAAATAAATAGAATGTGAGAGAAGAACGGGGCCACGCAACTCAAAGGTTTGTGATAAATTGTAAATTAAAAATGATGATTTGGATTGGTTAGTGGTCAGCCATTTGAACAAGCTGTGCATATGACGATCTTAATTGGCCATTCTCATTTTGCAATTGATTGAAAGCTTTCGTGTTACGTGCCCCAGAAGTGACGAAGGATAAGACAAAATTAATTTAAAACAGAAGAGAGTGTTAAAAGCCTGTTCAAGATTAGGGCTAGGTCTGAACCACCTTTTAAATAAACCTGTCATAACAAAATGAATATGTGCAAGAGGCAGCAGGGTAAAGGAAACCATGGCACAACACAACATGGCCCTTTGCCGAAGGAGTCCTGATTTTCAGGCACTAACCTCATTAGCTGCTTTGTGTAATGGTCTGCGCACTGCGAGACTTCATTTTGAAGGGTTTGTTGTAATATATGTCTGAATGAGTTTTTGTTCTGGGGTTGCCATTTATCATCTACTGCAGCACACTCATTTTTCATAATAAAATAAAAGACATTACAAATTCTGTGACTTTTAGAACTTTATTTCCTAACACACCGTGCTGCCCATTTATTACAAAGAAAAAGTTTTGTAGAAAAATACATGATAATCAAATACATATACCGGTACTGAATATCATATACAAAATCATACATCTACAGACAAATTATCAATATGAAAAAATATAGAATATAGTTATAGTACTTTTTAGTTTCATTGATAGATAAGAATTGTACAAATATCAAAAACAAGATGACAAAATATCTAGACGAACTTGGCTAATTTACAATATCTTTAAAAAAGTTTAGAGAGAATGATATCCATGATTGTATATTTCATAAAATCAATATAAAGTATATACCGGTACTACCATTTCATTAATATTCAAATACTAAAAGCAGTGTATTAAAATAATCAAGCAATTTCACCAATGATTCACAATATATAAATTTGTTTTAACTTAATAGCAAAATCCCTTTCACTAATGTTTTAGAGTCATTGTGAATGTAGACAGCAATTCAAACACCTTAAAATGCACACACTCTGTTGCAGGATACCATAATAAAAGTAACAAGAATCTACAGCGAAATATCTTTGAATCTGTCAAAAATGTGACAATTCCTGATCATATCACAACTATACTTATGCAGGCAATCGCATTGACTATAAAGTACTCAGGCCTGATAAAAACCCGATTTAAATCGGTTTTCCAATTTTTTGTTGTTGATTTTTCCTGATTTTTTCCTGATTTTTTTTTCCTCCCTATTTTGTCCTGATTTTCCTGATTTCCCTCTTTTTTTCTCTATTCTTCCCTATTTTGCCCTATTTTTTCCCCAATTTTGTCCCGATTTTCTTACTCGAAAGGGGGGGGAATGTTGTTAGATACCATTTTTTCCCGCGAATCCTCTTTTTTTTTAAAATCAAGGGGGGCGTGGTTGAGGGAAAAACAAAAAACCTATTTTTTTTTAGTGCTCACTATCACCCCTGAGTACTACAATCTTGGATAATTTGGCTACCAAAATTGTGTTATGTCGCAGTAGACCTGGCCAGTGGCCACAGTAAGCTGCAAACTATCCACAATAACTGTATCCATGCAAAAGTATGCTGCAACTGTACATTGTAAAGAATTGAGCAGATTATCACAAACAATCCACATACACGTACAAACATTATTTATAGTAAAACTTTCAATTTCTGTGTTTTTGTTTTTACCAACAATGAGTCTCTATCTTTTTTCGGTTTCAGCCAGTATGATGAAGATTAGTTTTACCATCAAAGACAGACGCAGCGAATTCAATGTACGTACGAGAACGGGTTAAAAACAAGGTATAGGCTATATAAGTACAATTCATTCACTCTTTTTTTTGTTTAAAGAATAATGTTTCAAGAATATAAAGAAAAATAAACAATGTTGTTAAAGCCATAGGAATATAATTCATTATTTGTATACAACTCTTTTTGTGACCATTTCTTATTCCTTTCATGTATCCCCAGTTACATTTCCTATTATTTCTGTTACACCCTTGTGTTACCTTTCTTTTGTCACCACTTACACTTCTATGTTTCACTAATAATGATGATGCAGAAAATACAACGTCATTGTAACAGCTACCACTGCTTTATCAACTAAACTGCAATATAGAGTACTCCATTTTCCTTTCTTTAACATGCCATTCAGTACATGAGGGTTGAGAGGGGGGTATGAACCTTTGTCTTCTCTTATTTCTTAATCCCCTTTCCACTCCTGTAATCTATCCTTATGACTACTCTTTTGTGCATATTTTCGACATTCTACAAAAAAATACCGCAGCCTATTTGACTAAAGTA
This sequence comes from Strongylocentrotus purpuratus, assembly GCF_000002235.5. NCBI lineage: Eukaryota > Metazoa > Echinodermata > Echinoidea > Camarodonta > Strongylocentrotidae > Strongylocentrotus > Strongylocentrotus purpuratus. The sequence continues at coordinate 31,387,937 of NW_022145599.1, read as the reverse complement.
TTTGGAATGCAGCGTCTAGAAAGATTTTAAAAAATTCAGCATCACACAACGATACCAGTTAGTCTCTTTTGTTGTAAAAGTTCATATTAGCCTCTTTTGTTGTAAAAGATTATATTAGCCCCTTCGCTTTACCCTTTCTTTCCGAATTTGTGTGTAGGACCATTGATCTACAATGGAATACCAGGTAGCGCAAAATGAGAATTGTCCCGCTCCAGTTGGATGTTTCAAACTTACTTGGCGTAGGGATTAGGGTATGCACTGCCACCAGTAGGATAAGCTGTTGAAAGAAAATTGTATTTAAACAAAAAAAAGGGGAAAAGAAAGAAAACATAGGGTTTATTGTAGAAATCTGATTGAGAATTATCAATACAGACTTGAAATTACAAATATCACAGTGCATGAAATCTCCAGCAATTTTGGCAACTTCACAGCTTTAAGACGTAGTCATGTTTAGGAACTACAGGTGTAGGAAATCTACATTTTAGAGACATGTTCTCATTTATTTCATGTATGTGCTACTTTTTGCATACACCTGATTTGGTAAAATTACCATGGAATTTACTAATTATTGTGTCTCCAAATTTCACACACAGCAGCAGCAAAACTTGAGTCCCACCTATTTCCTGTACGACATTTTGAAAGTTTTCTGTCTCTTTCGGATTCAGAATATTAGACGATTTACGGGTCATTCGTGAAATTAAAGTCCACTCTCACTCACTCTGGGTGATTGATAACATCTGGCCCCATTTCACAAAACTTGTCATCAGTGACAAACAATTTATCTGTTACAAGATAGTGAAATCCTTGTTTCTGATTGGTTATCAACAGATTTGTCACTGAATTTTGTGATCTGTCATTGAAAAAATGCTTTGTGAAACGGGTCCCTAGTATTGGGTAAATAGCCGAATGCTTTCAAATTTTCCATTAGAAACCATAATTACATGTCTTTAAAGGGCATGTCCACTCCAAAAATAACTCACTTTAAATAGAAGCAGAAAAATCAATTTGTCTAGTGATTTCCAAAGTTTTTCATGTCATCAAAAATTCATAACTTTCTTATTAGTTATCCGATTTTGCTCAAACTTGTTTTCATTGGTTTGTCTGATTTTTCTGCTCCAATTGAAAGTAAGTTATTTTTGGAGTGGACTTGTACTCTAATGAAATAATGGAAGAGGTAATGATTTGTCAGAGGCATGGTCATAGAGCTCTCGGACACTAGTCTCACCTGGAGGCGCTGCTCCTGGGTACCCCTGAGTGGGTGGGTAGGCTCCAGGGGCTGGAGTTGGAGGATAACCACCTTGAGCAGGAGCTGGGGGGTATCCATATGCAGGTGCTGCAGGGTAGCCTAGAGTTCAGAGGTATTCAAAGAAAAAAAGCAACATTATTATCATTATATATTAGGCCAATCATAAAAGCACAATACAATTACATTTGACAGATCATGCAATACATAAACAATGCAAGAGGAAAAGGGAGGGAGCAACATGCGGGCCAGGGCTCACAAAAGTGAATTCAATACTATTACCCAGAGACAAGTGAGCCCTCAGGTGAACATCAGCATAACTGATCATTCTAAAGGCCACTACGAATATAACAAGTGCCGTAATGAGGAAGCATGTGTCAAATCCCTTATTCTGACATCAAAGGAGATATCCTGAATTATCCGTAGCTGAAGACAGTGCCCCAAGGCCAAGGTAACCTGAGGCAAGAGTTTCTTGGGACTACGAACTACACATAGCAATCTATGCCTGCTAACACTTGACAGCATAACTAGGAAACTAGGAAGACAAAATCAGGAAGAAATTTTTTTTTGTCAGTAATGAGAGAGGAGCCTATGTTTTATGATATAAGTTTGAAGGCCCAGGTTGGGAGCTCTGCCGATCAAAAAACTCATAAATCTGAAGCCAGAGCTCTACAATAACATGGGGGGGGGGGGGTGTTTCACAAAGACTGAGATTGACTGCAAGTAACATACATGACCTAAGTTTGGCAGGAATCCATCAATCGGTTCTTCAGATAACGCAATCACGAGAACGGGACGTACGTACGTACGGATCGACGGACGGACAACCGGCTACTTCGTAACGGAGGCATAAAAATATTATCTAAAGATCATAGTGGTAGAGAAAACGGTCGATCAGCAAGTCGATCTTAGTCTTTGTGAAACACCCCCCAGGTGTCACAGGTGATAGGTACCCTGAAGCATATTCTGACATTACAGTTCATGTTGCCACTCACCTGGAGCAGGAGCTGGAGCCCCAGGATAACCAGGAGCCTGAGCTGGTGGGTAGCCTGGTGCAGGAGCTGCTGGGTAGCCAGGAGCCGGAGCATACCCTGGGGCAGCGGATGGGTATCCTGGGTTGGTTGCTGGGGGTGGAGCATGGGTCCCTGTGGGGTAATTGACAGGTGGAGCGGCAGGAGGCGCATGTTGCTAGAATGAAAGAAGGTGCACATTATTAGGACATCGTTATTATTATTATTATTATTTATTAGAACAATCATAAAAGCACAATACAATGACATTTTGACAGATCATGCAATACATACATATATAAACAATACAAGAGGAAAAGGGAGGGAGCACTGGGTAGGCCATGGCTCACAAAAGTGAAATTCAACACTATTACCCAGAGGCATGTGAGCCCTCACATGTTGCTCAAGGTAGAAGTGATATGACATTAATTGCGCAAAAGTCCTGTTTTAAAGCTGTAAAAGACATCCATTATTGTCAAGTGCATGATCATCATGATTTCAAAAGAATCCGCAAATTTACCTCTGCGCCCACATCACTGTGCATGTGCATGTTTTAGCTCAGATACAGTATAAGCACTGCTACATGTGCCTTTAGAAGCACAAAGCTGGGGAATTTCATAAGTAACATCCTTTAATAGATAATACAGGAACAATTGCATTTTGTTTCTGACATGTGGACTAAATAAATGAATTAAATGTGATTTCATTTGACCAATCACTTGGTTAGGATTTAAAGCCCATCTGCACTAGTTTGGCTAGGAGGGATTAGACCACCCAGAAAGGTCACTGACAGGTGGCTATCTCATCAACTCAGATCACAATTAACATAAGAAAAAGAGGATCATGGGGGACCAACAGGCACAGATTACGCATTGTTTGATTTATAGAGGGTGCAGGTAGCTATAAGTAGTCAGTGCAGTGGGGCTTTAAGTCACTTGGTTAGGATTTAAGTGTAATGATCAAACGGAAAAACTCTTACATGGATCACTGTCACATGAGGACCTCCGCCGAAGTGGGGGGGATGGTGAGGGTGGTGAGGGTGGCCATGGTGGTGGCCGGGGCCATGATGATGGCCTGCAGCATGATGGGCGTCGGCCCTTGCTCCTGCCGCTACTCCGCGATGATGAGCCTGGTTGGCTTTGTTCTTCAAAGAGAAATTTTTTACAAAATTAGTCCAGAAATGTCATTTCAGTATCAATAAGTGCCGGGTAAAAGGTTAAATAGTTTGAAAGACAACCAAAGTGTTTGACTGTGAGCTAGTTGTCAGGGTGTTACGTGATTTGTTCTCCTATAATTATCTGTATGTTACTCACCAAATGGAAGTTTAATAGCATAGCAGCATCAAAATTCCAAGACAGAGATAAACCAAAATAGATGATGCTCTTCCATTTAAAACCAAAGCCTGAAAATCATAAATGGTTTGGATATGATCTTTGGACAGGACAGCAAAGCTACAGTATACAATCCTACCCCCCCCCCCTCTCAAAGCAGGGGTCACATTGACAAGGAGTCATCTCTTTGGCCTGTATTCCAACACCATTTAAGCTTGATGCTGGGTTTACACTTGGTCTATTGCTGAATTTAACAAGGAAGTTTGACTCAGATCAAAGTTTACCACTCTGTTACTCATGCCTTAGAACTAGCATCAGCTTGATCTGAATTAGAAGAAAAAAGACTTGGGTTATATTTTTCTTACAGCATGGGGCCACAGGGTTGTCTAGAGTTAACTTTCCAACCTGCCTGTATGAATACTTGTACAGGGGCGAATTTTTCGAAGGAGGTTACCGTATTTGCTGGCATAAAGGCCGCAGTATTTTTGGAAGAGAAAATATCAATAAGTCCGGGTGCGGCCTTTACGCCGAAAGAGTGAAAATTGCAAGTCAAAACAGCACGTCCATTATTTGTAGGCAACTTCATACAAAAAAATATATTAACAAAATTGACTTGAAAACCAAAACACATCGGACAAGATCTAGATCTAGTCTGAACCACGTCAGCAGCAAATTTGAAGAAGTTATCTTTTTAATCGTTGTGCATCCAAAGAAATAAGAAGAAAACTGACCAGATACTCGTACTAAAAATCGTATTTGTAAAAATGTCCTTAGACATTCGACAGCTGATAAGTAACGCGCACGGGTATGTTACCAAAATCATACCTCGCTCACACACTCTGTGGTGGGGAGCTAGGGGGGTGGGAGTTGCTAACAAAACCAACGCACCTTCGGAGATTCACAGCGCGCAGTTTTACCGGGACTCGAAACGTTCGTCTTGGGAAGCTGGCGGGCTAGCGATCGAGATCATCGTCAGTGCTCTTAACTTTTCAGTTAGATAATTCTGAATTATAATTGAGACTATATAATTAATTAAAGCGACAAACTAACCTCGGTAGATCTCTAATAACAATACAAAAGTTTGTTTATTTTCTCCATTTGACGGTACGATAGGGGTAAGACCGGATAACATTATAAAAATGATACATCCTTCCACACTGCGATATCCATGGCCACAGCTTGGATGTGGCAGGATTATATTAGTGCCGACTCACTGCATGCAAGCTTAAGATGGCCATTCAGGTTTCTGTATGCATGCGAAGCGCCCTCTGGTGTCCCATGAATGTGCTAATCTGCCTGCAATACAGTACAAGCTTAAAAATCGATGAAGATTGGCTAAATTATGATCATTTTTTTAGAGTTCTACAGGAAAATTACGATTATTTTCTTTGGTCCCGTTTTTTTTTCCCCTTTATTTTTTTTTTTCTCTACGAAATGTCAAAGTTGGGGGTGCGGCCTATGCGGCGGTGCGGCCTTATCGCCAGCAAATACAGTAAGTTTGTTGTGGGTAGTTGCCTAAAATTGGTAGTGGACTGCAAGAAAGTGACCCCACAGGGTATGGGGGCGGGGCACTCCAGCAAAGCATTAGAGAGTCAATGCTGATGGTGATGCGTATTGACCTCTGGCGCTGCACTCTTCTCACCTCAAGACGCATTGCTCTGCCAATGTTGCCTTTGAGTAGCTGATTGGTTGCTCTGTCATGCAGTCTTTCTTCTTTCCTCTCCTGTCTGGCCTCTTGCTATTAAAACAATCAAACACAGAAAGAAAAGTAAATATTGTTGATTTGGAACAAGTGCAGAACACCCCACTGCACTGATGATTGTATTATAGGCACTAGCAGGGAGTGGCAGTTTGTACCGTAATTAACGTTGTATAAACCGCCCTCGTGTATTAACCGCACCCCTCTTTTTCGCCCTTAGATTAAGTTAAACTTAGATCTAGACCTAGATCTACATGCTTTAGTTTAGTGATGATGAAACAACATCAATAATATATTTCATTTTCATATTCATATTCATATTCATAAATCACCAAGCCCACAATAAGCACAAGCTCAGTCCACACGTCCCTACTATACAGAATGTCATAAAAATAAGTCTCAAGTAAAAGCTTCTAGTTCGAAAACTAAAATCAGAGCCGATGAGGCCCGAGCTCAGAAAATTTGACAACACCCCACGGCCACGGACCGGCCAAGCGTCGCGCGCTGGCCTAGCAGAGGAGGCCAAGTGTCGGACAGCTCATGGGGAAGTTTCCCCGTCATTTTCGGTACTCACCCGTAACGCACGGTTCTCTTGTCGGTGATGATGGGCCATTATTTCGCCGTTAATAGTCGACTGATCTAAAAAAAACTGTAAAATGCCTTTAAATTTAAATATGTCTAGTCACTTTGTTCCGCTCTAACACGTAGGCAGATTCAATTGATCGAATATTTATGAATATTGATCGAAACACGAAGCAACATACAGTCAGCTCTGCTCAGCACAGCGCACACACCTTCCTTATTGTTAATGTTGTAGTTCTCTAAGATCGAGTACCACGTACGTACTAGTAGAACGTTAAACGTGTCGTAGTCTGTTACATGATACTGCAATTCGTTCTTTTTCTTACAATTCTTTTCCCAATGAATTATAGATCAAATTGAAAGTTGCAAATTTTATAAGCTTTTCTTTCTATTATACATATGTAAGTAGGAAGCATTTTTCAAAGTGTATGGTTTATTTGTTGTGTCATTGTTCTATAAAAGTTAAATATGAAGACTAAAATGAACAACTACTTGCGGCGTGAAAAGGCTTAAAACAAAAACAACAACAACAACATCAACATATCCCGATACCAATGACGTACTATTTATTCTGGTCTAGAGCCAATTATCAAATGACGCGCTTTGTAAAAATGACGTATTTCTTTGAAAATACTAGTCATGTGACAAAATACGAATTTCGACAAAAACAATTTAATGTCAGGAAATGACAAATGATACAGTTGCATGATGTTGCAATGAACACTTCTCCACTGATATGACAATTAATGTCACGAACAAAATAAGGAGGGGCGGGGTCGAGGGCGTGGCCGCGGCCGTTGGCACACGTACACGACATCCTCATGTCCATTGCATGCAGTTGAATGAAAGTTAATTCTTTCTCTTGCAATTAAGTAAAGTCTCAAAACACGCATTTCATGCATATAATCATTTCAAAAGAAATGATCTTTTTCGTCTTCCTAATTTTTAACACCAACTTGTTGCCTGCATGTGGATGACATCACACAAAATATGATATCCTATTAGATAATGATTATGAGATCGAGCTATCATATATATTTGACATGCTCTAGCAGAACTGCCAGAACAAATATAAATTTCCCAAGAATGTTCTAATGCAATAGAAAGGCCACCTGTCTAGTGGTTGTTAATACTTTTATAGACAGGATATACTCTATGCTGTAATTGAAAAGGGTATATAAAAGTGCAATATTAAAAATAATATATTCCGTTATACAGCGCCTTTTCATTTAATATATCCAAAGGGCATCAACAAGAAAAAGTCACACAAAAAAGAGAGAACACTATCATACAAAGCTTACATTAATTACAGGCAGACAGGAATATTACAACAAATTAGAAAAGATGTGTTTTCAGAGGGGAAAAATGCAATGCTCTCAAATCCTCAACAACTTAGAGGATTTTTATTGAGGCTTGGATATTTCATGTAATATAATGTCATTTTGGATGAAGGAAACATGAACTTTACCTACTGATTGAATTTAACAATTTTTTTTTTACTGGGGTGGGGGAGGGGGGCAATTACTATTACATTTGCAAACCTAGTGAATCTGAGGCAAACTAGCTGAACAACATTACACATTTCAAAAGATGGCCAATGTAAACATAAGATATATTTCTTTCATTTTATTGTACACATCAATTCAAAGATTCAAAGTAAAGAAATATATACAAATTTTAAATATTTATGTGATTCAATCCCAATGAAATATATACAAAAATATACATGTACATTTACAAGTAAAACTGTCTTGGCCATTTAGCATATATGATGCAGTGAATCCAAGACAGTATTACTTGTAAATGTACACAACTTTTACATTGATCAACAGTGTATACTTGATCATCCTTCTCAGATAGAGTATTTAAATTAAAAGATTTTAGGACACTTTTGAATCATACTAAGAAGGATATCATCAATTCTTGACAAGACGTACCGGTAAGCTTCCACCTAATGTATAAATGTATTCAACACATGTGACATCTGTACATTATATGTTCATACATTGAATAGAGACAAGCTCTTCAAAATGACTTTACATCTCTTTCTAAGTTTTTTTTATTTATGCACAGAGTCCAATCTGTGTTAAAAGGACATTCACAAATATGTTTTGGTTACCTCCAAAGTTTCTATTTGACATTTATACATAAATAAATAGGCATGAAAGAAGTGAATTTGTTTTTTTATTATTTTGTTTTACTACATAAGAACATCTGAAGGATTTAATATATTAACAAGGGGGAAAGTAGAAAAGGTAATGTTCAATGAGATAAAGAATAATACATGAAGTATATTTCTACTGGAGTACACATACATTTACTTCTACAACCACAAATATTATTGATATGGAGGTTTAAATGAATTCTATATCATTGTCAACATCCATTCAACCTTTATTGACTACAATTTAAACATGTACATGTATCTTAGAAACTTCTTAAACATATAGGGACAAGAAATGTGTTGTCATAGACAGGAGGTTCCTGATGCATGCAGTCTCCTAAGAGGCTGTTTACTAGTTAGGGTTACACTCATGATACAATATGAGTAAACATGAAGATGTATCTCCTCCAAACAAAGAAACAAATTGTGCTAGGTCATAAACCGAGAAATGGATGCTTCCAAGCTGTACATTATATTGTTGTAGCAGGGAGGTGAGACTGGTTGTAGGAAAGATTACAAGATATGTAAGAATAGATGTAAAACTAAAATCTAAATAAAAATAGGAAACAAATTGAAATCAACAGCCAAATTTTTTAACAAAAAAAAAATGCATACACAGCAAAGCCCTATATGCTTATGCACTTGTCATTAATTTTGTAAGACGCACCTCTTGACCCCCGGGAATGGTGCGTCATTGTACCGATGTGAGTCGTACATTTTGATACCATGACGCACCTTCCGTCACAGAAAGTGACACACCATTACATTCCATCGACGCACATTTGAGTCAAACATATGACACACCATTTCATGAAAATGACTAGCCAATGACGCACATTTGAGAAACACTTCTGACGCACCTGTTCGTGATAATGACTGACGACCATGACCGGGCCGTTTTCCGCTAGCGTTCGCGTTGTATGCAGCCACCGGCGCCGCGCAAAAGACAATCTCTAACTTGTCGAATATTATGTAGGCCTTTCAGTCACGTAACACTTTCTCTTGACGCTCCAAACGCACTGTACGATCTCTATGTAAACCGCGCGATTCGGGATTTTGGTTGATGGCACCGAGTTTCGGAAATTTTCCACAATGACTAGACTCAGTAAACTTCCGAGGGCTGTAGCATCGATATGATTCGTCTATAGTTTTCCGAAAGACCAAGATTTATTACGTAGAACCGCAGAAATCTCCGTGTTTCACAGGTGAGTACTTTATTTGATGTTTCAAGAAACATTTCGTGGAACATATTCAGATATTCTTTAAAAAAATCTGAAATGTGGATGCTAGAGACAATTTTATGCTGTATTGTCCATTCGTTTTTTGATCAAATTTAACAGCAGTCGCATCCGTGACTGCTTGCACGTGAGTATGCGAGGCATGCGATTTGATGCGTGAACGTTCCATTCCCGGCCCGGGGGGGGGGGGGGGGGGGGGGGGGGGGTACTCAGATTATAGTCGGACGGGGGTGTGCGGCTGAGACCTCCGAACCCATACCCACATCCAAGGGTCCTTTTGCTGAAATAGGTACCCATGTCTAAGGATTTTTTGTCAAAAATGGACCCATGTCTAAGGATTTCAAACTTCAAATATTACATTTTTTAAGCTGTAATAATAATAATACACTCCAGCAAAGCATATGGAGAGTCAACGCTAATGCATATTGACCTCTAACAGTAACACTGCACTACGCGTTAATAGGCAGCATTTAAATACATGAATAGTCAATACACTCATAACACAGAGATGCACACAATCATGCCGATGCGGCTGATCGGCAAGTTCGACAGTGGACTCACAATTTGATTTTTTAAATTATTCTTTCTAACATCGGAAAGTTAAAAAATGTACTGCTATTTAGATCTTATTGATTGTCACGAAAGTATCGATTTTTAGTGAAATTGGTTGAGTTTTACACAGTGGTGTTTGAAATGTTGAGAATCAATACTAATAGCACAGCTTTACGCTTAAATAACATTTTCGCAAAAAATAGAATACTGGCAGAGGCAGAATTAAAGTAAACAGAAAAAAAATATTATCTTCGGCCTCGGCACAATCGGCATCATTTTCACAGTACCATGGCAACAAAATGAGACATTTTTAATTGGTAAAAAGAGCGAGGGAAAAAAGGGGGGCGTCAGGCGGCCATCTTGAATACACTGGCTTTGCGAGAAAAAAAAACAAGCACTTCCGCGGCCTATACAGCAACTTTATTACAGGACAAGGCTGCTTGCGTGCGGGATTCATCGGCCATATATAGCCAAGTCATGCAAATCTATAAAGCAGCATTGTCATACAGGACAATTCTGCTTTATACGATTGGAATCGTCCAAATCAGTGAAAATAGTTTCGCTTCTGTAGATCTAGGCACAATTTGTGAATTTTCACTTCGGTTCGGAAACTGCACTAACTCCTGGATGTCATCCTTTTTTAATATGAGGCTGACAATATTTGAAGAGGATGATGATGAACGTGATCTTGGTGGTGATGAAAGAGAATGATACCATGCAATTTTGGAAAATGGAAATACCTGGTCAAGCTGGAAAGAATTTTTATTTTCCTACTGCATGCACCAAGCCAATATGAGTCACGGTGGGTAATCAACGACCAGGGTTGTGATCAATTACTTTTTCAATACGACACTTTCAAAAAGTCAATCAAATCACAATTACTTTAGCATTCCATTACAATTACCAAATACTTTTGTCAAATACAATTACAATTAGGCCTACCAATTACTTTCACCATGATCGTGAAAAAGACAAAAATGAACTAAAACGGCATGAATTTATGCTGAATTCGCACAAAATCATAAAAATATTGCGTTTAAGAGTATTTAGTCCTCATCATTTTACCTCATGAGTCATCTTCATAATTTCTTGATTCTAAACAGTCAATTGGTCAGATTGCAGATAAAATAACAGAGTTATTGAAATGTAATTGAAAGTAATTGGTAATGCCAGGTTTTTTTTTCTCAATTACAATTACAATTACCAATTTACTTGGCTGTGGAAATTTGAATTACCAGTTACATTACAATTACTCAAGAAAATGTAATTAATTACGGTGTAATTGATCACAACCAAAGAAAACATCGAACTTTGATCGTAAATCCTAATATTTTGCAACTTGAGCTTTCATAAGTGAAAGTACAAAGAAAAAAGACTGACTCTCTAAAATCAAATTTGTTGTCACCTTACTATGTTTTGATTGTGATGATCGTATTATTGATGATGATAGTGGGGAATGTTGTTGATGATAGAAGTTTGCTATGATGCTGATGGGTGAATGTGTCAACGGTGGTGATCATTAAGTGTTTTACTTATTTCTGTTATTCCAAATTTAGAGGCAGCGGAGTGTCCGAGTCTCTTGATGCTGGAATCATGCTGGTGAAACCCTTCACCCCTTGAAACTACCCAGTGACATCTCTGGAATAGGGACTTGCAACTTCTCCCCAAAATGGTGAGTTAAGGGTCTAGCCTGTCAAGATGGATGAGGACTCGGGGATCACTTTAGTGCCTGTCCATCTGTTCATCCTCCTGTGATGCTTACAAGAACTTGAATAATTTGTACTCAATGCCTCATTGTTAATTCAATTATAAAACTGTGATATAGATTGATCATTCAGAATGTGCAGTAGGATGGTTCTAAATTTTCAAAGTTTCAAATACCATGCCCCCGCCCCTTCAAATGGTGAAGTTGGATGAAACACTTATTCTTTGAAATTTTCAGAAATATTGAATATGATTTATTGGTAGCTCAAGAACCCTCTAAATTTGTATGCGAAACAAGTTCCCTGTAGAATCTAACACAAAAATCAATTTGTGGGGCTGTATTAAAAATGTGGGTGTTACGCGTTCACTTTGAAAGAAGTTTGCCGAGAAAGTAATGATCAGAAATTCACAATGTGGTATACAGTAGATGAGAGCTTTTAAATTACTATTCACCCATTTTTTTTTGCGAGATCATGTGACTCGCCGCGGTAACAAAATCATTAAAAATTACAAATTTTGTTAGAAATTATTAATAGTGGTGATAACTTTTTTTTTTTTTTTTCATCTAGAGTCCATGGAATGTCGAGTCTCTTGTTCATAGGCTGGGATGATGCTAGAATCGTGTAGGTGAAACCCCCTCAGAACAGATATTTCAACATTCTTGTTGTCAGGGCAAGTGGTGAGTCCTAACTTAGATGATATTAAATGATGATTATTACGGAAACGATGGTGATGTTGATTGTGATGATGATGATGATGACGATTGCGATGATGATGATTATATTATGTATACATGTACTTTTGATGGCCAAATAAATAATAAGAAGAAAGATATACATGTAATAGCAACAAAATCAAATTGAAGTTGAATGTAGGGAGGAAAATTGTTAAAATTGTTACTCCCCCCCCCCCCCCCCCCAAAAAAAAAATAAAGGCCATTATGCTTTAGATTTTATATTTAAAAAAGAATGAATGAATGGAATTATATTTATTTGTATTAATATGATATTGTATTTTTTTTTTTTCATGAATTGAATTAAAAGAAAACAAATTGAGTACTGACCAGTGCTGATGGGCATGTCACCACTTTGTGGAGACCATATGTACATTCTTACAGCAATAGCATGCATGCCCAATACCCTATAGCAAAGAGGTGTAACATACACATTGATATTCAAATAACTCTATCATGTCTATAGTGGTAAAGATATGTTAACAGTTATCAATCCATACTTGAAATGCTGCGATATGTGATTCTGGGTATCAAATGTTTTATGATTCCAATTTTGAGGCATCCAGGGTTTATTATAATAATTTAAAAAAAAGCAAATTGAGTGCTGACCAGTGCTGATGGGCATGTCACCACTTGGTGTGGCTGTTTTCTTTGTGAGGCTGTTTAAAATTCCGCCATATCTTTCTCATTGGTTTCTCTTGTTTTCTTTCTATCTTTCTCTCACTACAGAATACTACCAACATGAGTGAAGCACAGGCACGTGTCCTTGCCATGGCCATTCTGGACAATGAAGAGGTGATCAAGAAACCTGTTATGGCTTCAACCATCGATCAGGTTGAAGCAGAGTTGAGACAGACGTGCACGTATCTTTCCAACTCGTCCGTAAAGAGAATCCTGGTCTACGACAATTTTTTTGAGGAGTTTGTGGATAAACCAAACCATCCTTTAGAGGACAGAGAGAAGATAAAGCTTTATTTCACATCATCTGCGCCTCCAACAGTCACACCCCCTTTAAGGCCATCAACGTCATCTTCATCCCCCTCGAGGCCCTCCACGTCGGCATCGCCTTCAAGGCCTTCTACTTCCTCCAGACCATATGGGACATCTCAAACAACATTGATGTTTGGTAAAGATGGCTTGAAGATCAACAAAGAGCCACCTGTGGTTAAATCGAACGAGGCATTGGAAAAGGAAATAGAAGAAAGGTCGAAAATTTTCGGCAAGGATGGCAAACCCGTGAATCGCTATGGTAAGAAAATAAATGCCACGTCATTTGCCCTAGCTAAGGAGGAACCTTCTCTCCTGCAAAACAGAGGGAATCTACTTCAAGCTGCAAGGAAGGCACTGCATGACTCGGGGTATGAGTATGCCCACGGAAAAAAAACTCGGAGCCAAAAATTTGGCAGACACCAAAAAGAGAAGGAAGTTGAGAAGTACACCTGTGAAGCTGCACGTCATGAACGCTCAACAGAACTGAATGAATCAATCTCCAGCCTGCAAAAACAAGCCGAATACTTAGAAAAGGCCAAAGAGAAAGCCGTGAACTCGAGTCTCTTCTGTGAGGCTGCCACATTGGAGCATCAGGGGTCAGAGTTGAAGATGAAAATTAGAAGAGAAAACATAGAGTTGATGGAGATACAGCAACACAGCAGCAAGTTACTGAAGAGAAGAAATAGCAGGAAACGAAATAAGAGTGGAAAGAATGCACAAACAGACCTTCATTATTTCAATTCCTGAACAAACTAAAGTGCCACTTAAACCCTTTCTAAGTCAAGATTGGCCGAATTGACCCTTCCCCTAGTTGGAGTTGTTGCAGACCATGTTTGTGATATTTACTGCTTTTTATGACTTTGAAATGAATAATATTGGTCTAAGAGAAGAGGCAAAACATGCAAGCCGCCATCTTGGATTATAATGTAGGCACACATTTTTTGTCCAATGAGGACAACCACAAGTCATTGATGTGCCAGAGAACAGATTTTCACCAAAAGGTTTATTAAGAATCAAGATACAGTCAAACCTCTCTATAAAGGCTACCTGCGTATAGTGGCCATGTACTTTGCCTCCATCGAGAAAGAAATATGTGTTTACCTGTCTATAGATTGAGGCCATCTGCCTACAGGGGCAACTTTCACTGTTTCCCTTGGGTTACCTCAATAGACAGTTCTGACTGTACGTTTCAATTACTTCAAATCAAGTCGGGCAAGTACTAGTGTGCACAATTACATTTGCACCTTGTACTATATACAGATCTGGGCCCCGTCTTACAAAGAGTTGATATCAATCGTAACTTATTTGAGATTGATATCAATCGTAACTATGTACATGAGAGATAGGACACTGCAAACTTGCGATTGATTGGAGGACTTGTGATTGATTGGGATCTATCGTAACTCTTTGTAAGACGGGTTTTTCACTAAAACGTTTCATGGAAAAAAGTGGGTGACTATACACCATGAAGAAGTGTTCTGATCATTTAAATGTAGATTGCAAGGTTACTAGTATGCAAGTGACCATCACAGCTGAGCCTTGTATTTAGCCATCTGCAGCTCATGTTTCATCCTATCGGCCTCCAGCTGCCGGAAGTACTCTGCATCCTCGTCTCGGTAGAGCTGCTCCTGGTATTCTCTGATCTCTTTCTCCATCTTCCTCCTCACGTCCGCCTTGATGCGTTGCATGGCCTGCAAGAACAGGAGATGAGGACGGTGATGGATTAATGTTTGCTATTTCATTAGGGATTTACAAGTAGATTAACAAGCTAATAACACAATAAGAGCAAGTGAGAAGCTGAAACATCATATAGATATCATGGAAAGACATAAAATGCAATTTTGTGGCTCGAATGTGACGTCACAAATCTTGACGCTCTACAGAGGACCGCTGAAGGCAGAAAATCTGGATCTCAAAATCAACATTTTTGACAGATGATTACTGTGGACCTGAAACATATTTTGAAGAGGGAAGTTATTATATTTAATCAGTAAGGTTTCCTCTTCGCAATGATATGAATTTTGCATCAATTCAAAACACTTTTGATTCTTTGGGTGACCACTTTAACATAGGTTTCCTGAAGGAGCCTAGAGTAGGGTCAGATATGTGAGGGACCCATAGACATATCATCATTTATAATCTTTACATCTTTCAAGGTGTAGCTGATACCTTTCACTTCATGATACAGTCAAACCTGCTTTAGTGACCACCTGTCTACAAAGACCACATTTTTGTTTCCCTTGAATATGGTTTCTCATTGAAACATGGACTAAAGGAACCTGTCTACAAAGACCACTTTTTGTGTTTCCCTTGGGCAGTCACTGTAGACAGGTTTAACTGTACAAAGAGCATTGTATCAATTGTAATATTTTGCATCGTGACTGTTAACTAGATTAAATGTTTTTTGGCTGCACAGCAGTTTATTGAATACATATAGGGTATATCTGGTACTGTGGATGTAATGTGAAGTTATCATAGTACCGGTACCTCTAGGACAACCCACTCGTAACTAGGTGAGAGGGGTTGTCTTGTATGGTGATTATCCTACGTCAGTACTTCTCTAAGAAGTACAGTTAACAACTGATTTATTCATACCCCTTGTCAATTTGAAGTTTTTTGTGTTTATGATAACTCAAGAATGAAAGGTGAACGGGTTGAATTTGGGCCTTTGTTGAATACTTTTAGATTTAAGCTTTAAAACGTCACATTCTCAAGGAACATAAATCAGGTTATATCAGCTTTTCACTTTAACTTGTAAAAGTACAAAACTTGGTAAGGGTATAAATAATTTAGTAGTCAACTGTACACAAAATTGTCCTAGAATCATCAAGTGTTGAGCATACTCACATTTGCCTGTGCCTTGTCTCTGACGTTGAGGTCATGACGTTCCGTGGCTATCGTCTCGGCAAGCACGTTGAACTGATCTCGGTAGCTAGTAGATGATTTCGTTCAGGAAAGTTTTAATGAATAATGCTGTTTATTTTTCTGACCACCATGAAAAAAAAAAAAACTCACCTTCACCACCACCATACCAGCCAAAAAACAACAACAATGGATTCTTATGTAGCATTCATATACACCATGCAGGAAGTTAAAGGCTCTTCAATATCACCCAAGTTTCAGATAGGGTGCCAATTCCGAGGTTAATGGTTTTCAAGGAATATCTTCCAACCACACAACATGTGTTCTATACAAGCTTGGAGAGGGGAAATGTAGATTAATTATTGTACTAAAGAACACTTATGCCATGCCATGGTTCATGTCCACCACATCTCCAGTCAATAATTTAAATCACTCCACTACGACGCCTCTTATGCATAAGTGATCACTGGTACTCATTAGTCCTTACTTCTTAGCATTTCCCTTCATATTTCATAAAATGTCTTTTGGCAAGACATTAATCTACATTTGCTACACTCCACCCAGGTGAGGTAAATGGGTAAATGGGTACCCAGTAGGAAAAAATTCCTTGAATACTTGAGGGCCTTTTCATGTTAGCTCAGCTAAAGACGGGGTCATAATATGATTACACTGGCCGTCAGGCAGAACAGTATTAATACTGATGAGGGGACCCTGGGTAAACAAGACATATTATTATTATCATTATATCCGAGACACATCCATAAGACAAAAGAAAATGGAATAGGAAATATTATTCAAATATTTTGTAAAGGATACTAGTTCTCTAGAGACTCCACCTCGTTCTGCTGCTGTTTCGTATAATCCTCTCGTTTCTCCTTGGCGTACTCCCGAAGCTCTCTAATTCTCATCTTCTGTATGGCCATCCCTTCCTCAAAGAGGTGCTTGAATATCTGTACAATCACAAAAGAATTCAATGAAGTGCAGACTTTAGATTAGATCTATCACAATTATTTTTCTATTTTTCAATAGTATTTACATGTATCAAATAAGTATCATCCTTTTATCAATTCCATAGAAACATTGAGTTTTGCTATTAATAACATTCAATGAGAACTTCTTCTCAAGGGAAAGAAGCACTGCTATCCATACTTGATGGCCTTAATGGGTAGATGATCCTTTTACAATCATGGTCACTAAGACAAAACTGTGTCAAACATTTACATTTTTTATGCCTGTGCTACTATGTAATATATGAGTTGAGAAATAATAACAAAAATTGCAACAACAACAAAAAATAAAAAAATTAATCAATCATGTTTGAACATTGAATCTAACCTGTTCCTCTTTGGTCTTTCTTTTCAACCCTCTGGATCTCGCCCTCACACGATATTCGTCGTAGTATCGTTTAGCCCTTGCATTGACCTGCCTCTGTTCCTTGGCTTTGGTCTGCAGCGCCCTCTCTTGGTTGCGCCTCTCTTTGATATCTCGCTGCGTAACGTGAAAAGAAATCTCAAACGTATTCATACGTAGGATAATAAAACTACATGTACCAAGGAGTGAATATCTCAAA
Source organism: Strongylocentrotus purpuratus (assembly GCF_000002235.5). Lineage (NCBI taxonomy): Eukaryota > Metazoa > Echinodermata > Echinoidea > Camarodonta > Strongylocentrotidae > Strongylocentrotus > Strongylocentrotus purpuratus. Next base: position 31,370,259 of record NW_022145599.1, on the reverse strand, counting down.
GAAAATGACCCTAGATTACTTTGTGCATACGGTATACATGTAGTAGGAAGACAAATATGATATGAAGTTCATAAATTCACATTAAAGCAAAATGAGTTAAAAAAAGAAAAAAAAAAAAAAATTACGGAAAAGCTTTTCTGAAAAGTATATGTCATTTAATGGCCAAAATAAAATTACACACATTCTACTCCTCCCCTTAATGCATAAATTGCAAAACTGTATTTATGGCAATCACATTGTATCTGAAATAAAATCTCATAAACACACAATAACATCCATTGAAAAGTAGAACACACATTATATGATTGTATTAACCAGTTTTAGGTAGGATATCTTACCAGTCTTTGGTTATGGGAAAGTTCTTTCTTCATGATATTGACAAGGATTTCCTGTTTCCTCTCTGCCTCTTCAATCTAGTAATTAAACAAAATATGAGTACATAATGATAATAGATGTAAATAAGAAAAGTGGCTGCAAAGATTACACAGGTTATGGTTTAAAACATATTTACAATACTAAGAAACCAAAAATATGGATCATTTTCGGACAACAATGACTACAAATCTGCACACATTTACAATGAAATTAATTTAAGTTTTGATGTTCCTCTCTACAAGGACTGAAGTATTAGTTTCTATCCCAAGCTCATAACATCCTCTCCAATATCATGCACCAATACATGTACCGTAGCTTTTTTAAACATAACTTTTTGCATGCAAGTTGCTCCTTCAAGTTTAATCTTTTCACATCCAGCACACTTACCGGTAATAAGAATATAAAAAAGTAAAATCATTGTTCATGGCCCTGATAATAAAATCATAGTACCGGCTCATCAAAAATACATGCAACATCATGAATAATGAAGCAAGGTCGGCCCAGAGAAAGAGAGAGAGAGTCAGAAATTTATGACCTTCTGCACATGGAAACCAATGACCCACTCCCTTTGAGGGTGCTTTTCAATAAGCATAGGTATCACGAGTCTACATTTGGAGCTGTTCATACATGTACCTTGGATTGTGTCTTTGGTTTCTTGTATTTCTGTGAGATGGCTGCCTTGGTGAGATGCTCCATGTGTTTCATCTGCTGAGCCCACATCCTCTGTGCAGTGTGAGGCGAGACGTGGAGGAACGGGAACTCATGCATCAAGGTCGGTAGTAGGTCATCGTCACCAATCCTCACTGTGGAGAGAGAGAGATAGAGAGAGTGTGTGTGTGAGGAGAGACGTGAAGGAACGGGAACTCATGCATCAAGGTCGGTAGAAGGTCATCGTCACCAATCCTCACTGTGGAGAGAGAGAGAGATAGAGAGAGTGTGTGTGTGAGGTGAGACGTGAAGGAACAGGAACTCATGCATCAAGGTCGGTAGAAGGTCATCGTCACCAATCCTCACTGAAAATCAGAAAGGGAGATTATACATTAATATTTATGAATTCATAGTGTACGGAATCGTATCCGGACACCTACCCCCTGGACATCCACCCCCCGGATAACCACCCCCAGTCAACTACCCCCTAGGACAACTACCCCCTAGGGCAACCACCCTCTGTCCATGGTTTATTTGTCCCAGAGGATGGTTGTCGTAGGGGGTAGTTGTCCGGGGGGTAGTTGTCCGGTGGGTAGATTTCCTAGGGGGGTAGTTGTCCTAGGGGGTAGTTGTCCGAGGGTGTAGTTGTCCTATGGGGTAGTTGAATGGGGGGTAGTTGTCCGGGGGTAGTCGTCTTAGAGGGTGGTTGCTCTAGGGGGTAGTTGTCCTAGGGGGTAGTTGAATGGGGGGTGGTTATCCGGGGGTGGATGTCCAGGGGGTAGGTGTCCTAGAACCGTACGGAATATCATATAAACACAACAGAGAGAGAGAGAGAGAGAGATAGAGAGAGAGAAAGATGTACATGAAGGAATGGGAACTCCTGCATCAGGGTCGGTAGCAGTTCATTGTCACCAATCCTCACTGTAAATCAGATACAGATACATGGACACTCACTCAACAACTAAATTATTCATACCCATACCAAGTTTTGTATTTTTTTTAAATATGTATGAAATTGATTTGTACCAATTGAGAATGAGACATATTAAATCTTACATCAAACAGTACTCAACGAAGGCCCTAACTCAGCCAGTCCACCTTCATTCTTGAGCTATGAAAAACACAAAAACATCTTGGGATTCCGCATTCAAAGAGGTATATTTTACTGACTGATAGAAAAAAAAGGAAGTGTTCCTAGTGTAGTGATGTGCAAAAATGAGAGGAACATTTGTAATATCTTAATGAATCTCTGAATAGCATGGTCCAACAAATCTAATAATGAATGAGCGCTTGTTCACAGAAGATGTGGTATATAGCAGCATTGGTGAAATGATATTCAGTATCTCAAAACACATATTAGATAAGTGAGTGTGGATATAGAACCATATTTGCAGACAGCTACTTTTTTCATCCCCAATTGGTATTATTTTATATTCATTTACATGGGAAAAAACATGCAATTTTTGTGTCATTTTATTATAATTATTATTATTAATTTGGCGTCACCTGTGCTTGGGAGGTGAAAAGCGAACTGAATCACTATAACCCTCAGGTCTCTCCTCCCGGTATAATTGATTGGGGTAGTGCAGGTGGACCGCTACAAATAGAGCAGTGGGTTCTTCATGTGCAAAGGTGGTGACTCTACTCTACACGGGGGCCTTCATTTAATGCCTTATCTGAGGGACGGATAGGACAGATATTTGTGAACTTACATGGACGATCTACCCCAAGCATGGAGCGAGTCGGGCTGACAGATGCTGCTCGCTTGCGCTTGGAAGGTAGAGTGCGCTTTGAGGACCTTGAGGATCGTCTGCTGCCCTCTGCGGCTGAGACTGGTGCAGAGTACTTCTTGGCTGGTTTGTATTGTGTGGTCTTTGGCTTGCCGTGGATGGCTTTGTAGTCTTCATCCTAGGAGAGCAGGAAGAGAACCGAGGGTCAAAATGGTTAAAGGGGGTGTAGCATGACTGTGGGCCAATCGGGTATATAATACTACAGACGACGTGACCGCAGTGTTCACATGCATGCAACATACGCGAAACCGAAGCATGAGGAGAACTTCGATCTGTTTAGCGAAGCTGACCGTTAATCAAGTCCATTCATTTATGTGCAGTTGTCCAAAAGAAGTACTAGATAGCTTTAACCAGTATTTGTCATGCTACAACCCCTTTAACCCTATTTAGCCCGGGCTATTTTGAAACCGCATAGCCCGGGGGGGGGGGGGGGGGCTTCTAAGGCCCCCCCCCCCTATGATCTCGGCCGTGAAACGCCCAATCGCCGCGAAAATTTGCATACACGTCAACTGAAGTGTATAGAATACTATGGTAATTTTAATTTTTTGAAAAATACACTCATTTGCATATTTATGGTAATTTATGCAAAAAACGTCATGAAATTCACATTTTTGCCCATAAATCAGACATTATTCATATTTAAGCATTCTTTCTCACTAAATATATTATTTAGACCATTTGGAATAATAATATAACACAAAAAATTGAAAAAACCAGGGTTATTCCTTATGTTATCTATTGTTTTGATAATTTCTTATGTATTTCTTTGTTTTTTAACTGATGTATTTTATTGTTTTTGTTGTTTTATTTCATTATCAACTATAATTCAACTATTTTGACCCCAAAATAAACACCTAAACTATAAACAAGACCAAATAACCAATGTTTTATCTCTTTATTTGAAAAATGAGATTTCCATATGTTTTGTACACAAATCACAAAAATGAGCGATTTTCGGGCTGACATGCAAAGACAAAAGGGCACGTGACTTTGTAATGGTAGGTCCGATTTTCGAAAAATTTCTTTCAAAAGATGCGAAGACTCGAAAGAAAAAAGTGACAAAATTTCAGTGCAAGATTTTCTTGTGTTAAAAATTTATCGCGAAAAATGACGAGGGGGGGGGCTTCTAAAGCCCCCCCCCCCCCCGGGCTAAATAGGGTTAAGCTTGTTTTCTCCTCCCAGGAACAGGTGTAAACGCTGTCATTTTGACGTGATTAATTTTTCACGCCGAGCTACTCCAAAACATATTCACTGATTCTTAAATTCGCGTTGCACGCAATTCAGCCCGTTCAAAACATGCATAAGAAGTCATGCTTATATTTTTGCGAATTCTAAAATTCGGGCTTGCTGATCTAAGCGCAAAATCCGTGAAAATTAATGTACAACAAATATTTCTACTTTTACAGTATTCTCCTCATATGAACTTCCCACCAAATTTGGTTTCGTTTCTGTTGTATGTCATAAACATTGATGTGAACAATGTGTTAGTATAGGACAGAATAGCAGGATGAAACATGCTTTTATGTCGTACTTTTACATTAATAAAAATATATACCAGTACATGAATACTTTTCAAGGTAATTGAATAGATGAATTTACCATCATATTAGTATTTTTTCGTTCAATTGAAGTCCACACCATGACTAAATCTGACAAAGCAATATGTAGTTTCTATATCTGTTTTTGGTGTTCATTTCAACAACAACATTTGGTGAGTAAATTAGTTATTCAGATGTACACTGGGAACCTGTAGCTTTACTAGTCTCACTCACCAGCTGTTTGGTGACCCTCTTGCGGCGAGTGACCTGCTGTTTGACCCCTCTCTTGACCTCATGCAGGCTGCCCGCGTACGTGTGCTGAAGCACGCTCTTCATCTTGGACTGCTGGCTGGCCTCCTCTGCTAGCTTGCGCCGCACCTTACCCAGGAGACCCTTGGCGTCTCGGTTCATGGCGTCCTCAAAGCGCACCTTGAGTGGTTCCCGTCTCTGGGGAAGGGACCTCGGAAGCAGCACACTACGTTGCATGGGTCCTGCAGATGATACACCATATCAAATTTATTTATTATTTATTTCTAATCTTTTGTCAGGGTAGCCCCTTATAAGTAGTGGTCTTCCAAGGGGCCCTGAATAAACATGGACATATTTGCATCAAAAAGCATAACGTTTATACAGAACAGTTGAAATAAAGTTCCATAGTATATATAGAAAGATATACACAGCAATAGTAGACGTGGCACAAACGAATACTCATTTGCACAAAAATCATTATATCATCAACCTAGTTCAACTGTAATGCAAGACTCATTGTATTTATAGAATGCTCCTTTACTGATCCCCTTGCATAAAAGTTGATATCAAGTTTTACTTCAGATATTATCCAGCATACTAATAAAAGCAAGTAAAGAAAGAAAGAAAAAGAGAAAAGTATCATGCATACAGTAGTCTGAATCTAGACCTCAATCTGAACTTAAAGATCTCAGGCTTGCAAAACTGATGACACTAGTCACTTTCTAACATAACAAGTGGAGGAATGACAGTCCCTTCTACACGACACGCTTTATGTAAACTAGCTTTTACCTTTATCATCCTGTCCCTTCACTTTCTTCACAAGTCCAGTCTTCTGCCTAGCCCTGAGATCGTAAGAATGACCCTCTTCCTCTTCTTCTTCTTCTGAGTCAGTCCTTGACTGATCCACTCTCACTGGTCTGTTATTCCTAGTTAGACGACTGTGATGGCTGTAGGGTAGGTCTGCAATGTCATTTTCCTCATCACTCACTCTGCTGAACCTGAAATGCGAAAGAGAGACAGAAATGGGGAGGAAGAGAGGGAGGAAGAGAGAAATATGGGGTGGGAGAGGAAGGGGAGAGTGCAAAGAGAGAATGAGAAAGAGAGAAATAGAGAGATAGGGGGTGGGCAAGAGCAAAGAATATGAGTTTGACAAACATATCTTTGTATTGGATAATAGCCAGTACAATGAAGAAGCGAGCCTTTTACAAATACTTTTACCAACATGGTCATGCTATTCATACACGCACCCTCTGGAAATCCCTGGAAGTATTCTTGCCATATGGTCAATACAATAAATTTAATCACAATGATTTTCAGCATCCTAACTGGGTGGGTAGGCTTGAACCCATGACCTTCATTCTCCAGTCAAGGTTTCAAACCACCTGACCACAACAATTCTTAGTTTGGACTTACCTAAACCTTTGAGATGAATGTTCATCATCAGTATCTTCTGCAGGAAACCTCTGGCTTCGCTCATCCTCAAAGGCGACTCGCCGTCTCCTGGCAACCTTTCTCCTCATGAAACTCTTTTAATTGGAAGGGGGAAAAAAGGTAGAAACCATTAAGGCCATCCCTCAACAGCACACAAAATTCAAAACAGCTTTAACAAAGTGATTATTTCTTAAAAGAAATCTAAAGAGAAGATTTGTTATAAATTTTAATCTCTTTCAAGTGAGTGAAATAGAGATTTAAATATGTAATATCTGTTGTAGTGTAGATTTGTTTGGAAGAATGTTGTGCAATGACACTCAACCTTTGTAAAAAACTAAACCAAACTACAATTTAGCATAACATTTTACTTTGTTTTAGATGTGTCAGTACCAAATAGCCTGATTTCTAAACAAGAAAACTTATTCCTACCCTGTCATAAGAGTCCTCCACGTCAGCTCCTAAGGAAGACTCCTCTCTACTTCTGTCTCTTTTCTCTGGGTCTAAACTCCTTCTTGAGCTCCTTCTTAATCTTGAAGCAATCTCTGGAGACTGCGTAATATTGCCACCATCTCTGGTTTCAGATGGTCTCGTTGTCCTGGTGTACGGTGGCAACATGGCAGCGTACCTCTCCTGTTCTGTTGCAGAGGCCACTTCTTGGCGGGTTGGTGAATGGCTGTATCGGCTGGTCGCAGAGGAACTGTGGTGGTGTGGAAGCCTTGCAGGGTATCTCTCCCGTTCCGTTGAGGGCGCCACTTCTTGTCCAGTAGGTGCATCTGTGTACCTGCCGGCTGCAGGAGACTTCCGATCCTGTGCTAGTCTTGAAGGGTACGTCGCAGCAACTGCTGCACCAGAAGGTCGTCCAGAAGTCGAAGAACCCCGCACCTCTTTCCTATCTGCTTCATACCTCAGCACCAACTCAACTGGATATCTTGTTCGAACGGATTTTGTAGGAGACCCCCGAACTGGTGGGGAGTGTGCATGATGTCTCCCTCTGCTCTCCAAGTCAGGTTGTGGCAATTTGGCAGGGTACGTTGCCTTCTTGACTTGAGGTGTGAGGGGTTGCCCAGCTGACATTAGTGGTACCCGTTGGCCTTGCCTAGCTGGTGGGGTGAATCTTGGTGATCTGCGCTGGGAAGCTCTTGGCTGCTTAGAAGATGATCTGATAGAAACAAGATAAAGAAGACAATGCAATTTATATTGAATTTGACATGAGTATTTACTTGCCTACAAATTGCAAAGCAAATGCTCATATATCTTTTACAGATTACAATGACTGTCAAGATCCTGCTTTAATATAATACATGTACTAAAGTAACCTGTCTACAAAGACCACCTGTCTACAAAGGCCATGTTTTGTGTTTCCCTTGGGCGGTCGCTATAGACAGGTTTGACTGTATCAGGAAAGTTTCATGCAAGGGAAGGTTTCTGTAGTTAATGTATGATATTACACATTTTTCAAAAACCTTATAAGCAGAAATATTTCATTAATTATTGTGGGACAGTTTGATACAATCATCAAAATGGCCAAGGGGCATGTGAACACATATCACACATTTTAGGCTTAATCATAAAAGATTCTTACCCAGACTTATGTCCAGTTCCAGACTCGAGGTTTGTCCCTTGCGGCGGAGTCCTACGTCTCGAGCCCTGTTGTTGCGCAGCTGATGTTGCTGTGGACTGTGGTGTAAGGCGCAAAGACCTGCGTTGAGGTTGCTCCGTTGCAGTTGCTGTGCTGTATCCTTTGGTGGCTGTGGGTGTTGTAGGAATGGCAGAGGTGGTGGCTGGTGTGGCTGTGACAAAGTTTAAGGATGAAATACTCTTTACTTCTTTTGTACTTTTTAAAGAGGAGGCAATCACTGAAATTATTTAGAAAATGCATCAATCAAGGAAATAAATCTGAATGCAGTTTCCTAATCAAGGAAATAAATCTGAATGCAGTTTCCTTTTAATAAATCTGATTCCTTTTCTTAAACTTCAAGCAAATGGCTCTAACTTAAATATTCATTGTAGTTATAAAATTGTGCATATAATTTTTTTAAAGCAACATATTACTTGTAGAAATCCCTTCATAACCACTGCCATATTGCGTTGATACAAATGATGAAAAAAGTTTTATGTCTGACACATGTTTTGTCATAAAGTGAATAATTATAGTCCCATTTGTCTTGTGCTATGTTTCTTAACGCTTTACATTGCTATTATTTTAACCCGGTCATTGGATTCAATTGCTAATCCACACATGATAGGGCACGCGCTCTGCTCCCTGAGGAGTATTCCTACCGGGCGTCATTTTAAAAGCACACATATGCCAATCCAACCACATCCTACCAGGTACGCATTTAACACCTGGGTGGAGAGTGGAAAATGTAGATCAATGTCTTGCCAAAGGAGATTAGTGCTGTGGTGAGACTCGAAACAGCGAACCATGTGATCCACAGTTCGGTGACATATTCACTAAGACAACTACACCTCTACCACTCATAATCTTGCACACAAAGTTCTTAGGTTACATGTGAGTATTCTAACCTTTCTGATAACCATTGCTTCCAGTCAAACCAGAAAAGTCATCGGTTAGACTCCTTAACAGGCTGTTGTACGGTGACATCTTCTCTGCCATGAAGGCCTTGGTGTGGGCTGGTCGTGAGAGACTGCTCCTAGTGGCTGGTTTGGAGACTGGCGATGGAGATGATACTGTACTGGGTGCCTTGGGCCAGGTGATCGTGGAAAAAGAACCACTCATGGGCTGTAAACAAACAAACAAACAGACAAACAAATATAGAATAAACAAACCAACCAAAACGATGACTGGTTTATCTATTTAACTCTAATCAGACATTGATTTACGAGAGCATGCTTTCTTGCCGATGACACGTACTATAAATATAACATTTTGCAAAGATAATGCATGCACAATTAAAGCACCTCTTTATAATTTTGTGATGACATTTGCTTTTTCCATTAGATTCAAACTATCTGTGGGAGTTTTTATGTCGGTCTCACATATTCATAAATAATCAAATCGAAATGAAAACAAAAAATGAAGGTGAACTTCGTAATTTCAAAAAGACAGTGAAGATCAGAAAGTGAGCTTGCCCCAAAACCACAAACTAAAAATAACTACCAGTAAATCAAATTAATAGGGGTATTTAATCAAGAAATATGAGAATAAAATCAAGATTTTTTTTCAAGACATTTAAGTTTTTAATGATCTTACCTCTTGTCCAGAAATACTGGTATCCTTCAGTGTAGTATCAGTAAGCTGTGAGAGACGTCCCTCTGAGATACCATAGCTGTCAAACATCTTGGACATCCCTGATCTCTGATAGGTGGAATTCAATTCTCCATTCTTGTCATGCGTCACAGCTAGAAATCAAAGAAGAGAGATAAATGTATTCAATGACAATTTGTTCATCTTCTCTGTTTGTAACATCTTGAAAATAGGCAATTCAGGTAGCGAACTAGCGATACGTAATACGTTTATACGAGGTTATTTCACTCTCATCAGGGGTGATAGTAAGCACTAAAAAAAATAGGTTTTTTGTTTTCCCCTCAACCACGCCCTCCTTGAGTAAAAAAAAAAGAAGAGGATTCGCGGGGAACAAATGGCATCTAACAACATTCCCCCCTATCGAGTAAGAAAATTGGGGAAAAAATAGGGAAGAATAGAGAAAATAAGGGGGGAATCAGGAAAATCAGGATAAAATAGGGAAGGGGAAAAAATTCTGGTAAAAAAAAAAACAAAAAAAAAAAAAACAACAACAACAACAACAACAACAATCAGGATTTTTTTTTTTTTTTTTTTTAATCAGGAAGGAAAAAAAAAAAAATCAGGAAAAAATCGGGGAAAATAAAAAAAATCAGGAAACCGATTTAAATCAGGTTTTTATCAGGTCTGTCTCATTGAGATAAATAATAATAGTATTTCGCCCAAATCTATAAAACCTGTTTCCAAGTGGCACAATAATCAGTGTATTTAATATCTTTTGCGCTGTACCCGGATGACAGATCAATATTGTTTTTGTATTGCTCTGTCATCCGGGAACTTCAACAACACTTTCGTTGTACCCAATGTCCAAAACTGGTGTCCCTTCTGACAACTGAGCGTAGTGGTCACATTGAACCACACATAAAATAGCAGCTTTTACCGGTGCAAGATTTGCGTCTGTTAGCGCAGAAGAATTCAATGAAATTCTTCGAAATAAAGACGAAGAAAATATGATTAAATCAACCAAAAAATCTGTGCAAACTAGTCTTTTGCGAAAACTTACGTGAAAAACAATTGTCTGTGGTGTTTGAAGCACTAAATAAGCTTACACTCGTCGATATTCTGTCAAAGTTTTATGTTGTATGGCTTTGTTTTTGTGTGATACAAGAATATATTGCTCTCGCTATGACAATATATGCTTGTATAATACTCAAAGTATCTCACCTGTATGTTTTCTCCTGTAACTGGCAGACTCCTCCCCTAGTTTGATGAGCTCTGCCGTGGAGTTGCTGCCCTCCGATAGCTCCTCCATATCAGGGTGCAGTGAGATGCTACTCGGCAGAGACATACTCCCAAGGGATCTATATCAGAACCAACAAGAAAGTAGGACATTTTTTTGTAATATCTTTACTACTAATAATAATAATATTAGATATTAATATTGCGCACATATCCACCAAGCATGGTGCTCAAGCTGCTCCAACTATTACCCCAGCTCTGCTAGGCAGCCGATTTCGCCGATCACTGCATTTAAGGAATTCCTTCCTACCAGTACCCATTTAACACCTGGGTGGAGAGTGGCAAATGTAGATTTAATATCTTGCCAAAGGACATTAGTGCTGTGGCGAGACTCAAACCGCGGACCATGTGATCCACAGTCCGACGACTTATCCACTAGACTACAACACCTCTACTAGTGTATACATGGCATGGTGTTCTTTTGGGACTCTCTGGGAAAAATAAAACATGTCTACTCAGTTTCAGGCAAATTGAAGAATAAATTAACAGCAACAACCATTTCAATACAGAAAATCAAACTGCGGAACCCCAAGAGAAATATGCCAGATATCATTTTACAATACATGTACCTTAGGCTTATATTATGGTTAAATTATTAGTAAATGTATATTAGCCAAAAGTATGCATTGACTTTGGGGGCAGCTTAGGTGATATAGGGTAATGTTGTGGAATTTTTCCCCATGAGGGGGAGGGGCATAGGCAGTCATTACTTGAAATTCATTACCAGGGGGGTGTTTCATAAAGATCCTAAGTTGAACTTAACAATCATGGAAAGTCATTAGTATCTTTGATAATATGTTGTAAAAGATATTTTAAAAGGCATAAAATGTTGATTTAAATCATTCATATTTTCTATTATCAAGAGACTTCATGTTCTTGATCTGGAATTTATGAAAAGTCTCAAATACTTGAATTTTTGCTTTTGAATTTTTTTTTTTTAAAGGCTACAAATGACTCCTTATAAGTTTTAAGTCCAACTTAGAGTTAAGTTCGACTTAGGATGTTTGTGAAACACCCCCTGGCATCCTAGCTCTTAATCAGAATTGGGGTAATGTACCTTGTACTGACAAAAGGAGCTGATGACATCCCTGGTTGGTCCTTGATCCGTCTCCTGGAGGAGGATCCTTCTGTCTCTGAATGTAAGCTCACTTCTTGGAGGGGCTTGAAGTCTAGACAAGAAAAAAAGTACAAAAACAAAACACATGATTGATCTACTCCATAACAGTATTTTCCCCGATTCGATTCAATTTCGGTTTAATTGTAAAAAGGAGACATGACAAAAAGTCCAAAGACTAAGATTTCCATATTTAGTACTATTCATAATAAAAAACAAACATGAACAAAAAATGTATATTGACATTCATTAACAAATAACAAAGATTGAGACATTACCAATTTAAATAAGAATAAGTTAAATAGCAATTATTATAGTGAATTATATTGGATTCATATGTAAAAATTTTAAAATATGATTGGTGCTGAGAATACCAGTTGTAGATTTTGTTTTCAAATAGATATGTGTTAACTAAATAATGTAAATATATTGCTTATATTGCAAGCAACACCGGTAAAGAAATTAGGGTAGGGCACAGCGAGAGAGAGAGAAAGAGAAAGAGAAACTGAGGAAGAATGAGAAGAGTTATATTACGGCTCCATATTGAATTTTTATGCTTGGGTCTAATTTTCAGGCAAACAGCTAAAACAAGGGGATCTTGCTCCACATATATATTGTGCATCAAAACGTGGTGCTTAAGAATAAACTGTTAGATTCTAAGCATATAAGATTTCAAGTAAAAAAAAATATCAGATATCAGTTACAAATTATTGAGAGACAGATATCCAAGAATCTGTTTACAATTATGCTGCAGATATTGCTGAGATTGAAGAATGAAACTTAAAAAGATAGCTAAGAGAAATTGCACAAAAGAAAACCCTCTTACCATCAACCTCGCTGGACGTCTCACTACCGATCTGCTCCATGACATAATCCACCAGACCCTCCAGAATTTCTAGGAGGTACTGGACAGAGACGCCGTCACGGTCAACGATGGCCTGGCCGGTGATGTGGGAAAGATCGCAGTGCAGGACATCCCTGGACAGGCTCTCTATCACGCACTGGACATTGTGAATTTCATCTTCTCGGGTGACTGGACATTGGATGACACCTGATAGTTCATGGCACATGAAAATTGTTTGTGCAAATTGTTAATTCTTGGACGAGAGATGAAATCTTAATTTCTGTGTCAATCAAACATAGTGTATTTTACAAGAGTGGTCAAAAAAAAATTTAAAAGAAAGCTCGTGCTAGTTTTCCAGCACAAACCCTTGTCAGTGGTAATGCATAACAGAGGGTCTGAGCTAGACTATACAGAGACTACACTCAATTGGCCGTGTACTATACCTCACAGCCAGAGACTGACAGAGTTAGGCTCTGCTAAAGGCTCTATGGAACAGTGATTAAGTGTCAAGTTAGAGATTGTGCATGTAGAGTAAGCTCCAGCCTCCAGGGGACCTACAGTCATAAGCCCTATGTGAGGGACTTTGTGAATATAAGTGAGTCTCTCCATTGAGAGTACGTGTTGCATTGGTTTGGGCAGCGTTGCACGAAAACGTCCCAAGTACAAGTTTGTCAGCAATGTGTGTATAAAATTCAACACATGTTTCAGTGGATGTCTGTGAACTTGTACTTATGACGGTTTTTGTGAAAGATGCCTTGGTCTCGAACATGATTCCCCAAAAGTCTACCCCCAAACCATACCACTTCCTTGCACATGACATAAGTATTAAAAAGCAAGAAGTACAACAGATCTATTAATTTCAATCGATTGAACCGAATTGTACTATAGATTTCTATCGAACAAAATTTAATAAATTAACATAAAATTCCATGCACCTTGCACTGATAGTTAACCTGATTGAGACTTGAAAAGGTACAAATGGAATTTGATTTGGCAATATGACTGGCAATTTTTTAATTCCTTTTTGTAAATTTAATAAACTTTCTTGTGTGCAGAAGTGTATAATATGACTACAACTTTAATAAAAGAAAATCATATACACATGCCAATTGGAGACTGTTCAGAAAAAGTTACTGTCACTGCTATCAAATTAAAAACATCACTCAATAGGATGTTTGTAGATAAACATAAAGGGATAGATGTTTACCTTTGATTCTATCTCCTAGGATGCCCTCATAGAGAGTGACAAACGATGATGGCTCACATTCTGACAGATTCCTCACGGGAGCGATGTGAAACTTCCGGAAAAGTTCATTGGTGATGGCAACAAAATCTGTTTGAATCAAAGAAACCATGGTTTCATGTGGAATAACCTTTATAGAAAATTACATACATGTATGAGAGTGCTTGACACTGAACTCTCCCCATAAAAGCCAAGAGTACATACAAACTTTGATGACGCATTTAAACATTTATCTGTAGGATGGGGGGGGGGGGGGAGTATTTCACAAAGATCCTAAGTTGGACTTAATAATTATGGAAAGCTGTTAGCATCTTTGAAAATATTTGTTAAAAGATATTTTAAAAGGCATAAAATGTTGTTTCCAATTGTTCATATTTTCTATTACCAAGGAGATTTCTTGTTCTTGATGTGAAATTTATGAAAAGTCTAAAATACTTGAAGTTTTGCTTTTTAATATATTTAATTTCAAGGCTAAAATGGCTCTCCATAATTTTTAAGTCCAACTTAGAGTTAGGTTTGACTAAGGATATTTGTGAAACATCCCCGGTAACAAGTTTGTAAAGTTAGCTACCTCTTTTTCTTCCTTCCTGTCTCCCCCAACTTTTCTCAGTTAAATACATGTTTTCAAAATCATATTTTATTGTCACAGGTCCTGAGAATGCCAACCCTATCGCCCTGCCTTGCTCATGAAACAACAGGGCCTCATTATATAAGACCATGCAATTGATGGCACATAGTAATCAATGCAATACAAAAATTGCAAAAATCTATTGAACGATCAAATAAAGGACAGTCTCTTCACTTTTCTTAGAATAATAACAATTTTCCTAATACTACATGAAGTTGATTCACTCTGTTCTAATACGTTGTCTTTAAAGCTTTGAAAATCTTTGTCCTGAATACTCTTCAATAGAAACATTTGAGTCCTGTCAAATAAACTTGAAATCACTTCCCACTTATGTTTTACCATCTCCCACCTTAAAATCAAAGTGAAATCATCTGTTCCACATGTTCATGCACCTTAACGGTACTGCTTATTATTTTTCTACCACTTAACAAAAATAACATACATGTACACTATTAAAGCAACAACAAAACATACCATCTTTACTGGACCCTGAAGCTGAAGACCGAGGCATCGCTTTAGCAGCATGAATGTCTTGTAACTGAAAATCTGCAAAAGCAAACCACAGACAAAATCAATGAGGGTTGTTCACATAAACGAGGATATCCTCATAAACGCGGACAAATAGCATTCTAAAAAATAAGGAGCGTCCTAAAATTAAAAAAATAAGGATCTTTTTTTTTTTTATCGGTGCTCTGCGGGTTTCACGTTCCAGAACCGTGCGCTGGCGATGCGAAAAACGGATTTAGCATAATGAAATTTAATCCCAGTTCATCGTCTTCTTTTATGGGTTGTCCGTCTTCCCGAGGATCTATCGCTCACAACATGAATTTCTCTGTACAAAGTCAATGTAAAATGAATCAAGAAAATCATCGCGGAATCCAACGAGCCGATTGGAAATCAGAAACGTCTGCGAAAATGACGATCTTTATTATTGCGTAAACATCTCTCCGCGTTTATGAAGATGATCCATATTTTCGCCCCTACTGTTCATTTGATTAAAATATTAATAGATCTAACAATTAAAAATTAAAAAGCACCGGCTTCCTTTCAAAAATTTAATCTAGAATCTAGAATTAATTATCCTTTTACAATTAGATCTATCATCAATACCTCATGCATTGTTATAATAGGAGTGCAATAAGCAGTTGATTATTAGTTATTCAATGTCTAACTCTAAGTTAAATTCTTATTCTAAGAGTCTAATTCAAATCTAAAGTAAAGACAGTCAGTTACTTTTGTCTTAATTTGAACTAACGCAAGATGAAGTGTGTGGGACCGTTTTTGTTCAAAACGGTTTGATAGTCAGCCTTCGGTAGATGTTTTCAGTTAGAATAACACATTTTATATGAATGTAACAATACATAATAGTTACAATGTTATTTGATGATATGTAAATAATGATAAAATAAGTCGATTTATCACGTTACCTTATCCGCGAGCCGCAGAGGAAAATTAACGTCTTTCGAAAACACCGCTTTTTCCAAAAATACGCATAATACAATTAGTCTTTGTTCAAGACACATTACACTTTTATATACCGTACGTTGTTATTGTTGATAGTTTATAGGCGTTTGTCATTCAGTGAATATTTACGCCTCTTCTCTTAGGATTTGTTTTCCTTTAAAATTAGATTGACTTGTACCACAATCTTGTAAATAGTCTCGACATTGGGAAGGAATATAATTATTCAAAATATCAGTACATCATTACTTTGTTAACTTGAAAAATGTTCGACTACAACGTATTTTGCGACAAAAAAAAAATGAACTTGAAAAGGGGTCCCCTCCCCCCCCCCCAGGTTTTGGGGGAACGGCAACCCCTTGTGACTTTTATAAACTTCAACAATAGTACTTATTTTTCTTTATTTGGGTCTTCAAACCGGGCGGGACGGGGTGCATATATTTCGGAACTGGCGTAGGCCTACTGATGGGTGGGTCCCCCCCCCCCCAAAAAAAAATCAAACATTGATTATTTCTCCTTCGATGCCAGTGATTTTCAAATGTTGCTGTAATGACATGATTTTCCGGGGGGGGGGGGTTCACTTTTTTGTTAATTATACTTGTGTTTTCTCTCTGCCCCCCCCCCCCCCAAAAAAAATACAATAAGAAGATTGTGCTCATTACGTCTCTGTATTTCGGCTCCATCGTTTGCCAGAGTATATAGGGCCACAATGAGTCAGCGGCAGGGGCGTACGCAGGGGTGGGGGGGGGGGTTGGGGGTTCAACCCCCCCTTTGGTATTTTTATGTGTGTAAAACCCCCTAAAAAAACCTAACCCCCCCCCCTTGAAAAAAATCCTGCGTACGCCCCTGGTCAGCGGGAACAACTAGCTTTTGCATCTCGCTCATCCCGCTCCAATACACTGACATACTGACATTCCCAAAGGGCTACTTCTTTACAAAAGCCTCTGAGGATTTTTTTTTCCTTTCTTAATCCATTCCTAAAGCCAGCGATGAATATACGAAATCGGTATTGAATGCAGGATCGAAAAGGGTATCTAATTATAATTATATAGCTGTTTTATGATCGGACCACCTTCTTTTATGATTTTTTTTCTTCTTCAGATATTGGCTATGAAACACTCGCTCCAACAATGTTGAAATCGGGATGAAGAGGGGAAGAGGATATCGAGGAATAATATCGGAGAAAAGGAGAATGCGAGGAGGATCGAGGCATGAATAGCTATACATTCTAATAACAGGGACTGTCTTGACAGAGCCTTACGGCAGTTATTTGCAGCTAGTTTCCCCAATTCATTTCTATTGATTAACATTGTATAAGCTGGTATATTATTTTGTATAAACACGTTTCCATTTTGTGTGTGTTCCCTGTTTTCTATATTGTATATAATATGTATTTATACTTTCATAAAATGTGTTTTTATGGATTTGAATTGAAATAAAACTTGAACTTGAATCATAATAGCCGATCGAGGGGGCGGGGGTATATATGATTTTTTTGTGTGTGTCCAGTTTTTGAGGGAAAATTTCGCAACGACTCAGCCAGCCGCTGAATAAGCCTGGGGGGAGGGGGTCAGGGGCGGATCCACGTAGCGATTATACCGGCCCGGGCGCGAGCTCATGGAAAAATACTGCCATTTTAGCAATACTTGTAAATCACTGGTATCAAATTAAAAATAACCCATGTTTAAATATTATTGTATTGGGGGGGGGGGGTTACTGCCCCCCCCCCCCCCACCAGTGAAAGAGGCGGAGGTGACGGAAGGGACTACCCCAATAAAGCTGTATGATAAGTCTTATATGTAAACCCCTCACAGGTTTTTGAAGTTTTGTTGTGTTACAAAATTACATTCTTTAGCAAAACTACAGCATAAAAACAAGCAATATACTTTTTTCACGCTTCACTTTTACTTTGCCGATATCTAGTGTGCAGTCCGAAGGGTTGTAAATATTTACTAGGTAAATTTGAGTAAGAACTGAGCAGGAAGGGACTTCTTAAAAGAGCAAGCTGAATATTCATTTTTGGAACACTGATCTATTTCTATAACTTTTAATCTTGTTAACATACAGTGTAAACTGTACATACGTGATACCAACAGAATACATATTATTTTTTTACAATATTTACTTGTATATTTTTATATTTTTATACCGAGCGAGAAGATTTTAGCATTTCTATTAGTCTAAACGCTGTACTCTTGGGCCCACCAGAGCCTATTAAAGCGTGTTGCAGCCTTTAGTTAGTATTTGCTATACATTTTGTTGGTGTGCACTTTTTCAAATTATCCATGGTGGACGATCCCCCTCGGAAAATTGAGGGAAGACGTGTACTCCGTCCTTCCCCCGGGATCGCCGCCTCTGACTCGCACATTTCGCTTTCAATTGCAGAACGCTCTCCAAGAGAATAAATTCTCGGAATGTGAGGCATCTCGCAAAAGACATGGGGGAAAAAATGTTTCGTGTGAAAAGCCAGGGATAGTTTTTTGAGCAAAACACAAAATGGGTGGAGCCAACGTCCACACAGGTCATATCGCACCCATGGAGGTTTTGGCCCGAATTCACAAAGGAGGTTTGCAGACAAACCTATGTTTATGTGCGTCATAACAGACAAAGGTTTGTCTAAACCTTGGTCTGAAACGCATCGGAACGCGTCATGAAGCACAATGAACTAGATTTGTCGACAAACCTCCTTTGTAAATTCGGGCCAAAACCTCCATGGGTGCGATATGACCTGTGTGGACGTTGGCTCCACCCATTTTGTGTTTTGCTCAAAAAACTATCCACAAAAAAAGGACTATGTATACCTATCAATATTAATGTTCACATATCAGTCCCTTTTTGGATTGCCCTCCTCCCTTCCCCCCCCCCCCCCCCCAAGAAAAAATATTATCACATTGTTACATGTGTGCACAATATATATTAATGTGTCAACCTTACGAAAGTGGTGTTTTCATAATGATTATTGAACTCCTTTAAATTTATATTTATATGGAAGACTTAAGACAACTGTTTACAGTCCAGAGCATGCCGTGTAGACTAAAATGTGCAATGTTGCTTAATTTCTGAATTCTTTGTTTAAAAAACTTGCTTGCTGTCAATAGTGTATACATTTTTTTTTATACATTTCAAATGTCTAGTCCGGTTAAAAATAGCACGTAATGATTTCATTTTTTGACACGTACTTCACATTGATTTATCTTATCGATAAGCGAAACGATTTGCTTTAGTATCATATAACAAATGTAACAGTAATGACAAGTATGGTTTTCCTGAAAATTGCATTATACAATGTATATTCATCGTTATGGAAAATGTTGTATAATATACAACAATGGGCATTAACATTTTCCAGACCATTGATTTAATTACGTTTGATATTGAAGCTGTTGCCCTTTGTATATACATGGACTTGAAATAATAAGTAGCCTTGAAAGTGTCGCAATAAATCATGAGCTTGAAGTTTAATGGGGTAGGTTTGTTTAATACTGTATAGCCTTTACTCTGTTTTTAATGAGATATATCTCCAATCAAATCAAATTGAGTGATGTTATCGTACAACTTAACAATATCAATCTTCTGTTCTCCTAAATAAGCCTGGGAAACTTGAAAATTGCATTACAATGTGAATTCATTGTCAGTGAAAATGTAAAACAATACACAACAATGGGCAAATAATATTCCAGACCAATGATTTAAGTAAGAAGGCTTACATTTTATATCGAAACTGTTGCCGTTGTATATACATCAGGCGCGGATCCATGCAGGATTTCTTAAGGGGGGGGGGGGGGGGGCAAAATTTGAAATTATGCGAGCCAAATATTGGTTCGTAATGGTGACCAGCAGTGACGTATAATTGGGGGGTGGGTGGGAACAGGGAGGGGCGAGTTTCCCCCTCCCTCCTCCGCGAAACGCGGAAGCTTTGACATTTCAATGAATTATCAGAGAAAGAAGACGATTTGTTGTACCATTCCCAAAAAATAATCCTCGTCTGAATTTAGTTCCCCCCCTCCCGCGCTATATAAGCGGAAGCTTACGTTTAATTAAATCATTAGAGAGAGAAGACGATTCGTTGTGTCGTTATCGACTCTTAATCTTTGTCTGAATTTCATTTTTTTTCTTTGTCTCCTCCCTTTTTTTCCTACGTTCTCTTCCTTCCTTTTGCCCCCCCCCCCCCAATCCTCAAGTTGTTGGCGGGAAAATTGCAACTGATATCCCCCTTTTTTTCTTTTCTTCTTCCTCTTTTTTTCCTTCCCTGTATCTCCTCTTTTCCTTTTTTCTTTCCCTTTCCTTCCTTCTCTTTTATTTTTTGATTGGGGGGGGGGGCAACAGCCTGGGAGGCAAGTCCTTTTGCCCCCCCCCCCGGCCCCCCGATCTACTTTTCCCCTCTTTTCTTTTCTTCTTCCTCTTCTTTATTTCTCTTTTTCTCCTTTTTCCCTTTCCCTTCTTTCCTTCTCTCTCTCTCTCTCTCTCTCTCTCCTTTTTTTCTTTTTTTTTGCGGGGGGGGGGGGGCAAGGCCCGCTCGCCCCCCCCCCCCTGGATCCGCGCCTGGCTTGACGGAGCCTGAGTAACTGGAGGAAGAAGACTGTATGGAGGAGGATGATATTATACAGAGGAGGAAGAGGGGGAGGGTGCGCGGCAGGAAACGAAGAGCTATAGATTGAGGGGGAGGAATTAAAGTGATGGAGAAAAAAGGAGATGAAAAGCAGGAAGATTGGATAAAAAGAGAAGAGGAAGACAGAGGGAGGAAGAGGTGGGTGGAGAAAGAAGGTGGTCGATTTAAAGGAGCTGGTGGAATAAGGGGAAGAAATGGAGACATATTATTGTAAAGCTATATGCGTGAAGCATTTAAAGAAGAAGAAGAAAAGGGGGTAGAGCGCATAGAATCACCACGTATAGTCTTGCCCCCAGCCTATTGCTAGCTGTCTTTTCACCAACAACAACATCCTAAAAATTCTCCCTGTTCATGTCATTTTATATTCTCCCATCTACTGAAATAATAGTTGGTCTATCATTTAAATTAATAATTTGTCCCTCTACTAAATCTATCCTACAGATTTAAATTTGTATTTTTTGTACATAATTTATTTTGACCTCCAAATAATAACGGTACAAAGTAACTCCTTGAGGTATAGCTAACTATAGCTGCGATATTATCACTAAACGTACGTGGCGAAGTCTGGTTTGTCGTGGTAAAATCCCTTCTGTGTGCCGTGTCGTGATGTTAAAATTAATTTAGAACGACATTCTTATTATTGTGTAAGTACTCCTTTCTTAAAACACACGTTCAGCTTTTGAAAATCATAGAAATAAATTATTTAGACGGTTAAACTAAGTGGTCTTTTTTCACATTTGAAAGGTGTAAACACCACCTCCCATTGTACATAGCGAGCGTTACCCGCAGACCACCGGGGCGGTTCCCGGCGTAGCGCTTGCGCTTGGTCGTGTAGGTCGGTAAATGAGCGGCTAGCTTTAAATACTGAGTGAGAAGGATATTAAAGAAGAGAAAGAACTGAGTAAGAAGAGAGCTTGGGTATCTTTAAGCTTTTATCTTAATATTAGAACGAGGTACTCTTTGTATGTGTTTATGGTTAATCATGGAGAAAACTTGTGTGGCACATAAACTAGAAAAGTAGATTCTTGAACTGAAGTCTTTCACTCTTCCTTTGTCATTTTGTGTTGTGATCTTGAACTAGGTGTAAGTTTGGTTTGAATCTGTGACAATTTATTTCTCTTATTACTAGAGCTCAAGATTATCTTTAGAAGAAAACTTTTAAAAAAAGAAGGTTTTTTTAAAAAAGAATCTAAATCTTTTTAGGAGTACATATTTCATCAACGTTGGTCTGCAAATAATTGAAAGATTGATTAGGAATAGCATTTTTACCTTTACTTTCTTCTCTGCAGGAGTTTTAACCTGAAGATGGCAGCTAGCAAACCACCTGGCTTTTCGAGAAAAGAACCATGAGTGCCTTGACACTCCGGCATTATCAACAGCACCTTTAGCTGTGCTGGAAGACACTTCCTTTGTCAAGACAGTGCTCAAGCCCAAGAGCTGACGACTTCTTGGGGGTGTCCTGAAGAATGTGATTGGCCTAAGGAGTCTATCATACTGAGTATGGTGAAGGGTTTGGACTGGTTCAGGAACAAGTGGATGCTGCTGAAAGAGATCATGGCTCGCAACCCGGAACTCCTGAGTCTCTTCTTCGCCCTTGTTCTCTCTGGTATCGTCTCCCACTTGGACAATCCCAAAGGGTAGGTTGCTCCTTTCTAGAAACACGACTTAGGAATGGTTTAATGGCAGCCATTGATAATGTTCTAAAAACATAAAAGATATAAAAATGTGCCAATCTCTTGCCTCATTCAAACGTAAATACAAGCAACATCTAATGAAGGAATTTCCATCTTATGTTTAATTTCGCCTGTACATACTTGTTTATTTAATACCCACTCTTTCTTTTCTCTTTACTTAGTATAATCATCTGCGGCCATTATAGCCCAGCATGTGAAAGGCCAATGGCCTCTGATGGCTCCTCCATATTCTTTGTATTGTTTATATATTTGCTTATATGTATAATGTATTGTTGAATGTATTGTTTACGAGAATTGGAAATAATTGAAATGAAATAAAATGAAAAAAATGAAATGAATAACCATTCACTGAATGAAATCATCTTCATTAAAGAACCAGTTTACAGAATGTAGTAAGTTCACTTTCTGTTAGTCCCCAATGAAGCCAATTTCAGGTAACTCTATTGTATGCTGTTTATCATTTTATCCATGAGATCATATTGGCCTGCAATGATTTTGTCCTAGACCTTCTTGATAGATTTGGCTATATTTCACCAGAAACTGTGTTTACAATTTTTTTTCCTTAGCTCAAAGGTTAAGTTTTACTTCATACCTTTTCAAAGGTCAATTCTAGTCCTAAAGTTGACTTTCTAATGATCAATATTGCAAGGATCCACAAATTCCATATCCATTTTGTTTTGCCATCGTGAAACAGGAGCAAGGCAACACCCTATGTCATACCCATCCCTCCTAAGATATTTGACCATGAATCCCCCGTCATTGAGTTCACCACTGGAGACATGACGGCAGTCCGGAATGTGATAGCATCAACCGGAGCCGAAGTGTGGATCATCATGTATTATGCACACTGGGACGCCTACTCGCTGGAGACGGCCAAGGAGTTTGAAAGGACCGCCGAGAAGATGTCCGATCAGGTTAGTCTCACAAGGATGTACATGTAGGTCTTTGTATACAGTCAAACCTGTCTACAGCGACCGCCCAAGGGAAACACAAAAAGTGGTCTTTGTAGACAGGTTCCTTTAGTGCATGTTTCAATGAGAAACCATTTTCAAGGGAAACAAAAAATGTGCTTGTTGTAGACAGGTGGTCACTAAAGCAGGTTTGACTGTACATGTAGGTCTTTGTATACACCCTATCCTGTCTTGGCAGCCACATCTATATAAAGGCCACCTGTCTATAGTGGTCAGCTACATTTATACCTTCCTCTAGAAGGAACTTCCGTTGAAGAACCTGTCAAGAAAAGGTCACCTGTCTACAGTGGCCACTTTCTCTGTTTCTTTTGGGTGGCCTCAAGAGACAGGTGTGACTGTACTTTAGTAGAGGGTAGTTCTGGTAATAAAATCATGTTGGAATGACATTTGATGTGCATTTTTTGTTTGATTTATGTGTATTTAAAAGGCCATGTAATAATGATTTTGAAATTTAGAATTTTACAAAAATTTGCTAATTTGAATCTTTCACTCTGTAAAATTGACACAACCAGAAATTATATTGTCTCAAGCAGCTACAGTGATGCACAGGCAAATGCCTATATAAAGTACCATGAAAATACAACATTAATGAATACATTGGTATTTTAAACCCCTCTCACACAGAAGAATTCATAGGTTGCAGGCTACATAAAAAAGGCATTTAGAAGTCCTACAATTCCTCATAAATTTGTTAATTACATATCAGGATACAAAGGGCAACAAACAAATCTTGCAAAATAAGACTGAAAGCATCATTATAATTGGTAAGACATGCCAGATGTAGATCATAAATATAGCATGAAGCACAAATCTGTATTAATTGTAACTGGGCATCACATTGCTATCATGAAGAATTGTTTTCGATTCATCCTCTTATTGCAGGTGCTGTTCATGGCAGTGAACTGCTGGTACCCCTACGGGGCCTGCAGGCACAAGGTGACCGTCCCTTACTTCCCCATCCTCTTCACCCATCGAGACAGCCGGGAGGGCATCCAGTACACCGGACTCCAGAGGGCGCCAGAGATGGTCGACCACCTGAAGAGGGTCTGCTCCCCCTTGAAGGTGGTCCAGGACCTGGAGTCTTTGAGACTGCTCAGAGCACAGCATGATGTGAGTGACATGGGAGGATTTGTCTGGGCCCTGTTTCATAAAACTTGATATCAATAACAAGTTACAGTAACTGTTATAAGCTACTGAAATCATGGCATCTGATTGGCTGAGAGCAAATTTATCATAGAAACTAAGCATTTGTTATAGATAAAAAGTTTTATGAAACGGGCCCCTGGTTCTGGAAAGCATAGTTGTGAGAGGTAGTAGACTACAACAACAAATACTATTACTACTACTTCTACTACTACAAAGACTTCTACTACTACCATACATGCCAACTGTTCAGATTAAAGAGGAACATTCCTCTTTTTGGGAGAAGATAATTATCATTTTAATGCAGGTGTTCCTCTTCCTGTACAAATTTTTTCTGTAGTATTGAATAGGAGAGTTAGGATTGTTCCTCTTTTTTTAAAAAATAGCATAATTTGTACAGATTTCTGATTTTCAAATGTTGGCATGTATGCTACTACAAATGATGATGATGATGACGATAATGATGATAATGCTAATGACATACTATTTACACCTGAGTGGAGAGTGGTGAATGTGAATTAACATGTTGCCAAAGGACGTTAGTGCTGAGTTACTGTTGAGAGTCGATGAGTTAATGAACCCCACATCCAGAGGCATATCACGACGACTTACATCCTGGACTGTTATACCCAGACAACCTCACTTGAAAACTTCTACCTAGGAATCTTAAACTTATGACAATCCCTCACAATGACCTCCTAATAACATACCTGTATTAAAGATAAAGCTGAGTTCTGGTCATGCGATTGCATTGTGAAAAAACCATTGTGGAATTGATCTGAAAAGGTTTTTCATTTAGCACATAAGTACTTGTGTGCACTGCAAGGTTCTGGAATCATAAAAATGATAAGAAATTTGGCGCAGTCTTGGTAAAGTACAAGCACTGTGCACAGAAAGATGTATATTTTGCATGCCATATTTAACAATATTAAGGCAATTGAAGAGCCATGCTTTACAGGCAACATTTTGTATCTGATGTTCTTCTACACTTGCATAATACAATGATAACGCTCATAAATTAATATGTTTCACCTCTTCCCAGAATTCAACCTTCTCTTTAACTTTCTGACTGACTTTTACCATGGGGTCAGTATAGTGCGGGGATCTTATAGTGTAATTATTGCAATTAAATAATAGCACAAGAGATAAAACCTCATATGCACACTAATCACATAAGGCATATAATTTGAAAGTTGAAAAGAATATCACGCCCATCAGTTAAAAATAACACTTTCATTCATGCATGCTGGTAATGTTATTTTTTGGATCCTCACAAACAGTTTTCCTCTCTGATTCTTTCAGGCTGTAGCACTTGCCTATTTCAGCTTCGAGGGCACACTTGCACCCCAGGGCCTAGCCTCGTACCAGTGGGCTGCTATGCAACACCTAGAAAAAGACCCTGTCCAACCCACACCCTTTGCCATCATCACAAACAAACAGCTGGCACGCACTCTAGGCCTCACCAACTCCATGAACATCACTCTGCTCAGAAACTTCAATGTATCTTTGGTAAGTCGGTTGGAATGTCATGATATTGTAACGTACAGTCAAACCTGTCTAAAGCGACCACCCAAGGGAAACACAAAAAGTAGCCTTTGTAGACAGGTTTCTTTAGAACCTGTTCAATGAGAAACCATTTTCAAGGGAAACAAAAAATGTGGTCCTTGTAGACAGGTGGTCACTAAAGCAGGTTTGACTGTATTACAATGAGACCTGCTCTAGAAGTTGCGTGTATAAAAGGGCACATGTCTACAGGTTTGTTCACATATGTCGCATTAACACTCCATTATTTATGATATCTCGTGTACAATTATGGAGAAATGAAAGCTGAGAAATGAAGAAAAAAAAAGCCACATCGACCATGCTCATACTATGCGCTTCTATACTTTTGCCAAGGCGAGTTATAATGCCAGGGAATATTTTTTCGGCAAGTTATTGTAAATTTCTCAGTATTTTGCAGGTCTGAATAACCAAAGTACTGCATGCGTAACACTTCGCTCCTAGAAGCCAATTTCACTCGAAGTTGTATTGTACCAGACCTCAGGAATAACTACAGTCAAACCTGCTTTAGCGACCACCTGTATAGAAAGACCACCTGTCTACAAAGAACTCATTTTTTGTTTCCCTGAAAAGGGTTTCTCATTAAAACATGTACTAAAGGAACCTGTACATAAAGACCAATTTTCTTGCCATCCTAGGGTAGTCTTTAAAGACAGGTCTCGATGTATAATGTAATGTCACTAAAGTAATTCATCTACTTACTCTATGCGTACACATGCACACGATATGGGTACCACCTCAATTCCTTTTTGAGTACCGGTACTTCTGCCATATGGCTGTTATTAGGCCATATGATCAATATGATTATTGGATTTATATTACAGTCACTGATTAACAAGGAGAGTCTTTTAAACAGGTTTAGCAAATATGTTAGCCAATGTATCTAGATTAGGTATTCATCCTCAGTTACCTAGTCCCTCAGATAAGAAAAAAGACTTTGAGTTCCAGAGAGCTTACCATATTCTTGCTTTTAGCTCAGGGAAAGCCAAACAGTGTGTCAATATTATATTTTGGTTTAGCAGTTTAGATTAATCTAGCAGTGTTCAAAGTTTTCAAAAGGTCTAAATGAATCAGCTTTTCCTCCTCAAGTTGTCATCAATTATTTGTATTTTCCACACTTCCATAGTTTAAAAAGACAAAAATTTATATCAAATGAACCAGTGTAAATAAAACTTTTAAAATTCTACAAGGAGTTGCCAATTTGTATGGGAATAGATTGATTATAATTTTCATTCTGAGTTGCCAATTTAGAGACTTTTTAATGATTAACTTCAATTAAAGCGCTCTTATTGATGAAGGACGCAATGTGTTGCAACATAAACGGACTGGAAATGCACTTTCTAATCATGAACAACATAAAGTCAGAGCATTCTGGAAGAAAAGATAAAAATAAATTGGAACTCAAAGTTGACCTTTATAGATCTAATGAGTTCTAGTTCATTGTACTTATCATCACATGAAATCCAAACTTTTATAGCCTTTGAAGTATTGAATAATTCTGCACACTTTCATTTCATTATTGCTTTGATTCTGTGTTGCTCTATCTACTTTTCCAGTATTACCCTTCCTCTAGAGAGTTCAAAGCAAAGCCTATCGTTGAGTTTGTGACTACTCATAGAGAATCGGTGAGTATGAATCAGCCAAGATGATATCTATTGTTATGGTAATCTCTTCATTTTTCAACAGGGATAGTATTCTTAAAGCGCTAATCACCATATCAGATGGTATAGAAAATATGAATTCATTACGGCCCATGAACATATAGGACTGCATAAAAATGGACAGTCGCCCATGTACAGTTTTCATAAGGTGCCAAGACACCTTCCCTCAGATATCTGTGATTTTCATTGTTAAAAGCAGGGATGCCAT
Organism: Strongylocentrotus purpuratus; assembly: GCF_000002235.5. Taxonomy (NCBI): domain Eukaryota; kingdom Metazoa; phylum Echinodermata; class Echinoidea; order Camarodonta; family Strongylocentrotidae; genus Strongylocentrotus; species Strongylocentrotus purpuratus. Next base: position 31,342,588 of record NW_022145599.1, on the reverse strand, counting down.
TTTTGAGGCAATAGCCTGAATTCAGGCCCTGGCCAGTTATTTTCAGACCATAGTTTAGGCTTTTTTGTGTACAAATAGCTCATTCTAGGTGATTTTCAGGCCCTCTGATCAATTCTAACTGGCATCCCTGTAAAACGACACTAGTAATTCTATGCTGCCATGACTTTGTTTATATTCAACTAAACTGTTGAAAAAGGAATGTAAATTCTATAGAATGTAAAACCTATAGAGTGCTGGATGCTCATGATTTAAGAGTTCTGCAGGCGATGAGGAAGACAGTGTTAAGTGATGGCATCAATCTGGCATTCCTTTGACAAATGTATACAAAGCACTTCAGAAATTGTCAACGGAACATCAAAATATCTTGCACATTTATCAGTTGAGAAATTTTGAGACCATATTCGATATATTGCATTTCCATCTCCCGGCAACCAGCAGTACAAATTACCATCTTTATCAAATTTGTCCTCAATGTCTTGATGTCATTTTGCAGATGGTGCAGTGGATCGCCCCTCCTGGTCTGAAGAGTACCATCTTGTCTTCCCACATCTTCACCAGACCCACCATCATCGTATTCACCCCGCACCGGCACGATCAAGTGTTTGCCAATCACTTTATGATGGTAAGAATGAAAGAGGGCAACTCATTAGGTGCCCGCAAGAGGGCTGTAAGAGATATGTGTGTTGTCAATGACGGTAATGGCCTTCTTGCAGGCAGCCAACGAACTGCAGAATACCCCACCTTAGTAACTTTAACCCTAATGTTGACCCTATTTAACCATGTTCCAAAGTCGTAACTTAACATTATCCCTAACCCTCATCACGCAGCCAACAAACTGCAGAATACCCCCATTTTGCAAGTAACTTGAACCCTAATGCTGAGCCTATTTAAAAAAAAGACCTGTTCCTAAGGCATAACTTAACCTTACCCTTATCCCTAACCCTAATACTAATGAATTGTAACCCTAATTATAGCCCTAGTCCTACCCTTACCCCGACTCTCTTTCTATCACTATCCCTACCCCTAATGCCTCAGTCACACCTTTGCGTATTTTGCTTGCGTATTGCTGCGTATTTATGGCAAGCCGTTTTAACATTTATTCCTATTTCATGATATCAAGAAATGAATTCTTGATATCAAAAATTCAAATTCTTGATATCAAGAATTACCATTGCTTTACTACAGAAAATCATTTCTTGATATTAAGAATTCATTTCTTGATATCAAGCAATGGGAATCAATTTTAAAACGACTTGCCATACATACGCAGCTATACACGAGCCAATTACGCAAAGGTGTGACTGAGGCATAAGAGGTAGGGCAGTAGAGTATATTTATGATGCAGCTGTGGTATATAAAACCAATCATATCATTATTATCAGAAGGTGATGAATGATGCATTAATTTGTTCTTGTCCCCATACAGTTACGTGAAGCTACCTTGGAGTACTACAACTGTGCCAACAGCTCCTACATCCTCACACTGCAGAAGGCCATCAGGGAGGAGCGCAAAAAATATGCCTCTCAATCTTCAGACCCTGGTTCTTCTCGTGTAACCACACCCAATGAAGAGTGCATGGATGATGTTTCATCTAGAGAAAGCGACTGTTGTCAAACCCTCGCCTCCAGAGGGCGTATCGAGTCCATCTCGCGAGCCAGGGGTAACGTTTGTGAGATCTGCGAGACGTTCAGCCAGCCTCTTCAGCCGTCCAGCGACCCCTGTACCTATCTGACGTTAAGCTCGGGCTCGTCGTTGCTTATGGACGTCACCAACGGCGTGACTGCTTCGAGCAACGCGTGCCTGTACCTGAGCAACTTCTACAGCCCCTTCAGCCACTATCGCCTCTGCTGCCAGGATGTTGACCTCCTGACCTGTGACCTTTGCCCCACATTCCACTCTTCGGTGCACAAACATTCCCTTTCCAGTGGATCAATGCATTCTCACGGCACCAGAACTTTTGAAAGTCACCTTGCTCCCGAGCATAAAGCGTGCGATTGCTCCAAAAAATATCAACGTCTTTCAGGGGATCCTCTCGATTCCTTCACCGTTGTTGACTCCCAAACTGCATCCTCCTCAGAAGATGATGATAAACAATCCTGTCACACAAAATCTTCCAGGACTACAGTATATAACAATCAGGAAAATGAATTTGATGCTACTTCAGAAAGTCTTCAGAAAAAATTTGAACATCTTGGATGCAGAACAAATAGAACGTTAGTTTTCCGTGCAATGAGGTCTGAATATTTTTGGCAGATGGCAGATCGGCTAGGAATTAAACCGCAATCTCAACATAAAAATTCAAGTGTTGGGGTAGCCATCATAGATATACAGGTATGTTAGACTGTCCTATGAAATTGTTCTGATGAAGGTATATAACATGTGGTCTCCTATGTGCAAATGTGATTTATGATTTTCAGTTGATATCATACTGTATGATTTACAATGAGTTTATGTCAGCTTGATTAACTGGGCAAGCAACCAACCTACTGCATGATATACGATCATAGATTACGTAAGCCATTTTTGTCTCAAAGTGCATTTTATTGAACAGATTTCAAACTTGGCTTTGGTATACTATTCAGAACACATCCTCGGGTAATAATGTTGCTACCCTGCAAGCAGTAGACAGCAATTTGAATCCTGCTGTTTTTATTTTAATGTTCTGTCTTGTCAAGAGATGTTTATTTCGTGCAATCTTTAGCACAGGAAGAACATTGAAGTAACACAAAATAATAAACATGATCATCAGAAGTGGATACAGGACTTTGCAAAAAAGGGGGGGGGGGGGGAAGGGGAGTACATTTCTCAATAAAAATTTGGTATGCACGAAAGAACTAAAAAGGGGTTATTACATTTGTTGGTGCTAATTCACTCAAAAATCTCTCCGACACCCCTCAAAAATATTGAAAAGAAAAGGAGTATCAGATCTTCCATGTCCCTTTTGGGGTCTAAAGTTGGAAATGGGTGAAACAAGAACACAACTAAGGGGGAGGTGGCACATTTTCCTAATATTTACTTGAGGAAGTTGAGGTATACAACTTGACCCAAATTCACAAAGGAGGTTTAACTTAACCCATGGTTTAAACCCTCATTTATATAACCCATGGTTTAAAAATTAGCGCATAATAAGCTTACCTTGCCTTGGGCGCGTCTAATATTGGACCTCTGACTGTGTCACGCTTATTTTGCGCAAATTTTAGACCATAGGTTATGTAAATGAAGATTAAAACCCTGGGTTAAATTTAAACCTCCTTTGTGAATTCCGGCCCTTTGGTTTGAAAAGGTGATGGTACTGACCTGTCCCCCCCCCCCTGACTTGCAGTGAAAATTATGAATGATGTTATATCAACCGTATTACCTTCCTCCGCAGAGTGAAACCCACCATATCCTTCCATTGGACGAATCAGGATTGTCCCTGCAACTCCTGAAGCAGTTCATCGTCAACTACACCGAATCTCTCCTTTCCAGACACAGACATTCTACCTCCCCGTCCAGTACTTCAACATCCAACTCAAGGTGCACTAAGGCATCAGACAGTATATGCATCACAGAGGTTGCAGACGATACGTATGAAGATATGGTACTAAACACTGCCAAGGTAATAATGGATGTATCCCTTGTGTTTTTATTTATATTTCTGTTGTTTTTATGGGTGGGGATTTGCTTATGTGGTTTGTCGGTCAAGGTCAAAATCGCACATGAAAGAAAAATTGCTTGTAATCTGAAAGATCAAATCATGAATAAGAAAATTCTAAATCATACTCCATAATAGATCATCCAAAATATCAAATATTACATGTGCTCTATGAAATACAACTGCATTGTTACTTGTTAGGAAATGTATGAAATAATTATTCTCTATCACTGTCTAAATTTTGAAATTATAGGGGTGTGTAGTGAAATGTTGAAGTCTGATTGAACCGTGAATATCGTTTTCCTGTTAGTGTCAACAGGCTTGAGTGTCATACCCTGGCTATTACGTGTCACCGGACTGTGGATCATAAGGTTTGCGGTTCAAGCCCCCCCCGCGGCACTAATGTCCTTGGCAAGACATTAATCTACATTTGTCAATAAGTTCCAAAGCTCTATGGAAGCGCAAAGGGACGTTGTATAATGTGATATGCGCTATACAAGAACTTAATATTATTATTATTATGAGCTAACAAGTCCAATTGATCTTATTTTCACAGGATGTCTTGCTGCTGTACTATGCCCCATGGTGTGGAGCTTGCCTCAGAATCCAACACCTCTACCTTCAACTTGCCTCCCTCTTCAGGTCACATGACAGCCTTCGGATCGCCAGAATCAACGGTGACCTAAACGACCTTCACTGGCACCTCCTGACCCCAGCGTATCCCACAATCCTCTTCTTTCCCGGCCGCGATAAAGCGAGGAGTGTCAGGTTTCCCGAAGAAAGTGCAATCACGCTTCCAAATCTGGTTGATTTTGTGTTGAAGCATAGTAGGTAGAAGCTATTTTAATATATGGGTGAACTGTTAGTTTTTTAAGCAATATACAGCATTCTTTTGAGGGCATTCTGTTATCTCTTTTCTTGATATCACTTATCCAGTAATTTAGAGTTATTCAAATAGAGATAATCATTGAAGAGACATAAGTCCATCACTGTCATCTCTTTTGTTTAGTTTTTTACATTTTAAAGATGTGAGTAACCCTGAATTACTTGGGAATTCCTCTGTATCATTGATTTGTGATGCTGCATGTACAAAATTATATTAGGAAAAATAGAGATTTTTTTTCCTTTGCTGAGACATATACTGATGAAGATTTATTTTGGCTGGGAAATTATAAGGCTGACAAGCAATAAAGTTAGTCTTTATTATAATGACTTATTAAAAAACGTCCCTTGTAGCTTGTGATCAGTAATAAATTATCTATACTAAGATACACTGATCAAATATTATATATATTTTCTGTAAAGATACATGGCATCTTTCTGAATCCATATACCATGCCTTCTGATAGAGCTAGATAAGAATAATAATATAAACATTTTCATTACAAATCTTAAATGTTGAGATAAAGCTTTGCCAAATGCTGTTTTGTTGACCAGACTGCACCTTTATTAATTGAAGACAAGTTGACAGAGTTAGAGTTTTTCTGTGACAGACTAATTGTCATTTCTTTTCCCCCAAATGTACCCCCTTTCCCCTAAATGTAACAGTTTCATCATATATCTGACAATATTGATATTTTATTGTAGCTGCTCAAATAAATTATTCCTTGCCGGTATGCCAAACTTTGTGACCTAATAAAACTGCTGGATCTAAAGCATACATGTTCTGTTCTTCATGATATATTTATAAACAGGATATATTATTTTGTGACAGATTATCAAGTTAGCCACATTTTAGATACAGACATTGGCTAATTGTTGGGTATACTTTGACATATACACTTCTTTAAATTGAGATCTCACTACATGATAATTGTACTTCCTTTTAGCCTTAACCCTTATTTTAATACAAATCTAGAATGATTTGTTTTTTGTATTCATAGCATCTCTGCAATGGTAATGTGAGAAGTTGAATCTAGTACATCAAACATTTCTTTGCATAGCATTGAATTGTGAAGGAAATGTGAATGTTGTGCAATTAAAGTTGTACAAAACTCCACACTTGCTTAAATAATGTGTGCCTTGCAAAAAGGGTGTTAGTGGAGGCTGTTGAAGGTTGTACACTTTCCATAACAATGTGTACATCCCACATTACCCAACACTGTTCAATCTGTACACCATCTAAATGTTAACAGTAATAACTAATCAGTTCTATGTTTAATTCATCCTTTCACTACAAACTAAGAAATGTAGAAATTTGATAAAATTTGTGCTTGTGCCCTTCTGCCGGGCACACAATGATGTATGATTTAGTACTAAGACCAAACTGTATGTTATATTGTTCGTTTGGAGCCAGAAGGGTGTTAACTCCCATACTTTATCACAGAGTTTATGCCCATTTGGCTCCATACAGGCAAAATTATTTTTGTAATTAACCAGCCTTTTGAAAAAAATCAAGATCTGTATGTATATATTGTATGTCTGATTTTTTGATTATTTTTTTGTTATTGAATTTTCTCAAAGGGATTAAAGATATGATTCTTTTTGAATATATATATTTTTCTTGCCAGCTTAATTCTAAATAAGTCAATGAATTGAGGCTAATGAAATTGTTTATTATCATGACATCATGCTCTTAGACCATACAGATACATCAAGGAAACTACATTTTCTCAAATTTGGTGATAATGGCCAACAGTTAGGCAACAAAAGAATACAGTTTGTTGTAATATTTGAAAGTGATTGCAGACTGGGAGCCTGCGCATAAGCTTTGTGGTTCACCGATAAGACTACCAAATTTACACTTGCTCTTCTTGTTTCTGTGGAGAGTCACCATTCCTCTCCTAACTTAAAAGTGTACATGAAATTGCTATTTCTTTTTTGAATATGGGGTCGGGCTAACTCGGCTAAAAGACAACTCGGCCCAGGTTTAGGGTTAGGGTAAAATGAAAACAACAAAAAATGACAAAAAATGACCGTTCTTGCAGATGGGCCGAGTTGTCTTTGAGCCGAGCTAGTGACAGTTTTTGTTATAAGCTAGGGAAATCCTTGCTTCTGATTGGTTATTAGCAGATTTGTCACTGATTTTTCTCATTTGTCATTGAAAATAGGCTTTGTGAAACGAGTCCCTGATCTGGCAGCAATTGCTCTGCATTCAGTATCATTTAATAACCAAATTCTGAACTTCAGCCCTGGACCAAATACTAGAAATATCACTAACCTCAAAATAAGTGCAACCATAACCCTAATGCTATATATTTTATGAAATAAAGACTGGAGCAATTGTCGCCAGAGCAAATATTGGGGAACCGATTTTAGAGATATTCATACCAAGATGTGCATAGAATTTCTTTAAATTTTGATTGATTATATTCCCCTGCTAGATGTTCATCATTCTTAAAACTTTCAGGCTACATTGTAATTTTGAAAAATAATAGGGACCAATTCATCTCTATGACTGTCAAAATGTAAATTAAAACTGATGGGAAAGATTTGAAATGATTAATTAAGGTTTGTTTGACGTAGTTTAGTTCTTAGGAATGTCCAAGACCTCATTGTCAGATATTTGTGTTGCTAGGGAACATCCTTAGGAAGTATTTGTTCTTGATCACATATATATATATATATATATATATATATATTATATATTGTTGTCATTAAAGTATATTGTCAGAGTAGGTTATACTTCTCTTGGATCATGATATTTTCATGTAAATGTTGTTTCAATCATGCTATTGTAATTGATAGGAGAAATTACAATGTATAACTATTATAAGTATTTGCTTGCCCCTGTACATCCCACCCTCGTCACACACTTCAAAAGCAGAATATAATTTGTCAGGAACCATTACACCCTTTTTTGTGGAAAATGATAAAATTCTGCTCAAGTGCTAAAAAAGCATTATTGCTACAATTGCATTCTTTTATTTTCCAAGTGCATTTCCCAATAGCACTTGGGACAAAATCACCACCATGTAATATTTTACCCATCCCAATGTGTTTCATTGCTTATCTTATGTGTTTGCTTGATATCACAACGATTGTGTTATCTAGAGCATTTAATAGTTCTTGGTAGTTTACATGGATTTCTAGTCCTTAGTTATATTGACTGACATGAATTGATATAACGAATTGCAAATCTTTATGATATGGGGCTTAGAACTGATTGCAATGTATATACATGCATGACTTTGGCTAATAGTCTTTGGGGGTGTTTCACAAAGAGACCTAAGTTGAAATTATCTCTAAGTTGGACTTGACAATTATGGAAAGCCTTTAGCATCTATGAAAATATTTTGTGAAAGTTATATAAAATGTTGATTAAAATCATTCATATCTTCTAATATCAAGGAGATTTCATGTGCTTGATGTGGAATTTATGAAAAAAAATCTATAATACTTGAATTTTTGCTTTTAAATATATTTACAAATGGCTCTCCATCATGTTCAAGTCCAACTTAGAGTTAAGTTCGACTTAGGTTCTTTGTGAAATACCCCCCTTGATAATTATTTTGATGATTATCAAATGGGATACATGTCTAGTAATTTATGACGACCCAGTGGTGTCGGATATCCCACTGCTGCCACCATGATGAGTTTGAGGGTCTTAGTAATGGTAGATAACTCACGATAATATAGAGTGGGCAGTCAGGTTTGTTATGGTAAACATGTTATTTACCGGTATTCAACTACCACAGATACCGAATATTCGAAAATATCACATATCGTAACAGACCATGGTAATTTATTATGCACAAGAGGGTGTTATAATGTATTGACAAATTATGAATTTTATATATAAAAGAGAAGACTGAATAAATATATGAACATTGCATTTTGTGGCAAAGCTATGGTTTTATTTTCTTGTAATCAGTGTGTAGCATCAGATATTCGCTCTTCATTATGCCGGTGTTGATCATTTGATAGCTTACAATACGTTTAAAGATGAAGTTGAGTTCTGGTCATGCGATTACCTTGTGAAAGAAACGGTGTGGAATCGACCAGAAAAGGTTGATCATCTAGCATATAAGAATTTGTGTGTATTGCAAGGTTCTGGAATCATCAAAATGATAAGAAATTTGGCCAAGTCTTGGTAAAGTTACAAAAACTGTACACTGAAAGATGTATATGGGACTACACGAACACGTGGCGTAAACTTTTTCTCAGTATTTTAGTGTGCTTTACATGGATTGGTAGCACTCCACTATCAAAGATATCTTCATATCGAGTGTTGGCAAGAATGCAGAATTATTTCCTTTTTCTTTCGTCGGACTCTAGTTTTGCTTTCATGCTGATAGGCATTTCTGGTGGTGGGGGGCGGGGCATGAGGAAGTAGATCTTGAAGGAATCGTAGATAAACCACTGCAGTGCTGTCAGGGTACCTATCATGGCAACTCTCGGTACAAACCCTTTCCAAAGGCCAGACATACCAAGAGATCTGGCTGCTTGGACCATGGTACTTCCCGCATCCTGGTTCAGCTTAGACACAATGGAATCTGCAGGATGGGACACCAGGACGCAGAAGACTCCAGCTATGTAGCCTCCAACGAAGGTCACCACCAGTTGCTGAGGCTTGCTGCAATCGTCGCGGGGCTTGGACAGGACGTACTTATAAAGGGCTTCCACAGTGCGCTCAAAGCAGGCAAACTTCATCATGGTGTAAGGGATTTGGCGGAACCAGAGCGGTGGCAGACCTTTGTAGAAGCTATGGAAGCCTTCCTGGGCCCACATCTTTGGCAGTGCTTCTCTCAGGGTCCTTGCAAAGCCTGGTTGTGTCTGCATCCTGACCTTGGCAGCTTCCATTGGACTCAGGGCGATGTCTGCAAAGAACTCTGCACTGGCACTTGCAGCTAGGTAGACAGAGGTGCGATACTTGTAAGACCACTCCTCTCCCAGGATGGCACAGTATTTGATCTTGAAGAACTCGTACAGCCCAAACTTGTGCATGCCCTGGAGAGAGTAGCCAATTGCTGTTGGTGCCCAGCCAATCGCGAGACCTCGGATGCCATCATTAGCAATGGTCACCCTGAACCCGTTTAAGGTATTCTTGTACGTTGCAGGATCAACCTGTATCCTGCACTTGACGACATCCAGTGGTACCATCCCAGTGTGGGTGATTCCACAGCTCATTATTCCTGCCAGTCCACACATGGCAAGGTACTTGTTGGATCCAAACTGTATTCCTGACTGAAGAGCATCTGTGGATGCTGCAAGAAGCCGTTTTGGGTACAGGTCTCCATTTTTCCTTGATCTGCAGGTGTACCTCCTTTTCACTTTAGGTTCCTGCAGACTTTTCTCTGCTGTTGTAGGATCAATACTCTTAATATAGTCACCCATGGTGCTCTTAATTTCCTGGATGTAAATGCACAACTAGTTAAGAGGACCAGTTTAAAGAATAAGTGTGTTTCCGTTCGTCAGTATATACCTTCAAAAGTTATATTCAGCAGGATGGTACCACGCATGTCGCTATCTGGAGACTGGCGTACGAACTGCATGCCAGAGCTAATTGTCAAAAAGGCTTGGAACTTTCAACAAATGCTATTCAAAATGTCAAAGATATAGAACACAGCGTTATTGTCGTCCCAAAGTGATCTTGTAATAGTCTATATAGATAAAACATTTGCGGTGTTAATGGGCACTCCTCTTCTGGCTCTAGTTTGATAATAATTACTAGCGCAACGCTGATGCAATCATAATGTCAATGTTTCACGAAGTGTGTATACTAGCTGTATGAGTTATGATATTGGAAGCTCCGAAACCTAAAATGTAAACAATTGCGGTCAACACTTGACCCGATGCTCGATCCGTGCTCGATCCGTCCGTAATCCGGTCCGTAATATATCGGATATACGATAAGTCCGTCTCGTTATATATTACGTGTTTTCCTTGTACAATGGAAATAATATTACAATAATTCAACTACCGGAGAATGTACAGGTCCAAAATATGTTTGAGCCGATGTGTGCAAATATATGCAATATAATTCATGTTGAACACGAGCTAATATAACGCCATTTCATTCCGCAACTCAAAATCCATATTAGACATGACGTGTATATTGTATGATGTATATTTAATCAATCATGCATGGCATGTTATACTTCCGTGCATTGTTGATCTATCTTTTTCTTTTTTTTGATGCGGGAAATATGATTCAGAGTGGCTGCTACATATTTATTAATTAGGTTCACTTTAGCGGCATGCGGCTTGCTAATAATAGGCCTATATATATATATATATATATATATATATATATATATATATATATATATATATATGTATATATATATTATATATACAACATTTAGTCATGCATTTACAACAAAAACAGAAGCAAACGAACAAAGAAAACACACAAAGCCCGGCACAAAAGAATCCAACAAAATATTACTATTTTTAGGTTTTCAACGGAATGTCGCCCTTAAACTAATTGCTGTAAATCCAAGGTGTGAATATATTTCTTTCGATAGAAATACCATATTCATCTTTTTTTAGTAGGCCCGTTTTAGTCGCCAGCCTAAAAGTTCTTTCGAAGAAGACATTATATAGGGACTATAAGACCTAAACATCGTGGCGCTCATTATTTTGTACTCCTCATCATTATCGTAATTCAGATCTCGAGTTCATATATAATAATGGTATATTTTATTAAATCACTCAAAACAGAATCTTAATACTTACAAATAATTGAAGAGTATCATTACGAATCATTCAACGGTAACACAATTAAGACTGATTATGAGAACGTTGAAAAGTAACATATATATATTTCAAACCTCTGATGAATATGACAATGAGTTGCAACATTGTTATTGGTATTCGGAACCACATAGAGACAACAATGTAAGAGCTCAAATCTTAACAATTGGAGGAATTTGTTACGAAATATTTAAGGAGAAGAAACTAATATGTTGGGAATTTATCTTTAATAGTCATAACATTGTTATATTTCTATCATACATATTACATGTAGAGCTGAAATGCATACGGTTCTTTAATAAGCATGAACTTAAAACGTTGAAAAGAAGATAACACCGCTTTCAACAATAATCTTGTGTTGCTCATTGCCTAAAAAATTGTTCCAACTTTGTTTTTATTCGATGGAAAAAAAAATCACCGGGGGGGGGGGGGGGGGGGTGGGTGGGATATACTTACATATTAAGACATACGGGCACGTGCCGCTCCGTAATGAGGCGCTTTTTAACGAAAATTACCTACTGTAATATGAGTACCCTTTTAAACAAAAATATCACTAAACGTGGGTCCGTTTTTCCAAAATTTCAAGATTTTTCGGGTGTATTTGCATGACGAACACCCTAAAATTGTTTAAAAAATGGGCCTTTATTTGAAGACTAACACTTTTTAAAACGGGTACCTTTTTCTGCCCAAATTACCCTTGAAATGGGTAGGGATTTCGAGGTTTGAGCGGCACACCCCCGTCCAAACGAAATATAGGGGGGGGGGGTGAATAGGCGAGATAACGAGTAGGAAGTAGAATTGGAGTTATTTCGGCTGCATTCTGGGGTCGAGATTTATTGGCATTTTCTCGCTTAATGATCCCCGACCCCGTTCTCTTTCTCCCTCTTTCACCTCTCCTTGTCAGTTCTTGTTCAGGTAAGTGGATCCTGCCACCCTTCCAATAAAGATTTAATTATCGATGTGTTGAATATACAAGTCTGGTATACGTGGCATCCGGCGATTCGACATTATTTGAAGAAAGCATATCCTTTGGGTCTTTTTTCTAAAAAGGTAGGCCTAACCACAGGGTTAACCGTATGTTAAACAACGGAGTTTCTTTGTACTTAAATCTTTTTTTAATTCACAATTTAAACACGAGACGTCCCCACCCTCTCCCCACCTTCCGATCCCCAAATAATCTATACTAATGCCCCGGCTTTGACGTTTTATCCTCACCTACATCCTTCTTTTTGTTTTCACTGTAAATTTTTGCTGTATGATATCTTTTACAATGTCTATGTCTTGGCCTTTTTCGTCCTCCTAGACCCCATCCCAGACATCAACGATGATCATTTGTGCCCCCCCCCCCCTCCAGTCGAGTTGAGAGTGGATGCTTTTTCAATTTTCTCCCAGACCTTGGCTATAGCTATATCGAGTACGTACCTCTTGTACGGACGCCCTCTACGTTGCATGTAGCATTAACCTATCTTGCAAGTCATAGAATTCATGACGACAGGGTCTCCATTTAGACTGTTAAATAAACCTTTCCTGATCAGTTCATTCTTCATTATTTGATTCAGTATGTCGGGGACTATTGTAAGTATTGTTAAGGTTTGTACAATTATGGCAAAATTCTATAACATAATTTTAGTAGTTTTATCAATGTTAGAATCGGTCGTTCTATCTTGGTGAATGCGATTTGGCCATTGAGTGCAATACATTGCCAGTGCAGTGGTGCATACACGCATACCACAGGCCAGGACAGGTCAGCCTAGTCAATTCATTGTCACCCAATCGAAATCATTGGCAAATGCACTGCCACTTGCTTTGATTTTGCCCTTTGCCTGTGCCTTTAAATTTTCATGGATTTCGATTGGCATTGTTTATTTGCAGGCACATTTCTTTGCTAGTCACTGTCTTTTTAAAGGTCTTTACCACTAGTATTAGTCTATGATTACAAATCGAAATAGTGAAATACAATCTTCAAAAGTTCAAGAATTGTATCAGCCAGAGGCCAGAGGCAGAGAGACCCACAACCAAATGGAGATGTTGAGTCTTGAGACTCTCTCCCATGTGAGAGAAGTATAATATATTGGAGCCTCTGCATACAAAAATACAAAATAAACAACACCAACAACAAGGTAGTTTTACCCCGCCAAAATGTTGCCACCTCATGAGTGGATGAGCATGATAATAACAAAAATGTTATGAAAACAAGAAATAGACATTGAATATTAAAGTAGACAGACCAGAGAAGGGTATCTTTCATTGAGGCATACATCATTAGACCAAAACGCTTAAAAGGAGAAATTCTTTTCATCACCAGGCCAGGCACGGCACATATCCATTTAGGGTATCAAAAACGGGAAAAGTCTGGAAAAGGGGATATTAAATTCACTGGTGATAAGAAGCTATGACTCCGGTTATGTGCTGGCTTCCTTGTTGCTGAGAGAGGAAAATTGCATTTGTTTATTGTTGCTGGCAGTAGCAGAGCAGTAGAACTAGAAGGCAGCAATTATAAGTTTCACCATGATCATATTGGTTTGACAATACTTACAAGGTTACATTATAACCTCATAATTTGGATGAGTGGTCAAACCCACAGTTGACACTCTGGATCATTCAACCAATGCACGCAATTTGTTGTCTAACTTGTACTCTGGTTATTTTTAATGGCTTATATCTTCTTTTACATCTCTATTTACATCCAGATCATACGGATCCAGTCCCCTGACGGAAACAAACGAGTCACTGTTCCCCCGACAACATCCCTCTACAAGTTCTTCCAAAAGGTAACATATTATCCTTGCTTCTTATTTTTTGGTTGGGGGGGGGGGGGGGTGACTCACTTCAAGAGATGGTTTGACTCACTTCAAGAGATGGTTTGCTTTTATTATATATTTAATTGAAATTATATCATAAGAGCAATCAATATTTACAGATTATTTATGTTACCCCTGTTAAAATGTCACAATTTCTTTGAATTTTATGATGTTCTTGTTCAAATATTGTTTGTTGTTTGTTGTGTGTGTAGGTTTCACAGACAGTGTCGCTCCCTGCCGATGGCTTTCAACTCTACAAATCTCGGGACAAGACAGAGCAACTTAAAGCCTCTAGCAAAGTCACACTTAAATCACAAAATATCAAGTAAGCTTACTTCCTATAATCCATTTTCATAATTTGTTAAACCTAAATTTCAGGTTTCATTGAAATCACTTGGTACAGTGAAATACAGTATGTTTTAAAATCAGTCAAGTGAGAGACTAAAAGTTGTCTTTATATGCAGTACTCTTTTTATATGTGTTACTTTACTTTTGAGTAATAGCAAAATGTTCAAGGAAAACAGAATGAGTTGAGTGTAGAATTGACAGGTTGTCTTTTTAATAAATTTGACTTGTCAAGTAAGCAAGTAAGCATGTTTTGACATCACAGTTGCTCTAGAAAAATGTTACTAATTTCTATTGTTCTCTAATGCCCTTTCTCCCTTGGGGTCCTCTAAAGGGAATAGACCCTCTAGAGCCATACATTTAATTTTGTTGTTGAATTTTAGTAAAATGTGAAGGTTGTTGCCACTACATCAAAGAGACATTGACAAATTCAGCCAGTTTGAAAAGCCCATACCTATAGTAATCACAACACTAAAAAAGTTATAAATTTCTCAGTTTGGGTCCGAATTCATTCAAACTTTCATATCCGTTAACTTCTCTGATGTTTGTGCTTTCCTCTCGAGTAGTTTGCTTTCAAAGTTGGATTTCCCTTTAAAGGCTATACCTCTTTGAGAAATCTGCACATTGGAACAATAAAATGTTCACTGTTGCTATTGTGGCTTTTTATTGGAGAAAATTTATAATTGAAATTTGACATTTTGTTCCTTTGCTTTCTGCAGACATGGTGATATGATACACCTGTACCCAACTAAAGTAGAGGTGGATGGTATCGCAGAGCCTTCATCACAAGAAAAATCATCTCTTCACACCTCCTCTTCATCGTCATCTTTATCATCATCCTCGTCATCACAGCCCGTGCCATTGGTTGTTGAGGACGAAGTCGACCAGTTTCTATCGAAACAGGATGGCAAAATCTACAGGAAAAGAGATGAACAATTGTGAGTAGCATTTTAGGACCAGTTGAGGTGTGTCAATTTGATCTTTGGAAGGAGTTTCATGAAACTAGTAGTTTGTAAACTTGGTTCAAAGGTCATGCAGGTCAGGGTCATGGGTTCAAGCTCTGGCATGGTACCAGTGATCTTTGGAAAGGCATTTATGTACATTACTCACTCCTTACCCAGGAGAGGAATGGTGGCCTGGCAGTATGCTGTCCTTGTAACTACATATTTATAGGCCATCATGGTAACTATATTGCAGGAAGATTAGCAAGGAAGAAGAGATGTTGCAGATATTACATGTATGTGATTACCTGAATTGACTGGGTGGTAATAACTGTCTTGACATAGAGAAATTTGTATGCACTTTAAAAAGCTAGAAGGTAATTGTTATTCATTTGTCCAATGTAGGCAGTGTTGCCATGTAAAAAATAATTACTATTTTGTTTTAATCCCATAATAATTCAATTTCTATTTCAGATGTCATCATGGTGTCAATGCAAAGTGTGTCCATTGTGTACCTCTAGAGGTAAGTGTATACCTGGCATCCCTATATTATGGGGGAGAGAGAGAGAGAGAGAGAGAGAGGGAGCAGGAGGAGGGGGAGGGAGAGGGGGAGAGAGAGAGAGAGAGAGACAGACAGAGAGAGAGGGGGAGAGAGGGGAGGGAGAGAGGGAGATGCTGATGGGGAGTTGTTTTTTTTTGGGGGGGGGGGGGGGGTTGAAGTTCTAATTTTCTCATATTGGGTCCCTCCACAGCTCCTTGAGAAGGTGAAAGTGAATTTAAATGTGTTAAATGATTACTAATGCATCATATTCATAAACATATTGACATTTTTCTGCCCTCTTTTCGTTTACAGCCACATGACGAGAGATATATCAACGACCACGACCCTCCCATCAAGCATCTATCCTTCCATTCTCACATCAGGAAACTCACTGGCGGGTTTGATAAGTAAGCATCATGGATCTAGATATTAGTTATTCAGTGAAACCTGTATATAAAGACCACCCACGGGAGACAAGAAAAGTGGTCTTTATAGGCAGGTGGTCTTTATGTACAGGTTCCTTTCGTACATGTTTCAATAAGAAACCATTTTCAAACTAAGAGCATGGAAAATGTGTTTACCTGTTGCTGTCTGAGGACAGTGCTTTCAACGTAGATAAAATTTTACAAGTGCAACACTGGAAAGACAGCCCTTTATGGACTTGCACACTTATCCTGCAATGCTGATTTCAGTGGGATCATTTATAACCAGCAGCAGCAATATAAGAAACAACATCAGTCTTCATCTAACCGGTTTTTGCCAAAGCAGGTATCATAGTAATAAGCAACAGTAACAAGCAGCACCTGTATCAAATCAATAGCTTGCAAGTAGGGGACTTATTGACCTTACCAAGTCGTAAAGGGACTTGGTAACATTATTCAGATCAGAGAAAATGGTGCTAAGGTAGTAACTTTAATGCTAGATGTACAATGAAAGATAATCTGAAAGTTTGAGTAAAAACAGACCATTATTAACGATACAAATTGGGAAAAACTGATCTGATCGATTCCTTAATTCTCCCAACTATATTTTTACAATTTAATTACATTTTAGGTGAATGCAAATCGTCACAAAGCAATGAATTGGCTCTATATACCATTCCAGACATCCAAGTGTTGAAAGGCTTTTAAAAGTCTGTCTTATGTCTTATTTTTATGGAAAAATGGTTTGGAAAATTAAAAAATGGTCGGGAGAATTTACTGTTAGAATGTGTTGTACAGTGACACCTTTAAAGAAAACCATAAATATCTTTGTGGTTTGAGAATTTTTCAGGATTTTTTGCATGTCAGAGGTATAGTACAGTAGATGGAATATAATAAGTAACATTTCATACAAAAATTACTCAGTTTTTTCATCAACTTTCAACAATGTTACCGAGTCACTTTAATACCTTACTAGTGAACCATGTGTAGCACTGAGTCTCACTGCTTCCTTGTGATTGAGTAATTGTCAGATAATAATGTTTACCTTTTCAATTTTTCTTTTCCAGGGGAAAGTTTGCATTTCTAGAGAACATTAGCTGTAAGATCAAGCCAGGGTGTACAGAGCACTCACCGTGGCCCAATGGCATCTGCACCAAATGTCAACCAAGTGCTATTACGTTAGATAGACAAGTAAGTTGAGATCTCTCTCTCTTATCAGTTAGAGGGTAAGACCTAAAAAAAAAAGATGTTGTATTGCCCTTTAGGTGCCAAAACATGGGTTGATCGGTCAGGAATCTTTTTTTTTTTTTTGTACTCCCTCTTTGGGCTGATATTTCTCAATTTTTAATCTTTTAATACTTTTTTTCTTCTAAAAAACAGTAAAAAATAATTTTTTTTTAGAGAGCCTACCGTAGCCTTAAAAAGATTTTGGGGTCGGTCGCAAAGGGCAATACAACATATTTTTTTTAAAGGCCTACTGTTTTAACCATCATTTAAAGCTTTTTTGGTATTTGATTTTTCACTCACTTGCTTGTAGTATTAAATTGTTGAGTTGGAGGGGCCGCTTGGTATCTCTATACTGTGAAATTGTGGTAGTGATTGCTTTGAAGAGATTGCTTTACATTTACTGACTTTAGGGATTACTTTGTTGGCTTGCCTTAAAGATAGTGGTGCTCAGGCGCGTACACGGGGGGGGGGGGGGGGGGGGGGGGGGGGGGGGGGGGGGGGGGGGGGGTTGGGGGTAAACTTTGGTAATTTTTTGTGTGTAAACCCCCCCTAAATTTCCCTAAAACCCCCCCTTTGGATTTTTTTTTTTTTTTTTGGCCGGCGCGATTTTCAAATTTTCGGGAGCAAAATATTTTTGGTCAAATTTTAAACCCCCCCCTTGAAAAAATCTGCGTACGCCCCTGGTGGTGCTTACTCAAAAAGTTGAAGAAAAGTGTACACAATTTAAGCTGCGTCACAAAGAAATGATGATTTGAGCTTGATTTTGCAATGCAGTGATAATGTGTGTGTGCCATGTATGAATAATTGGTGAAGTGTGCCCAACATGTAAAACAGACTTAGAGGCATTGAAAAAACCCTCATTTGAATACATATTTTGGAACCATGAAATAATTTTGAGGAAGTGAGATCCAAAAACATAGCTAGGAGAACATATTCATTATTGTTCACTCAGCATAAACCGCTTATCCTTTCTCCAAGAAAACTATGTCTAATTTTGTCACGCTTCTCATCCTTCCTGCAGCATTATAGGCACGTAGACAACGTCATGTTTGAGAACCCCATGATGTTTGATCGCCTTCTAGACTTCTGGCGGAAATGTGGGAACCAAAGAATAGGCTTCCTGTACGGGAAGTATGAGCACCATAAAGATGTTCCTCTAGGGATCAAAGCAACAGTCTTGGCAATCTATGAACCTCCACAGGTAAACATGCATATTTACTTGTATTAAATGTGTTTCATATAACATAGTTAAAGATAAACTTGAGTTCTGGTAAAAAAAGAAAATGAATTCTCACAGAATCAAGCAAAACTTACATTGAATGTTCAAGATTACAAATAAATGTCATGTGCCAAACAATTTTGGAAGAAATGTATACTGGCTGAGTAATGAGCATAGAAAGATAAGGAAATCAAGGTAAGCTAGCCCAACACCATTTGTGTAGTCCCATATACATCTTTCTGTGTACAGTGCTTGTTACCTTTACCAAGACTGGGCCAAATTTATTATGATCTTGATGACTCCAGAACCTTGCAGTGCACACCAATACTTACACGATCAACTTTTTTCTTTCACAATGCAATCGCATTACCAGAACTCACCTTTATCTTTAACAAAGGTTATGTGAGGTTCTTACAGCCCCTCTCAAGTGTTGGGAGCCCAAAGTTTGTAGGCAAAAATTAACTTAAATTGTTCAATGATGTAAAAGGTATGTCATTTAACACACACTTCTGCGAGGATTTAAAAAAAAATGCGTTTGAAGACGAATATTGATGACAGAATGCCATATTTGGGTTAACTGTTGTATGCAGAAAACCTCAGTTTTGTATTCTTTTCATCAATATTTATCTTCAAACACATTTTTTTTTTAATCATTGCAGAAGTGCGTGTTAAAGGACATCCTCTATCACATCATTAAGGGAACCTAAACCTTCATACTAAGTTACTTTTATTGTAAATATTAAGATATTTGAAAAATATCAGTGAAAATTTGAACAAAATCAGGCAAGGAATAAGGAAGTTAGAGCTCTTTGAAATGACTAGTCACAAGAGGGCGGTATTCAATTTGATGAAATGATCTGAGGACAACTCTCCATGCCATTTGTACATCAAATTTCATGTTTTTCTTCTTTCTTGCGATTGAGATAATCTACTCCCCTGAAACCAAGATATAGAATGCAAAATGATATTTACTTCACATGTTATGAAGTAGGATCAAGAACACAAATAAATACGAAGAAAACAAAAAAATGGTGAAATTTTATGTACAAAAGGCATGGAGAGTTGTCCACATATAATGTCATCAACTTGAATACTGCCCTCTAGTGACTAGTCATTTCAAAAAGCTCTAACTTCCTTATTCCTTGCCTGATTTTGTTCAAATTTTCACTGATTTTATTCAAGTCTTTTAAACTTTACAATAAAAGTAACTTAGTATGAAGGTTTTGGTTCCCTTTAATCATTATACAATTTAGGTGAAATGTTGCCATCAAATTTTTGAAGCTCCCAAGGAGAGAGGCTTCAACTATGATAATAATGATATTAGATTATACTTTATTTTGTATATAACAGTGTCTCTATGCATTTAACAGGTTATAATTATAGAGAAATTAATTAATCTACCTTGTTGTTTTATTTCTGCTTCTCCATTTTAATTACAATATCAACTTTTATGTAATAATTTTATTGCTCATCTTTGTTACTATCACATTAATATTTTGCAAGATATTGTACCATGATGATGATATTGAAATTAGTTTTTTAAGAATGTGCACAGTAATTTTGTTGTGCAAGAGAAATTATAGAAAAACATGATCAATGTTGTTAATCATTTTTAGATTTGCAAGCAAAATTGGTATCAAGTAGTTCTTGCTTTCAAGTAGATTTCACCAGGCCAAGTAGAATCTACAGGCACGTGACATAAGTCGGATTCTACTTTGATACTTTGATACTTCATCTCATCAATTTCAAATGTTTTCTTTCATTGATTCCTTATCATTTCAGAACAGTACATCAAATAGTTTAGAATTACTAGAAGATCCCTTTGCAGAAGCAGTCGACTATGTAGCATCCAAATTAGGTCTTTGTAAGGTAAGCTTTGCATGGTCTTTCTTGTACATTTAATCCCGGCCCCCCACTCAGTGTTATTTAGGGTACGCATATGCGTGTTCCAAGCGACCCCCCCCCCCCCCCTTTTCAGCAAAAGTCTGGTGTGTAAAGTCAATACGGGTCGACCTTTTTCTTTTGTTATACGAGCCTTTTCAGCACCCCCCCTTTTCAGCAAAAGTCCGGTGTGTAAAGTCAATACGGGTCGACCTTTTTCTTTTGTTACGAAAGGACATTTTGGTAACACGCATGGGGTCCGTCCGTTCTCGGAGTGGGGGGGCCGGGCATTTAATCAAGTGCACGTTGGTTAATTCTTGGGTAATTCTTGGGATAGAGTTAGTTTTATTTACTTTATTATGCCTCCGCTACAAAGTAGTCGGAGGCATTATGTTTTCTGGTTGTCCGTCCGTCCGTTCGTCCGTCCGTAGTACCGTACGTCCATCCATACGTCTGTTCGTCCGTACGTCCCGTTCTCGTGATCGCGTTATCTCAAGAACCGATTGATGGATTACAGCCAAACTTGAATCATGCATGTATCTTGCAGAGCCAATGAACTGATTAGATTTTGGGTCACAAGATCCAAGGTCAAAGGTCACAGGGCTCATTATGTATGCAAGATAGCTTGTTATCGCGTTATCTCTAGAACTGATTGATGGATTCCTGCCAAACTTGAATCATGCATGTATCTTGCAAAGTCGATGAACTGATTAGATTTTGGGGTCACGATGTCAAAGTTCAAAGGTCATAGGGCTCATTATGTATGCAAAATAGCTTGTGATCGCGTTATCTCAAGAACTGAATGATGGATTACCGCCAAACTCAGGTCATGTATGTATCTTGCATAGCCAATGAGGTGCTTAGATTTTGGGGTCACAAGGTCAAAGTTCAAAGGTCACAGGGCTCATTATGTATGCACAGATAGCTTGTGATCACATTATCATGAGAACCAAAAGACAGATTACTATCAAACTCAAGACATGTATATGTATCTTGCAGAGCCAATGAACTGATTAGATTTAAGGGTCATCAGGTCAAAGGTCATGGGGCTCATTAAGGATGCCTATAAATAGCTTGTGAATCCATTATTAAAGATGACAGATGGATTACAATCAAACTTGAATTTTAAAAGTTGCCTCCGTTTTGGCTTGTAAAATTGCTCTATGGTTGAGGCATCATTTTCGATTGCGCGCAGTTGAAGTTCCATCTAGTCTTTGAAATCGTTTAACCCTTACTGTACTGGGCTATTTTGAGCACCCACTGACTGGGGGGGGGGGGGCCTCCCAGGCCCCCCCCCTATCATCTCAGCCGTCGATTGTCCGATGAACACGAAAATTTGCATGTTTGTATATATCTACGTAAGGAACAAGTTGGTATAATTAGTTTTTTCCGAATATGCAAATTTTTGTCGTTAGCCTAATTAATTATGCAAAATGCGCTAATTTTATGCATTTTACAGAAAACGTGTCAAACTCCACTTTTTGAATGTGGAAACTCATTTTTCATATGAAACTTCTTTTTAACACAAAAAAAAGTTATTTTAATGTAATTAATAATGATAATTTATGCAAATTTTTATGCGATTTTTATTTTTTTATTTTTTTTTTGATGACATGCGCATACTAATTGTTATGTAACGCCTTACAGGTATATCCGATTTCGACGAAAATGGTATCAAAATGTGCGTAAGACTTGTGGGAAAAAAGTCATGAAACGACAATTCAAAATTCCAAGCGGTTGCGGCGCAATCTCCGAAAATGTCGAGGGGGGGGCCTCCCAGGCCCCCCCCCCCCCAGTACAGTAAGGGTTAAGTGAATTTAGCATTGAATGTAGCTGTTGAAGTTGAGCCTGTACTGTCAAGGGTTATTTTGATTTTTGGTTTATTGGGGTTAACAAACTGCCTTCACTTCATAAAACAAACTACTCACTATTTAGAGAATGCATTAAATGTACATACAGCATATACTTATAGAAAAGGTTGAGTCCTGGGGAGAGGTGAAAAATAATTTGTGAGCATTTTTATTGTTGGTATGCAAGTGTGGAAGAACATCAGAGAACAAATGTTCCCTGAAAAGCACAGCTCTTCAAATGCCTTCATATTCTAAATATGACATGTAACAGTTTAAAAATTCGGACCACATGTTTGTGTAGTCCCATATTCATCTTTATGTGTACAATGCTTGTTACTTTTACCAAGACTGGGCCAAATTTCCTATCATTTTGATAATTCCAGAACCTTGCAAGACACACCAATACTTATATGCTACATGATTAATTTTTGTTATCAATTCCACATTGTTTCTTTTACAATGCAATCGCACGACCAGAACTCAACTTTATCTTTAACCTAGTTTTATTGTTTCTTCTTTCATCTCGTCTAGGTTGGTTGGATATATACCGACCTAATGGCTGATGATCTTACCAAAGGAACAGTCAAACATGTCAGGAATATGGTAAGCAGAAAGCTGTTCATCTCTTTCTTCCTTATAGAGCCATTCTCTTGACAAGGTGTCATACTTTAAAAATAAAAAGAGGGGCGAGGGCAGTTACCTTAAATGATTTAGCAACATTATTTCTAGAGCTAAAGTCTAAGAATCAAAATGTAAGGTGAAAAATGCTGTTTTTATCAGTTACCTCATTTCATTCCTTTGTCAAGGATATATCCTTAATGGATTAATTTACTATTTTTTATTTTATTGGTCCAACTTGTATGAGTTAATAAACAATTGTAATTATTATAATTAGATTTAGATTTGGAACCCCCCCCCCCCCCCCCCCCCCCCCCCCCTCCCCTCAAAATTGTAGACCTCATATTTACAAGATATTTGTTTTCTAGAATACGTGGTGTCAGTCCCACACATGCTAATTAATGTAACTCATGCTTTTTGTTTGGAAACGCAGGATGCCCACTTCATGTCAGCGGAAGAGTGCATTATGGCCGGTGAGTTCCAGAACCAGCATCCCAGCCCCTGCAAATTGGCAACAGAGGGACACTTTGGCTCCAAATTTGTCACATGTATAGTAACAGGTATGTGAAGTTTGCAGTGGTCAGAAAATCATGCCATATTTGAATGTTGTACTGAATGTATGGAACAAGACAAAATTTACCTCTTCTTCCATCCCCAAACCAGAAATTAGCTCTTGCATTTTGAAGTTTACCCCATCGTTTACATTTGTGTCCGATTTATCAGTAACAAGGTAAAAACAACCAAAATGGACTTGTTAAAAATTAATGTTATGGTAATGGCTTGCTCAGGAGGTAATTGACACACTTGCATATATATGGTTTACTAGTTCGCAAGTTGACTTAAAAAAATTATTTCAGCCTATGCTTGAAATTCTAAAAACGATATCAACAGCAAAGATTGTTTTTGTAATTTTCACTTTCTTACAGTTTTAAAAACTTACTATTCCTAATTTACGATGCTCATATCATCAGAGGCATAAGATTTAAAAATTATCTGTGAATATTGTTCCATGTGTTTGAAATCCTCCAGGTGATTCTACGAATCAGATACACACAGAGGCGTACCAGGTATCCAACCAGTGTATGGCTCTAGTCAGGGATGACTGTCTAGTGCCTACCATCGATGCTCCGGAGCTAGGCTATATCAGGGAATCTACAAATGAGCAATACGTACCTGATGTCTTCTACTCGGTAAGTTGAAGTGTGCCTACCCTAGTTGCACCCGAGCTAGGTTTTATCAGGGAATCAACCAATAAACAACATATCCTTGATCCTGTGTTGCAAAATGTGATGAAAACTTTGTTTATCTTTGTATAAAATATATCCAGAGAAATTCAGTCTCATTCTCTTTCTCTATTTCTCATTCCCATTATCTCATACAGGAAACTGATAGCTATGGCAACTCATCAAAGCAGTTAGCAAGACCCTTGCCAGTAGAGTTCCTTCTAGTCGATGTAAGTACTACCACCTCCACTTCTCCGTACCATTCAACGATTATTCTGTAATCAGGATGGCAGATCTCTTTTGCTAGGTGACAGTTGATCTTTTTTTTTACTCTCTCTGAGTGCAGTACTTATCATGAGTAAACAAAGTACATCTCACAGAATCCTAAAAATGTGAGACTGAAGACTACAGATATGTGATATCGCCACACAAAGTCGGGTATGAAATAGCATCATAATTGGTAAAGAACGATGAGGAAATTGGGTCAACAGAGCAGATTCATAGAAAATTGGCTTATAGGTGTAAACGTGTGTTGTTGCTTTTCATGTCTTTTCAATTAAATATCTTTTACCACTTGAATCATTCAAAGGACCCATTTTTTGTATGATAAATAATCCAGCATAATTTTACAGTTTTTAAAGTACAGTTCTGTACAGTTGTACTTTTTAAAGTACAGTTTTGTTCCCTAAACTCAGGATCAATTAATGCTCTTCTAGATTCCACTCCAATGGGCATTTACAGCTTTGTGCCTTACGTAGTTTGGTATTCTTTATCAAATATTTGATTTTTTTTTCTTCACAGTTACCGGCTGGGTTTCCCAAGGATGCCACCTTTGCCTTCAACTCCCAGCCCGGGCTGAAACCCTTCCCCATCGAGAACCGGGCGGGTGTAGGAGAGGTGCAGGGCATAGAGGCGCTCACCCAGTACCTAGGACAGTTTGAGAGTGGTCAGCTCATGGAAGCTATGCTGGACTTTCATCTGCTAATCTATCTTGCCACAATGGACCTCCTGCCACTCAGGGTAATGTTGGATTGTTGTAGTGAGGCCTTGTCTGGGTGAGAGGTTGTATTGTGAAAGGTGAAAGTGAGAGGTGTGGATAATCTGGAGATTATGTTGTCGTGTGGAAGCTATACTGGACTTTCATCTGCTTGTCTATCTTGCCACAATGGACCTCCTGCCACTCAGGGTAATATAGGGTTGTTGTAGTGAGGCATTGTCTGGGTGAGAGGTTGTATTGTGAAAGGTGAAAGTGAGAGGTGTGGATAATCTGGAGATTATGTTGTCGTGTGGAAGCTATACTGGACTTTCATCTGCTTGTCTATCTTGCCACAATGGACCTCCTGCCACTCAGGGTAATATAGGGTTGTTGTAGTGAGGCATTGTCTGGGTGAGAGGTTGTATTGTGAAAGGTGAAAGTGAGAGGTGTGGATAATCTGGAGATTATGTTGTCGTGTGGAAGCTATACTGGACTTTCATCTGCTTGTCTATCTTGCCACAATGGACCTCCTGCCACTCAGGGTAATATAGGGTTGTTGTAGTGAGGCATTGTCTGGGTGAGAGGTTGTATTGTGAAAGGTGAAAGTGAGAGGTGTGGATAATCTGGAGATTAGGTTGTCATGTTGAACAAGGATGATGATGATTTGACAGTATCTGATCCATGGTGCTTTGAATAAATATGATTTACTCTATATCTTGCTGTAGTCTTCATAGTCACAATGGACCTCCTGCCACTCAGGGTAATATAGGGTTGTTGTAGTGAGGCCTTGTCTGGGTGAGAGGTTGTATTGTGAAAGGTGAAAATGAGAGGTGTGGATAATCTGGAGATTAGGTTGTCATGTGGAACAAGGATGATGATGATTTGACAGTATCTGATCCATGGTGCTTTGAATGAATATGATTTACTCTATTTCTTGCTGTAGTCTTCTTGGCCACCATGGACCTCTCACAACCCAGGGTAATGTATGATTGTTTTAGTGAGCCTTGCCTGGATGAGAGGTTGTTCTTTTGGATATGACCCGTGTGGAGATGAGGTTGTGATGATGATGATGATGTTTGGCAATGGTAATGATAGTGTTCATGACCATGTACTTGATCATGATAACAGTGACGTAATCTTGGTAATGAAGACAACAATGATAGTATTAAAATGGTCCCTAGATCACTCGTTAAGATCATTGAAGTTGTTATAATTCATTGAAATGGTACATTGACCTGCTTGGCATTAGATTGGGATCGCTCATGAATTTTGCTTGATTCTGTTTTTCATTACTCATCTTTTATTTCTTTTTTATGTGTGTTCGTTTGAAACCAGGACCATATGGATCCCCTGTTAGAAGCACTCAGGTCAAGAGACAAAGACTTGGTGGATGCTTGGTCTAAATGTGAGCAGTGGGCCACAATGGAACACTTCATAGCAGCTCAGGGTGAGTGTAGATACCCATTCACAATGGGGTATAGACTAACTAGATAGGGGTTGACGCTTAAAGGTCGTAGGTCATAGGTCACAGAAATCAAGTCGAGAGACAAAGACTTGGTGGATGCTTGGTCTAAATGTGAGCAGTGGGCAACAATGGAACACTTCATAGCAGCTCAGGGTGAGTGTAGGTACCCATTCACAATGGGGTATAGACTAACTAGATAAGGGTTAATGGTTAAAGGTCATAGGTCGCAGAAATCAAGTCGAGAGACAAAAACTTAGTGGATGCTTGGTCTAAATGTGAGCAGTGGCCAACAATGGAACACTTCATAGCAGCTCAGGGTGAGTGTAGGTACCCATTTACAAGGGGATATGGACTAACTAGATAAGGGTTTATGGTAAAATGTTAAAGGTCATAGGTGACAGAAATCAGTTTATTTCAAAATTATGGATTGATTTCAACTAAAGGTATGGTGAAGAAAGAAAGCGGTAAGGTTGGACTATTAAAATGAGGAGGAAGCTTGAGACAAGAAGTGGAGGGAGGTAGTGTCATGATGGCGGGAAAAGTTAGTAACCTGTTGTAAGGGCAAAATTGCTGACTTTAATAAATGATGATGATGATGGTGCATTGTGTAATTTGAGATTGCTTCTTCATTATGATTTGATTCAGTTTTTTTTAAATCTGATTTGAATAGATCATGGATTCAAAACTGCAGCCTACAGACTACTGACCATCTTTAAAGGCATAGTTAGTCAAGTCTGGCCAGTTACATTCAAATTTAGCATGAAGTGCGAATAATGAAACATGCAATACAATGCTTAGTGTTTTACTTGTTTGGAATATGTTAAGTTGCAACTTTTTATTTCAAGAGGTCCCATGTCAAGAAAGCTAACGGCAACACCTTCATTATCAGTTTCAAATGCAAAATTTATTTCCCCACTGTCACCAGGCCCGTCAGCGACTGGAGAGGCTGCGCCCAGCACCAGCGGGGCGACCGGGACCAGCACGTCCACCTTCGTATCAGGGACATGGACATGTGAAAGGTGCACGTACATCAACCAGAATTCTGCTGCAAATTGTGAAATATGTGATGGTCCTAGGGGCTAGATCGCAGACCCCTCCCTGTCTAGTTAAACCACTATGTCCTGTCTTAAATTTATCCAATTCGTATGTTTAAAAAAAGGTGAGAGCACTGACTAAAATAATACAGAAATTAATCATTTATGATGATATGGTAGTGAGGAGTATTACAAATAGAAAGTGGAAAGAGTCGATTGCAAATTTTTCCATAATGGAACATGAATGCCTTTTCAGTTAAAAGTGCTATGAGTTTATATGCACCTTGAAAAGTTTTATTGCTCAAATATAGACCATTTTCAAACAGTTACCAACTTCTAGCTATATGCAATACCCTAAGGTTTATCATTTACTCAGTCATTTATTGCTGATGATATAATTTTATTCACTAAACATTGGTGAAGTCTTGATGTCTTTGTGAAGGATTCAAAGGGCAGACAGAGTCATGTTCCTCGATTCAGTTCTTAGGGTCTAGAATAGCAGATACCCTGGTACTGTACTCCAATCAAATGCTCACGAGGTGAAGCTCTTTACATCTTTATAACAGGATCCTATAGAAAGTATTTAATCAGTTCAGTTGACATTATATGAGGTACAATTGAATGATTGAAATGTTACAATCACCGAAACAAAATATGTTGTGTATACAGTAGGTAATATTTATAAAATCAACCTCAAAAAATTTACCCGACATTCTATAGGTAAGCAGTTATTGGAGTATGATGAAAATTAAAGGGAACTAAAACCTTCATACTAAGTGACTTTTATTGCAAAGTTTAAGATATTTGATAAATATCAGTGAAAATTTGAACAGAATCGGGCAAGGAATAAGGAAGTTAGAGCTTTTTGAAATGACCAGTCACTAGAGGGCAGTATTCAATTTGATGACATCATCTGTGGACAACTCTCCTTGCCTTTTGTACATCAAAGTTCATGTTTTTCCTTCTTTCTTGTGATTGAGATAATCTACTTCCCTGAAAGTAAGATATAGAATGCAAAATGATATTCTACTTCACATGTTATGAAGTCGGATCAAGAACACAAATTAATATGAAGAAAACAAAAAAATTGTGAAATTTTATGTACAAAAGGCATGGAGAGTTGTCCACATATGATGTCATCAAATTGAATACCGCCCTCTAGTGACTAGTCATTTCAAAAAGCTCTAACTTCCTTATTCCTTGGCCGATTTTGTTCAAATTTTCACTGATTTTATTCAAATCTTTTTAACTTTACAATAAAAGTAACTTAGTATGAAGGTTTTGGTTCCCTTTAATAATAGATATTAAATAGCACGAAACCCTAGTCTGATTGCATGCTAATGTACTCAACAAGAAGTATTACTATTTCCTGAGTGTGTGTTTAAACTGCCATATCTTGTTGAAGCTCATAATTTGAATACCCTAAAGCGACATGGAATCCCTTTATACATCAAGAGCAAAAACGTGTTTTGGTGATCGGTACATGCTAAAGATAAACTTGTGTTCCGGAAAATATAGAAAATAAATTCTCACAGAATCCTATGAAACTTACACTGAATGTTCAAGGTTACAAATAAATGAAACTTTGGTAGAAAATGTATAGTGGCTGAGTAATGAGCATATAAAGATGTGGAAATCCAGGTACCGGTAAGTAGGCCCAACACCATGTGCTAACACAGGTCACTTTGTGTTAATTGAAGTTGTGGTTTTTATCGAAGATGATGCCCAGTTAGTTTGGTTTTGTTGCTTTTATTTCACTGGTTCAAACAACCAATCTACTGCAGGATATACAATCCAGAATAAATCACAGCAATTTTCTCTCAAAATATGATTCCCATACCAGAGCTCAAGATTAACTTTAATTACTTTTATGTTATAGGATTATGTAACACCATAGACAAGGCACTTTACCTACAGTTGGCTGTTGTGACCCAGGGTGTAATAATGAAAACCGGGCATGATTTATTCCTATACATGGAGATTGTGACTCCCATGATTTGGAGATAGGATAATCCTTTCCTGCCCACGTTTACATAACATAGGGATGTTGTGTCATAAAATACTAAAACAGAACTATTGAGTGTTATTGCTAGCACCTGTATCATTATTGTCTTGTATTTCCGACTTCCAACTCTGTAT
The DNA here is from genome assembly GCF_000002235.5 of Strongylocentrotus purpuratus. Lineage (NCBI taxonomy): Eukaryota > Metazoa > Echinodermata > Echinoidea > Camarodonta > Strongylocentrotidae > Strongylocentrotus > Strongylocentrotus purpuratus. The sequence continues at coordinate 31,312,634 of NW_022145599.1, read as the reverse complement.
CCAACAACAAACAACAAGGAGACAGATTTTATCACTTTTATCGTAATTATTGGACACTGCACACCTTAAATGAGGAGGTACCAATCACCTAATAAAAAAATTGTGTTTACCTAACCAAAATGTACAACAAAAAAAACCCCAATATTATTTACCTTACATTTTATGTTAAGGAGTGTGAAGTAAACAAAAAACAACATAGAACCGCCTGCACGGAACCCGAGTTGGTCATACAGACAGGCCCTATTCCGTGCATGGGGTATGGTTGAGTTGACTAGTCTACTCACAAGTCACTTTTATGTTAATTTTGTAACAACAGATTGCAGGACCTGATGTTGCCATCAAAAAGAGAGAGTCTGTTTAAACTTGCAGTATCTCTTGATAGAAGTGATATTTGCATCTCATATTTTTTTTCAGAATAGTTTGGCAACAAGGAAGCCCTATATCATACAGAATACATATATTTTGTTGTGATTGGTACGCTTTAAAGACAAATCCTAAGTGGCTGTTACAGAGAGGCTATATGGCTGTTTACTGTGTACTCGATTAAGTCTTATGTTACCAATATACTAGATTTGTAAGACGTGAATGAAGTCTTTAATGTGCCACATATGTTTGGTATTAGTTGGGTATCCATACTTGTGGAAAGTAAGAGAAACACAATTGCCACATCATGCCAAAAAAAAAACACTTTGGAGATGCTATCTGTGCATGGGCAGATGAAGGTCAAAACAAAACAAAACAAAAACAAAACGTTGAAACAATGAGTAAAACCCATCTAGATGAGAGCTGGATATGTGCTCGGAAAAGTTACGCTTCATTATTCATTTATGTGATGAATGCAAATTCCATCATACTAAGGTGGAAGTATTCTTTTTTAGACCATTATCACTTTGAATGTGATTATCATAAACAATTGTTAAAAATAGGATTTCTCCATGTTTGAAACATTTTTTTAATCTTTGGGGTCATTTTTGCTAGTGGTATCTTTGAACTGGTCTGTTGAACGGTGGTTGTGAGAACACTCTGTTGTTGCCATTCCCTTTTGGCAATACATCTAGGCAGTAGGCAAATACCATTTTTTAAGAAGGGGGGGGGGGGGGTCAGAAATAATTTCACTACTACCAATTCACTTATTTGTAGATATTGTTATTTATATTTTAAAAGCAGATATTTTCAGTAAAATTTCATGTGGAGATACAACTTTAGATTACATTGTTGGTTCCAAAATGCTTTTAAAAAATGAAGATGTTCCCTGATTTGAAGCCTCATTTTGTATCTGTGTTTGATGATGTGACCTATTTCCAACCATCTCAAATTTGCCATAGTTGACTTTGAAGTTACATTAATTTGATACCACAAACTCCATACTCATCAGCCAATATTCTACTAAAAGTTAAACCTGTCACTGGGCTTGTTCGAAATACAGTTTAAGAAGAATTTTCTTTGTTAAACGTGATCATAGACCCAGCATTCGGTTTAGCTGAATTAGTAAAATATGGATCATTATGTTTAAAAGAAATCTCCCTTTATTCCTTTTTTGTTAATTCCACTATAAATTATTATATTCTAAATCAGCAAATGTTGGAGTGAATGTGAAGATTATATTGTCTTGTTTGAAGAAAAAAAAAATGTAATTTTTGTAAAGCAATGGAAAATGTGTATCTTTATTTTGTCAGTTTTTATGGAGATTTTGATTATTGTAATATTTAAGAAGTTGATTTATTTAAGATCTTTGATATGGACGTTGCTTTGTTGTATTTCATCAGAATATTGATTAAAACTATTGAAAATTGGCATTGAAATATGCGAAGCTCATACAATGTATATATCTTTCAATATTTTGTGTCGTGCTTGGATTCGGGAATGACTGAGACACCAGTATCATGAACTAGTCCTCCATTTAGATAGTAGTATCAGTACATGTTGCAGTAGCAGTAGCAGTAGTAGTATAATAAGTAGTAGTAGTAGTAGTGAGTGAGAGAGAGAGAGAGAGAGAGAGTGAGAGTGTGGTATCATTACATGTTGCAGTAGCAGCAGCAGTAGTAGTAGAATAAGTAGTGGTAGTAGTAGTAGTAGTGTGTGAGAGAGAGAGAGTGAGAGTGTGGTATCAGTACATGTTGCAGTATAGCAGCAGCAGTAGTAGTATAATAAGTAGTAGTAGTAGTAGTAGTGAGAGAGAGTGAGAGTGTGTGGTATCAGTACATGTTGCATTAGTAGTAGAATAAGTAGTAGAAGTAGCAGTAGTAGTAGTAGTACTAGTAGGAGAGAGAGCAAGAGAGAGAGAGATAGTAGAAGTAGTAGTAGTAGTATAGTAGTAGTAGTAGTAGTAGAGTTAGCAATGTGCAATAGGTATGTCTTTAAAAAAATATAACCAGGTAATTTTGATGGTCCCAAAGAGTTATAAACATTTGTTCTAAAACCTAATACTAGAAAATATTTTGAGAATCAAATTTATAAAGTTCAGCTATCTCACTCCCTGTCCCTCTCCCTTCTACCTCCGTCTCTCTTTGTCCTCCATCCTCTCTCTCTCTCTCTCTCCCTCTCTCTCTATCTTTCTCTCTATGTTTCTCTCTATTTAATTGGAGCATAATACCATACACGATGCAACAAATTGAGGTCCCTGGGCAATAACAGGAAACTAAGTGAATAAGCAGATCCAAGTCCAAGGTTCTCAAACATTCCTGTAAAAAAGTATAATCATTCCATGGTGTAACTCAGTCTTCATACTAGTTTGTCTAAAATGGAGCTGTACACAGTGCTCGACTATGAGCGACTCGCCAAAGAGAAACTGGACAAAGATGCATGGGAGTATTTCAACTACGGAAGGGAACGAAAGTGGTGCTTTCAGGATAGCATCGAGGCATTTTCGAGGTATGTCGAAACACGATCGCAAAATCCTTCGAGAAATCAACTGGAGGGTTATGTCAATATAAAGCCTTTTGTAGTTTGTAGATATATATATCTCATCCATGAATGCATGTTTGATTATGTAATATGTCACTGTAATGCTTGCACATTTCAGTAGGTGATAAACAGGGCTGTTGAAATCGCCTGATATTGATTTTTGGAAGACTTTACAATCGTATTTCAAAGCCCTCTCTGCACTAGTTTGGCATGAAGGGATTAGACCTCCCCGCAAGGTCACTGGCAGCTCTCAATTAACATAAGAAAAAGGGCATCATAGGGGATCAACGGGTACCGCTTAGGCATTGTTGGCTGTATAGAGGGCGCAAGTAGATATAGTACGTAGTGCAGTTTAGCTTTAATATGCGACCAATCTTATACCGTAGTTATCGCAGAAACTATAAAAAAAAGGGAGAAAAGAAAAATAATGAAGAATGGGATCAAGACATTTGCAAGTACCTTTGTACCGGAAGCGCGCCGGAAGCAGTTTGGGATTTTTTTTTTTTTTTTTTTTTTTTTTTTTTTTTTTGGGGGGGGGGGGGGGGGCAAACATTCCAGGGGGCTCACCTTCCAGAGGCAGTAGCGTTATGAGAAAACACATTTGGAAGGGGGGGGGGGTAGAAGAAAAATCTGCATCACCACCACTCCTACACGTTTCATGCAGGCCCCGCGGAACATTTTTCAAAGTGGAGTATTATAACGATCAGGTAGAGCGTAAATTGGCGTGGGGTCAAGGGGCTGAGCCCCCGGAAGCTCAGGGTTTTTGGCATTAAATTACAGTCAGACAAGCATATTAAGATACCTTATATGTGACACTGGCAGGTCACTAATTGGCGGGGAGTTCAGGGGGCAGAGCCCCGGAAGCTCAGGGGTTTAGGTATTTATTTACGGCCAGACGAGCATTTAGGGGCCCTCTTTAAGGCCATTGATGTGGTCCAGGGGGCAGAGCCCCCAGAAGCTCAGAGGTTTTAGATATTTAACCACGGTCAGATGAGCATTCAGGGGCCCGCCTTAATTAGGGCCCTTGATGGGGTCCAGCATATGGCTCCGAATAGTCTCATTGGACAACGCCCCCTATCGTCAGAGTTTAGCATCACAACATGTTCGCCTACTGACTTTTACCCCCCCCCCCCAAAAAAAAAAAAATCGTTAAAAAAATCTTCTTTTTTTTGTTTAAACGAAAAGCACATCTACCCCGACGTACGTTGACACTAGCTCTTTCATTGGAACCCTCATGTCCCATTGACTTTTGAAAGTTCACCCACCGTAATTTGGTCAAAATAGGTCGCTAGCTCGCCATTGCCTATATAACACATGTGAAACAAGTCGAACTTTGGACGCAATTTGACACGCGATTGTAATGTTATAGGTCAAGCACACGAAGGATAACAAGCATGAATTATCATAGATCAGTTCTGATCGGTTCATTATGTCCATTTCAGCCAACCCCCACCGTAATTTTTCCATTTAGTATAGGCAATCATTTTGCCGAGGTAAGCAAAAACATAAATATTCATGATCGCCATGGACTATTCGATTATTTACAGAGGGGTGCGATTGTGCACCACATCAAACTCCCCTACTTTAAGTCAAGTATTTCATTGTATTGTGTAGTTCAAGGTAGGTTCATTTTAATAACTGTTTAATTATCAGATATCAATGATAGTTTAAAGATATGAAAATTGTTTTTGTATTTTATATTTAGCAAAGTAATCTCACATACAAATTCACTACCAAGTGTCGTCTAATCCGCCGATTGCCGTCTGCTATATACGTCCAGCGAGCGAAAATGAGACAACCGGAGCAATATGCGGGCAATGATTGTGTATGTCAAACCTCCTCTGCATCTATCCACGAATTATAGACTAGAGTTTCAATAATATGGTTCGGCCTACAAGTGAAATAATGAGTAGGTCTATTAAAGTCAATTATTTGTTCTGCTTGTTATCAAATAAATGATTCTCTGATGATGGTTTTTGTCATGTCAACAGATATCGAATAAGAAGCCGGGTGCTTCAGGATGTTTCCAAGCGTTGCCTAGCAACAACAGTTCTTGGTCAGTCCATCCCATATCCGATCTGTATTTCACCGACAGCCTTTCACTTCTTTGCTCATCCTGATGGCGAAGAGGCAACGGCAAAAGGTATTATGTTCAGACTTACTAAATGGTTTAAAGTTTTAGTGCTTCATACTTGATTTGCAATGCCTAATAGGATCAATCTTTCATTCATAACACAGTTACAAAGACTTTTACAAATCACACGAGGGCAATTTCATGAAACTGTTGTATATTCCATGGAAATGATATTGGGATAATGATTACTGATAGGTAGTTGCATCGTTTGCTCATTTAATAGATGAAGGACAAGGCTATTGAAATTGCCTTAGGTCGATTTTTGGAATTGAGTCTGACCATGAAACTTTCGTGGCATGTGGCATATGTATGGTTATTGTGCCTAACGAAGATTTTGTTGTTATTACTGATGCGTGACGTCATCTAGGCGCCATGGTGTTAATTTCAAATAATGCATGGTCACATGTCATTCATACGTTGTCATTTCTGAATGACATTTGATGTGCATAAATTAGAGGTCATGCGTTAACATAACGTGTCAACAAAATCCACGCGCGCGTAAACAAACATTTAAAAAAAAAAAAAAATCTATTTTGAATCCGCCATAGCTCGTCAAAAAGACTGGAGACTCCCCCCCCCCCCCTCCCCAATTTGTTTTCATTTTCTGAAAGCCTATAAGTTGATGAATAAAAGTCATGAATAAAATGGGGGGGGGGGGGATCAATTGGTCACGCCGTCATGCATATGAACTAAAATAATGATTTTGAAAAAATTACGTCCAAATTGTTATATTTATTTGACAATATCTCACTCATAGATGGTTGATTTACTTCCGAATTTTGAAATGTTGTAGGTGAGACAATTTCCTACAAGATCACTTACACTATTTCTCGCTTTGATGACGCCATCAAAGTTAACATTACGATTACAGGCGACATATCAGAAAGGTGAATTTCGTTCACATCACGAATCTACATGACCATTGTTTTTTGAGCAGTATCTCGGTTGTTTTTTTTCTCTATTTTTTCCCAAATGATGGTATGTTACAGCTGAGACTATGGGCAGATGTCGGGATCATTTTTGATTGAAAGTTGAAATTGCGACTATGCCAAGGTCGTTTTTCAGCGTTGCATGTAAAATCTAAGGGAAATATTTTGGTATATTAATCAAAGCACTTGCCTCCCATTCAAGCGACCTGGGTTCGATCCGCGTGAGTGTCCACATTTTTCCATCTTATTTGCCATGGTTCTTCCTTCATCTTCCTTGACATTTCATTCATATTTTTGCTTCTATAACATACAAATTCCTTACCGTTTGGCATACACACATATACACAGGGTTTTACCGAACATTATTCAGCATAATCATTTCTACTGTTCTACATCCTTGGTCACAAAATGAGCTTGTAGATAGGCGTACGTGTTATATGAGTGGAAGACGTGATTAAAAAAAAGTTGTATCTTGTTATTGATAACAAGTTTTATGAAGCAGGGCCCTGATCCTTTGGAATCTTGGTATGCATGGCTTAATGAAGAGGGTGATTCACATGGCAGCTTTCCTTAATTTGAATCTTTAGGTGCAGAGGCTGCAGGAGCCTTGATGATACTCTCTTGCGGTGCATGCTCTTCTATGGAAGACGTTGCCATGGCAGCACCAGGAGGTCTCCGATGGATGAACATCTATCCCTTTACAGATCGTCAGCTCACAGAATACACCATCCGCAAAGCAGAGAAACTGGGATTCAAGGCACTTGTTGTTACTGTTGATTCTCCCGTGCCAGGTATAGGCGCCGTGTCGGAACATGAGCAGTTGAACCACCCCTCCCATCGGTATGTTAACGTTTGCTGCTATCTATTCTGTAATTGAAGAGCACCTTCAATCTGTGGGCATGCAGGTCTAAGCTGTTTTGTCCCTTATGTTACTGATCATGATCATGTCTAAGAAAGTAAGATTTTAGTAAGCCCCTTAATACAATTATCAGATATAAACTCCTCATCGAAAAGAGTTCTGTTATTAAATCTTTAGCATTGATATCTCTCTTGGTAGTATATCATTGCAAAGCCTGTTTCCCCCCTTTGCAATAATGCCCCATTTGAAATGATTATGTAATCATGGAATGTACAGTACAACTGAACATGGGGCTAAGTCAAAAGTTAAATGTTGCAAAAAACATTGCTATTAATGCTGAATATATTACTCATTGCAACACCGCTGCAACACTTTGCCAGGTGATAAAATATATCATAAGCAAGCGTCTGTACGGGTGGACCGGCGGTCAAATAATTCCGTAGAGTATAAAAGACGCTTGCTTACAATATATTTTTTCACCTGACGAAGTGTTGCAGCGGCGCACGAAACGTCGTGATCTTTTGATCCTTTGTTGACCATACACTGCGAGACAAACGAATGTCACTCGCGATATTATTTTCGATACATTGCTATTGTCAGTAGTGAATTCTTCATTTGTTTTGAGGATAGATTGGGTTTTAAAGGTATAACAAAAAATCAACTCAAGCGCAGTAGAAATCATGTTTAGTTTATATTATTATGCATCATTGTCAATCGAAGATGCAAACGGCTGGAAATGACTTATTAAGTTCATTTTATGAAATTCTTTGAAATGAATTTCTATATATTTTAGTATTGTGTCTCTTGATTCTTGATTCTGTTGTCTTTAAAATAATTTTGCTTGTTTTTCCTTCTGCATACAAAGCATGCCTGTCTATGAGGCGGACATTCCATCGGCTCGTGCTGCCAAACAGGAGAGCATTACAAACCATTTCAAGTACGTGGATGAGATGGAGTCCAACCCAAAAGCTACTTGGGAATACATACGCTGGATTAAGAAAGTCACTTCTTTGCCCGTTGTCTGTAAAGGCATACTAACAGGTAATCATTTTGAGGAAATCGGGTCATGCAAAAGTCACCCAACACGACCACAAAGCCTTTAAAGCGGAAGTCTACCCTGATATTAAGTTGGTTTCAAAAGAAGAAATAAAAAGAAAGGAACAGGTCAGTGAAAGTTTGAGCAAAAACAAATTGAAAACAACATAGTCATGAATTTTTGATAGTGCGATTAGTCATAAAAAATTATCAATAACTAAGAAAATGAAAGTTCATGAAATTTTCTGTACAGACCAAATAGGAGAAGAGCGGTCACAAGGTACCTCAGACTGTTGTCAATAAATGTTTCACTGATGACAACTTCAAAAAATTCAAATCATCCTATTTTTAAATGGATATTGCTCAAACGTACACTTAATTGTTTGATTTTTCTGCTTTTATTTGAAGCAAGTTAATATCCGGTTGGACTTCCTCTTTGAAATAAAAGAATCAGTCCAAAGCATTTTCAACCCATGGCCATCATCCTTTGGAAGATGCAAACATTACAATGACGTGTCATATGATGCATGGTACAGGCAATCCAAGAGGGTATTGAAATTGACCTTGAGTTGAAGTTAATTTTGTGAAAGACTTTGTGATCATGTTACCCAGAAATATATACATATTGAACAATGCATGAAATATATATCCAACAATCATTCAAAGTTTACTGTTTAGGGGGAAAGATGCAAAATACATCATATCTGCTTTTCTTCATTTAACACAATCTCCAAGAATTTCAAGAAATCAATTAAAATGCAACTTTTGAAACTAAATTATTGCCTATTGAAATCATGTGTGGATCATGGCATTGTCATGTTCGCACGTTACAAAAGGTGACGCACAAACATAATTATTGTAATTGCCTTAGGTTGATTCCTTTTGCTATTCTCTGCGGTTGTGTTTCGATAGCTGCATGAACAAAACTAAGAAACGGCATCAAATGTTTTTTTTTCTCCATTGATGTACAGCTGAATCTGCCTCAGATGCTGCGAACGCAGGAGTGGATGGGATTCTTGTTTCAGCACACGGTGGAAGACAGCTGGAAAGTTCACCTGCTCCGGTATGTACATGTAAATCCATGCATATAATAATATTAATAGTCACATTTGTAGCGTGCTTTATACTACGTTTGTCATTACTATCACCCCTCCCCGGTCATTGGATTAAATTTGTTCATCCGCACATGATAGTGTACACGATCCTCTCCCTGGGGAGTATTTCAGCCAGGCGCCATTTTACAAGTGCACGCATGCCAACCTAACCACATCGACGTTCGCATTCTACTGGGCACCAATTTAACATGTAGAGTGGAAAATGTAGATTAATGTCTTGCCAAAATGACGTTAGTGCCACAGCAGGACTTGAACCCTAAACCATGTGATCCGCAGTCTAGTGACGTATCCACTAGACCTCCACACCTCTACATCTCTCTTCAAGTCTCTTGGGAGAGGCACAAGAGCTGTCAATGCTATCTAACACTATGAGTTAACACTATTAGGGCTGTTATATCTTTTTCCACAGATCGATGCATTGGCCGAGGTAGTCGAGGCTGTACATGGTCGAGGAGTTGAGATCTACATGGACGGAGGAGTCAGGACAGGAACTGATGTCTTCAAGGCACTTGGAAGGGGTGCAAGGGCCGTGTTCCTAGGCAGACCTATCCTGTGGGGACTTGCTTGTCAGGTAAAAAACCTTTGTAACCTGGGCAAAATTGCTTAAACCTTAGCACTGATGGTAACTTTGCCATCGATATGGCATCAATAACTACCATGGCAACATTACTCGATAGCCACTATCAAATCAAGGTTTCCATGGAAGTCACAATTAATTGGAAAGTTCCCCAAATGGTAAGTTTCATGTAAAAGGGCCCAGGATTGCAGAGTATACCTTGCAGGGGCGGCGATCCCGGGGGGACGGGGGACACGTCCCCCCTCAATTTTTTTTAGGGGGGATCGTCCCCCTCTAAAATTTGAAAAAGTGCATAAAGAAAATGTAAAGCGAATACATACTAAAGATGGCAACACACTTTTAGGCTTTGGAGGGCCCAAGAGTGCAGCGTTTAGACTAATAAAAATGCAAAAATCTTCTAGCTCGGTCGCTACGCGACCTCGTATAATATCCTTTAGAATGTACAAGTGAATATTGTAGAAAACCTGTATTCCGTTGGTATCACCGTGATACCCACTTACGTACTGATGGGGGGGGGGGGGGGGAATTTGCCTCCCCCAAATAAAACTTAAACTTGTTTTATTTCTTATTCGATACCCGTGATTTACAAATGCTGCTTAAATGACATGATTTCGTGATGTTTCCTCACTTTTGTGTAAATTATACGGGGTTTTTTTGCGTTTGTTGGACAATGAAAAATCCCCAAATTTACAGTCAGGCAAAACATATGCTTATCAAGAAGCCTACATGTCAGGACCCACGATACGGAAGGTTAGGGGCTCAAGCCCCCCTCCCCCACTATTTTGTCAAAGTATGTCAAAGATAAATAGAAAGAAAGAAAGAATAGTACGTGGCCTGCCAGTGTCACAATAAGGTTTCAAAATATGCTCATCTGACCTTAATTAAAGGCCTGAAACTTCTGAGCGTGTGGCCCCGGGACCCCTCCAGGGGCCATATGACGGGACCCTGGATGCTCATCTGACCGTGATTTAATGCTTAAACCCTTGAAATTTTGGGGCCTCCGCCCCCTGGATCCCACGGCAATTATTGTCCTTCAAGTGTCACAAATAAGGTATCAAACTGTAATTAACTGCCCAAAAACCCCAGCTTCCGGGGGCTCTGGACCTCACTAAGGGCCCAGGGTGGGCCCCTGAATGCTCATCTGACGGTAATTTATTGCCTAAAGCCCCTGAGCTTCATGAGGGTCAGCCCCTGAACCCCACAATTAATGACCTGCCAGTTTCGCTAATAAGGTGTCAAAAATATGCTCATCAGAACGTATTGCATGTAACGCGTAAGAGTGGTGGTGACGCGTATTTTTTTTTCTCCCCCCCCTCCAAAAAAAAACGCGGTTTGGTCATTACGCCACTGGTGATACCAACGGAATACAAATTTTTCCTCGCATTTCGTCCCCCCCCCCCCCCGGTAATGAAAAGAAATCGCCGCCCCTAATCCAGTTAACGTGCATCGTATCATATTTCACATACACTGGCTCATGCAGGAGGTTTCCCATTATTTTATCTTAGTACAAAATAATCTAGCATGCAGTGAAAGTCATTGCCAACCTGAAACTCACATCTAAACAGTTTACAGAATATCCCACGATAACCCACGACCATGGATCTGTAACATGCAATGCTGTATTGTAGATTAATTTCCATGAGACAGTATTAAAACTTTGAGCAGTCTTGACATATGCATTCTCATTTCTTAAGCCCTTGTTATAGCTCTCCCTTTAAACCCCCTCTTTATTATTATAATTTTAATGACAGATGAATTAATTGTTGGTACATAATGTGTGAATTTGCAGATTGCTTCTATTAATTAGGCATATATAGCAATGTACAATCTTGTTTTACCACAATTCGGAAAAAGAGTATATGAATTTAGGATTTGATAGACAGCAAGCAATATTGCATAGATATAGGCCAATGAATTTAATGTAGTAAATAAAGTTTAAAGACCCTGTCGGAAGTGAAAAATGAAATAGATGAATTATGTACCAACAAAAAAGCCATAGATTACAATCATATGAATCGCATGCCATTTTAGTGTTTGCTAGAAGAGTAACAGCTCTCTGAAAACTCGAAAATCTAAAGCTTTGAAAATCAGAAGTTATTGACCTAAAAACAAGAATGACTTTGCATTAATTAAGCACGGCTATTTGCCTCAGCTATATAGGCGAGCCGATCAGGTCAACATGTTATGTCGTAACTGTATCTATAAAAATTGACCCCTGTTGCCCCATAAATTGGAGGGTGCGGAATATGAAATTTTAGTTTGCTTTTGTGCAATACTCAAAGGGAAAATATTTCTTATTTCTTTATATTTTGATTCTATGTTCATTGATTCGGTTTTTAAATGTACATTAAAATTGAAAGATCAACTGGAAAAGAGTGAGAGAGTAAGAGAGAGGGAGAGACCCATTGCTTGTTAGTACGATCACTATACAATGAATTTTGTCTGCTCCTTCAGGGTCCTGAGGGGGTTACAAATGTACTTCAGATTCTTCGCGACCAACTTGACGCAATCCTCGCTTTGGCTGGTAAGACATAATTGTCTTAAATTTATAAATCGTGTGGAACTTCCTGAATTTATTTAAAGACACCAGGGGTAGTTGTCAAGGTTATACATGCAAGTTATAATCAGTAATACCTCAGCCACACCACAACACAGACTCCATATCGACTCCAAAACGACAATTTTGTGGCCAATCCGGGTCATGTCCTTTTTTGATCAGTATGTTGCAGTTCTTTCCATATAAACGAGAACCATAGTACCCACGGTATAACCATGTTTATTTAACATGTAACAATGCTAACCATGGTTCTTTTCTGCATTACTACGGTATTACCATGGTACAACTGGTAATTGTGGTACTTTTGCTCTACAGTGTGAGTAAAAAAAAAACAGTTTACATCTAGAAAATTGCTCATTATTTATGAACAGTAAATTATTTTTCATCTTATCGAAGAATGTTTAATCCCAAATTGTTTCGTATCATTTTTTGTGGCATGTGGGCATGCTTGGATGAACAGGAGACATCGTTTAAGAGAGTGCAAAAATCGACAAACTGATACCTATGTGATGTTTGAATAAAACAATTAGGATATGAGTATTAAATCGGTCTTTGCAGATCCAAGTATTAACATCCCTAACACAATTAATCATGCCACACATATCAAAACACACACACAGAGTCACACTCAGTCAGTCACGCACACACACGCACACACGTACACAATCACGCACACAACGCACGCCCACACAGAGACACACTTCCGCGCACTCGCACACTCAGATAAATGAAAAATACTCGCCGCCAAGTCATTATTACGTATTGAACATTTCTGTAAAATCGCAAATTTCCAAATAAATATCATAATGCCATATGAAAGTTGGTACATGAACATCACAATGAATAGTTTCTCTCAAAGGACTCGGTCAGTCTGCATCTAAATGTGCTATGTGAGTGTGTGTGTGTGACTTCGCTTCTGAAAAAAGCATATACAATGCATCTCATTTGATAAATTCAACTCACTCTCTCTCACTTTAATACTTTTGCGCATCTCTCTCATTTTAATACTTTTGCGCAAGTCGATTTTGGCACCGTCGCAAAAAATACCTCCTGTTCATCCAAGCTTGAACACATACCTCACATAAATGATATCAAACGATTCTGGATATAACACTCGTTCAAAACATGTATGATGAAAATCATTTGTTCTTAGCTGACTTTTAAAATAAATGACAATCTTCCGAGTGTAAACTTTTTTTTACTCACACTGTATATGTAATTGTGTTGTTCTAACAGGTGTCATCATGGACTTAATTTATATAACATGACTGTCGGGTATTATACCTTGTCTTTTTTCTTTTCTTCTCCATAGGTTGTATATCCCCAAACGACATCCCACCTGGAACTGTGGTTCATGAATCATACTATCATATGAACAGAGGGATATCGCAATAACGCAGTAAAATTGCAAAACCGTAGACATATAAAGTTTGAGTACTTATGTGATAGCATTGTGTAGAAGGTATTTTATATATATATATATATATATAGTTGTTTAGATAAGATTTGGAATCATCAACAAATAACGTATTGACTCATTCTTGCTGAAAATGACCATTTATTCATAATATATACACCCCCAAAAAACGAAACCGAGAATTATCGATGTTTTATCATAGCTTAATCACAATAATAATTAATAAATGACACATACTATTTGTAAAGCTTAGATCCTCCTCTGTCATTTGATGCAACTTATATGATGCATATTTCACGCATGAGTGATTAAAAGCAATTTGAAGGAAGGAAACCGAAAAGTCATTTGGCGGGCGCTATCTGAATTTCGAAGAAAAATTCCCATTTCTAGAAAGTTCATTTTCGCTCTTTCATATGACATCTAAATCAAGATAAATTTGTTTGTTTAAAGTGATGCTTGCATTTCCATAATTTGATTTAAAAAGTTCGTTTTCACAGAATTGGCAAAAGACTTTACTCCGTTTCATTGACGATCAGACATAGACGAAAGACTTCATGCATGGCTGATTGTCAATGAAACGGAGTTAAAGCTTTTTCCAATTCTGCTTGTTGCTACGGCAGGCAGCCAGTGAAAACGTTTTTTTTCTGGGTCGCACTGTATACTGTGTATAAATATATAAAATCGGATTTCCCGACCAAATTCGTTTGTCATTAAAATGAATTTGTCTTGCATTCAAATTCGACGGTTTTAGTGCTGTCAGGTAGTATCTCGTGTTTATATTCCTTTTTCTAGTTTTCAAATCTGTGAAGTTTTCGTGATAATCTATGTATGTTTCATTCAGGAGCAATGTGCTTCTGTCGCCACTTGGACATCCGATTTGCCGCAACACGATTTTCTGACTTTGCGACGGTGTACTTTTAGCATTCTAATTCATTTGTAACATTCAAATTAGCACTTTGTGCACTTAAATTGATATTCAATATACATTTATCGTTTATTATACACTTTTTATAGGTCATTCTTTTTCTTTCAAGATTGTTTTTTTTTTATGTGTATTTCATCATATTTTATTTTCTAGCATAATATACACTTATATAGTTATTAGATTTATCTGACATTCATCGGCATATAAGTTTGATTGTTAAAAATAAAAAAACGACTTGCATCCCCAATGGCAAATCATGCATTTTAGTTGCATTATTTAAAAACTGTAAAAGTGTGTTGCATTTCTTCCCCCTAACATTTCGAATACGAGTAACAGGTGTTGATTTAAATGATAAAAATGACACCTCGACAAGTGACGATTAATTTGAATGCTAGTTGAGCAGTTTCTAAATCGAATGACAGATCTATCAAACCCTTCGACCAAAATTCCAAATTAAATACAAAAACGATCTGCGCTACTAAACTTATTAAAATGCAAAGTAAATCAATTTGAATGACAAACTCGCAAATTTCGCCGGGATATCTATTATATATAGAGAGAGAAAGCACTGCACACAAAGTATATGACACACTTATGTGGCATCAAAATTTGGTCCACACTTCAAAATGTGTCTTGACATATTTAAAAGATAAGGGCATTTTAAGAGTAATCCTTTTCATGCGACCTGAAAACTATGATATCTTCCCATATAAGAATGAAAATGCTCAGCCTCACAAATTAATTTTCATCTTTACCGGATCTGAACCTTTTACTTAACCAAACCATGAACCTATTACGCTGAATGTTCTTATTAAGTTGCACATAATCAAAAGGCGGCGGGTATCTTTGGAACAAAGAAAGAATCACGTCGAAAGTTCATCCTTATTAGGTCAATGACCAAACTAGCTGCCCTTTCAAAATAATGTAGGATATATGGAACCGATAATTTGTTATTCGTAATTGGAATTTAAAAAAAAATTGTAATCATATTTGTATACGCAATTTTGCTGAGATAGAAAGAGGGAGAGGGAGAGAGAGAGTGATGGCTGGGCGAAGGGGTGTATACCTAAGACAATTCAATTAGCCTCATGTGTCACTTATTGAAATGTGAAACCATTACAAATAAGTAATTCGTAACCCGAACATGATTTCTTTTAAGGATATACAATAGGGTATTGGAATCGCCCTTCAACTGATATTTGAAAGTATAGTTGTAGTCATGTTACAGTGACTATAAACCAGCTTATAATAATTTTAAATTACTTCTTGAAATAATATGTCATTATTGTTTTTTTATGTTTTCATCGTGGTGTAGTTTAAAGAAATCAGACAGTTAAAGTGCACTGTTGTAGCATTGCATGAACAGTATAATTCTGGTTATGACTTTTTTTTTTTTTTTTAATCTTGTAGTGATTTCACAGTCACATTCCATCACGATCACAAAAACTTTCGAAAATCAACCTAAGGTAATTTCAATAAATGCGAATTTATAATGTGCAAAGTGCAGCTTTCTCACTCCTGTCCCTGTCCCTTCTGTCTCTCGCCATCTCTCTCTCTCTCTCTCTCTTTCTTTTGAAAATATTTATTGGAGCATATACCATGAACGATGCGAACAATTGAGGTCACTGGGCAATAACAGGATATTGTAAGTCAATAAACAGATAAGTCCAAGGTTCTCAAATGATCGTGTGGAAAGGTCTCAACTTTTCATACTAGTTTGTCTAAAATGGAGCTGTATACAGTGCTCGACTATGAGCGACTCGCCAAAGAGAAACTGGTTAAAGATGCATGGGAGTATTTCAACTACGGAATGGGACGAAAATGGTGCTTTCAGGATAGCATCGAGGCATTTTCGAGGTATGTCAAACACGATCTCAAAATCCTTCGAGAAATCAACTCGAGGGTTATATCAATATATAGCCTATTGTAGTTTGTAGACTTATATATTCCATCCATGAATGCATGTTTGTTGCACATTTCAGTAGGTGATGAACAAGGCTGTTGAAATTGCCTCATGTTCATTTTTTGGAATTAAGAAATCGTATTTTAATGCGACCAATCTTCTACCGTAGTTATTGAAGACATTTAAAAAAACGGACAAAGGAAAAATAATGTCAGATGGAAATAACACATTTGCAAGTACTTTTGCACCTTCAGCTTTTCCTACATGTTTGTTACATGTTTCAAGTTGAAAGCTTTCCAAGATGTGCTTTCCTCAATAAATACTTTGTAGCATCGGCATGTTGAACAATATGAACAGGTAATGACTGTGGAAAGAAATTGCGAAGTACTGGAAGCCATTAATGATGCAGGAAGTGGGATTAGCCATAGATAGCATGAAATAAACATTCGACCTCCAGGCTCCGCCCCCTCCCAAAGTAAGGCCTTATTTCAGTAAGAGTTGGTCAGTGCACAGATTTGAATAGACAAAATAAAATACGTACAGAACTATATAGCCTAGCTTCCAATGGTTCGGCCTCCAAGGTAAATAATGAGTAGGTCTAATATAGTCATATAGTTTTTCTGCATGTTACCAAATGATTCACTGTTGATGATTGTTCTCGTCATGTCAACAGATATCGAATAAGAAGCCGGGTGCTTCAGGATGTTTCTAAGCGTAGCCTAGCCACAGCAGTTCTTGGTCAGTCCATTCCATATCCAATCTGTATTTCACCTACAGCCTGTCACTTCTTTGCTCATCCTGACGGCGAAGAGGCAACGGCAAAAGGTATCATGTTCAGGCCTACTAAATGGTTTAAAGTTTTAGTACTGAATACTTGACTGCAATGTTCAACGGGTTCTCTTTTATTCATAACACAATTACAAAGACATTACCAAAAATCTCCGCAAGGGCAATTTCATGAAACCATTATATACTTCATGGAAAGGATATTTAGGTTGTGATTATTGATTTGATTGCGCAACATATTTTTATTTATTTAGTGTTGTCTACTTCACGATAATTGTAGTTTTTCCCAATCTTAATGATTACAAATATGTATTGGTTTTATGAGAATGATGAAAACAGTTTCATAAAACTTGTTATCAACAGCATCGATCTGTCACAGATCTATGACATATCTGCTCACAGCCAATCAAATGCAAGGATTTAAGTAGCTTATAATAATTACCGTATCTTGTTATTGATAAAAATAAACTACGACCAGATCCTATGAAATCTTGGTATGCAGGACTTAAACACTTTCTTTTTTAATTCAATGAAGATGGTGAATAATAATTAAGTTGGCAGTTTTCCTTCATTTGAATCTTCAGCTGCAGAAGCTGCAGGAGCCTTGATGGTACTCTCTTGCGATGCAGGCTCTTCCATGGAAGACGTGACCATGGCAGCACCAGGAGGTCTCCGATGGATGGGCATCTATCCCTTTACAGATCGCCAGCTCACAGAATACACCATCCGCAAAGCAGAGAAACTGGGATTCAAGGCACTTGTTGTAACCGTTGATTTCAAATTCAAATTCACATTTATTCGGCAAAAGATAAAAACATCAAAATGAAATCATTACAAATGAAATCATTATAAATAAATACCGGGATTGCTAAAATAAGTTAAAAACTTGTAAACAAGCAACCCCAAACATAAAAACATACAGATACTATACAATACAATAAGATGAAATACGATACAATACAATACAATACAATACAATAATAATAATGTTTCATGCTAACAAAATATATGAATCAATTATGTATTTCAATAAATCAATAAGTGGCAAGTATTGTTCTTTTCAGTTTAAGTTTAAATGCGTTCTGGTTCTTAATACCCTTTAAATAACTTGACATGGAGTTCCATTTGTGAGGACCTTGATATCTAATTGATTTATTTTGCAAAAATGAGTTAGTGAATTTTGGTAGATGGAAGTCATTTTTTTTTCTTGTATTAAAGGAGTGGACATCCGAGTTCAAATGAAAACTGTCATAAAACGTTACTGGTAGCAAATTATTTTGGAGTTTGTACATAAATAATAAAGTCCGTTGAGAAAGAATATCTGGAAGTTTGAGTAAATTTAAGGATTTAAATAATGAAGAGGTGTGCGCCCTGAATGAAGCATTGCAGCACAACCGAACAGCCCGCTTTTGAAGTATGATAAGGGGCTTTAATAAATTATTAGACGTTCTCGCCCAAACTAAATTACAGTACGTTAAGTAAGGATATATGAGAGTGTAGTAAAGAGAAAGCATGGTAGAGGATGGTAGAAAACTTTTGAGCTTATTCATTACACCGACTTGGGACCGAATCTTCCTGGAAATTAATTCAATGTGTTTTGCCCATGTAAGTTTGTTGTCGATGGCAACTCCTAAAAAATTGGCAAATTGTACCTGGTCAATACAGTTACCATCTATTGTCAGATTAACATTTTCAATTAAAGTATCATTTTTTTTACCAAAGTTAAATATCATGAACTTTGTTTTGGTCTGATTAATTTTTAATTTATTTGATGAAAACCAGCTAGCAACCTTTTGAAGTTCAACATTGGCTTCGAAAATTAAGTCTTTCAAATTTTTACCAGAATAGAAGATGTTTGTGTCATCGGCATACAGTACATAATGTAATTTCCTTGAAGACTCAACAATGTCATTTATGAAGAGCAAAAATAATAACGGGCCCAAGATACTACCTTGAGGAACACCTTGCTTCATTAATAGCAATTCAGAGTCAGATTCATTATAATTTACAAATTGTGTTCTATTAGACAGATAACTTTGGAACCATTCCAATGGAATGCCTCTAATTCCATAAAAACTTAATTTTCTTAATAAGATTTTGTGATCCAAACAATCGAATGCCTTGCTAAGGTCTACATACACTCCTAAAGCTATCTCTTTTTTTTCATAAAATTTGTACAAAAGTTCGGATGCAAAAAGTAAAGCTGACTCTGTTGAATAACATTTTCGAAACCCAAACTGTTCCGAAAAAATAATTGAATGCTTATGAAGGAAAGTAGATAATCGATTGTACATTAGTCTTTCTAAAATCTTGGAAAAAGTCGAAAGCAATGATATTGGGCGATAGTTCGATAAATCATGTATATCACCTTTCTTAAATAAAGGTATGACTTTTGAAACTTTCATTGAATCAGGAAATGTTCCCGACATAAATGATAAATTAAACACATGGGTTAAAGGTTCAACAATATAGGAAATTAACTTCTTTATAACGTATGGTGACATATCATCCACCCCACATGAGTGTTTATTTTTCAAGGAAGTGCTGTGCTAGGTATAGTTGGCGCCGTGGCGGAACTATTTGAACAGGACCATGTGTTAAACCATCCCTCCTATCGGTATGTTAACGTTTGCTGCTATCTTATTAACTGCAATTGAAGAACATAAATTATTGTGATCAATTTTTACATACATCATTCTAATATCTGTAGAATAATATTCCTTGTTTTTCCTTTTGCATACAAAGCATGCCTGTCTATGAGGCAGACATTCCATCGGCTCGTGCTGCCAAACAGGAGAGCATCAAAAACCACTTTGAGTACTTGAGGGAGATGCAGTACAACCCGAAAGCCACTTGGGAATACATACGATGGATCAAGAAAGTCACTTCTTTGCCCGTTGTCTGCAAAGGCATACTTACAGGTAATCATTCTGAGGAAATCGGGTCATGCAAAAGTCACCCAACATGATCACAAAGCCTTTAAGGGGGAAGTCTTTGGTTTCGATAGATAGAAGCAGAAAAAAGAGAGGAACAGGTCAGTGAAAGTTTGAGCAAAAATCATTTGAAAACAAAAAATGTATGAATTGTCGAAAGTGCGATCATTCAAATACAAAATATCCAATAATTAAAAAAAAATTAAAGTTCATGAAATTTTCTGTACAGACCAAATTGGAGAGGAGCTCACAAGATACCTCATAGTGTTGCCAATTTGTGTTTCACTGATGACAACTTCAAAAATTCAAATTATCCTTTTTTTTAATTGGATATTGGTCTAACTTTCAATTAGTGGTTTCATCTTTCTGCTTTTATTTGAAGCAAGATAATATCCGGTTGGACTTCCCCTTTAAAAATACCCATAAACATCATCCATTAAGTGTGCAAGCATTACAATGGCGTATCGTATGATTGCTAAGGGCAATGCAAAATGGTATTGAAATAGACCTTGAAGTGTTTCACAAAGATCCTAAGTCGAACTCAACTCTAAGTTGAACTTCAAAGTTATGGAGAGCCATTTGTAGCCTTAAAATAAAATATATTCGAAAGCGAGAAATCAAGTATTTTAGACTTTTTATAAATTCCACGTCAAGAACATGAAATCTCCTTGATACTAGAAAATATGAATGATTTGAGTCAACATTTTATGCCTTTTAAAATAACTTTTACAAAATATTTTCAAATATGCTAACCGCTTTCCATAATTGTTAAGTCTAACTTAGAAACAAGTTCAACTTGGGAGCTTTGTGAAACACCCCTCTTGAGTTGAAGTTGATTCTGTGAAAGTCTTTGTGATCATATTACCAAGAAATACATACGATATGTCATATTGAAAAATGCATGAAAAATATATCCAACAATCATTCAAAGTTTAGGGGGAAAGATGCAAAATACATCATATTTGTTTTTCTTCAAATAGCACATTGTCAAAGAACTTCAAGAAATCAATTGAAAGGCAATTGTTTAAATTTAATTATTGCCTATTGAAATAATGTGTGGATTATGGCACTGTCATGTTCGCACATCTCAATACGTGACGCACAAACATACTGCAATTGCCTTAGAGTGATTCCGTTTGCTATTCTCTGAGGTTGTGTTTTAATATCTGTATAAACAAAACTAAAAAACGGCATCAAATGTTTTTTTTCTTTTTTCCATTAATGTACAGCTGAATCTGCTTCAGATGCTGCAAACGCAGGAGTGGATGGGATTCTTGTTTCAGCACACGGTGGAAGACAGCAGGAAAGCTCACCTGCTCCAGTATGTACATGTAAATCCATGCCTATAATAATATTAATAGTCACATTTGTATCGTGCTTTATACTACGTTTCTAAGTGCTTTGTCTAGTCATTACTATCACCCCTCCCTGGTCATTGAATTATATTTGTTCATACGCACATGATAGTGCACACGATCTTCTCCCTGGGGAGTATTTCAGCCATGCGCCATTTTACAAGTGCACACATGCCAACCTAACCACATTAACGTTCGCATCCTACTGGGTACCCATTTAACATGGAGAGTGGCAAATGTAGAATAATGTCTTGCCAAAGGACGTTATATTGCCTCGGTGGACTCGCAAACCATGTGATCCACAGTCTGGCGACGTATTCACTAGACATCCACACCTCTGCACCTATGTTAGCGGTGATGTACATAGCTCCCAGGGTCTACATGGATGGTGGTGTAAGGACGGGAACTGTTGTCTTTAAGTCTCGTGGGAGAGGCACAAGAGCTGTCGATGCTATCTGTCACAATGAGTTAACACTATTATGGTTGTTACATCTTTTTTGAACAGATCGATGCATTGGCCGAGGTAGTCGAGGCTGTACATGGTCGAGGAGTTGAGGTCTACATGGACGGAGGAGTCAGGACAGGAACTGATGTCTTCAAGGCTCTTGGAAGGGGTGCAAGGGCCGTGTTCCTAGGCAGACCGATCCTGTGGGGACTTGCTTGTCAGGTAAACACCTTGGGGACCTGGGCAAAATTGCATAAAACTTTGCACTGATGGTAACTTTGCCATTGATATGGCATATAACTATATGGCGACATTACTCAACAGGCACTGTCAAATCAAGGTTTCCATGGAAGTTACCATTAGTTGGAAAGTTCCCAACAATGGTAAGTTTCATGTAACAGGGCCCAGGAGTGCAGAGTGTACATTGAGAGGGAATGGACAGAGGCTAGGAGGGGAGCTGGTTCCTCTAAGCTCACTCCATGCACCTTATCTAGTTTCTCCTCTCGGTATTTTTACACGTGCATCGCATCATATTTCACATACACTGGCACATGCAGGAGGTTTCCCGTTTATATCAGTACAAAATAATCTAGCATGCAGTGAGAGTCATGGCCCGCCTGAAACTCACATCTAAACAGTGTTAAATTACATTTTAAACTCATTTTATAAAGGTTAATATCCATGAGACAGTATTAAAAAACTTTGAGCAGTCTTGACAATATTCATTTTGATTTATTATGCCCTTGTTATAGCTCTCCTTTTAATCCTACTCTTTATCATTATGATTTTCATGACAGATGAATGTATCATTGGTACATAATTGATAGGCAGCAAGCAATCATGCATAGATATAGGCCAATGAATGCCACTGGAACACAGTTTTAATGCAGTAAATAAAGTTTAAAGACCCTGTCGGAATTGAAAAATGAAATAGATGAATTATGTACCAACAAAAAAGCCATAGATTACAATCATATGAATCATATGCCATTTTAGTGTTTGCTAGAAGAGTAACAGCTCTCTGAAAACTCGAAATCTAAAGCTTTGAAAATCAGAAGTTATAGACCTAAAAACAAGAATGACTTTGCATTAATTAAGCACGGCTATTTGCCTCAGCTATATAGGCGAGCCGATCAGGTCAACATGTTATGTCGTAACTGTATCTGTAAAAAAATTGACCCCTGTTGCCCCATAATTTGGAGGGTGCGGAATATGAAATTTTAGTTTGCTTTTGTGCAACATCAAAAGGAAAATATTTCTTATTTCTTTATATTTTGATTCTATGTTCATTGATTCGGTTTTTAAATGTACATTAAAATTGAAAGATCAACTCGAAAGAGTGAGAGAGTAAGAGAGAGAGAGAGAGAGAGACCCATTGCTAGTTAGTACGATCACTATACAATGAATTTTGTCTGCTCCTTCAGGGTCCTGAGGGGGTTACAAATGTACTTCAGATTCTTCGCGACCAACTTGACGCAATCCTCGCTTTGGCTGGTAAGACATAATTGTCTTAAATTTATAAATCGTGTGGAACTTCCTGAATTTATTTAAAGACACCAGGGGTAGTTGTCAAGGTTATACATGCAAATTATAATCAGTAATACCTCAGCCACACCACAACCCAGACTCCATATCGACTCCAAAACGACAATTTTGTGGCCAATCCGGGTCATGTCCTCTTTTGATCAGTATGTTGCAGTTCTTTCCATATAAATGAGAACCATAGTATCCATGGTATAACCATGTTTATTTAACAAGTGTAAATTGGTGGTACCAATGCTTACCATGGTTCTTTTCTGCATTATCACGGTATTACCATGGTACAACTGGTAATTGTGGTACTTTTGCTCTACAGTGTGAGTCAAAAAAACAGTTTACACCTAGAAAATTGCTCATTATTTATGAACAGTAAATTATTTTTCATCTTTATATCGAAGAATGTTTCATCCCAAATCGTTTCGTATCATTTTTGTGTGGCATGTGGTCGTGCTTGGAGGAACAGGAGACATTGCTTAAGAGAGTGCAAAAATCGACAAACTGATACCTATATGATGTTTGAATAAGCGATTAGGATATAAGTAACATACCTAACAAAATTAATCATGCCATACATATTAAAACACACACAGAGTCCCACTTAGTCAGTCACAAACACACACGCTCACACGTACACCACCACGCACACACACGCACACTCACACAGAGACACACTTCCGCGCACTCGCACACTCAGATAAATGAAAAATACTCGCCGCCAAGTCATAATTACGTAATGAACATTTCTGTAAAATCGCAAATTTCCAAATAAATATCATAATGCCATGATAAAAGTTTGGTGCATTGAATTGTTTCTCCCAAAGGACTCGGTCAGTCTGCATATAAATGTGTTATGTGAGTGCGTGTATGTGTGTGTGTGTGACTTTGCTTCTGAAAAAAGCATATGCAATGCAATACTTTCAACTCACTCTCTCACTCTCTCACTGTAATACTTTGGCGCAAGTCGATTTTGGCACTGTCGCAAAAAATGCCTCCTGTTCATCCAAGCGTGAACACATACCTCACAAAAATTATACCAAACGATTCGGGATATAACACTCTTTCAAAACATGTATGAAAATAATTTGTTTTTAGCTGACTTTTAAAATAAATGACAATCTTTCGAGTGTAAACTTTTTTTTGACTCACACTGTATATGTAATTGTGTTGTTCTAACAGGTGTCATCATGGACTTAATTTATATAACATGACTGTCGGGTATTATACCTTGTCTTTTTTCTTTTTTTCTCCATAGGTTGTATATCCCCGAACGACATCCCACCTGGAACTGTGGTTCATGAATCATACTATCATATGAACAGAGGGATATCGCAATAACGCAGTAAAATTGCAAAACCGTAGACATATAAAGTTTGAGTACTATGTGATAGCATTTTGTAGAAGGTATTTTATATATATATATTTGTTTAGATAAGATTTGGAATCATCAACAAATAACGTATTGACTCATTCTTGCTGAAAATGACCGTTTATTCATAATATATACACCCCCAAAAAACGAAACCGAGAATTATCGATGTTTTATCATAACTTAATCACAATAATAATTAATAAATGACACATACTATTTGTAAAGCTTAGATCCTCCTCTGTCATTTGATGCAACTTATATGATGCATATTTCACGCATGAGTGATTAAAAGCAATTTGAAGGAAGGAAACCGAAAAGTCATTTGGCGGGCGCTATCTGAATTTCGAAGAAAAATTCCCATTTCTAGAAAGTTCATTTTCGCTCTTTCATATGACATCTAAATCAAGATAAATTTGTTTGTTTAAAGTGATGCTTGCATTTCCATAATTTGATTTAAAAAGTTCGTTTTCACAGAATTGGCAAAAGACTTTACTCCGTTTCATTGACGATCAGACATAGACGAAAGACTTCATGCATGGCTGATTGTCAATGAAACGGAGTTAAAGCTTTTTCCAATTCTGCTTGTTGCTACGGCAGGCAGCCGGTGAAAACGTTTTTTTTCTGGGTCGCACTGTATACTGTGTATAAATATATAAAATCGGATTTCCCGGCCAAATTCGTTTGTCATTAAAATGAATTTGTCTTGCATTCAAATTCGACGGTTTTAGTGCTGTCAGGTTTATCTCGTGTTTATATTCCTTTTTCTAGTTTTCAAATCTGTGAAGTTTTCGTGATAATCTATGTATGTTTCATTCAGGAGCAATGTGCTTCTTTCGCCACTTGGACATCCGATTTGCCGCAACACGATTTTCTGACTTCGCGACGGTGTACTTTTAGCATTCTAATTCATTTGTAACATTCAAATTAGCACTTTGTGCACTTAAATTGATATTCAATATACATTTATCATTTATTATACACTTTTTATAGGTCATTCTTTTTCTTTCAAGATTGTTTTTTTTCATGTGGATTTCATCATATTTTATTTTCTAGCATAATATACACTTATATAGTTATTAGATTTATCTGACATTCATCGGCATATAAGTTTGATTGTTAAAAATTAAAAAACGACTTGCATCCCCAATGGCAAATCATGCATTTTAGTTGCATTATTTAAAAACTGTAAAAGTGTGTTGCATTTCTTCCCCCTAACATTTCGAATACGAGTACAGGTGTTGATTTAAATGATAAAAATGACACCTCGACAAGTGACGATTAATTTGAATGCTAGTTGAGCAGTTTCTAAATCGAATGACAGATCTATCAAACCCTTCGACCAAAATTCCAAATTAAATACAAAAACGATCTGCGCTACTAAACTTATTAAAATGCAAAGTAAATCAATTCGAATGACAAACTCGCGAATTTCGCCGGGATATCCTATATTTATAGAGAGAAAGCACTGCTCACAGATATGTGGCATCAAGATTTGGTCCACACTTCAAAATGTGTCTTGACATATTTAAAAGATAAGGGCATTTTAAGAGTAATCCTTTTCATGCGACCTGAAAACTATGATAACTTCCCATATAAGAATGAAAATGCTCACAAATTAATTTTCATCTTTACCGGATCTGAACCTTTTACTTAACCAAACCATGAACCTATTACGATGAATGTTCTCATTAAGTTGCACATAATCAAAAGGCGGCGGGTATCTTTGGAACAAAGAAAGAATCACGTCGAAAGTCCATCCTTAAGTAATAGGTCCATGACCAAACTAGCTGCCCTTTCAAAATAATGTAGGATATATGGAACCGATAATTTGTTATTCATAATTGGAATTTAAAAAGAATTTGTCATTTGTATACGCAATTTTGCTGAGATAGAAAGAGGGAGAGGGAGAGAGAGAGAGTGATGGCTGGGTGGAGGGGTGTATACCTAAGACAATTCAATTGGCCTCATGTGTCACTTATTGAAATGTGAAACCATTACAAATAAGTAATTCGTAGCCGAACACGATTTCTTTTAAGGATATACAATAGGGTATTGGAATCGCCCTTCAACTGATATTTGAAAGTATAGTTGTAGTCATGTTACAGTGACTATAAACCAGCTTATAATAATTTTAAATTACTTCTTGAAATAATATGTCATTATTGTTTTTTTATGTTTTCATCGTGGTGTAGTTTAAAGAAATCAGACAGTTAAAGTGCACTGTTGTAGCATTGCATGAACAGTATAATTCTGGTTATGACTTTTTTTTATAAATCTTGTAGTGATTTCACAGTCACATTCCATCACGATCACAAAAACTTTCGAAAATCAACCTAAGGTAATTTCAATAAATGCGAATTTATAATGTGCAAAGTGCAGCTTTCTCACTCCTGTCCCTGTCCCTTCTGTCTCTCGCCATCTCTCTCTCTCTCTCTCTCCCTCTCTCTCTTTCTTTTGAAAATATTTATAGGAGCATATACCATGAACGATGCGAACAATTGAGGTCACTGGGCAATAACAGGATATTGTAAGTGAATAAACAGATAAGTCCAAGGTTCTCAAATGATCGTGTGGAAAGGTCTCAACTTTTCATACTAGTTTGTCTAAAATGGAGCTGTATACAGTGCTCGACTATGAGCGACTCGCCAAAGAGAAACTGGTTAAAGATGCATGGGAGTATTTTAACTACGGAATGGGACGAAAGTGGTGCTTTCAGGATAGCATCGAGGCATTTTCGAGGTATGTCAAACACGATCTCAAAATCCTTCGAGAAATCAACTCGAGGGTTATATCAATATATAGCCTATTGTAGTTTGTAGACTTATATATTCCATCCATGAATGCAGGTTGGTTGCACATTTCAGTAGGTGATGAACAAGGCTGTTGAAATTGCCTCATGTTCATTTTTTGGAATTAAGAAATCGTATTTTAATGCGACCAATCTTTTACCGTAGTTATTGAAGACACTTTAAAAAAACGGACAAAGGAAAAATAATGTCAGATGGAAATAACACATTTGCAAGTACTTTTGCACCTTCAGCTTTTCCTACATGTTTGTTACATGTTTCAAGTTGAAAGCTTTCCAAGATGTGCTTTCCTCAATAAATACATTGTAGCATCGGCATGTTGAACAATATGAACAGGTAATGACTGTGGAAAGAAATTGCGAAGTACTGGAAGCCATTAATGATGCTGGAAGTGGGATTAGCCATAGATAGCATGAAATAAACATTCGACCTCCAGGCTCCACCCCCTCCCAAAGTAAGGCCTAATTTCAGTAAGAGTTGGTCAGTGCACAGATTTGAATAGACAAAATAAAATACGTACAGAACTATATAGCCTAGCTTCCAATGGTTCGGCCTCCAAGGTAAATAATGAGTAGGTCTAATATAGTCATATAGTTTTTCTGCATGTTACCAAATGATTCACTGTTGATGATTGTTCTCGTCATGTCAACAGATATCGAATAAGAAGCCGGGTGCTTCAGGATGTTTCTAAGCGTAGCCTAGCCACAGCAGTTCTTGGTCAGTCCATTCCATATCCAATCTGTATTTCACCTACAGCCTGTCACTTCTTTGCTCATCCTGACGGCGAAGAGGCAACGGCAAAAGGTATCATGTTCAGGCCTACTAAATGGTTTAAAGTTTTAGTACTGAATACTTGACTGCAATGTTCAACGGGTTCTCTTTTATTCATAACATAATTACAAAGACATTACCAAAAATCTCCGCAAGGGCAATTTCATGAAACCATTATATACTTCATGGAAAGGATATTTAGGTTGTGATTATTGATTTGATTGCGCAACATATTTTTATTTATTTAGTGTTGTCTACTTCACGATAATTGTAGTTTTTCCAAATCTTAATGATTACAAATATGTATTGGTTTTATGAGAATGATGAAAACAGTTTCATAAAACTTGTTATCAACAGCATCGATCTGTCACAGATCTATGACATATCTGCTCACAGCCAATCAAATGCAAGGATTTAAGTAGCTTATAATAATTATCGTATCTTGTTATTGATAAAAATAAACTACGACCAGATCCTATGAAATCTTGGTATGCAGGACTTAAACACTTTCTTTTTTAATTCAATGAAGATGGTGAATAATAATTAAGTTGGCAGTTTTCCTTCATTTGAATCTTCAGCTGCAGAAGCTGCAGGAGCCTTAATGGTACTCTCTTGCGATGCAGGCTCTTCCATGGAAGACGTGACCATGGCAGCACCAGGAGGTCTCCGATGGATGGGCATCTATCCCTTTACAGATCGCCAGCTCACAGAATACACCATCCGCAAAGCAGAGAAACTGGGATTCAAGGCACTTGTTGTAACCGTTGATTCACCTGTGCTAGGTATAGTTGGCGCCGTGGCGGAACTATTTGAACAGGACCATGTGTTAAACCATCCCTCCTATCGGTATGTTAACGTTTGCTGCTATCTTATTAACTGCAATTGAAGAACATATTGTGATCAATTTTTACATACATCATTCTAATATCTGTAGAATAATATTCCTTGTTTTTCCTTATGCATACAAAGCATGCCTGTCTATGAGGCAGACATTCCATCGGCTCGTGCTGCCAAACAGGAGAGCATCAAAAACCACTTTGAGTACTTGAGGGAGATGCAGTACAACCCGAAAGCCACTTGGGAATACATACGATGGATCAAGAAAGTCACTTCTTTGCCCGTTGTCTGCAAAGGCATACTTACAGGTAATCATTCTGAGGAAATCGGGTCATGCAAAAGTCACCCAACATGATCACAAAGCCTTTAAGGGGGAAGTCTTTGGTTTCGATAGATAGAAGCAGAAAAAAAGAGAGGAACAGGTCAGTGAAAGTTTGAGCAAAAATCATTTGAAAACAAAAAATGTATGAATTGTCTAAAGTGCGATCATTCAAATACAAAATATCCAATAATTAAAAACAAAAATTAAAGTTCATGAAATTTTCTGTACAGACCAAATTGGAGAGGAGCTCACAAGATACCTCATAGTGTTGCCAATTTGTGTTTCACTGATGACAACTTCAAAAATTCAAATTATCCTTTTTTTTAATTGGATATTGGTCTAACTTTCAATTAGTGGTTTCATCTTTCTGCTTTTATTTGAAGCAAGATAATATCCGGTTGGACTTCCCCTTTAAAAATACCCATAACCATCATCCATTGAGTGTGCAAGCATTACAATGGCGTATCGTATGATTGCTACAGGCTATACAAAATGGTATTGAAATAGACCTTGCAGTGTTTCACAAAGATCCTAAGTCGAACTCAACTCTAAGTTGAACTTCAAAGTTATGGAGAGCCATTTGTAGCCTTGAAATAAAATATATTCGAAAGCGAGAAATCAAGTATTTTAGACTTTTTATAAATTCCACGTCAAGAAGATGAAATCTCCTTGATACTAGAAACTATGAATGATTTGAGTCAACATTTTATGCCTTTAAAAATAACTTTTACAAAATATTTTCAAATATGCTAACCGCTTTCCATAATTGTTAAGTCTAACTTAGAAACAAGTTCAACTTGGGAGCTTTGTGAAACACCCCTCTTGAGTTGAAGTTGATTCTGTGAAAGTCTTTGTGATCATATTACCAAGAAATACATACAATATGTCATATTGAAAAGTGCATGAAAAATATATCCAACAATCATTCAAAGTTTAGGGGGAAAGATGCAAAATACATCATATTTGTTTTCTTCAAATAGCACATTGTCAAAGAATTTCAAGAAATCAATTGAAAGGCAATTGTTTAAACTTAATTATTGCCTATTGAAATAATGTGTGGATTATGGCACTGTCATGTTCGCACATTTCAATACGTGACGCACAAACATACTGCAATTGCCTTAGAGTGATTCCGTTTGCTATTCTTTGAGGTTGTGTTTTAATATCTGTATAAACAAAACTAAAAAACGGCATCAAATGTTTTTTTCTTTTTTCCATTAATGTACAGCTGAATCTGCTTCAGATGCTGCAAACGCAGGAGTGGATGGGATTCTTGTTTCAGCACACGGTGGAAGACAGCAGGAAAGCTCACCTGCTCCAGTATGTACATGTAAATCCATGCCTATAATAATATTAATAGTCACATTTGTATCGTGCTTTATACTACGTTTGTCATTACTATCACCCCTCCCTGGTCATTGGATTATATTTGTTCATTCGCACATGATAGTTCACACGATCTTCTCCCTGGAGAGTATTTCAGCCAGGCGTTATTTTACAAGTGCACACATGCCAACCTAACCACATCGACGTTCGCATTCTACTGGGCACCAATTTAACATGTAGAGTGGAAAATGTAGAATAATGTCTTGCCAAAGGACGTTATATTGCCTCGGTGGACTTGAACCGCAAACCATGTGATCCACAGTCTGGCGACGTATTCACTAGACATCCACACCTCTACACCTATGTTAGCGGTGATGTACATAGCTCTCAGGGTCTACATGGATGGTGGTGTAAGGACGGGAACTGTTGTCTTTAAGTCTCGTGGGAGAGGCACAAGAGCTGTCGATGTTATCTGTCACAATGAGTTAACACTATTATGGTTGTTACATCTTTTTTGAACAGATCGATGCATTGGCCGAGGTAGTTGAGGCTGTACATGGTCGAGGAGTTGAGGTCTACATGGACGGAGGAGTCAGGACAGGAACTGATGTCTTCAAGGCTCTTGGAAGGGGTGCAAGGGCCGTGTTCCTAGGCAGACCGATCCTGTGGGGACTTGCTTGTCAGGTAAAAACCTTGGGGACCTGGGCAAAATTGCATAAAACTTTGCACTGATGGTAACTTTGCCATTGATATGGCATATAACTATATGGCGACATTACTCAACAGGCACTGTCAAATCAAGGTTTCCATGGAAGTTACCATTAGTTGGAAAGTTCCCAACAATGGTAAGTTTCATGTAACAGGGCCCAGGAGTGCAGAGTGTACATTGAGAGGGAATGGACAGAGGCTGGGAGGGGAGCTGGTTCCTCTAAGCTCACTCCATGCACCTTATCTAGTTTCTCCTCTCGGTATTTTTACACGTGCATCGCATCATATTTCACATACACTGGCACATGCAGGAGGTTTCCCGTTTATATCAGTACACAATAATCTAGCATGCAGTGAGAGTCATGGCCCGCCTGAAACTCACATCTAAACAGTGTTAAATTACATTTTAAACTCATTTTATAAAGGTTAATATCCATGAGACAGTATTAAAAAACTTTGAGCAGTCTTGACAATATGCATTTTGATATATCATGCCCTTGTTATAGCTCTCCTTTTAATCCTACTCTTTATCATTATGATTTTCATGACAGATGAATGTATCATTGGTACATAATTGTGAATTTGCAGATTGCTTCTATTAATTAGGCATATATAGCAATGTACAATCTTGTTTTACCACAATTCGGAAAAAGAGTATATGAATTTAGGCTCTGATAGGCAGCAAGCAATATTGCATAGATATAGGCCAATGAATGCCACTGGAACACAATTTTAATGCAGTAAATAAAGTTTAAAGACCCTGTCGGAATTGAAAAATGAAATAGATGAATTATGTACCAACAAAAAAGCCATAGATTACAATCATATGAATCGTATGCCATTTTAGTGTTTGCTAGAAGAGTAACAGCTCTCTGAAAACTCGAAAATCTAAAGCTTTGAAAATCAGAAGTTATTGACCTAAAAACAAGAATGACTTTGCATTAATTAAGCACGGCTATTTGCCTCAGCTATATAGGCGAGCCGATCAGGTCAACACGTTATGTCGTATCTGTATCTGTAAAAAAATTGACCCCTGTTGCCTCATAATTTGGAGGGTGCGGAATATGAAATTTTAGTTTGCTTTTGTGCAACATCAAAAGGAAAATATTTCTTATTTCTTTATATTTTGATTCTATGTTCATTGATTCGGTTTTTAAATGTACATTAAAATTGAAAGATCAACTAGAAAGAGTGAGAGAGTAAGAGAGAGACCCATTGCTAGTTAGTACGATCACTATACAATGAATTTTGTCTGCTTCTTCAGGGTCCTGAGGGGGTTACAAATGTACTTCAGATTCTTCGCGACCAACTTGACGCAATCCTCGCTTTGGCTGGTAAGACATAATTGTCTTAAATTTATAAATCGTGTGAAACTTCCTGAATTTATTTAAAGACACCAGGGGTAGTTGTCAAGGTTATACATGCAAGTTATAATCAGTAATACCTCAGCCACTCCACAACCCAGACTCCATATCGACTCCAAAACGACAATTTTGTGGCCAATCCGGGTCATGTCCTTTTTTGATCAGTATGTTGCAGTTCTTTCCATATAAACGAGAACCATAGTACCCATGGTATAACCATGTTTATTTAACAAGGGTAAATTGGTGGTAACAATGCTAACCATGGTTCTTTTCTGCATTATCACGGTATTACCATGGTACAACTGGTAATTGTGGTACTTTTGCTCTACAGTGTGAGTCAAAAAAACAGTTTACACCTAGAAAATTCTTCATTATTTATGAACAGTAAATTATTTTTCATCTTTATATCGAAGAATGTTTCATCCCAAATCGTTTCGTATCATTTTTGTGTGGCATGTGGTAGTGCTTGGATGAACAGGAGACATTGTTTAAGAGAGTGCAAAAATCGACAAACTGATACCTATATGATGTTTGAATAAACGATTAGGATATAAGTAACATACCTAACAAAATTAATCATGCCATACATATTAAAACACACACAGAGTCCCACTCAGTCAGTCACAAACACACACGCTCACACGTACACAAGCACGCACACACACGCACACTCACACAGAGACACACTTCCGCGCACTCGCACACTCAGATAAATGAAACATACTCGCCGCCAAGTCATTATTACGTAATGAACATTTCTGTAAAATCGCAAATTTCCAAATAAATATCATAATGCCATGATAAAAGTTTGGTGCATTGAATTGTTTCTCCCAACGGACTCGGTCAGTCTGCATCTAAATGTGTTATGTGAGTGCGTGTGTGTGTGTGTGTGACTTTGCTTCTGAAAAAAGCATATGCAATGCAATACTTTCAACTCACTCTCTCACTCTCTCACTTTAATACTTTGGCGCAAGTCGATTTTGGCACTGTCGCAAAAAATGCCTCCTGTTCATCCAAGCGTGAACACATACCTCACAAAAATTATACCAAACGATTCGGGATATAACACTCTTGCAAAACATGTATGAAAATCATTTGTTTTTAGCTGACTTTTAAAATAAATGACAATCTTCCGAGTGTAAACTTTTTTTCACTCACACTGTATATGTAATTGTGTTGTTCTAACAGGTGTCATCATGGACTTAATTTATATAACATGACTGTCGGGTATTATACCTTGTCTTTTTTCTTTTCTTCTCCATAGGTTGTATATCCCCGAACGACATCCCACCCGGAACTGTGGTTCATGAATCATACTATCATATGAACAGAGGGATATCGCAATAACGCAGTAAAATTGCAAAACCGTAGACATATAAAGTTTGAGTACTATGTGATAGCATTTTGTAGAAGGTATTTTATATAGTTGTTTAGATAAGATTTGGAATCATCAACAAATAACGTATTGACTCATTCTTGCTGAAAATGACCGTTTATTCATAATATATACACCCCCAAAAAACGAAACCGAGAATTATCGATGTTTTATCATAACTTAATCACAATAATAATTAATAAATGACACATACTATTTGTAAAGCTTAGATCCTCCTCTGTCATTTGATGCAACTTATATGATGCATATTTCACGCATGAGTGATTAAAAGCAATTTGAAGGAAGGAAACCGAAAAGTCATTTGGCGGGCGCTATCTGAATTTCTAGAAAAATTCCCATTTCTAGAAAGTTCATTTTCGCTCTTTCATATGACATCTAAATCAAGATAAATTTGTTTGTTTAAAGTGATGCTTGCATTTCCATAATTTGATTTAAAAAGTTCGTTTTCACAGAATTGGCAAAAGACTTTACTCCGTTTCATTGACGATCAGACATAGACGAAAGACTTCATGCATGGCTGATTGTCAATGAAACGGAGTTAAATCTTTTCCCAATTCTGCTTGTTGCTACGGCAGGCAGCCAGTGAAAACGTTTTTTTTCTGGGTCACACTGTATACTGTGTATAAATATATAAAATCGGATTTCCCGGCCAAATTCGTTTGTCATTAAAATGAATTTGTCTTGCATTCAAATTCGACGGTTTTAGTGCTGTCAGGTTTATCTCGTGTTTATATTCCTTTTTCTAGTTTTCAAATCTGTGAAGTTTTCGTGATAATCTATGTATGTTTCATTCAGGAGCAATGTGCTTCTTTCGCCACTTGGACATCCGATTTGGCGCAACACGATTTTCTGACTTCGCGACGGTGTACTTGTAGCATTCTAATTCATTTGTAACATTCAAATTAGCACTTTGTGCACTTAAATTGATATTCAATATACATTTATCGTTTATTATACACTTTTTATAGGTCATTCTTTTTCTTTCAAGATTGTTTTTTTCATGTGAATTTCATCATATTTTATTTTCTAGCATAATATACACTTATATAGTTATTAGATTTATCTGACATTCATCGGCATATAAGTTTGATTGTTAAAAATAAAAAAATTACTTGCATCCCCAATGGCAAATCATGCATTTTAGTTGCATTATTTAAAAACTGTAAAAGTGTGTTGCATTTCTTCCCCCTAACATTTCGAATACGAGTAACAGGTGTTGATTTAAATGATAAAATGACACCTCGACAAGTGACGATTAATTTGAATGCTAGTTGAGCAGTTTCTAAATCGAATGACAGATCTATCAAACCCTTCGACCAAAATCCCAAATTAAATACAAAAACGATCTGCGCTATTAAACTGATTAAAATGCAAAGTAAATCAATTCGAATGACAAACTCGCGAATTTCGCCGGGATATCTATTATATAGAGAGAGAGAAAGCACTGCACACAGAGTACATGACACACTTATGTGGCATCAAAATTTGGTCCACACTTCAAAATGTGTCTTGACATATTTAAAAGATAAGGGCATTTTAAGAGTAATCCTTTTCATGCGATCTGAAAACTATGATAACTTCCCATATAAGAATGAAAATGCTCAGCCTCACAAATTAATTTTCATCTTTACCGGATCTGAACCTTTTACTTTACCAAACCATGAACCTATTACGCTGAATGTTCTTATTAAGTTGCACATAATCAAAAGGCGGCGGATTTCTTTGGAACAAAGAAAGAATCACGTCGAAAGTCCATCCTTAAAGTTGAACTTCAAAGAAAATCACAAATATGTCAACTAATGTATGACTAGAAACTGGTAAGCTAACAGATGGCCATCGTACAAGTTTTAGGTCAACTACATATCGGGTGATTTATAAAAATACAAATACAACCACCGGCATAGCAGCTGGGATATACGAGAGATTCGCCGAAAAAATAAAGATGTTTTAATGACGTCACTATATGGACCAATACTGCCCAAGCAGACGACATCCCATAGAGAATGAACATAATTGCAAAGCTTTTATTTGTCAAATTATAATGAGTTTAGTGTATATAAATGTGATGGCATGTCAAACCATTCAAAAGGGGATATGACCCGATTCCGATAACTAAAATCTTTTGCTTGTAAATACACAGGATAGGGGTTAATTAACAGTCAAAGAAACCAGACTTTCGAATTGAAAACCCCCGGAACGATGTTGAGGACGGCATTTGTTCCCTCTTGAAACGCCGAACATACCGCGGTGTGTCCAGCTGAATATTCAATGGCGTCTTATTTGTTTACAAGCGACAAATTCCTTTATTTTTGTATCGCTGCATTTGTCATCAAAATAAAACCATGTGCAGGGTTAAGAGTGAGGCAATAGATTATACATTTAGCCTGACGGTAGTGGAGTAAGAGAAAGAACTCAAGAAAAGATGAAAACACAGGCACTGAAAATGTGTGAGATGTCATGGGACATCGTCTGCTTGTGCAAGTCATGTCCATACTGTGATCTCACGCATCTCAGCAGCGTTCGGGGAGCTCTTCAGGTGCTATGACGGGGCTGTATTTAAGCGTTTTATAATTTATAATAATCATTATTTCGAATGTTTCCAAGTATTGAATTTTGATAACCTTGTCGAATCAACGTTTCAACTTTGCAATAATGAAATTAAGTTAGTTTTTAAAATCAATAAACATCAACTTTAAGTAATAGGTCCATGACCAAACTAGCTGCCCTTTCAAAATAATGGATAAATGGAGCCGTTATTTATAATTGGATTTTTTTATTAAATTGTAATCATTTTTGTTTAGGTAATTTTGCTGAGATAGAAAGAGGGAGAGGGAGAGGGAGAGAGAGAGAGAGAGTTATGGCTGGGCGGAGGGGTATATACCTAAAATAATTAAATTGGCCTCGTGCGTCATTTATTGAAATGTGCAACCATTACAAAGATGTAATTCGTAATCTGAACGGTTCCGGAACGTAGTGAGAGCTAGTTTGGTGTGATGGGGGCTTAGCTGCTGCTGCTTATTGTGGCTCGACCACATCACTTTCTAATTAGGATCGAAGAACGGCAATAGGCCATTTTCGTAATGTAACACAATTTAATGCATATAGGTCTTTGTTAAGTGCCTTAATACAAATTATTTCATTCACCTGATAGGAATAATAGTATTTCAATAGTCAGAATGCAACTGCATATATTAAGTGTTGCTAGGTAGGTCAAGCCATAATGTTTGTCCAACCTGGCAACAACTAATGTATGCAGTCAGGATTCTGTCTATTGAAATACTATTATTCTTATCAGGTGAATGAAATAGTTTGTATTGAGGCACTTCACAAAGATCTATGCATTAAATTTGGTTTCCTTATGAAAATGGCCTATTCCGTTCATCATACGGCAATCAGTCTGTTTGTAGTACGCCCTCTTCGTTTTAAGTACGTTGTCACTCCGTCTAATTGCAGGACGGGGACAATTTTGAACAGGCTCAAAGTTCTGGATCGAGCACTCTCCCGTATAGCCAATCTGAGCCCGTCCATGAAGTTCTTAGATAGATCGTTAACAGTTACTACTACGTTCAACTCCGTTCGCACACAGTTTGAGCCCGTTTGTCAACATTTTCCAGAACGTATTGAGAACTAGTTCGGTGTGATGGTGGCTTTAGGCAATAAAATTGGCCTCGTGCGTCACTCATTGAAATGTGCAAGCATTACAAAGATGTTATTCGTAATCTGAACATGATTTTATAGGATATACAATAGCAGGCGCGGATCCAGGGGGGGGGGGGACGAGCGGGCCTTGCCCCCCCCCCCGCCAAAAAAAAAATAAGGAGAGAGAGATAAGGAAAAGAAGGGAAAGGGAAAGAGGAGAGAAAGGGAAAAAAGAAGAGAAAAGAAGAAAAGAAAAGAGGGAAGAAGGAGATCGGGGGGGGGGGGGGAGACTTGCCTCCCAGGCTGTTGCCTCTCCCCCCCCCCCCCCCGAAAAAAAATAAATAAATAAAAAAATAAAAGAGAAGGAAGGAAAGGGAAAGAAAAAAGGAAAAGAGGAGATAAAGGGAAGGAAAAAAGGCTGGATGAGGCATATGGCTATCTGTCATTCTCTCTCTCTCTCTCTCCCTCTCTCTCTCTCTCTCGTTTTTCTCTTTCTCTCTCTCTCCCTCTCTTTAATGCTCTCTCACTCTCTCTCTCTCTCTCTCTCTCTCGGGTTCTCCTTCTCTCTCTCTCTCTCTCTCTTTTTTCCTCTCCCTCTCTTCCTCATTCTCTCTCTCTCTCTCGCCAAACCTTTCTCTGCGTCTCTCTTTCTGACTCTCATGTTCCTTCTCCCTCTCCTACTCGGCTTTCTCTCTCCATATTGATTTGTGTAACCCTGAAAACCATTAGTTTTTGCATGAAAAGAGGAAATGATTTTTTGACACAAAACTACAAATTTGTTTCCCGTGCAAACAAATAACCTCTAGGATCTAGGATTTCTT
This sequence comes from Strongylocentrotus purpuratus, assembly GCF_000002235.5. Taxonomy (NCBI): domain Eukaryota; kingdom Metazoa; phylum Echinodermata; class Echinoidea; order Camarodonta; family Strongylocentrotidae; genus Strongylocentrotus; species Strongylocentrotus purpuratus. The sequence goes on along the minus strand of NW_022145599.1, from coordinate 31,273,861 downwards.
AGTGGGGGGGGGGGGGGGGGGGGGGGGTGGAGGCCCAAATTTGAAATCAATTTGAAATTTAGTGTGCTGAAATTTGGAAATCGTGCCGGCCGATATTTCGCTCAGTGGGGGGGGGGGGGGGTGAGCACTCTTTGTTTTGCCCCCGGAAATTTGAAAATCGGGCCGGCCGCTATTTCACTCAACATCCCCCCTTGAGCAAAATAAAAAGGGGAACATTTCTAGTCACAATTATTTGTTTTCCTTTTTTTGCCAGGGGAGGGGGGGGGGGGCGGGCAGGGCCGGTTTCCCCCCCCCCCTTCCCCCTGTATTTGCGCCTGGACCTTGTTCACTAACGGATACTGCCTTTAAAATCAGGAATTGAATACTGCATAGCGTAGTACATTAAAATTAGAGGCGCTGTATTTTTGAAAATCGTGATCGTGAACAGACCGGACAGGTAGATAAGAGAACAACAACCTACACCCCCTCCCCCGCCGTCTAGCGTTTAAAAATGCATCGATTCATGGGTATAAATAATTTATCCAGGTAGCTGACATCTTTTACATGAATATGAACTTTCATTGCTTCTGCTTTTTATTTATGGGATGACCTCTATTTTAAGTATAGAGGGCGTTAATCTTATGGGACATTTCACAGATTTTAGCTAAGACGGCACCGATTTTGTGAGCGATGTAGCCAGTTTTAAAGGTACTATGTCCCATTTGCAGGCAACACAAATAAAAGGTTAAATTCCTACGGAATTTGAAAGATAATACTAATTTAGAACTTCCCTAAAAAAGGGGGGGGGGGGCTGGAAAATGTCTTTAAGTGGGAAAATAACGACTATTAGTTAAATTTGAAATCAATTTGAAATTTAGTGTGCTGAAATTTGGAAATCGTGCCGGCCGATATTTCGCTCAGTGGGGGGGGGGGGGGGGGGTGAGCACTCTTTGTTTTGCCCCCGGAAATTTGAAAATCGGGCCGGCCGCTATTTCACTCAACATCCCCCCTTGAGCAAAATAAAAAGGGGAACATTTCTAGTCACAATTATTTGTTTTCCTTTTTTTGCCAGGGGAGGGGGGGGGGGCGGGCAGGGCCGGTTTCCCCCCCCCCTTCCCCCTGTATTTGCGCCTGGACCTTGTTCACTAACGGATACTGCCTTTAAAATCAGGAATTGAATACTGCATAGCGTAGTACATTAAAATTAGAGGCGCTGTATTTTTGAAAATCGTGATCGTGAACAGACCGGACAGGTAGATAAGAGAACAACAACCTACACCCCCTCCCCCGCCGTCTAGCGTTTAAAAATGCATCGATTCATGGGTATCAATAATTTATCCAGGTAGCTGACATCTTTTACATGAATATGAACTTTCATTGCTTCTGCTTTTTATTTATGGGATGACCTCTATTTTAAGTATAGAGGGCGTTAATCTTATGGGACATTTCACAGATTTTAGCTAAGACGGCACCGATTTTGTGAGCGATGTAGCCAGTTTTAAAGGTACTATGTCCCATTTGCAGGTAACACAAATAAAAGGTTAAACTCCTACGGAATTTGAAAGATAATACTAATTTAGAACTTCCCTAAAAAAGGGGGGGGGGGCTGGAAAATGTCTTTAAGTGGGAAAATAACGACTATTAGTTGTCGAATACACTTTAGAGCTATAGAGCCAGTAAGTAATAGTCTGATTTTCAGACCATTGTACCGAATGGTCGTACGTTTTATGCTGGGCAAAGATTCAATCAGTTTAATTTCGGCCGTTACAAGAAGTGGGTTATTGATGTAGACAAATGCTCATGTGCCCTTTACAGCTCATTTGATGTACAGTATGTTATTACCAAAGAATAAAAAGCCAGTCAGTTACTTAATAGTGTCTGACAGTGAAGTCTAGCAAGTAATCAGGTTTCCTTGCATAATTTGAATATTAGGACACTGCTAACATTTAAATTTCACAGATAGGACAAACATGACATGTTCATAATTCCTGCAAAGTTCTACAGAATTTGATGCTGGATGCAAAGGGACATAGTACCTTTAAAGGTAGTGTTTCCTTTGTTCAGCCAACATCACATTCTGTAGAACTTTGCAGGAAATATGAATATGTCAGAAGAACCCCAAAAGTGCCCCCCTTTACATAGGAAAAGTGCCCCTTTAACTTTGTAAAAGTGTCCCTTTTTACATAGGAAATGTGCCTCTTTTACTCTTTGACAAGTGCCTCTTTTAATTTTTAAAAGTGCCTCTTCCCCTTTCCACCTCTGATAAGTGCCCCTTTTATTTTGACACGTACCCCTTTTCTTTTGACAAGTTCCCATTTCCCTTTGCTGTAAGTGTCCATTTTCCATTCTCATAAGTGCCTTTTGTAATCTTTAGTAAGTTCCCCTTTTCAGGTTTTAAAAAAAATAAATACCCCTTTTTTAACCCTTTATTTTGACATGTACCTAGTGAGTATGGCATGAGTTATAATTTATTTAGAAAAGTGCTGTATTATGTTTTATATACATAAACCCTCGGATGTATTATGGTACATTTACTATATGCATTATGTCATGTTGTTACTAAAAGAAAAAAAAGAGTGTTTCTGCTGGATATAATTTTCCATCTGTTTTGCTATGAACATTGCATTGTAAATTGATTCATACGGTATATATGTTTACAGAATATTGATTTGTTACATTACATTGTAAATTGACTTAGCCTATATGAAATATATGTTTCCAAACGTATATATTTATATGTTTATAAACAGAATACTGATGTACATCAATGAAGTTTAATAAATACAATACAACACAATACATTTACACCCTATCCTTTTTTTTTTTTTTACTAAGTGCCTCTTTTCATTATTATAAGTGCCCCCATTTAAAAAAGAGCCCCTTTTCATGTATGAAGATAGTTCCTTTTCATTCTCATAAGTGCCCCTTTTCATCTCTTGTATTTTATGACCTTATTCAATTCTGAGAGATACTAAATTTGACTTTGAAAAGTGCCCCTTTCCTTTCTCATATTTTCCCTTTTCATCGTTGATAAGTGCCCCGTTTATTTTAACATGTGCCTCTTTTGCTTTTCAATAAGAGCCACTTCCCCCATCTCATGAAAGCCCTCTTTCACCTCCGATAAATGCCCCTATTAAAATCTGGTCGCTGCCCCTTGTCTTGGCGTGGAATCCAGGGGGCTGAGCTCCATGAAGCTCAAGAGTTTTAGGGAGTTAATTATGATCAGATGAACATTCAGGGGCCGTCTTATGGTCCGTGGTGGGGTCAAGGAAGCCGAGCCCCTGGAATCTCAAGGGTTTAAGGCATGTGATTACAGTCACTGAGATGAGCATATTTTAATACCTTATTTGTGACACTGGCTTGTCACTAGTTGGCGTGGGGTCCAGGGGGCAAAGCCCCTGGATGGTCAGGAGTTTTAGGCATTTGATTACGATCAGATGAGCATCCAGGGGCCCATCTTAAGGCCCTTGCTAGGGTCCAGGGGACAGAGCCCCCGGTAGCCCATGGGTTTAAGTTTTTTTTAAATTACGGTCAGGTGAGCATCCAGGGACCCACCTTAAGGCATGAAGGCTTCTAATGAGCATATTTTTGCCCGTCTGTAAATTTAGGATTTGTAGTTTCCAACAATCACATCTAAAATTATAATTTATAAAAAAAAAATGAGAAAAAATCCTGGAAAGTCATGTCATTTTAGCAACATTTGTAGATCAATGGAGGCATCGAATTAGAAAAAAAAAACACGTTTTAATTTTTTTTTTTTTGGGGGGGGGGACGGGGGGCTCATTTCTTCTCAACCATATAATAAAAACACAAACGATTTCCCATCCTCTCACAATATTTCCACAATATAAGCTTATCGCTATTACCAAATCCACCGTTGATAATTATAGGGGCATGCGGCATGTTTAGGAAATTTAATAACTGTTTCCTTTTATTTAAATGGAACAATAATTTTTGTTTTGATTCAATTCATGATTCATTATTTGTTTTCTTTTTGGTTAAAATATAAAATAAAATAATTTTTACTTCTTTACAGCTGATTTTTTTTCTCGGAGGGGGTGGGGCTTTTTTTGGAAGGGGGGGGGGGCTGAAAATAGATTTTGCTCCCCAATTTTGTCGTTTGGATGCGGGAGGGGGCGACTGTAGACTTTACGTTTTTACTATAACAGTGTCTGTAGCATAGAACATAAATGAAGAGTACAAAACACATAATTATATTACTTGTGTAAACACACTTTATTTATCACCGCAATTATGTAATCAAAATTGATATCACTAACTGGAATAAAAATTAGTACACTGAGAGGGTTGTATATCAGTTATACATTACTATAGATTAATAACATTAATTAATAATAGTATTAATTGACTAATTAATAATTTGGCGATTTCTGTTTAAAATACAACCCACCTCTTAGAGTTATAGACCGGTAATGGACAAATTGGGGTTTAAGGGTTTTGGGTGCAAAATATCCATTCAATATTGTTTAAATATTGACTTCAGAGGTTTAGATGGCAAAACTTCAACCTAAATTCGCAAAAAAGCAGAAATATATGCCCAAATGTTCAATTTTGAAGTGCATTCGCGATATCTCTCCAGTCCGGATCGATATGATAATTTACCAAATATATCTATTAGTAGGCAGTTTTCCCGGCAAAATTTGTTTAATTCGTCCTTGTTTTCACGAAGTGACGGTAGTGAAACAAAATTGCATTCACTTTGCGTTACGATTTTCCTCACTACCGTCACTTCGTGAAAACAAGGACGAATTATGTCTTACATTGTACTACCCTTATATAACTTCTATTACTGTAATATGCTTTGTATTGTATTATTTTGTTATTGCAAATTATGTCCTGAAGTATGTTTAACTTTAACTTATGTGTATTTTACTTTCTTTCTTGAAAAACTTGATGGTCGTATGCCCACAGTTATACAATTTCCACACAACTGCGCCAGAAGTGTCATTTTTGACAGACATGGCGCATTATAAATGTTCACTATTATCTATTATTTATTATTATTAGTCAAAACCCATCTTTCACATATAAGAGGTTCCATTTCATTGTGTGAGAAGGGGGGGGGGGTTCCAAAACTGGTCTTTACCTCTAACATATATTTTTTAGGTGGGAGGGGGGTAGGGAGGTTGGCAGCTGTCACAGTATTGATGAGCTTCCGTTGTCATGGATGAAATGAGAGTGACGTTGATTGTACGATGACGATGTGTTGTTTCACAAGTTCCACTAGACGTTACCCAAGAGCATGGCGGGTGGAGGGGAGTGGGGGGGGGGTAGAGAGGTTGGCGGCTGTCACAGTTTCGATGAGCTTCCGTTGTAATGGATGAAATGAGAGTGACGTTGATTGTACGATGACGATGTGTTGTTTCACAAGTTCCACTAGACGTTACCAATTACTCCGAAGATGCCTTGTAATAAAAGTGTAAAAATAACACACATGAATATTAACTGTTACATGAAAACGTAAGGGTCTGCGCTTGAAATATAGCAATTATAATGATACAGCGTGCATGTACATGGGAAATAACCTAGGAGAGCTCCCAACTGGTGAGCTTAAGATTCTTGAGGCGGAGGGACGATAATATTCATGACATGACGTTGAGGGCCACCGCTCATTACACATTATAATAATACATTATTATGAAAATGAAAATAACTGTTTCTTTGTTTTATTTCTCGTTAGATGTTATCAATCTTTATGCCTATCGTTTTTTGTTTTGTGTGGTAGCTTTCAGTAACTTTACAAGCCTACTGATATGGGTATTGTCAGGAAGATGCTTCAGGCCTTTTCTTTTTTGTCCTTTCCCCTTCTCATTTTCTCTCTTTTCTGGCCTTTTCTGGATTTTTCTACATTGTCTCTACCCGGTGGGATGAATGGGCCACGTCCATCCCTATTCCGTAGATAAAGAAATGGTAACAAATAATAATGTTAAGCTAACAGTAATTCAAACGGCGAGGAATACATAATCAGAAATTCATGGTAAATCTTACTTTTTTTCCACTGCAATAACCCGGGTTACACATATCACCACTACCAGGCTGACCAGGAGGACCCTCTTCCTCGACACCAGCGGTGTCCATGTCTCCCCACTCAACTAAAAATAATAACATGATGATATAAAGGCAATAAGACATAATAATACCCTGTTGGTCGAATGTGTATCGTCGACTCGGAGTAACGGGACATGTATCTTTGAGCAAAATTCTGATAGTTTTAATATTTCCTTAATAATAAACAACTGTATTTCTTAATGTGTTACTCAAATGACATCTTCGGCTGGTTTGGTAGTTTTATAAATTTTGTTTAAACGTTACACTATAGACTACAAGGTTCAGGATAACGTTCAAAGATTAGAACATACATAATTCAGTACAAAACTCTAACATCACTAGGTGAAATACGCTGATTATTTGTATCCAATTGTAATAATATATAATTATGCTGGTCATTCAAGTATGGGTTTCATTTTTAAAAACAACCTTGACAAGAATTATTTCTTATACGGGTTTTGAAACGTTTGAGACTTTGAGTGGTGAAATCTTCATCTTTCCTTTACGAGAGTTGGTTTCCATTATTGATCACTACGATTTGAAGCAGATGGGGATTTTTCTTCAATTGCTTATTGTAAATACACATTGAACATTGAATCAATTAGGAAGAATTAAAAAGAAAATATATAATGCAGTTTCTCCAGGAATGTTGTCGCCTGTGCGGTGGCTCAAAATATAATATCCATAAATAATTGCTTTTATATTCCACATACTAAGAATCTTGCTCTACGATTGGTCAAAAGTGAGTCACGTGATGATAGATAGTTCGCCCATCATTGCTGGGAGAAGCAAAACGTTCGTTACAGTAGATAGTAGTACTATCTACACAGGGCAACGCACTTTAATTGTATACGCTGCGTATTGCTCTCCTCTTTAAGCGCTTTTAGTGTTAGTACGCAAACTTTAGTCACGCGCGAACTATAATATGGTCACACCACCACCATACTGCATGCACTGTACGTATCGTACACCGTTTGCTAGCTGTTAATTGATGACTTGTTGCTCTAAAATGACGGAAGAAATGAAATGTTTCCGATGTGGAATATAAAGCAATTATAATCATATTTTGGTTTCAGGCGATGGCAAACTATCACTTCCTCGGCAATCTAAATGTATACGCTATCTTTCCTCAGCTTCGCTTCGGAAAGATAGCTACATCAAGATCGCCTCGGAAGTGATAGTTTGTCCCATCACCTTCACCAACGGTAATTATTTGCTTACTAATTGGAGGCTAATGACTTTTAGATTGTGTTTTATCGTCATCATGGTGATTAGGTGCAGGTGAAGTTTAAAAGTTTTTTTTTTTTGTAACCCACTGGGGGTATTTAACAGTTAGTTTGTAAACGCAATCCTTGCCAGCTATAACGTATAGCATATACAGAGGGAGGGGGGGGGGGGGGGGCCTTAACCATAGCGTTCTGAAAGAGATAGTTGTAACAAGCGCACACTTACGCGATCAAAGGAGCTCCAAATAGTTCCACACACATAGTTTACAGTCTTTATAATCATAGATAGGAACTATTTGGAGCTCCATGAATTGACATTTGATCGCGTACGTGTGTGTATGTGTGTGTCCCTCTCTCTCCCCCCCCTCTCTCTCTCTCCCCCCCCTCTTTCCCTCTTTTTTTTTTCTCTCTCTCTCTCTCAATATGCTATGGTCTAAACTAACCAAGACGTATAGGCATACTAGCTTCATAATAGATATCGCCTTAGAAAGGGCTATTGATATCAGGTAGGCCTTATTTGATCAGTACTGTTGTAGAGGCACGTTTTTTTAATAAAAATAGCTATCAACCTAATTTAGATAAGGTAACTAATTTTCTTTGTTATGTTAAGTACACAGTACCAGGTAGGTTTAGAGCTAGGTTTAGAGTAAGGGTCGTCTATCGTTCAATTTTTTTTCCATTAAAAAAACAAATAGAAATCATGCCTCTACAACTGATTAAATAGTGCATACCATATTAGGCATTATGGTCTATGATATCAAGCTCAAGTCAGGTTGCAATCGGATCATATAAATCACCTCAGCCCTACCCCTTGTAGCTATTTGCAAGCTGGTTTAGACCTTTACTACTGAAACAACTAATAACACTTTAAATTGCTCAACTCTGTGCTCGACAATTATCTTACCGCTTTCAGGTTCAGACTTAGATGATGAGTTTCCGCTTGAATCAGCAAGGACACACACCACCATCATCACCACCAGTGCTAAGATGAGCAACTTCATGACTGCTTATGATAACGGCTACTATATGCAAGAATAAACGAAAACAGTGTTGCAAATTTGTGTTTCACTGATGACAACTTCAAAAATTGTATAATTTTGCTATCTATTTTTATAAGATATTGCTCAAATTGTACAAATTTGTTTGTCTCACTTTTCTGCTTTTATTAAAACTATTAAAAATATCGTGGTGGACTTCCCCTTTAAAGTACTATGTCCCATTTGCAGGCCAAAAAATGAAAAGGTCAAATTCCAACGGCATTTGAAAGACAATACTAATTTCACTTTCACTATTCTTCTTTCTATTGCACTCCACTAACTTGCACTCCGCGCAAAAGCCTCTCTCTTTCAAACATTATATTAGGTTCACATTTAAATGAATAATCATGATTTGTTATATGATCAGTCTCTAATTGAACACGATAGTGACTATTTTACTATTGGTGAATTTATTGCGAAAATTAAGATTACACTAAACCAATTTAATCATGAATGGAAAAAAGGTAGTAATAATGATATTAATAATTTCAGTTTAATTCACTCGTAGTTTGAATAGAAGTTATGATGATTTAAACACACTTTTTTCTGTAATTCCTGGGTTTAATTTTTCTGTAATAGGTGTCACTGAAACGTGGCTTCACGCAAACTCCCCTCCTGTATTTAATCTTGATAATTATACTATGGTCCGTGCTGACCGCAAAGAAGGTAGAGGTGGCGGTGTAGCTATTTATTTACGTAATTCAGTTAAATATTCGAATACGACATGATATTCATATTGAAGGTGCAGAGGACATTTTTGTTGAAGTTATAAATGATTTTGGTAAAAATATTTTAATAGGCGTAGTTTATAGGCCTCCTAATAATCAGATAGAGACATTTTTAGATAATTTAGATGAATCTCTTCATACAATTATTGGTGAAAATAAAGATGTTTATTTAATGGGAGATTATAACATAAACATTTTACCTCCTCTTCAAAATAATAGTTTGAAATTAGATAACATTCTATTATCTTACTCGTTGCATCCTCATATTAATAAACCCACACGGATTTCGAAAACATCATCAACCTTAATTGATAATATATTCTCAAATAATGTTAATAAGAAATGTTTAAATGGTATTTTGTATTATGATATATCTGACCACTTGCCTATTTTTAGTATTATTAAGCAGACAATTAACGTTCATAGATTATTGAACAATACACTAAAAATGCATAGAAAAGAAAATTCTTCTAATATTGATTCCTTAAATATTTATGTCAAGAGCAATGGCTCGATGTATTTGAGGAAAATGATGTTGATAAGGCTTACGAAAAATTTAATCATAAGCTACAAAAGTATTATGATAAAAATATTCCACTTGTTCGAACAAAATATAAGAAAGTTAAAAATCCATGGATCACTAAAGGAATTTTAAAGTCGATAAAAACTAGAAATAAACTTTATAAGAAAAGTCTTAAAAAGGTGAGTGATGAGAATTGTAGCAAGTATAAAATTTATAGAAATAAATTAACTTCAATAATACGACTTTCACGTAAATTACATTATTCAAATAAAATAGACATGAATAAGACAAGTAATGCTTCAATATGGCAAATTGTTAAAGATATGATTGGTTCTAAAAATAATACTCCTAAATCATTTTTTAAAGACCCTAGCACCCTTTAGACCTCCCGTTTACGAGATCACTGGGCCATCGTACCCCTCAAAATTGCCAAACCATAGCTCCTGATTAATGCGCACTAAAAGTACGGTTGCACAAGAGGCGAACAAAAGTCTAAAGAAATGCAGAGCTACGCTCAACAACTGAATATACATTAATCATTCCCAAATTCTGAATCTCAACGACCGACAAACGTTTTATAGTGGCTGCTTCGGAAGATAATTAACCTGTCTTGCCACTTTTAAAGATCCCATTAAAACATACTTCTTCCCTCAGTAATAAAGATTGATTTACCTATCGAATAGTTTATTGTTTCTCTTCACATTCTGTTACTAAGTAGCGATAAGGTACTTTTTATTTTAGCGCTCCTAAATAATCGAATAATCGACGGAATCAGAAAGACGTATCGTGTCCAACAGGCATAACGTAAGGGACGTTGGTCCTACCTGATTTCGATGCGTTGTTCGAGTAGAATTCTGTGAGATGATGATATACTTTCTCGTAGCTTGATGTAACGAAGTGTCTCTACCCAGATCTGTTGAATTATGTCTAGATAGCTTCTAGTATTATAGAATATCGAAGCCCGAAATGACCTTCTGCTCGTAACCGACAAGTCACCGCATTCAAAGTAAATTGCAAAAAGTGTTCAACAACACGATGGTGGATGAAACTATCTAATATTCGACGATACATGACCTTCAGACCATATTGTTTCATTATTTTTGTATCCAATCAGTCAACGTCAAAGAATAGATTTATCATCGTTCTTCAATTTATTATTTCACCTGTGAATGTACTTTCATTCTTATGCATCACGAAAGAACACTGAATTGGATTCTTCAATGTTTGTTTCGATTAATTTCCTTCCCTTTCCTTCTCCCTGTTTAATACTGATACAATTTTCAATTTTTCTTAATCAAGGCAAAATATTATTTTCATATTTTCTTTATGCAAGAGAGAGAGAGAGGGAGAATATGTTAAGTGAGAATTATCGAGTACAACTATGAATTGCATCCTTTTCAATATTATTCAATTAGCTAAAAATATTCAGAATCTGAATATGATAAATCCACGTAATACACCACCGCTGTTCAACGCATCCAACGCTCCAACCATAGCTCATATGCCAATGCACCATATTTATCAAATATTAAAAGATTTTAAAATGAAATTTGATGAAAAATCAAATTTACGATGCACCGACAGGCATCAGTTGAAATCATGAATTCTCTGTGACTGGCTTAGCACTTGTTTCTGAGGGACCAGTAACTGAAGATCTATAATTTTACATGTGCCTCGAAAAAAGTTCAAATACAGTACATTTGATTGACATCCTTCATCAACATATTAACAAACTAAGTATGTAAGCTGTGAAGATGTAGAAATCAAGTATCAATTCACACCTTTCTACAAAAGACACACGAACACACACACTCACGCGCACACACATGCGCGCACAATTATTCTCTGATATTTGACATGATGTTAGGGATGTTTTTTTGATCTGCAAAGACCGACTTTATACCGAAATCCCAATTTTTTTAAATTCAAACATCACATAGGCATTACTGGCATTCATCCAGGTGTGAACACATACCACACACAAATGTTATCATTTTTTTGTGGATAAAACACTTTTTTATAAGATGTATAATCATTTACTAATCACAGATGATTTAAGGGTCATTTTGAAAAGGTGACCCATTAGAGCCCCCGTATGTCTTAATATTTGAGGAATTCCAGACAACTCGCCACAAAGACAGCTCGCCCCAAGACAACTCGACACAATACCCTGGACATCTCGCCACAAAACCCTGGACAACTCACCACGGTTGAGTTGTCCAGGGTGGGGTGCCTTTTCGGACAGCTCGCCACACTTTTTTCCCCTCATGATTTCTAGATCTAAAATCCCTCACTTCAGAGAAAATTGTCATTTTATGTATTCATTATTCTTTTATAAACACAGTCATGACAGGAAACATGGAAATTGTGAGTATTTTGAGAGCTGTTCTAAAGAATAAAGATGATTTTTCCTAGCGTTTGCAACAAGCTAGACCCGCAACAAGAATCTATGTTGGAAAAACCGAAGACGTACGACTACGATCGCCGAATAACTTCTCGATTTTTAAGTTCATTTTTCTGTCTCATGAAACTTTTTAATGGTAGGAATATGCTGTTATGTATCTTTGGCGTATCTTTACATTCTAATATAACATTTTCTCTACCTCAGCGAAATTATCGCTCGCCTACAAGATTACACTTGATTGTGCATTCACTGTGTACTGTATATGTGAGCTACGCCGTGAGCGTATTTTTTATTTACACGGCAGCGAGGGGAAAAGCTCGATTAATTCCAATGAAACCGCTCACGGGGAGTCTAGTCTGTAGTCCGTGTACAGTGTGATGATGTACAGCTGAATATGGCTTGCAGCGCTCAAAATACACGGGGGCGATGGGCGATTCACCCTCGTGAGCTCCATAATCGCCCCCATCAGGTTGTCCACGGGGGCAATTACAAAATTAAAAATCGCCCCCGTGAAATTATAAAATAAAGATTTTCAGCGAATTGAATAATATTGAAAAGGATGCAATTCATAGTTGTACTCGATAATTCTAACTGAACACATTCTATCTCTCTCTCTCTCTCTCCCTGTCTTGCATAGAGAAAATATGAAAATAATATTTTGCCTTGATTAAGAAAAATTGAAAATTTTATCAGTATTAAATAGGGAAAAGAAAAGGGGAGGAAATTAATCAAAACAAACATTGAAGAATCCAATTCAGTGTTTTTTCGTGATGCATTAGAATGAAAGTACATTAAAAGGTGAAATAATAAATTGAAGAGCGATGATGAATCAATTCTTTGACGTTGATTGATTGAATAAAAAATGATGAAACAATATGGTCTGAGGGTCATATATCTTCGAATATTAGAAATTTTCATCCACCATCGTGTTGTTGAACACTATTTGCAATTTAATTTTAATGCGGTGACTTGTCGGTTACGAGCAGAAGGTCATATCAGGCTTCTATATCCTATAATACTATCAACAGATATCTGGATAGAGACACTTCGTCACATCAAGCTACGAGAAAGTATATCATCATCTCACAGAATTCGACTTGAACACCGCATCGAAATTCTTTTCACCCTTTTTTCTTCTTCTTCTTTTTTGGTCCCTTTCAGCTCTCCTTTTTTCCTTTTCCTTCCTTCTCTCTCTTTTTTTTTAGCGGGGGCGGAGGGAGGCAAAGGCCTTTTGCCCCACCCCCATCCGCAACTTGTTGGCGGGAAAATTGCAACTGCATGATATCCCCCTTCTTTTCTTTACTTCTTCCTCAATTTTCCTTCCCTTTATCTCCTCTTCAGTGACTGGTCCCTCAGAAACTAGTGTTAATCCAGTCACAGAGAAATCATGATTTCAACTGATGCCTGTCAGTGCATTGTAAATTTGATTTTTCTTCAAATTTCATTTTTTTTCTTCCATATTTGATAAATATGGTGCATTGGCATATGGGCTATGGTTGGAGCGTTGGATGCGTTGAACAGCGTTGGTGTATTATGTGGATTTATCATATTCATATTCTGAATATTTTCAGCGAAATTAATAATATTGAAAAGGATGCAATTCATAGTTGTACTCGATAATTCTCACTTAACACATTCTATCTCTCTCTCTCTCTCTCTCCCTGTCTTGCATAGAGAAAATATGAAAATAATATTTTGCCTTGATTAAGAAAAATTGAAAATTTTATCAGTATTAAACAGGGAGAAGGAAAGGGGAGAAATTAATCAAAACAAACATTTAAGAATCCAATTCAGTGTTCTTTCGTGATGCATAAGAATGAAAGTACATTAAAGGTGAAATAATAAATTGAAGTGCGATGATGAATCAATTTTTTGACGTTGGTTGATTGAATAAAAAATAATGAAACAATATGGTCTGAGGGTCATATATCTTCGAATATTAGAAAGTTTCATCCACCATCGTGTTGTTGAACACTATTTGCAATTTAATTTTAATGCGGTGACTTGTCGGTTACGAGCAGAAGGTCATATCAGGCTTCTATATTCTATAATACTATCAACAGATATCTGGATAGAGACACTTCGTCACATCAAGCTACGAGAAAGTATATCATCATCTCACAGAATTCTACTCGAACACCGCATCGAAATTCTTTTCACCCTTTTTTTTTCTTCCTTCTCTTTTTTGGTCCCTTTTAGCTCTCCTTTTTTCCTTTTCCTTCCTACTCTCTCTTTTTTTTAGCGGGGGCGGAGGGAGGCAAAGGCCTTTTGCCCCACCCCCATCCGCAACGTGTTGGCGGGAAAATTGCAACTGCATGATATCCCCCTTCTTTTCTTTACTTCTTCGTCAATATTCCTTCCCTTTATCTCCTCTTCAGTGACTGGTCCCTCAGAAACTAGTGTTAATCCAGTCACAGAGAAATCATGATTTCAACTGATGCCTGTCAGTGCATTGTAAATTTGATTTTTCTTCAAATTTCACCTAATATTTTTTTTTCATATTTGATAAATATGGTGCATTGGCATATGGGCTATGGTTGGAGCGTTGGATGCGTTGAACAGCGTTGGTGTATTATATGGATTTATCATATTCATATTTTGAATATTTTCAGCGAATTTAATAATATTGAAAAGGATGCAATTCATAGTTGTACTCGATAATTCTCACTTAACACATTCTATCTCTCTCTCTCTCTCTTTCTCTCCCTGTCTTGCATAGAGAAAATATGAAAATAATATTTTGCCTTGATTAAGAAAAATGAAAATTTTATCAGTATTAAACAGGGAGAAGGAAAGGGGAGAAATTAATCAAAACAAACATTTAAGAATCCAATTCAGTGTTCTTTCGTGATGCATTAGAATGAAAGTACATTAAAAGGTGAAATAATAAATTGAAGTGCGATAATGAATCAGTTTTTGACGTTGGTTGATTGAATAAAAAATAATGAAACAATATGGTCTGAGGGTCATATATCTTCGAATATTAGAAAGTTTCATCCACCATCGTGTTGTTGAACACTATTTGCAATTTAATTTTAATGCGGTGACTTGTCGGTTACGAGCAGAAGGTCATATCAGGCTTCTATATTCTATAATACTATCAACAGATATCTGGATAGAGATACTTCGTCACATCAAGCTACGAGAAAGTATATCATCATCTCACAGAATTCTACTCGAACACCGCATCGAAATTCTTTTCACCCTTT